>NW_016107353.1:2414463-2471570 GCF_001604975.1 Cebus imitator | reverse complement strand
TGGTCAGGCTGGTCTTAAACTCCCAACCTCAGGTGATCTGCCCGCCTTGGCCTCCAAAGTGCTTGGATTACAGGCAATGTTAGTGTATTCTATGTGTAGCCCAAGACAATTCTTCTTCCAATGTGGCCCAGGGAAGCCGAAAGATTGGACACCCCTGCCTTAGACCATCCTGGTCTCCTGCTGGCCTGTTATCAGCTGTTGGTCCATCACAGTATCCAATATGTCCAGAGCCCACCTTATTTCCTCTTCAGAGCAATATGTTGGGGTGATGATCAACGTCATCAAGGCCCTCAGGGCTTAACAGCACTGGCGATGGCTGGGGGCAGGAGGAAGCCCGAAGCACTGGAGAGATAGGAACAGACAGTGTGGCTACAGGCTCCACACTGGGGTACACTGGGACAGAAGCGAGACAGTCAGGCTAGAGGCAAATGATGATGGCCTCATTCTTCACCTGGAGTGGGTAGAAGGAGAATGTCCAGTGCTTTTTGGTAGAGCTTGGAGATAATGGCCTTTCATGATGGTGATACCACAGGAGGTCTGAATCCCTGGGAAACAGAAGGGAGGAACTGAGCTCAGAAGTCAGTGCCAGATGAAAGGAGAGGAGGGCATCTTCTTGCCTGTAATTCTTCTGGGAGCTACACCCCTAGCTAGAATCAGATGCCTAATGTGACAATAAATACAAAAAGACCCTTGAGAACTGGCTAAGAGGGAAGCACAACAATTGAGCTGGGGGTGTCTAGGTCAGGGTGCCCACCAACACACTGAGATCCCTCCAATGAATCACACTCACTGCATTTACTGATTAATTCAATCAGGCAATTGATTTGACTATCTCCCAATTACCATTTTCTCTTAATTATAATATGCATCTCCCCTCTTCTTTGCATGAATTTTAACATTTTTGAAATGGGGATGTGTCTTAAAATAGACCTTCGTGTTTATTGCAAAGTTTCTTTATGAAGCAGCTGTTAAATCAATGATGCATCTTATAATCAATGGTATATTAGAATGAAGAAAATAGGGTAATTACCAGAATTGATTTCCCGTTTTGATGTTAGGGATGATAGATAAGATTATTTATTGGGTACTCGGAAACACCCGTGCTTCCTCACACATGCACATCTGTTTGTGGGCAGCTTCAGCAGGCCCTGCATATGCACACACGTGTGGTCACCACCTTAGGGATTTGGATGCCATCACATCCTCAGGGAGCCCAGAGAAATGCACAATGTGCTAAATCCCACCCTCCCTTCGTAAATGTCATGAAGAAATTGCTTTTGACTCACTCGACTGCTGACTGTGCTGCTGATTGGTCTCAGTGAGGGGCAATGACGCCGTACCTGGCAGGAGACAAGGCCTGGCCAATAAGATTCAGGCAGGCAGACTTAATGATTGCTGCCAACATGGAAGCATCCCTGGAGCTGGGCACTCCCCATCTGGCACAGCAGCCCTGGTCCCCCAGGGGGCTCAGCCACTGCAGAACACAAACTGCTTAACAGTCTGCTCTCACTTCAGGACCTGGCTTGGTTATCTTCCTGTGATGGCTAATTTTATGTGTCAGCTAGGTTTAGGGATACCCAGATAGCTGGTAAAACATTATTTCTGGGTGTGTCTGTGACGGTGTTTCCAGAAGAGATTAGCATTTGAATCATTGCACTAAGTAAAAACCATCATCCTCACCGTTGTAGGCAGGCACTATCCAACCAACTGAGGTCCCAGAGGGAACAAAAAGGTAGAGGAAGAGCAAGTTTACACTCTCTCCTTGAGCTGGGCTATCTATCCTCTTTTTCTCTCTGACACTGGAGCTCCAGTTCTCAGGCTTTCAGACTCAGACTGAATTACATCACTGCTTTCCTGGTTCTCCAAGCTTACAGATAGCATATCTCGAGACTTCTCGAGTGAGCCAATTCTGTTCGTAAATCTCCTCTTATATATCTACATGTCCTGTTGGTTCTACTTCTCTAGAGAACTTTGACTAATTCACTTCCCATCCTTCTTCCTAGAAGAAAAGAAGGATGTGGGCGACGAAGTGATCAAGGTTTGTCTTGGGAAGGAGAAAGAGGATGATGGATGATCACTAAACCCCATCCATTAGGCTAATGTAGTGGAGAATGTGAACAGGTGATCAGATGAGGCAGCAAGACCTCTGTGGGGAGAGTCCATCAGAATCTTTCCACCAGGGGGTTCCCTGCCCGAGAGCCTGGACTTGGAAGAAGTGGTACCCAGTGGATGAGTGTTCCTCTTCTCTCTCTGGGCCTCTAGGATTCGCAAGGCACGTAGGCTCAGCTATGTTCGGAAAAGGATGTCTTTCTCGCCACCATTCTACTGTGGTCCCTATTCCCAGGACACCACCCCAATCTAAATTTTATGACTGAGGAGATTTCTGGGACAGAGCGTTTTTCTTCTGCCTGGCTCCCCTTTGATAGGTGGTTTTTGTGCTGTGGGGTGAAAGGGAGTGAGATGGGTGGGGAAGAAGATTTAACCGTGATCTAGACCTGTGTGTTTTGGCTCCTTTCCTCCAGACCAGGGACGAAGGAAACTGACCAAGTGGAGCAAGTGCTACAGCTGCCGGCAGAGGAGCGGTGGCCCTACTGAAGGACTGTCCCCAGCCCCGCTACACAAAAGCTGCAGAGAAGCCCCAAGGAGATTGATCAGCCACTGTCTCTGATTTGTAATTTCGCTTAATGCTATTAAGGGGGCAGTTTGGGCCATTTGCTGGAGAGGACTGGAAAAGTTCCAGGATCCTTGGCTAATGAATCCCAAGTATTAATCCCATTAGTCTTCTACTGTCTGCCGCTTCTGACTAGGTCTCCCGCCGCACCCCCTCCCAGTCTTCCTTCCCACGGAGAAAGCTCTCTGACCCCCACGGCTCATGGCATGTTCCCGTAAGTCAGGACTGGCCTTGCCCACCAGGCTAGTTTTACCAGAAATTGAACAAGCAGCACAGGCTGTCACCCATGCAGGGCAATTGGGGTGATTGCCTTCAGAGAATCATAGAATCTCGGTTTGAGGAGCTCCAAGAGATCACGGAATTCTTTTTCCTCATAGCAGTGGTTAATAACCTTTAAAGGGCACACACGCAAAATCACTTTCTGCAGAAGGTCTAGGCTAGGTTCCAAGGTATCTGCGTTTCCAACAGACATACTTACCGTTTTTATGCAGGGGGTCTATGAGCCACATCTTGTGAGATGACATTCCAGTTCTGCTGTTTACCTGCTGTGTGATTTGGGGTACACGACATCCTGTGAATGACTAGGGACCCTACTGGTGGTTTTTTTTTTTTTTTTTAACGAAGTCTCATTCTGCCACCAGCCTGGAGTGCAGTGGTGCCATCTCAGCTCACCGCAACCTTCATCTCCTAGGTTCAAGCAATTCTCCTGCCTCAGCCTCCCTAGTAGCTGGGACTACAGGCATGTGCCACCATGGCCAGCTAATTTTTCTAATTTTAGTAGAGACGGGTTTCACCATGTTGGTCAGGATGCTCTCGATCTCTTGACCTCATGATCCACCAGCCTTGGCCTCCCAAAGTGGTGGGATTACAGGTGTGAGCCACCGCACCCGGCCCCTACTGTTGGTTCTTACATGTTCTGGGCCCCCTGATTTCTGGCAGAAGGGAAAGCTCCATGATAATCAGTCCACATCCGGCTCCAAATCCTGTGATTTGGGGCACACATATATGAGTCTTTTACTTCGTTTGTGAAATAAGTCCCCAAACAATGGTTTGGGGACTTCCACTCTGGAACAATGGAATAGATATGCTTTTCCCTATACCTCCTGCTCAGTACATCTAAACACCCTGGACATCATACATGACACAAACCTAAGGAGACTCTGAAAGGTGGAAGGTGAAAAGAAAACTGGCAAGAGACCTTGGAACCTGAGGAATAACAAGATTTTCTTCTTGCCTCGTGCATCACATCAGCAAATAGCAAGAAAACATTTGGACAAATCACCCCTCTCCCCATAGAGAAAGCAACAAGGAAAAAAAAAAACATGTAATGAAAATAGCAAAAGAAAATTTTAACAATTTTTAATATCTTTAGAAATGTAAGAAAATATCCTACATCCATGAAACAAAAATATGATTCTATAAAAGAATCATATTTTTAAAATGAAAATATGAAACAAAGAAAGAAAAGATTCAGAGAAAAAGAAAGGGTTCTTGGAATTCAATATATATATGGCAGAAATTTCGAAATTTAAAAACAAGTTGAAAAATAAAGTTGAGGAAGTCTCCCAAGAATCAGAATAAAAACAGATGCAGGAATGAGTGGGGACATGAGGCAGAGAAGAGTTAAGAAAATTAGATGATTCATTTATGAGTAATAGGAGTTCAGGAAAGAGAGAATAGCAAAATGGGGGAGACATTAGCAAAGAAATAATAATTAATTTATTTTTCCCAGAACTAAAGGGATATGGATTGCCACATTGACAGTTTTTGTATTGACAGATTTTCTAGCATATGAATAAAAAAGACAACAGAGAACATCTTTGAGAAAATTCCAGAAATCAGAGATAAATGAAAGACTCTAAATGCTTCTAGAGATAAAATAAACAACAACAACAAAGTTTACGTAGAAAGGATGAGGAAAAATACTAGAGGACAACGGAGTGATGCCTTCATCATTCTAAAGCAGGGCTTGGCAGTTGTGGCCTGAGAGCCAAATCCAGACCACAGATTGATTTTCTATGGCCCCTGAGCTAAGGATGGTTTTTCAATTTTTTAAAGAGTTATAACAAGAAAAACATAAACAAGACCAAAGAAGAATATGTTACAGAGATCATGTGTGGTCCCCAAAATCTAAAATATTTGTCACCTGTTTTTTTTAACAGAAAAACTTTGCCAGCCTGTATTCTAAAGGAAAATTCTTTTCAAATTAAACTATTAAGCAAGTGTAAGAATATGTAAAGCTCATTTCCAAACTCATTCTGTGAGACCAATATTGCCCTGATGCCAAAACCAAAGACATCACCAAAGCCAAAGACATCGCCAAAAAAGAAAAACACAAACCAGTATCTCATGATTATTAATGCAAACATACTTAACAAAGTACTAGCAAGCCAATGTTCTGCAATATATGTAAGGATTATACACTGCAACCAAATGAGATTTATACCAGGTATGCAAAGTTGATTTAACATATTAAAATTAATCAATGTAATACATTATATTAATAGAATCAAAGATGAAAATCATATGATCATCTCAATAGGCAAAGAAAAAGCATTTGATAAATCCAACAGCATTTTATAATTAGAACACTCAACAACCTAGGAATAGAAGGGAAGTTCTTTAATGTGATAAGAGACATCTCTGAAAAACCCACAGCTAATGCCATACTTAATGTCACAAGACTGGGTGTTTTCTCCCTAAGATCAGGAACAAAGCAAGGATATTTGCTCTCATCACTTCTTTTCAACACTATACTAGAGGTTCTTCCCGGTCAACGGGTTAAGAAAAAGAAATTGAAGTAATCTATCTTGGAAAAAAAAGAGATAAAACTATATTTGCAGATGACATAATCTTGTATATAGAAAATCTGAAGAAATACACTAAAAAAACTATTGGAACTAATAAATGAGTTCAGGTGTGTCACAATGCAAGATCAATATACAAAAAATCAATTATATTTTGAAATACTGACAATTTAAAATCTAAAACTTAAGACACCAACAAAATAATCACTTTTATTACCACAGCAAAAGGAAGAAGATGCCTAGGAATAAATTTAGCAAAATAAGTGTAAAATATGTGCACTGAAAACAACAAAACATTTTTGAAAGAAATTAAATACCTAAATAAATGGAAAGACATCTCATGTTCCTGGATTGGAAGACTTAACATTGCCAAGGTGATAATACTCCCCAAACTGACCTACAGATCCAATGCAATCACTGTCAAAATCTCAGATTCATTTTTCATAAATTCACAAGCTGATTCCAAAATTTATATGGAAATAAAAGGGACCTAGAATACCTAAAACAATATTCAAAAAGAACAAAATTAGAGGACTCATACTCCCAATTCAAAACCTACTATAAAGCTACAATAATCAAGACAATGTGGTCCTGGATTAAGGATTGACATATAGATCAAATTAATAAAATTTAGAGTTCAGAAATAAACCTTTACATTTATGTTGAATTAATTTCAAAAAATATTAAGACAATTCAAGGGGGAAAACCATTTTCTTTTCACCAAACAGTCAGAGAAAACTAGATATCCATATCCATATACAGAATAATAAAGTTAAATTTCTATCTCATATCATAGACAAAAATAACAAATAACTCAACATGGATCACATACCCAAATATAAGAGCCAAAACTATAAATCAGGCTGGGGGCAGTGGCTCATGCCTGTAATCCCAGCACTTTGGGAAGCCAAGGTGGATGGATCATGTGGGGTCAGGAGTTTGAGACCAGCCTGACCAACATGGTGAAACCCCATCTCTACTAAAAATACTAAAATTAGCCGGGCATGGTGGCACACACCTGTAATCCCAGCTACTCCAGAGGCTGAGGCATGAGAATCACTTGAACCCAGGAGGCGGAGGTTGCAGTGAGCCAAGATCATGCCATTGCACTCCAGCCTGGGTGACAGAGCAAGACTCTGTCTCTAAAAAAATAAATAAAACTATAAATCCTCTAGAAAAAAAATGATAGGAATATATCTTTGTGATCTTTGGTTATGCAATGGCTTCTTAGGTATAACTTCCAGCATGAGCAACAACAACAACAAAAAATTAGAAAAATTGGACTTTATCCAATTTAGAAACTTTTGTGAATCAAAGGAGACTATCAAGAAAGTGAAAAGACAATTTATGGAATGAGAAAGTATAATAAATCACATGTATCCAGAATATATAAAGAATTCTTAAAATTCAATGATAAAACACAAGTAACTAAATTCAAAGAATGGCAAAAAAGTTGAATGGACATTTCTCCAAAGAGAATATACAAATAGCCAGTAAATACAGGAAAAGATACTCAGCTTCATTAGGCATCAGGAAAATGCAAATCAAAACAGTAATGAGATACCACTCTATACTCAACAGGATCACTGAAATAGAAAAGATAGAGAATAAAATGTGTTGCTAAAGAGGTAAAGAAATTGGAACCCTCATACTATTGGTAATGTAAAAGGGTGCAACCACTTTGGAAAATAGTTTGGCAGTTCTTCAAAACACTAAACAGAGAGTTAGAGTATAACCTAGCAATTCTACTTCTAGGTGTATATGCCCAAGAGAAATGAAAATACATGTCTACACAAAAACTTGCACATGAATGTTTATAGCAGAATTATTCAAAATAACCAAAAGGTGGAAACAAACTAAATGTCCATCAACTGATGACTGGACAAACAAACTGTGGTATGCCCAAGCACTAGAATATTATTCAGCAATAAAAAAGAATAAATCCTGGCTCATGCTCCAATTTAGATGAATCTTGAAAAAAAATATGCTGAGTCAAATAAGTCAATCACAGAAGACCATGTATTGTGTAATTCCATTTACGTGAAATGTTCAGAATCAGCAAACCCACAGAGTCAGAAGGTAGCTTAGTGACTACCTCAGGTTGGAGCAGTAGGTTGAGGGAAAATAAGTGAGCAAAAATGGTGAAGGACTGCTAATGTGTACATAATTTCTTTTGGGGATGTCAAAAATGTTCTAAAATTAAATTGGGATGGTTGCATAACTGTGTAAAAATACTAAAACCCACTGAATTATACACTTTAAATGGGTGAATTTTATGGTATGCAAAATATATTTCAAAAAAGCTGTGAAAATACATAAAAACATTTTCAGATATGCAAGATTTCAAAAATTAACTTCCCACTTATCTTTTCACAATAAGCTACTTGCAGATGTATTCTGCCAAAAGAAGTGAATAAACCAAGCAGGGGGGAAACATGGAATCCAGAAAACAGGAGTTTTAATACACAAAAGAGGCAAAGAGAATTCCCAGATTAATGGTTAAGAGAAGCTCCCAATGACAGTCGTGTAGCAAACTTAGAGACTTAGACAAGTAACAGAAGGACAAAATGCACCAGGAGGAAATCCCTGAGTAGAAAAAGAAAAAATAAACAAACAGACTACCTAATGTTTGCACACATTGCAATGAATTTTATTGTTCTTTCAGAAAGTCTGAGAATGACTTTGTGATAGATACCCGGAAAACTGAGACACAAACCAACAATGAGGCAACTATTAAATCCAGGTAAAACATAAAGGAGTTTTATTGTATCTCCTAGATTAGCAGTGAATTGCATTTCCAAGATCATAACATCATAAAATCAATGCTCAAAATCAATGAGCATTGATGTTACCCATAAGGTAAGATTACTATATTGAAGGATGGGGGGGAGGAATGGTGTGAACATATTAGGCAGCAGGAAAGTGGGAAAGGATGGTGTGAGGGAACACAATCCTCATCTTTCACACAGGAGCCAAAAAACTAAACCTAAAAAAAAGCAAGAAATAGTAGCATAATTTGCTGTTTACAAATAAAGAGGGAAAAATAGAATAGTTGAAAGCGGTTGGTTCTAGAAAACAGAAATTGAAAAACTGGGTGCAGAGGATTGTAATTTTTAAATTATGGATGTGGCAATATGATTTAATTTTAAAAACAAAGCTAAAAACAATATTCATGTATCAGTTAAAAAAAAAAGAAGAAGAAGAAGAAATAGTTTTTAAAATAAGGTAGACAGTGGTACTGCAGCCAGCCTTTCCACAGGACTCCTCAGCTGCAGCACTCCAGCCTGTTTTTCCCTTACTTCAATCTTCATCAGTCTCTCTCCTCAGTAAATTGCCTTAGCCCCCTAACCACCTGCTCCTGTCTGCCTCAGTATGGTATGTTTTGTTTTGGCTTCTGCACCTGGTCCTCTTGCAGTCATCCAGGTCCATTCCCTCTCTCTTGACTCTTCCTTCTGCTTTAGAATCCCAGACATGAGCTTGGGCCAGCTTGATTCGGAATCTGTCAGCCCCAGCCAATTAACCTGCTGCAGTCTGGTTTTCGTGGCTGCTCCACTCTCCTTGTACATACTCTGCTTGTACATCAGTGGCACCCATCATCCCTGCCTCTTTCTGTGCCTAGAGTAGGCTGCATTAAGCATGGCTTCCAGGCGGATGGGCTGGCAAGATGAGTACAATGTTCTCTCCTGAGAGCTGGACGCTGCATCTGTTAAAGAAGCCACAGACCACTTATAAGCCACAAGGTCACTCCCCAACTCATTCTAAATCCACTAAACTCATGGTTCCTTTTCAAGCTATGGAACCAAGTCTTCCCATTCCTATAGTTACATAACTATATTTTGAGCACAAGTGCAGCATATTTGTCTATATAACATTTTATCTTTTGGCTTTTAGAAATATTATTTATGCCAATTTTTAAAGCAGGGGGCAAGGATAAATGCTACAAATGACATACAATGCAGACTCAAGGCGTAAGTTCTCAGGCATAGGCTGGCAGCATAGATATGGTCCTTTCAGACCCTTGCCACTCCATGCAGAGGCATGCTTGGGATGAACGTGGCTTAGAGTGCCACGTGTGTGCTGTGTCATCCAGGAGAGGGACCATGGTGCTCCATTGTCTTGCATATTAATGATGGATGTGGGAAGGGATAGATCTTTAGCTTTGCAATTGGTTACAACCTTGCCAGCACGAGAAATAGGCTGTCCCCCCAGCAAAATCATGTGAGGAGTTTGCAAATCAGCATTGGCTCCAACCTGAGCTCTTGAAGCCATCCTATAGGACCAGTATTTGGCTGGGTTACCTAGGGGAGAGTCTCCAGAGTCAATCTGATTTGTCTCTCCTCATCCAGTCTTTAGATATCTGATTTTGTTGATCTTTGTATTATCTTTTCCTCTAAGCTTTGTGTCATTTAGTCTTTATTCAAGCTACTGATTAAAATATTGATGATATTTCAGGGTGACAATTACCAATCCTCTATCACACCAATCAGTTCTCCATCTTATGTATTATCATCTACCTTATTCTTCTACTTTTCCACAATGTGGCTATGGGAGCCTTTGTCCAATTCCTGCTAAAATCAAGAAACCCCGTATTCAACAGGTCCTATCTACAAGGCCAGGACATGGCAGGTAGGGTCTGGACTCAGAGGCAGACAGTGAGGAGAGGGTTCAGGAAGCCTCATCAGGAGGAGTTGGAACTTTTAATTGCACCCAGGGGATTCATCAAGGGCTAGAAGAAAGCACAGCAGTCAGGAGAGCCCAGATCATTAGCCTATTAGGGTAAATGTGTTTGCTAATGTGTTTATCAATCCTCCCCTCTAGGATTAGAGAGAAGTCTACACAGCCTTGGCATCTAAAAATAGAGACCACTAGAAGTGGAGAGGGTTCAGAGAACTAAGAAATGAGGGAACCCCACTCACTCCTTTCTCTCCATCAACCCCCTTCACGTGGCACCTGGTTTCCTCACACGTAAGAAGGTGATCTCAGAATTGTGTGCTACATTACTTTCTTGGGAATATCAATTATTTTCAGCACAAAGGAAGAGGATGATACCTAATCCATAGGTATTGAACTTCTCATTCCGAGCTCAACAAGAACAGGATTTGGGGTACTTCAAACCAGATCACAAGGTGACATATCAGTCCACTTTGAGTTCAACTCGGGCATCACTCCTCTGAGACCTTTTCTTCCCCTTCCCCTTGTCGCCTGGATACACTGCCATTGTACTTATCACAGTGGATTTGCAGACATTTGTTTACATGTCTCACATCTACTATAATGACAGCAACTTGACTGCGTGCAGGCACTGTGCAGTTCATCTTTGCGTTCCCAAGGCCTGGCATGCACCTGGCATATGCTACTCGTGTGCCCAGTGAAGTTGGGGACCTGGGGTAGAGGGGCCTGGATGGGGCTATGGTGGCATCATCCCAATTGTCCCTCCCTCCTCCACCTAACCTAAGTCGGTAAGCTCAGTGCATGACATGTGGCATACAGTAGGTGCGCAACAAATGTTTGTCAAACAAATAAAAGCAAAATATCTGCCTGCCTGTGGGGAAGGTCCAGGGACAACCCTCACAGAAGACTCTGTCTGCATAGCTCACCCCTGCTCTCAACCAACCAAGACCAATGAAAGAGCCCTGCGGCCTACCACTATAGATTTCCCCTGGTGATGACAATAATCAGCATGGGTCAGAAAGGGCTTCCTCCAGTCAAGGAATGAGGAGCTACAGCTCCTCAGCAGCCTCTGGTGTGGAAGGCACCCTGCCCTCTTCATCCTCACCAGCCGTTCTGACATTGGCATATATCAATGGAGCTCCTGCTATGAACCAGGCCCCGAAGATAGAGCAGGTGACAAATGGGTAAAGTTCCTGCCTTCACGAACCTTACATCCTTCCTTAGGGAGGCAGGCGATGTGAACAGAACAGAACACACCAGATGGTGGTGCAGGTGTAATGAGGAAAACAAAGTGGGTAAAGGGATGGAGAGTCCTGGGCAGGGGCTGCCTTATCAAGCGCGGTCAAGGAAGACCTCCGGGGAAGGCAGCTTGACCTGCCCGCTCACTCCTGCTCCTCTCTGATCCCAGCTCCCTTGCCGTCCCTGCTCCAGTCACACCACTTCCGTGCTGTGTCTCCAACCTGCCACGCTTCCTCCTACCTCAGGGTCCTCACTCTTCTTCTTCATACTCCCTGCAGCACGAGGTTTTGCTCAAATGTCACCTCCTCAATGACACCTGCTCTGGCCACCCGATTTAAAGTTGCAACACTTTCCTCCCCATGCTCCGTAGTCTGCTCTATTTTTTCCCAAACACTGAACACCTCCTAACATAGTATCCAATGCACTGGTTTATCGTGTGCATTGCTCATCGTCCTTCGCCCCTCAGTGGAATGTGGACGTGACTCGTGCAGGAATTCTTACGGCTTTGGTTTACTAATATGTTTCAAGTGCGGGATAATGCCTGCCACAGGGTAGGTGCTCAGTAAGCACTTCAAACATTCACTCATTCACTCGGCACTGAAATGTACACTCTGTACCAGGCGCTGCACTCCAGCAGCAAGAAGATCCCTCACGATGGTGGGAGGGTGGGGAAACGCCATCCCGGCTTCCCTGTGAGCCATGCTGGTCTGGAGCTGATGGGAAAGGGAGGCAGTGTGGTCAGTCTGGGATTCTCTCTAGGCTCTGTTTCCCTGCCACCTTGCCCCCTGCCCTCTTTACTCCAAAGGGTATGGGTTCAGGATCTTTCTCATATTAGGAACATGAAATGGGACCAGACGGGGTGGGCAGGGCCAGGGACCAGGAGCAGAGTCACAGGAGGTTCGGAGCCAGGGGCTGGGAGCTGGGTGGGGGAGGGGGCCTTCAGGGTGGGTAGAAATGGAGGCACAGGGCCTCCTTCAGAGGCTGAGGGAGGGAAAATCCCTGTCCTTATCCTCTTTCTCCAGAATTCTGCAATGAGCCTTGCAACACCCATTTTCAACTCTACAAGGCTCCTGGTGCTCTCAGTGGCATGTCTGGGAGAGTTAACTGCCTGAATGCCTAATGACAGACATGAGGAGCAGAGAGCGTGTGTGTGTGTGTGTGTGTGTGTGTGTGTGTGTGAGAGAGAGAGAGAGAGAGAGAGAGAAAGACAGTGCTTTTCTCCCTCTTTGGAATTATTTGTGACTGCAGGACAGATTTCCATTTTCAGAGCCTCCATCTTCGGGGAACTTATCCACAGCTCCCTGTATGAGCATCACTGTCATTCCTAAGTCTCTGGCGAGGGGACTGACCTCTCAGTTTTCCCAAGCAGGCCTTTCTCAAGGCCTTTCCTCAAGCTTAGTGCTAACACCTGCCATATCCAAGGTGCCCTAAGCTGCTGTGACCTACTCCAGGCTGACACAGTCACTTCCTTTAAGGGCCCTCCCTGGTCACTCTGTGGCCAACAAGCGTTCCCTGGGGCGGGTCAGAGTTAAGTCCAGGGTGGTGCATTTCTTCCTTGCTTCTTCCACTTCTGAGCTACGAAATTATCCATTGAAGCAAATCAATAATTCATCAGATGATCTACATTTAGCCTAAATTAGATCTCATTGCCTCGGGCTAGACTTTGAAGTCCTGCCTCACCTGACCCCACCACCCAGCCAGCTCTCCAGTAGAGTCCAGCCAGCTCTCTCTCATGCTGATACCTTCTCTCCACTGCATATTTCCCACACTGTTGCCCCCTGCCCCTACGTCTTAGCCTGAGCCGGTCCCCTGTTCAGAAGCTCATCCTTCCCTCTGTGTGGTGATCCAGCTTGCTCTTCAAGGTCCCATTTCAAATCGAGGCTTCACCATGTACGTCCTTGGGCTTCTGCAACAGACAGAAGTATTTTGCAATTAGAAGTACACAACTTTGCATTTACTTTCACTCCATTTGTTTTGTGATCCAAAAGACCAAAATATACACCACTATATCAGCTAAGACAGGCCCAAAGTTTAAGGAAACAAAGTCACCTACAGGTGGCGGGTTCAAGGCCTGGCTGGCATGGCGAATTGCTAAATTCCTACAACTATAAGAAAAACCACACCATGGCTAAACTCCCTGGCAACAGGAGCTGGCAGACTGATTTAAAACCCAGACCACTACAACTCTGGCTTGACAAAGGGCCGGCCTTATAAGCCTTCTTTTCTGGTAAGCAATTACAGACCTTAAGCCAGCTTCAGCAGCTTACAAAGGCTGCACACAAACTGTCTTTGTGTCCTATAGCTCACCTTTCGATGTAAAGAGCCAAATTCCACCTCGTTTTAATGCTAACACCCTGCCCCAAAGTGAACTTGGGATGTCTGTAACAGATCTGTTTACCCATTGCGCATGTGTTGTCTCCCTTCATGAATATGTATAGCTTTCCCCCCAAACCTGCTGAATATGTATGATACCGGCCCTGTTAGGCATAAAACCCAACTTGTCTTTCTCCTCTTTGAAGAGAGAGCACCTTCAATCCACACTGGAGACTTTCTCTTTCCGGCTTGCAAACCGATAACACTAATAAAGCTCTCCCTTCTACATCTAGCCATCCTGGTGGTCTTTGAGATGACAGTTTTCTCTTTGCAAACTCTGTCTTCCCACAGAATTGTCAAGCGACACGAGGGCAGGATACTCTAATAGACTCACATTCCCTCACAACACCCAGCACAGCACCTGCCATGAGCTCTTGGGGAATTACTGTAACCTTGTTCCCGCCCCTCTTTGCAGCTCTGTTTCTTTCTCTTCATCCAAATTACCTTTAACCCTCAGCCCTCAATTCCACTTTTCCCTGCAGTTCGCAGGGATTAGACAACCCAAGGTACGTGATCAGACTTTGTTTGGATTTTAGAAGATCACGCTGGCTGCAAGCCACTGAAGACATTAGAGTGAATACAGGCCAACCGGCAGGGGGCCATTGCAGCCACCGGGGTGAGACAGGGCAGGAGCTGGTGATAGAGGTGGAGAGAGGAGGATGGATTCAAGAGATACTCAGAAGGTAAAAAGATGCTCTATGTGTCTAGCCCTGTACAGTATCCAAAGTGCTTTTGCATCTATTACCTCCTTTGACTTTCAACCACCCATGAGAAACTGAGTAGGTACAGTCAAAATCTCGGCTTCATAGGTGATGAAACGAAGCTAGGAGGAGGGGAGGCGTTTGCCCAAATTCACGAAGCTGGTTAGGACAGGGTTGGGACTCACATCCAGATCCTCCAACATCACATCCACGGCTCACATGCACTCTCGTGTCACCAGGACTCAGGCTGGAGCTGTCATGGGAGGGCAGGTGGTAAGCTGCAGAAACCTGACTCGGCTACCTGCCTAAGGCTATTTACACACTTCCAATTGATTTGTTGCAACCTGTAATTATTTTTGCTGAATTTTTTTTCACGCTCCATTTGTCTTTTTACTCACCAGCAGACAGGCTACAGGAAATAGCAGATTGGGAGAGGAGTGGGCGCAGGGGAAGCTGTCTTTTGTTCTAGGATAGAAAGAGAGGGGATTCCAGATGCCGGTTTCCTGGCTTGCTCCCCCTTCTCCATTTGGCTTCATGCTGGGGCTGTCTTCCTCCCCACAGAGGGGTGGTGGGAGCTCTGAGCCACATCTCTCCTCTCTGGGATCTCAGGTCTCTCTCTGAAACCTGCTGGTGGAAGAACCTCAGGAGCCCCTGCCTCCTTCCCACCACGTGACCATTGCCCATTGGCATAGCTGTCAAGACACAGACTTTTTGGGAAAAAAAAAAAGAAAGAAAGAGTGAATGCTGCAAAGATGGATTGTTAATTTTCCAAACGGGATGTGACTCTGAGATCCCACCTACCCAGCTGGTAGTTCCACCGTGCTCCCTAAGGCGGTTTGAGTGTTTGGAATGACAAAGACCGTCCTCCCCTCTCCTCGCACTGAAACCTCAGTCAGGCGCCGCTGAGTCTTCTGCTTGACGAGCCCTGACCTTGGGCTTCCCCAAGTCCTTTCAGAATCCAGTTTGAGCAAGAATCCTGCTAAGTCAGGTTAGTGAAATTTCCCTACTCTTGGTGTCTGACTACCCTCAATATTTTATCAACCCAGCCTGCATTCAGCAATGATCCTGTCAAGTCAGTTTAGCCAGAAACCCCTTACCCTTGATGTTTCTTCTTAGTAGTTTTCTAAGAAGACTGATCCTCTGTCCCCAGCCCTGACCATTGGTTACAAATCTCCACTTGCCCTTGTTGGAGTTGAAACTGAGCCCAAGCTCTCTCCCCCACCGCAAGACACCTCTGCAGTGGTCCCTACAGGGCTGCCATGGCCCCCCTTGAATAAAGTCTGCCTTGCCATCTTTAACACGTGTTTGGATAATTTTTTCTTTAACAGGGGTGGTCACTCAGTTTGCAGAGCTTGGAGAAAGGCCTCTGCTCATTGTTTGAAAACTGTAAGGTCCCTTCAAGGAGGTCAGGGCTGTTTACAGTCTATCCCCTCCATGCTAACGTGGCCATCGTCCCCCAGACCCCAGAGGAGGTTCTGTTGTGTCCTGGGTGGCTGCGTGGGCGTGGAGTGCAGGTGTTCACCCCCCCACAGCCCCCTCTTCACTCACTCCCCCACATTCTGCCCCAGGATTCAACCCACTCCCCAGTTCCAGTCAAACAGCAGCCTCCCTACCCTCTCTTGTGGAGCCAGCTTCTCCTCAGCATGGTAAGGTGGGCTTTGTTTTGTTTTGTCTTTTAAAATTACTGTGGAAGCCCAGAGAAGCTGTTAACTCCACCCATGTGAGAAGAGCCTAAATCCAGTTCGCAGCTAGGATGGTCTTCCCTGAATGGAGCTGGAGTGGAGCTGGAAGTAGCTCTCATTCTTTTGTGACAAGCCTATCCTCAGGAAGATGGACACCGTTACTATCCCAGTCTCATATTCTACTGCACTGCCATTTACAGGTAGTTCAGAATTTGCAGTCCTTGCTATTACCGTCACAAGATAGTTATCTGCCACACTTTACATGTGAAGACACTTGGAGAAATTAAAAACAAAACAAAAAAACTAGCCTAAGGGCACACGATTATGAGTGACAGAGGAGAGGGATTCAAACCCGGGCCTGACTAAAGGCTGTTGCCGCTATTCCAGCCATCACTGGAGGACTTAATGAGTGATCTCTGCCAAAGGTATTTGCATTGATAGTCAAAACCTTGGAAAGGCTATAAGGCAAGAAATAGCCAGGTAAAATCTTCAGGGTTCAGAGGAGTAGGTGGGGAGCTCTGTTCTGGAGGCAGCCTCAAGAGTCTTTCAAATTTCCACCAGGCCAAAAATCAATAAGAAGAAGCATAAACAAATATTGAACTCTAATTAACAACATGATACTGAAGTATTTAGAGGTTAAAGTGTAACAATGTCTGCAACTTTGAAATGTGTCAACAACATAAAAGACTGGTGGATGGAGAGAGGAACAGATTTGGGGTAAAGCAAATATAGCAAAATGTTAGTTATAGAGTCTAGATTGTGGGCATATGGGTGTTCACTGTGCAATTCTTTAAATTCTTCTGAATTTTTACACTTTTTGTAATAACCTATTGAGGGGAAATCAATCACACAGGTGGGTCACACCCACCTCTTGTACAATGCCAGGCTGGAGGGGAGCTTAATCATTAGTCACCAAGTTCTTTCCCAAGTGTCCATCAGGGAGAGTGCTGGACTAGACATCTAAAGGCACAGAATAACAAACAGGCAGTCCCTGCTTGGTGGAAATTTAGGATATCTGCGAGAAAATGGGACAGAATCATAAAATCAACAGTTGTAAAGATAGCGAACTCTTCAGTCTCTGCTTTAATGGAGGGGGAGCAAATTGCCTGACTACATGTTCAAACGCCTTTTCTTTTTCACTTTGATGCATGGGAAGGCTCACCACAGTTAGACAGAAATGGGCAGTAAGAGAAAATTACCCAAAAGCACTTAGCGGGTTACAGAAGGTCCCCAGTGGAGAATCTACCTGCAGGTCCCAGAAGGTGATTAAGGAGCAGGAGGGGCACCTCTCGTGGCAGGTGGGCTTAGTGGAAAGTTTAGGGGGCTGGGCACCACACCAGGACCAACTCTGCTAATCTACGTAATCTGAGCAAGTCATTGTTTTCTTTGAAGCTTCATTTCCTCTTTTGTTGCCTATAAGCCAAATTCTGCCTGGGGGTTGTTTTTGTTTTTGTTTTTTCACTGTCTGAGGCAGGAAAACAAGGTAGTCCTGATGACAGTCCTCAAGGGCTGATCTTGGCCTCCAGCCTCAGCTGAGAAGAACAGGGACCCCTCACAGCTCATGGGAGAAAAGTACCTAGGGCTTGTTTTTATATGGCCTTGAGTTAATGGGTTTTTAAAAGTGTTTTTAAATAACTGGAAAAAAATAAAAAGAATAACATTTTGTGAGATATGAAAATTATATATAATTCAAATTTCAGAGTCCATAAATGAATTTTACTGGAAAACGGCAAAACTCATTTGTTTGCGTATTGTCTGTGGCAGCTCTCAACCAGTAACAGCCAGGTACTTGCCACAGAGACTTTATGGCCTGCAAAGCCTAAAATGTTTAGTTTGTACCCATTTATTTGTTTGTTGATTTATTTTATTTTAACTTTTTTTTGAGACAAGGTCTCACTCTGCCACCCAGGCCGGAGTGCAGTGATGTAATCTTAGCTCACTGCAGCCTCGGCCAGCTGGGCTCAAGCCATCCTCCCACCTCAGCCTCCCAAGTAGCTAGGACTACAGGAGTGCACCACCATGCCTGGCTAATTTTTGTATTTTTTTGTAGAGTTGGGGTTTTGCCACATTGCCCAGGCTGGTCTCGAACTCTCATGCTCAAGCGATCCTTCTGCTTAAGCCTCCCAGAGTGCTGAGATTACAGGCGTGAGCTACTGCATCCAGCCTCTACCTCCTTACAGAAACAGTTTGCCAACCTGATGTGAAATAGTTCATCTGAAACTTCACTGGTCTACATACCTCACTTCACAGAATTGCTGTGAGAAGTAATGAGATTTGGGTTTAGTAAACTGGAAGATTCCATAAGATGCAAGGTGTTACTACTGCCCTGATTTCATTTCTCTTAATACCATCCTTACAAAAGCAGGAGAATCTAGAAGGAAGGTCTTATATAACAGAAGGAGAAACGAAAGCTAACAAAGGGAGACACATGGCATGCAGAAGTAAATGCCTCTACTTTCCCTGAGAGGCTTCCCACAGCAAGGCCTCAGCCATGTACTCCCGCAAATTTGGGGATGTACAGTCTTATCTGGAAAGATCCAAAAGGGAGGACCAGGCATTTTTCAGAAATTTAATGATCCAGTTGTTAAACACACCATTTTCCTAATTTTTTGACTGTAGTTTATTATCTGTGTTCTTGAGGTCATTTACGCCTGTTCTATGTATATGGTGAAAATACTATACATTGGTGAGCTACTGTGGCTCTTTTCCTAGCCCTGCTTTCAATGATGTCATATTTGGTTTCTTGAAATTAGTCATGGCAAGTGTATTTACAATTGGCAGTTGGGAAGCCCTACAAATCAGGCATTGCCCCCAATCTCAAAGTTGTTTGTCAAACATTTACCACCACACTGCTGGGACCAGGACTTCCATTTACAAGAGATTCACAAGGGAGACAGAAGGCAAGTAGAGCAGAGAGTGAAGAATGACAGAGGGCAGAGGGTGGACGTCCTGGGGTGCAGAAGAAGAGGAGGGCAAGCTCTGCTTGTGTTCCAAGAAGGTTTTGAATTGGAAGAGATGTATTTGGGGACTAGGGCTTTCATGTAGCCATTTCTATGGTCTGCGTTCTTTGGTTTCACCTCCAGATTAATGAGGTCTCAAAAAAAACCTAGTTGCATAAAGATGGAAACACCAAGGTTTGGGAGGTGGTGGGGGTGAACGACTCACCTGGAGTCATCCAGGGCTTCACAGCAAGCCTAGCATCACGACTCCTTCTTCCAGACTAGCTCTTTCCAGAACCGTGGCACTGTCTTACCAAGCACCTGCTGATGACAGGAAATGGATGCATGAGTCGGACCTGCATTGCTGCTGTCTTCCTATCAGTGAGAACCTGTCTCCCTCCCTTCTGGAGGCATCTGGAGGCTTTGTTAATCCAGGAGAGTACACCACATCCTCAGCTCGTCCCATCCCTCCACAGCCCTCTTCTCAGAGCCCTTCAATCATCTCCCTGGACCAGGTTTTTCTCCTAACACAAGCTTATTAAGAGTGCGGGAGTGTTCAGCACACGAAGTATTTGGCACAGGGCGTGCGGTGACTGCCTACAGCTCTGGGAAGCTCCACAGAACCAGCACCAGAACAGAGTGTGTCTTCATTTTCCAATGAGAGGACTTTGCGTCCTGACTTTGTGTACTCTCTCAGGAGCAGATCATCAGTGACAGTGCACGCAAGGGGGCAGTAGAAGGCATTGTGGGCGTGGTCCACTCTGTGAGCACATGGAATGATTTTAGATCTCCACTTCCATTTGGTAGCGTGTAAAATAGCAGACTCTTGGAAAGCCATGTTTGGAAGACACCCAAGAGGTCATCATATCCAGAACTTCATTTTGAAAATGTGTAAACTGAGGCCAGAAAGAGAAAATGACAAGAAAATTTACATTGCTAATAGGTGATGGTGTTGGAAACAAATCCTGGTGTTTTATCCTGTTGTAATAAGAAATATATATTTGGTCTCTGTCCCTGATTCCTGGCATACAACTCCTAAAACCCTTGAAATCTCTGACTAAAGAGTTTCTTTTGGATGCTAAAAAGGAAACTGGTGGCTGGGTGCACCTAGATGGCTTCAGAATGGGATGGAGCTGGTCACCAGAAGGACCACGGTATGATTAGAACCTATGGAGAGGGGTGGGGGCTGAAGGTTGAGTTGATCCCTTATGGGCGATGATATAATCAATCATGCCTACGTCATAAAACTTCCATAAAAAACAAAGAAAAATTGGTTCAGGAGCGTCCAGACAGCTGAACCTGTGGAGGTGCCTGGAGGGTGGCTCTTCCAGAGAGCACATGGCAGCTGCACCCCTTCCCACATGCCTTGCCCTGTGCATCTCTTCCATCTGGGTGCTCATCTGTATCCTTTATCATACCCTTTACAAGAAACTGGTATATGTAAATTAAGTGTTATCCCTGAGTTCTGTGAGCTGCTCTAGCAAATTCACTGAACCCAAGGAGGGGGTCATGGGAACCCTGGTTTATAGCTGGTTGGTCAAAAGCACAGGTCACAGCCTTGGTCTTGCAATTGGCACCTGAACTGGGGACAGTCTTGTGGGACTGAGCCCTCAACTATGGGATCTGACTCTCACTGCAGGTACATGGTGTCAGAATGGAACTGAATTATAGAACACCCAGTGGGTTTCTGCTGGAGAATTTCTTGGTGTATAAGGGAAAACCCCCATGCATCTGGTCACAGAAGTATACTGTAGTGAAAAGCAGTTTATTTTCCCTTCAAAACGCATCTCTTTGCAGTTCGTTCTTTTCAAGAAAAAAGCTAGAACTTAGTCTCAGCTTCAGACACAATGTAAAATTCATGGAACCATTACTTTTTCTTTTTTAAAGTAAACCATACATATACATATATTCCTGTATTCCTGAAAGTATGCCGAACACTATGAAATGAATTCAATAAACATCGTTCCTGCTATTTATAGTCTGGCTTACAGTTTAAAATTGAGATGGACACAGATGGAAAAGGGGGTTTAAGCTTAAACAATAGATATAGAGATAGAATTTACACTCTATGGCTGGTGATGATAAAAGTAAGCTTGGTGCCATGTGTCTTTCATGGGAATGTCCCCTTGAGATTCCCACCTGTCACAGCTATAGCTTCGGGGTCCTGGCATCACACTCCCCAGGAGGGGAGGTAGGGGAGGCCAAGGGCCCCAGGATGTCTGTCTGGTCCCTTCTCACTGTGAGGATGCCCTTGGCACACCTTTCTCAAGTCACACGAACTATTACAGTTAAATACAAAATTGCTGACAGGAGTAGGAGACCCTGAGGGGAGCAGCTGGCAATGTGACAAAAGTCTTTTCTGGGAAAACAATCAAATCAGGTATTTGTATTTTTTTAAGCTTACCAATGAATTGTACAACAATGTAAAAATAAAGTTCATCCTAATATGATGTGCACATCTTGCTTAAAAATGTCTTCAGCACCCAGTGTAGAGTGATCTTTCCCTCACACACTGCATGCGGCAGGAGCCTCTTGTTTTTCTTAACAATGAGCTGAAAAGACAGCAGATGTTCACAGCTGAGGCAGGGTGTTGACTCAGCTCCACGGGAAGCTCTGTGCCCGCAGGTAAGCACGCACGTCTTACAGTTCTCCTTGTAAAATATCATCACCCTTCCTGCCTGAGAAACGAGTGCATTTGTATTTTATATAACAACAGTAGTCAAGGTTGCAGCACTGAGCAGGGTGCAGTGGGGGTGCTGAGCACAGGACGAGCAGGAGGAGGCCTGCCCTCCCCTCAGGCGCATCCGCGTCGCCCTTCTGTGTGCAGTCACGTTGAGACTGCGTACAGCATGCGTCTCCTCTTGGGAGATGTCTTTTGCCTCCGAGTTGTTTGAAGCAATTAGAATCAGGTCCTGAATCCCCAGACTGTTCAGAGACTTCAAGGGACACCTCCCTCACAAGAAGCCTGGCACCCACTGTGTACTTTTGGAAGGAAAGGAGTGCGTTTGTTTTCATCTGCATTCTGTTTGTCAGTGGTAACAGACTTTTATCGATGTAAAACCATGGCTGTGATCATGTGGGGAATTCAAATAAATCCTTTGAAACTCTCAGATTCTCACTTTTTCTGAAAAGTCCAGAATTTGCCCTGTTGGCCAGGCCCAGATCTCTAGCTGATGAGTTTACCCGTTCCTTCTCGTGACTCTGGGCACTCACTTCCCTTAAAGACATTGGACTGACTTGACTTTGAGGACACGGACACAATTTAAAGGGACACATCTTGACCAATAGAAGATTTCAAAGGTGTTTATAATTTCTAGCAGCTTTCAACAAATGATGGTCCTTTCGTGGAGTTAGAGGGGATGAATTCTATTAAGTGTTGAGGTACACTGGGAATGACTTAGGGAAAAACAAAATACCCAGTGGCCTAGTCCCCAGTAAAGGTGGATGATGACATGAGGTCAGAGCAGTCTGCTGTTCCATATTGGCTGATCGCATTTGCAGAAGCCTAGATGGTAAAGTTATTCTGGAAGGAAGAGGCCTGTGAGGATGCAATTGTCCTGGCCAAAGGTAGTTCCTGAGAACACCACTTTAAATTTCAGTGCATGGCATAAGATGAACTGGCACATCTAACTAGTGCAAAACAAAAAAGTTAATTCTAGTGACCAAAATGAACTCTGGCTGTCCCTCCATACAGAAGTGCATTCTGATTGAAAGGTGTTCTCACGTGGGCCCCCTCTTCCAGTCTCATTCATAGCCCCTGCTGGCTCATCCGGACTGAAACCAGGAAACCAGCCATTTGGGTGCACACACACACTGCTGCCTTGTACGATTCCTGTCTCTGCAGCTGGGAGTCCAACCCTTTTACAGACCATTCAAGGGCTCTTCAAGAGAAGCTGGTTACAAAAATCCCCTGAAATACCCAGTTCTGCCTCAGGGTTTGATTTTTACGACACAGATCTGCAGCCCATGAGCTGCTGGAGGTGGGTGAGCTAGGCCAGGGCTCCGAGGCTGTGATCTGAGGACTGTGTGTGTCTCTCCTGCCCAGAGATTGTGAGCTCCATGATCCGCCTGTGTGTGTCCAGTGACAGCCCAGGACTGGGCTTATCAGCATGCATGTGAAAATGACTGGATGGTTGGAAGAAGCAGGGGCTCAGGTCACACCACCACCAGCAGCTGGTCTTGGAGGGTACAGATCATTGTTATTATTAAAAAATGTATGGAAACTGGTTTGCTCATCCCCCCCCCCCNAAAAAAAAAAAAAAAAAAGTAAGCTTGGTGGAATGAGGATGACTTGGATTTGAGAACCAAAGATGTGAGTTCAAATCCTCTCTCTGTTGTCTATTAGCTGTGTGATTTTGGACAAGCTGCTCAGGCCCTCAAAACCTGAAATTCCCAGGCTATAAAATACAGAGTCATATTTACTTAACAAGGATGTTGTGAGGATAGAACGAGATATTTGTAAAGTGCTTAGTATAGTACCTGGAGCAGAGCAGGTACTCAAGAATGGTAACTAGTAATGGTAACTAGTATCATTACTTCAGTGACAGCTAGGTCAAAGTACTGGGAGTAGGTAGGGACAGAAAGGTGAGAAGTGGGGAAGAAAATGATTTACCTACCTGGTGTTGATCACAATAACAGCAAAAATTCCTCATATGATTTTGCATTTCTCCTTATGATTTATAGATAGCCTTGAGAGACAAAGCAGTGTTAGTCCTATTTCATAGGCTCCCATGCACTTGTATTTATTCGGTTAAGATGTATTGTTCTAGACTTGTTCTAGATATGAGGCTACAGTAATGCATAAGCAAAGGCTAATGGAAAATTCAATGGTCCAGACTCTGACAGTGGATTTTCTAAGCTAGTATCTCTTTCAAGCCTTACTCATTCTGTTTGGCAAAGGCCATGAACACCCAAATGACCAGAATTTTGAGGAGAAGAAAGGCAGGGATGAAAAGAGGTTGCCATATGCTGACTCATCCCATGGCCCTCCAGAGCACTGATGAGGAGTGAGGGTCACTACAGAGGCCTCTTTCCTTGATGGTGCTTCCAGAGTTGGCATGCACCCATTCAGGGTTCTCGGAGGCTCATGCCCACAGGACAATTGCTTCTGGGCTGCTGCGCTGGGCTCTGTGCCAGGCAGACTGGTGTTCAATCCAGGTGAAGCCAGAGTGCAAAAAACTAAAGACAGGACAGGCGTTGCATGTCAATGACAGGAAGAAGGTGGAAAGCGCTCTCTGCTCTCCTAGTCTGTGCAGACACTGGCTCGGCCTATTGCAAGTGTATGCCGGAGACAGAACGGACAGGCATCCGAATGACTACAACTGGTCAAGAGCTTTCACACATGGTGAAAGTAGAAGAGGCATGGTTGTTTGGGCAAATGTGACCTCAGAGTGTGTCTATGTGAATATGTTTGTGGCCTGGGTGTTTGGAGTAAGTGCTGTGTGTTGTGAGAATGGTGGGTGGGTGTGACTGTGTGTGTGAGCAGTATACATCCAAGACGTAAATAGAAAGCAAAGGGGGTGATGTCATAAGCCACGGACAAAAACTCTGTAGCCAAATTCCTTCAGCATGGACCTGAGTGTGTTGCCTGTATGTGTAACTGGCACAAGCCTGGTCTTTTGTTCTGTGTGTTTAAAATGATTTCTGAGGACCAGGCTCAGTGGCTCATGCCTGTAATCCCAGCACTTTGGGAGGCCAAGGTGGGAGGATAACTTGAGGCCAAGAGTTTGGGTCCACCCTGGGCAACATAGCAAGACCCTGTCTCTAAATAAAATTTTAAAAATTAGCTGTGTGGTGGCATATGCCTATTGTCCCAGCTACTTGGGAGGCTGAGCTGGGAGTAAGGGAACGTGCTCTCTTTCTGGGTCCACAAGGGGATGTAGTTTTAAGGGCAAGAACTTCCCAGTGCCATGCCCCCCTCCCATCTCTCTCCATCCGGGAGATTTAACAGTTTATGTTTGAATTTCGCAGGCGCGGGAAGAAACTAAGAGTCAATCACTCCAGCGGAAGTTCTAAGGAACTGCTTTCACTGGCCTGGGGTCTTAGAGAAGGTGGGGCTTCCTCCCAGGTTAAGTCCCCTTCTTCCACACCCGTTTGGACTCCATGTTTGGAGTCTCTCTTCCTCTCTTTAAATAAATCACTTTCTACAAACAAACACTTTTGAGTCCGGCATTTACTGCGCACTGCACCATGGTTCCCTCTCTCACTCTTGAGAGGGCAGGAGACCAAGAACCTGGAGAAACGTTCTCTCAGGGGAGCTGAGGGCACCCTGAACCCCAATATTTCAGGAGGATTGCTCAAACCGAAGGTTCGAACTGGAGTGAGCCGTGATCATGCCACTGCACTCCAGCCTGAGTTGAAAGAGTGATACCTTGTCTCAAAAAAAAAAAAAAAAGGGTGAGTAGATGCATTACTGTTGTATGTATTTGTACATGAGCTTATATACATAAGGGTTGGGTTTTGCTATGGTCTGAATGTTGTGTCCCCTCAAAATTCATGTTGGAATATACTACCCAATGTCCTGTATTAAGGGGTGGGGCCTTTGAGAAAGTAATTAAGTCATGAGGGCTGTGCCCTCCTGGATGAGACTGACACCCTTATCAAAAGGATTGAGAGGAGCAACCTTGCCCCTTACAACACGTGAGCAAGAAGCTACCGTCTTGGAAGCAGCGTCCTCACCTGACATCAAACCTGCCTGTGCCTCGGTCTTGGCCTTCTCAGCCTCTGGAACCATGAGAAAGACATTTCTGTTGTTTATAAGTTACCCAGTCTAAGGTATTTTTGCTATAGCAGCCTGAACACACTAAGGTAAGTATGTTATGTGTTTATCTATGTAAATCTGTGTGTGCTTCTGGCCAAGGCTGGGGACAGGATGTAGTGTGCGACAATGATGGATTCTGGCTTTCCTACAAGCCTAGGATTTTCTGTCCCTATAAATTGGATACAATTCATCCATCCTGAGTGAAATCCTAAAGGTCTAGATCAATCAAATACGGCTTTGACCCCTGACACCATCCACTTGCCACTCAAACCCAAGCCACCCAGAAACACCTCCCCTGCTAGGCCCCACCACCAGGAGAAGCCTCTAACGCAAAGGCTGACAACACAAAAGATTTCTGTCTTAGCTTCCCCTCATTCAGTCCCTCAAAGAAAAGGGACTGCAGTTGAAACTGAACCGTTCATGCTGGCTGTGCTCTGCAGCGCTGTGACACAGACGTCCCAGTTTCCCACCCAGAGCCTAGAGGGGCCAGTTGGAGAGCCCAGATAATGTCCTCATTACCTTGTCATCTCCTGAAAGCTGCTTACTCTCGCAGGCCCCCCTCTGTTCTGAGGCTGACATTCCTTCTTTGCTCATTTCTCTCTGCTTTTGTCTAATGAGGTGCAGGAGTCTGCCGATACTGACAATAGAATTACCCGGGACTCCAGATTCTGTCAATCTCCATTAGGAGCCCAGGGAGAGAACAGTCAAAGCACTGGGACACTTCGGTGCTGTTATTGTAATGGGGTTCATTGCGAGAGCAAACAAAACAACACTCGCCCCAGATGCCCACCCTGGGCAGATGAGTCACTCTGGCTTCCAGCCCATGCTGCAGCATCCACCTCACCCCACCACTCCAAGGAGCCAGAGCCCGGGGAAGTCATGTACCTCGCTGCTGCCTATACAGGGACATCAGGGAGGCTCATTCTTCCCCTGAAGATCTGCCTAAGGTTGGCTCAACACCCTCTCTTCATTTCATGACTTGTGGGCCACCCAAAGCCTCCCCTCGATTTCTGTAATGTCCTAGGTGACGTAGGTCCTCTTGACCACCTCTCATTTCAAGCAACATGTGAATTATTTGGTATATGGACCATCTCTCTGATCCTCCCACCTTCCATATGCTTTTTTTTAGGGTTCTACCATTTCAACTCCTTATGGAACTCAGTCTGTTTTCTTAATTGATAGGAAAAGACCACTTAAAGGTAAGTCTTTTCAACAATGGTGCTGGAAAAAAAAAAAAAACGACTGGCAACCTAAACTTCAAAAAGTTATTATAAAATTAACCCCAAATTAATTTTAAATGCATTAGTTTATGGTGTGATGGCTCACGCCTGTAATCCCAGCACTTTGAAGGGTTGAGGTGGGCCGATCATTTGAGCCCAGGAGTTTGAGACCAGCCTGGCCAACATGGTGAAACCCCATCTCTACTGAAAATATAAAAAAACTAACCAGGGGCGATGGTGTGCACCTGTAATCCCAGCTACTTGGGAGATTGAGGCAGGAGAATCATTTGAACCCAGGAGGCAGAGGTTACAGTGAGTCGAGATCATATTACTGCACTCCAGCCTGGGCAGCAGAGAGAGACTAAATAAATAAATAAATGTATCCGTTTATAGATGTAACATATGTAAAATGTAAGACTAAAAAACTTTTAGAAGAAAGCATAAGAGAAAATCTGTGAGACCTTGGTTAGTCAGAGTTTTTAAATAAAATACTCAAGGCATGATTCACAAAAGAAAAAAGATAAATTAGATATTATCAAAATTTAAAATTTGTTCTGCAAATGACACTGTTAATAGAATAAAAATATATGCCACAGATGGGGAGAAAATATTTACAAATCACATCTTTTATGCAGAATATCTGAAGAAATTTTGGCCAGGTGTGGTGGCTCACACCTGTAATCCCAGTACTTTGGGAGGCTGAGGGAGGAGAATCCCTTGACTCCAGGAGTTTGAGACCAGCCTGGGCAACATAATGAGACTCCCCCCAACTCTACAAAAAATAAAAATAAAAATTAGCCAGGCATGGTGGCATGCACATGTAGCTTCAGCTACTTGGGAGGCTAAGGCAGGAGGATCCCTTGAGCCCAGGAATTCAAGGCTGCAATAAGACATGATCACCACTGCACTACAGTCTGGACAACAGAGTGAGACTCTTTCTGAAGAAAGAAAAGAAAAGAAAGAAGGAAGGAAGGGAGAAAGAGAGAGAAAGAAAGAAAGAGAGGGAGGAAGAAAGAAACAGAGGGAGGGAGGAGGAAGGAAGGAAGGGAGGGAGGAAGGAAGGGAGGAAGGAAGGAAGGAAGGAAGGCAGGCAGGCAGGCAGGCAGGCAAGCAGGCAGGCTCAAAACTCAACAATAAGAAAACAAACACCACTAGAAAAAAAACAGACAAAAGATTAGAATAAGGACTTCTCCAAAGATATATAGGAATGAAAAATAAGCATATGAAAATGTGTTTAACATAGTAGTCATTAGAGAAATGTTAAATTAAAACTACACTGACATTACCACCATAAACCTATTAGAATAGCAAATAAATAAATACAGCTGACAATAGCAAGTGCTGGTGAGGTTGTGGAGCAACTGAAACTCTCATTCATTACTGGTGAGAATGAAATGGTATAGCCCCTTTGGAAAACAAGTTGGCAATGTCTTATAAATACCTACCATGTGACTACAATCCCACCTGCTCATAAAAAGGGAAACTCATGTTCACGTAAAAACTACTACATAAATGTTAACAGCAGCTTTATTCATAATTACCAAAAGCTGGTTTAATCCAAATGTTCTTTAACTGGCAAATAGATAAACCGTGGTACCTCCAACAGTGCTAGAGTGGAATACTACTCAGCCGTAAAAACGAACAACTACTTCATACAACAACATGGAGGAATCTTAAATGCATTTTGCTAAGTAACAGAAGTCAGACCCAAAAGGTTGAATATTACATGATTTCTTCTCTATGACATTCTGGAAAAGGCATAGGGACCCAAAATAGATCAGTGGTTGCCAGGGGTTAGTCGGGGGAGAGGGGTTGACTCTAAAGAAGCAGGACAAGGGAATTTTTGGAGTAATTGAACTGTTCTCTGTCTTGATTGTGGTAGTATATTCATAACTCTATGCTTGCCAAGACCTATTATACCATGTGCCATAAAAAGTGAATTTTAGCCTCCAGCGAGGTTCGTGTGAAGCTCCCTATTATGGCTTCCAGCGGGGTCCCGGTGAGCGCTGCTGACTCGGCTAACGAAACCCCCAAAATACCAGACAAACTGGGAGATTGGCTTCGGGGCATCTACTGCTTTGCCACTGATAGGAATGACTTCCGGAGGAACTTGATCCTCAGTTTGGGACTCTTCTCTGAGGGAGTTTGGCTGGTCAGGAACTTGAGTGACATTAAACTCATGGCACCTCAGCCAGGGGTGTAGCCAAGTAGACAAAAGGAATCCTGGGCTGAACCCGAACCTTCCAAAAAACAGCCTACAATCTGTGACCATCACAAGATGTGCCCTGATGGCAGCTGAAGTGTGATTCAGATGGGCACTTTCCTTTTCCTTAGCCCTGCCTAGTTTCCTTTTGTTCCTTGAGTCCACGCAGAATTCCATTCTCTGGTCAGCAAACAGGTTTAAGCTAAAGTATTGCCTCTGTTCTGTAAAGTTCTGTACAAAGTTCCTAAGCTTCTCCAGGGGGTGATCTTTGCTCTTGTCCTGAGAGATAACAATGCAGTTTTAACAAACATTTGAAATAAATACTGCACACAAAGAAAAAAAGTGAATTTTACTGTCTGCAAACTTTTAAAAATTGACCAAAATATTGCTGGGAACTCAAAATGGAATACAAACTAAGAAATCAAACTGTGACACAAATAAATCCTATTGTTACATTGAAAGAGATGGAAAAGAAAATAACTCACAGAAGTAACCATGGAAAACAGTTTTGAATGGATGCTATAAGATTGAAGACCAGAACTGTATGGAATGTGGCTTTTGTTAGGCAACAGCAGAAAGAACTATACACAAGTGCTGTACTATAGTAAGTAAATTTGCTCTTCACAGAGGTATGGGTTAGCAATTATGAAACTACTTTATGTGTGTGCATACTGGGGTTGAAAAAACAAGTTAATACCGTCAATTCTCGTAGATTGCAGTAGCTACATTCTATAGATCACTGTAAATACTGAATTAGCAAATACCGAAGCATGGTTCCCAGGGGAAATAGTTAGGGTCCTGTGAGCCTCTGGTCATAACGTTTTCATCAACCAATCAATACATTGCCTTGTTTTGTGTGTGTTTCTGTTTAAAGACACTTTATTTACTACATAGCGTTCATTCACTATATCATGGAACTCATGGCCAACCAACTGTGCTATGACCCATGCCTGGGGGAAGCTTTTCTAACACAGGTGACTTTCTTTGTAAGGCTCATAACAGCCTTTTTGTGCTCAGGAACATCAGGCAGCACGTCAGCACTACACTTGGGGGGCATTTTAAACAGCAAACTCACCAATGAAAAGCATAAAAATGGGAAAAACTTGACACCAAACCGTGAAAAGGACGCTTGTTTACCACGTGACAGCCAGAGCAAGAAGGCAGAACAGAGCCTTGTTTTTACCGCAGCTGAGAACAAGCACATCGGGCAAAAGTTTTTGAGGCTCTGGGCATGTCAATGAATGACTGGCCAAAGGCCGCAAGAACTGGTTTTGGAGTTATAAATTATAGGCAGCAGGAGAATTCGCAAATACGGAATCCGTGAATAGCGAGGATCAACTTTATATGCAGATAACGAGAGCCAGATGAGGGGAACGGGGCGTCAACCCAACCGTCTCTCAAGGCCAGTCACAATTGCTAAGTGCACCAGACTTTTTGGAGTTAAAACTCATTGCATGCAAGCAAGCTGGAAGGACTCTTAGACACCAGATATTCACCACTCCTTTTACAAAGACCACTGAGGCCTAGGAAGGGATACATGGCTTGTCCAGGTCAAGCATGGAACAGTCCTCTGTGTTTCTTTCCCATCATGGCCCGGGGCTGCCTCTGTTCACCTCTCAAGGATCTGAAGTCCTGAGGGATGGGAATTTTGTAGGGAGGAGTAAGCATGTTTAAAACCCAGGCCTCAGTTTAACCAAAGGAATCTCTCTCCTACCACAGATCTGCCGGAAAGAACTTCGAGATAGCAAGTGGAGTGCCGGGGCTCAGACTCAGACCACCTCTCTTTCAACCAGGGCTCCCTCCTCAGGTGATCTCATCCATTCTCATTACTTTAAGTACCATCTTTATGCAACTTTACATCTCCAGCCCAGACCTCTTCTTCTGGACCCCATACTCAGATTTCCAACTGCCTTCTTGGCGATGCCATGTGGATACCTAACAGGCATCTGAAATCTAACATCTCTCAAGCAGAACTTTGATGCCCTCCCCCAACCTGCTGCTCCTGTCCCCATTCTTTCCCACCTTAGTAAATGGCCGCTGGAATTGCTAAGGCTAAATAAACCTGGAGCATCATACTTGAGTGCTTTCTTTCTCTCATATCATACATACAATTCAGCAGCCAATCCTGTTGGCTTGGGGGACTTCTTACCACCTCCATTGCTACCACCTAGGCCCTCTGACTACTGAGTTTGCAAATCTCCTGAACTTTGTTCCCTATTTCCAGCCTTGCCCCACACAGTCTGCCAAATCCCGATTAGAATTGTCCTTGTTAAATGTCAGGTCACGTCACACCTCTGTTCAAAACCCTCCAATGGCCTCAAAGCAAAATCCAAGGCCTGCAGATGACTCCCAAAACCTACATGAGCTCTGATCTCTCCTCCCACCCTATCCCACTTCACCCCATTCCAGCCATACGACTCCTGGCTGTTCCTGAACACCTGGGCAGTTTCAGCTGGGCCTGTGTTCTTAGGGTCCCTGTCTGGGAAGCTCTTTTTCCAGAGAGCAGGTTTGTGGCTCCTCAACACGTTCCCCCTGGTCCCAGACAAACAGGAGGACACTGGGTTGGAAACCTTAGCTTGCCAGGTGGAGTCAGGCCTAGACCTCATGTTTTACTGAGCTCTGCTCCAATGTCACTTTATCAGAGAGCTTTGCCAAACTGCACCATCCCTGTCACTTGGTATCCCCTTCGTCCTGGTTTGTATTATTATTATTATTTTTTTGACAGAGTCTTGCTCTATTGCCCAGGCTGGAGTGCAGAGGTGTGATCTTGGCTCACCGCAACCTCCCTCCACCTCCCGGGTTCAAGCGATTCTCACACCTCAGCCTCCCTAGTAGCTGGGATGATAGGCATGCACCACCATGCTGGGATAATTTTTGCATTTTTAGTAGAGAAGGAGTTTCACCATGTTGGCCATGCTGGTCTTGAACTCCTGACCTCAGGTGATTCCCCACCTCGACCTCCCAAAGTGCTGGGATTACAGGTGTGAGCCACCGCGCCTGGCCCTGGTTTGTCTTCTGAACACTCTTTGCCACCTGCTCGGCTATATCTATTTATTTGTGAATTGTCTGTCTTCCTCCACTAGATCAGAAACTCGGGTCTAATTCCTTGTACCTAGAATATTGCCTGTAGTATAGTAGGTACTCAAGGTTTTGTTGAGTGAGAGAATGAATAATCTCCTGATCCTTAGAGAGCCTGCTCTAAGGATCAGGAGGAGACAGCAGCTAAGGAAGCCAGTCCTGAATTTTCCCTAGGGATAGGGAGTAAGTGGGGGGCTCTCTGAGGAGCCCTGGAAGCACCCACTCTGCCGCCAAGGCTGTGAAGAAAACAGGCCAGAGTATCCTAACAGCCTCCACTCAGAAAGGACCTGGAAACTTTTAATGAGACAAAATAACAAATGTCGTGGTTTGGGGCTTGGTGCGCCTCCCGCTCCTTCACCCCTGTGCCACACACCCGGGCCCACACTGAATGCCCTCAGCCCCTCCGGCTGCACAGGGGCCGGTTTTCCTGCACTCTGCTCCTGTTCACAGAGCCAGCTTCCTCCCGCCCCACACAGACGTTCCCAGAGCTGATCAGGAAACTTCTGATTTGCATCTCCAAAGAAATAAAATTCCACTAAATGCTGTTTGTTTTTCCTTCTGTTTGCCCTGAGGCGGGCCTGTTGTGGCTCCTGGGATCCAAAGTGGGTAATCCAGCCGATGTGTGGTTCAGGGAGCCGGGACCTCAGAGGCCTTGGCAATAAAAAGGGGAGACTGCAAGTCCCGTTTGAAAGGAGATGGCGGGAGAGGCGGGAGGAGGAAAGAGAAATCCACACCAAAACCTGCCTGACACAATTATAGCCACATTTGCATAACAGAGACTGAGAACTCACTTAGAAGGAGGGGTAATTAGGTTCTTTGGTGATTAGGGACACTTTCCAAACGTGGGGAGAGGAGAGGGAAATCCAACCCCGAGGCGGAAAAAGAATGTACAGAATTGAGGCTCGCTGTCGGGAGGCGGGAGAGAGGACCCGCAGACAGAGCTAATTGGCTCTAGGCCGACACCTCCTGGCAAGCCAACGTTTCCAGCCCAGATCTGCGTGTCTGGACTAGTAGGGGAAAGCGTTGAAGACCCAGAGACCTATGTGGGGGGCATCCAAGCCCCTCCCCAGACCAGCTGTATGACCTTGTGCGCCTGTACCCTCCCTGAGGCCAGGTAACTCACGTGCCACATGGGGTTTGCAGGGCTGCTGGATGCTTAAATGAGATACTGTTGGAAGAGGGTGTGGAGGATAGCGCACAGCCAGTGGGCTCGTTTGAAAGACACCTTCCCCAACTCTCTTCCCGATGGGTGTCTCACAACAACTGCGTTGCTTCTGGTCGTGCTCCATAGTGCGAGGTTGACGCCCTTCACAAGGAGGTGGCCTGTGAGTTAGGAAGGCAGTGACTCCAGGGTGGGAAGGAAGCTGGCAGCCTTGTGGCTGGAGCGTGTGTGAATATGGAGGCCTAGGTGTGTTAGGAAACGCGGTCTTAGATCAGCTCTTTCTCCCTCGAGCCTCAATTCTCACTTTCTCCACTCTAGAAAGCATGACATCATAGGGGTCACCTTGAATGCAATATTCATGCATGTATAAAAACCATTTGCAAATGTGGATTCCTTATTATTAGTAACAGATAATTTGTATCATACCTCCTACTGCCTGGGTTATGAGCTTCTGGATGACAGGGACAAGATCTTTTACTTTTATTATCATTTTAAATTTCTGGCACTTGGCACATAGTGGGTGATCAGGAAATGTTTAATGAATGTCCAACCATTTTTGACACTTCCTTTTTCCTCCAGTGCAGTGGGATTGGTCAATGGCAGGGGATTCTTTCAAACCAGACACCTTAACTTAGGTCTATATGGCCTCATGACAGCGAAGAATTAAGGGGCTTGGGGGGACTTGTCATCCTCCCTACATGACTTCTGTGCAAGGTCAGGATGTTGGAACCAATGCCCTGGGTTTCCAAGAAAAGATTGAACTGCAAGGAGCTTCTTTGAAACAGATCAGATTCACATCATCCTCACCTCTCATCTGGACCCCAACGTTAGAACATAATTGCTGTGATTAGAGATGAATGAGTCAACATTTATCCTTCTTTTAAAGGTGTGTGTATGTGTGTGCGCGCCTGTGTGTGTTTCATTTAAGTTGCGGCTATGGACTTATTCTTGCAAGTCAAGTTTTAGCTGAAGCTGAGAGTTTGTGTTCAGCTGGTTTCCATGGTAACCTGTTAGCTTCCGTTGCCTTCCTCTCTCCCCTCCTCTGTTTTGGGGATACTCCTTTCCTAAGGGCCAAGATTAGTAAAAGAGAGAAACGCACATCATTCACACCCAGCTCAACTGCTCCCAGACAGCACAGCTGAGGTGTGGCTGCAAACCCAGTGTGTCTGTCAGTGTGTGGCAGGGTTCAGAGCTGGTGGACGACATGCTCCCTGCTTCAAGGTCGCTCCCACCCAGATTCCTGTTCAGCCCCCACGCCACCCTGATGGCCAGGCTGGTGCTGTAGGCACAGCTGTGCCCAGGGACTTAATTACATGCTTGAGTTTCTGTTCTCTCCAAGGCCAGGTGTTAGTTTTTAAAATAGAAGGACAGCAAAGGGTTAGCAAGAAGACAGGAGAGAACAGCAGAGACAGAGTCAGAAAAAGAGAACAACCACCTTTTGACCTTTTGCTGTTTTTACCAAACAACAGTCCCCAGAGATTACAGGTAGAAGCAGAAGTCAGAAGACCAGGACTCAGGCTCAGAATAAATGTAGGCATAGCCTAAACATTTTCCAATTTGCAGCTCACCCGTTTGAAGACATAAGCCATATAAGCCCATAAAACCTCCACCTTTCCGTGGCAATATCCACATAAAGGTCCCCACCCTTCACTTTTAATATTTCTGATACAGTCAGTTACCTTCTTAGAGCAAGAGGACATGTGCAAAGAATCAAAGACTTAGGCTCTGTTTAACCTAGGCAATGACATGCTAGACACTGCTTGAAGTGTATTCATTCACCAATTCCATCCCTACACAATTCACCGATTCCATCCCCACGAAACCTTTTGATGTGGGTACTATGAAGAACCACCATTGTACAGAGATGGAAATGGAAGCACAGAGAAGTTAAGTAAGTTGTCCAAAGTCACACAGCAAGCTAGTGGCAGAGCCAAGATTCAGAGACTCCAGGGTTTGTGTTTGTAACCTCTACATCAACGTGGCTGAAAGAGAACTCAGCAAGCATCTCATCCAACCATCTCACTTTCCTCAGAGGAGCCCAAATCCCAGAGTTTGTGACTTATCCAAGGTCATACAGCTTGTGAGCTGCAGATGCCCTGGGCAAGTGCCCAGATAATTAAGCCACAGCTGCTTCCACCCCTTCCGGAAAAAGTCAACCGGGCAAAGTCCTTGCCTCTAACCCCAGCTGCCTCCCCGTCCCCGGGGTTCAGAGCTCTGGCTCCCTGCCCTTCGAGGTGCCCCTTCCCAGATGGCCCCCGTCAGCCTGTCTAAGTCTCACCTCCCTGGGTGAAGGGGAGGGGGCTCTGCCCAGCAGTCCTGCTAAGAGTGACAGCGCCGCCCACAACCCTGTCATCTCTGCCTCGCTCGTCCCTGTCAGCCGCCTCCCAACTCCCAGCTGTCTGTCAGCAGCTGCTCAGGGATATAAATAACCAGCCGTTGGCAGAGGCACCCTGGCAGAGAGGGGCGGGGGCAGGGAGGAGGCAGAGGGGCTGCTGACAGGCACTGAAGAAACTTGAGGGTCCTCCTTCCGGTGCAGACGTTCCAAGCTGATCCTCAGAGGACCAGGTTGAGGCCTAGAAGGGGAGAGGAGGTGAGATGTAGCAGGAAGCAGCTGACTAGAGGAATGGTGTCCGGTGCGCCAACCTAGCACCGTGTCCGAGGCCTTCCCCCTATTGGGTGCCCAAGACTTAGACTTAGGTGCTGTTTAACCTGGACAACTCCATGCCAGGCACTGCTCGAATCTCACCACGTGTATTAACTCATTTCATCCCTGCAAAAACTCTGACGTGGGTGCAATGAAGAGCCATCGTTTTACAGAGATGGAAACGGAAGCACAGAGAGGTTAAGCAAATTGTCCAAGGTCACACAGCAAGCTAGTGGCATAGCCAGGACCCCAGTCCTCCCCTCCATCCCCAGATTCTTGAAGAAGTAGATGGGGACTGCTCCCCTCACAATATTTGTGGGATATAAGGATACTAAATCCATCATCATTTTGCAGAGATGGAAACGGAAGCACAGAGAAGTTAAGCAAATTGTCCAAGGTCACACAGCAAGCTAGTGGCATAGCCAGAACTCTAGTCCTCCCCTCCATCCCCAGATTCTTTAGGAAGTATATGGGGGACTATTCTCCTCATAATATTTGTTGGGTATAAGGATGCTAATTCTACAAGGAGCAGACGATCCTGGAGAGGAGAGGGTTACCCGAGGCCTGCTATAAACGCAGAGTGAGGGTGGATAGAAGGAAAAGTCGAGTTTGGGCAGAACTGGAAAGACAAGAGAATAATTTAAAATTCAGCTAACATTTATCAAGCCTGTAGCAGATGTTGAGTGCTTCCGCATACATCACCTCATTTCATCGTCTCTATAATCCCAGGGTGGGCAGTGTCGCTGTCTTACAGATAAGGACGTTCAGGAGTGATAAGGAGAATCAAGAAACAGCAGCGCTGGAAGAAACTTTGGAGATTGTTAGGTTCTGTCCCCACATTCTGCTGAGAAGACACAAAGAAGTTAGCGACATGCCCAAAGGCACACAGCCCGCAGTGCAGGGCTGGACACGGTGACCGTACTCTGCAGCCACTTCCACCTGTCCCGCCTCTTGGTGTGTGGCTGGTAGCTGCTGGATTGATCCAGACAGTCACCTTAGGAAAGTCACCGAGCACCCCCGGAGCTTAGGTAAAGTTAGGAGAGGGGCTAACAGGACCTATGCTATGGCTCAGCAAAGGCTGCCCTTCTGGTGGCTCTTGAATAGAGCGACGGATCTCACGCTGTGGTTTGCATGAGTAACACTTGGAAGGCTGTGAAAACAGAGCACTGAGTTGCACCCCAGAGTTTCTGAATCAGTGAGTGTAACTCTCTATATGTATTATGATGTTTTGACGTTTAAACATCTTTCTGGCGGGAGAGAGCCTGCTCCTCCCTGGGCTGGCCAGGTTCTTAGAGAGCGTTGGGCTCAGTGGAAGCAGGCCTTTGATGTGCAAAATAACCCCCCCAGAGCCAGACCTCTATCTGCCCTTCTACCCCGGGAAGCAATCTTCTTCTGCCCTAAACATCCGAGGGCCAGGTCCCAGGCAATGGAGACCACCCCTATAGCTTAAAGCCTGTTGACATTACCCAAACTAGCCAACCCTAAAATGTTCACCCGCCCTGCTTTGCCTTTCTAATGGAAAACCCAGTGAGGAGGAGCTCTCTCCTCACTCCTGCCCACAGAAGGTCTGTGCTGAAGCCTGAGAATTGGGATTTCCATTAAATCACAAGTTCGCGGGCGACGCTGTTGCTGCTGGTTTGCGGACCCCACTGTGAGAACTATTGGAATAGAGGAGTCGAAGGTAGCTGGGAAGCTGTAGACACATTTGCATATCGCGCCCAGGGAGCACCTTGAAAGGAAAAGGATGAGGACGCTGATCTCTTATTTACTCTAATTCAGTAGGTCCTGATGGACTGAGATGGTAATGACCTTACACATTACCGGTAAGAATACACAGCAGAGGCCCCACGGGAGAATTCATCCTGAGGGCAACTGCAGACAGGGCTAAGCAAAGGGTGGCCGGTGGATCAGCAGCATCAGCATCTTGTGGGAGTTGTTCGAAAGGCAGATTATTAGGCCCCATCCAAGACCTACTGAATCAGAGTGTCTGAGGGCGTGGCCCCCAGATCTGTGTTTGAAGAAGCTCTCCGGGTGATTCTAACACACAGTGAAATTTGGGAAGCACTGGTATAGGCCAATCGTCTGCCTTCATACTGGACCCTGCATTACCTTGATGGCAAAGTGGCCGGTTCTGGCACAGAGTGTGGCACAGAGTGTGGCTAGTGTGGCAGTGGCTAGAAACTCTCCCAGACCCAGCAACTTAGCTGCTCACCTGTGGGGACAGTAGCAAAGCAGGTGAGTAAAAGCTCATTTGCACTGTATCAGAAACCCAGAAGTGGCACAGCCCTGAGCGGGTCAGTGCAGGCGTCTGATCAGCAAAGGCATCAAGGCTGCCACGGGAAAACCCCACTGGACTGTGTGAGGCCAATGCGGAGCCATCATTCAGGAGGCAGTGATAGAAGCAGGGACTGGGCAGCCCCTCTAGTCATCCATTTACTGACCCATCACACTACACAAGCCCTAGGGCTTTTCCATCCATTGCCAGGGGCAAGCACTGGGGAGGAAGAGAGGGCACTAAGAGAGGCTGCCTGCTCAGTGGGGAAGGTGGCTGCTTAAAGGACTGATTTAGGTATTCAAAGATCTGTGACCTTCCTTTTTTTGAGACAGTTTCGCTCTTGTTGCCCAAGCTGGGGTGCAACGGCACGATCTTGACTCACTGCAACCTCTGCCTCCCGGGTTCAAGTGATTCTCCTGTCTCAGCCTCCTGAGTAGCTGGGACTACAGGCACCCACCACTACGCCTGGCTAATTTTTGATATTTTTAGTAGAGATGGGGTTTCACCATGTTAGCCATACTGGTCTTGAACTCCTGACCTCAGGTGATCTGCCTGCCTCGGCTTCCCAAAGTGCTGGAATTATAGGCGTTAGCCGCCATGCCCAGTTGACCTTTGTACCCTAAGCTGACGAAATACGTCACTCCATTTATATTTCTGTAAATTTCATATTTTATTTGTGCTTCTAACAGAGAGAGTTGGTTCGTGGGACTTGCAGCGGAGAATTCTGACTCATGGTAGCCTGAAGATGAAGACTAAGGAAGGTCATTTGAAGGAGATTGCATGGCCCAGGATCTTCAGTCTGCCCTGAAGGACCGTAGATTCCAAACAGCAGAAGATGGTCCCACTGAAGACTGTGGCAGGGGAGGATCTGGGAGAGGAGTGTATGGGAAGACGCCCTTGAACACCTGGGGATGATTCAGCTTCACCTCCCCTTCCCAAGCACCTCACACCTTTGCTGAGGCTGTTCCCTAGGTCTGGAATGCCTTCTCCACTTTGCCCCGATGACAGACACCTGTGCCTCTTTCAGGACTTGGCTTGGGATCTTTTCTCTGAAGATTTTCCAGACCTGTCCTGAGACAGTGTTTCCATTTCTCCCCAAGCTCCCCATGGGACCCTCTGTATTTCCATCACAGCATATACACACACCTTCTACTCCAGGACTTTACATTCCCCGAGGCAAAGATTGCCTTGTCTTTCTTTTAGACTCAGTACCTCGAATGGCAAATGAGGTGGATACTACCCAGGTAGAGCTTACCATCAGGTGGAATTCTTATAAAGATATCTGAATAAGGGATTAAGCCTCAGTGAGGAGCTTTAAATGCATGATATTTTACCAGTGATTCTACCAGGACTTTCGTAACTAATCTGCTTTAGAGTCATTCCTGCCTAGGGGAGATCCCAATTTATTGGGGGACATCCGTTCCTGCCCGAAGGGAGTTCCAGTCTGATAAGGGTGACACAGCCCTTGCCCTCAACGAATTCCCAGAATGATGGGTAAACATAACATATTAGCCATGACACTGTTCCCTGCCATTTGCTGGTTTCTTTTCATGCCATAAAAAATGTGGCCCCTGAGAGTCCAAGCCTAAATTGTCCTGCAGTTCACAGTCCAGAGACAGAGCTCATACCCTAACATCAAATCTCGGAGAAGGCGCTGTTTGGCCTTGCATGGCCCCGGTGCCCATCCCTGTGGGCAGGTGGGGCTGCATGGAAGAAATGAAGGCAGGCTGGTCCTGCCAGTCTACACAGAATGGGTTTGCCATGGGACAGAGCTCTGGTATTGGGGAGGGGATTTGGAGGTGGGCACAGCAAGTTGTCCTTGACTGACAAAACTACTCCCCGGGGCTGCAGAGGTGTCTGGACACATAAATCCAGCACAGAATGTAAACGGGGGCACGTACCACAGAAGCAAGCGCAGATCAATACTCCAGAGTAGACTTAAAAGGGGAGAGGAGCCCTGGTGTTTGAGGTCAGGTGGAGTTAAATGGGGAAAGCTCACAGGGGAAGGTGAATCTTGACCGGGAATTGGAAGAAAGTGTAACAAGTTTTAAGAGGCTTGTCCTTGCAGATGCCTGGGGACCAGGACGGGGTGTGCTGAAGCAATACCTGAGGAAGAAGAGGACAGTTCCTCAGAGGATGCCGGAAACCCCAGGTCCCACCAGTCTCACACACCTAGCCCAAGGCCCTTCACTCCTCTGTCCCCCGTTACAGCATAGGACGCTCTCCCACCCACAATGGTGGGGACCAGTTCTTGGGAGCCTGCAGTCTTAGAAGATAAACATGCATAGCTTTACTCCTTCCAGAGTGAGAAACAGGGATGGGGGTGGGGGTTTAGGGGGTAGGGGGTGGTGGAGGTTAAGTCCTGTGGAAATTAGGAATAGTGCTAGGTAAGGGGCAGGAAGGAACTGGGAATTGAAGGGGGAGAGAGAGACAGAGACACTACAGCCATACCACCCTGTACACACCTGGCCTCCTCTGATCTGGGAAGCTAAGCAGGCCTGGGACTGGTTAATGTTTGCATGGGGGAGAGGCAGAGGTTTTAGCCTATGAAAGGAGCAGAGTATGGGGTAGAGGAGAAAACAGGGGCAGCCCTCACTGTGGTCATGGCAACACAGATACATCCAACTGTGCCCATAAACTCCACTGTGTGTGAGTCTGTTCCTAAGCCAAGCCCCAGGACAGAAAGGAACAAACAGATCCCCGGGTATGGGAATCACCTCCAGAGAGCCTACACCTCTCCTGGCTGGGCACTGCCAGGGGCGGGAGTGGGGGATTCCTTTCAGAGGTCACCTCTCTCTTGGGGCAAACAGAGGGACGCTTTCCATGCCGAGTGCCTTCTTCTACAGAAAGGAATATAATGCTAGGCACGTGGTTTGTGCTTGAGGCATGGTCCGAGTCTCTGGGGTCGGGGGAGAGGTCTCCCATCAGGTGGGCACAGAGGGTGGCACAGCCCTACTCACACATCCCCGTGAAGCCCAGGAGCTCACCACCAGGACCATGCCACCAGGCAAGGCACATCCCTGCTTCCCTCTCCCCAGGTTGGGGAGCGCTCGGCTCCAGATGGATTTTAGGAAGGCAGATTCCTCAGTTGGCTGGAGGAGGAGTCTCTGCCAAGCACCCGCAAAGCTGAGCTTCCCCCACCCTCCTCTTCTTATCTCTCTCCTTTTTCATTTTCTTGCCCCCACTTCCTCTGCTTATCTCCTTTCAGCTCCCGTTTTCTTTTCTGCCTGGCCCCTCTCCCCGCCCACCAAGTCCCTCCTTCCTCTTCCTCTTCCCCTCTCCGCTGTCATCTGTCTCCAGTTCCTTTGGTCTCTCTCCTCTCTCCCCACCTGCCTTCTCTCTATTTAAATCGATACTGAAGCCAGAGGAGTAGGTGGAAAAATACTGCACTGGGGACAGCAGAGAGGAACGTTTTGGCGTTAGACCTTTTTCTTCCTGCCACAGTAGAATCAGAGCAGAGATCCCGAGAGCCATTACCACTCACCCACGCATCCCCCACACTCACAGCCTGCACCCCTGGCCAACACCGCCACTGTCTGGTAGCAGGAGGCAAGAAGTCAGGGGAGGAGACAGCGGTCACACCCCAGCCCCTTCTTGTGTACCCTGCAGCCAATTGTGATGTTCAACCCATGAGGAAAGTGGAACTTTCCTGTCTGGTCCATCTTGGGGTCAAGCCTCATGGAAACCCTAGTATTCTGCCATTTGTAATTTGTCCAAAGCCAAAGTTAAGTCATCACCCCTCACCCACTTCACATTGAATTGTGTACTGATCACCATAGTGGCAGGAGGGCTGGGTGCCCGCCTGGTCCTGAGGAATACCGGAACGGCTGGAACACCTGCCCCCGGCCTGTGTGCTTGATGGTCCCAGAGCTGGGGCTGGGAGGACAAAGGTGGGCCTGAACATCTGGAGCTGGACAGGTTGGTTTAGAAGACTTTTCAGAACTGAAAGCAACGTTCCGAAACGAGGACAGTCTTCTAACTCCCATTTTGCTAACATGGAGCTCCTTCATATGTAGTAAGCCCGCCCAGTGAGATGGAGGCTTTTCCTAACGGTCCACAAACACATTTCCTGAAGCTCAGGGCCCTCCCTTGGGGGAGCAGATACCCACCACGGAGCCCCTCTCCTGTGGACAGCTATACTTGGAATAGGCTAGCCACAGGTTGCCCCAGGATGTCAGCCTAGTGCCCCAAAGGGAACTCTTGACCCAGGAAACTCCTTCAAATGCATGCAGATTGACATTCAGTCACCTGAATGGCTCCCGGGTCTGGGTGCAAGCTGAGGGTGGTAATGAATGGGGCTGTCAGCCCAAGAGCCTTCATTCATGCTCTGGGAACCCACACTGTAGAAAAATATGGGTCTCTGGGTGCCACAGGCAGCAGGGGGCAGGGAATTGGTCAGCCATCAGTCATCCGCTACCGGGGCTGCGCGTGTGTACTTCACTCACGTACATCCATGCCCTCACTGGCTTGCACGTGTCTGGGAGATTCTTTGTTTATCTGTGTGTGCATGTTCGTGAGTGTTTTTATCAGTGTGGAAAGGTGTAGCTATGTATATATCTTACATATCTGTGTTTCGGGAATCTATGTGGGTACAGAGGGATCTGGACAACTGTGTGTGTGTCTGTGTGTGTGTGTGTGTGTGTGTGTGTGTAAAATGAAACACACACACACTACACAGAGAAAGAGCCCTAGAGAAGAATGAGCAGGCCAGCACAAGTGGTGAAAGAAAGCACAGCCTACGTAAGGCCTGATGGAGTTCTTAGCTTCCTGCTAGTGTTCACCATGATCCAGCTCTGCCAATCTTAATGGTTGTTATAGAATCTTAATCATTCTAGGGCACTTTGACTTTTCAGAGCTGTTTCTTACCTGATTCGATCCTCATAACAATTTCACAGGGATCCCTTTCCTAACTTCCAAGATAAAAGCTCTGAACTCAGAGAGGTTAAGCGACTTGCCTAAAGTCACACAGCTCCTTAGATTTGACAAAGTACTTCCTAGACAGTTCCAGTAGGTGAGAAATGTCATCTATGTCAAAGAGAAATGGTATATTGCCTTGCAGCTCATTCATCTAATATACAGCAGGTCTAAAAATGGTCTAACACAGCCTGGAACTTGCCCCTCTAAGACCTCCTAAGCCTGGACTAGGGTCAGATGTGAGTGCAGCTGCCCTGCAGGATAAGGGAATAAGTAAAAAACTAAAATGCCTGGATAAAACCAGCCCCCACTGGACTCGTGTCCTATCCCTCAATGTCAATTTATTTGCATGCATGCACACACACACGTGGCCTGGGTACCATTTCCCTGTGCACCCCAGGTTTCCTCTCCCTGCCTATTGGCACCCTTGTGACCAGGCCTGCTCCCAGAGCAGAATCCCAGATCTAGAAGAGGGAGCAGTTCCACTTCCTGCTCTCCAAGCTGTCCTCATGTGGGCAGGATGCACATGCAAAATGACTTCACACCATCAAAGAAAACACACAAACAAATGCGGAGTAATAGCCCAGCTGTAGGAGCTTTATACAGCCATGCCAGGGGGTGGATGGATGAGCGGAGACACAGAACTGGGGGTGCTGAGTCAAAGCAGCTGTGTTCTGTGTTCAGGAACTGAACTCTAAGGGCAAGCTCTAGCTGGTACCTACACCTGGAGGCCTCTCGCATAGAGTCTGGCATGGAGCACTATTTATGGAGGCCTTAGACCCCATGGGCTCTGACCCAGGGTCTGAGGCACCTGTAGGGCCTGGAGCAGAAAGGTGAAATGGCAGGAGACCAGACAGACTGTACATGCCAAGGGGTAGAACAAAGCGCCTCCATACAGGCCTCAGGCCAGTCTCCTCCTGTAGTCACCGATGCAGTCGGTGGCTGTCACAAGATCCGGCCTGCCCTGGCAGTGCCTCAAAGCTGCACCAGGACTCCATCCTCAGTTCTGCAGAGCTCCTCCATTAGATCAGCTGGCCTCCTGAGCAAGCTGGGAGAGAAGAGGCCACTGTACACGGGGGGAAGCTGAGCCCAGAGCAAAAAGGAACTGAGCATTGGGTCACGCTGGACTCTGGAGAGCCAGACCTGCCGATCTTCTTCCAGCACTTCCTCCTCCCCACTGGCCTCATTTAAGGTCTCCTGGAGGTTGATTTAAACGAGGCCTTTACAAAAAATCTCTACCTTGTATCCCTTGGTTTATTTTCCCTAGGCTCCAGTTCCCGGCTTGTAATTTGGATCACCCTGAAAAGATATGAACATCTCTGTTTAAAGAGCCTCTGAGGAGCCAACAGCGGCTCTCCGGCCCTTCTGTGATCAGAGAAAGCACTTGGGAGTGGGGAGACATGGGCCCTCCTGCCCCTGCCCCTGTCTGTGTCTGAGCCTCAGGACGGAGGCCTGGGGGTGCTAGAGAGGATGAGGCCTGATGGGTCTGAGGAACGTGCAGGGAGCTGGAGGGCAGGGAGCATTTCTGCTCCCTGCACAGTGGCTGGTGCTGCAGTTTACAGCCAGGCACCTAATTTATAAGGTGTTTTTACTGCTGTTGTCAAACAGCCACAAACCAAAGAAATAAAGTAGCCAGAGGAACAATGTCTCGCCGCCACCGTGGCCCTCCCAGCCTGTCTGCTGTGTCAGGGCCTCTGTCTCCAGGGCCGGAGAGCTGAGGTCCTCTGGTGACAGATCTTCCAAAGTGATTCCTTGGAGCCCTGAGAGGGTAGGAGACACATTCAAGGAAGCTAGTGGGGAAACCAAAGTCAATTGCAGGGGACAGCCAGGTGGGAAGCTCCCAGGGTCCCTCCAGAGAAAGGGGCATAGGTTCAAACCTTGCTGCCTCCTGGTCAGGCATATCTGGAAACTGCTCTCAAGCCCGTGTGGCTACCTCACCAGCTTCTCCTGGTGCCAAGGGGTGAAAGGCCAGTGACGATGTCCTGCAGAAGGAAAGCAGTGCTGTTCACCCTGGGGCTCCACCCTACCCAGGGGCAGCGCAGCCACTACCCCGCTTACCCACAGCCCCCATGCTCCACACCACACTGTCAGCACCTGATGGCCAGATGAGTGCTGTTCCCTTGTGGGAATGGTGTATGATACCTTCTATACCATGATACCTCAGGGCCCCTTGGTGTCCCCTTTCTTGTCACTGTGGGCCAGGTCCGCAATAAGCAGGTGATCAATTGATACACAGGGAGTGAACTGAGTGATTCTGGAAAGAAAAGGGGAGCCAGAGCACTGCCCCTGAAGAAGGCAGCAGGCAGGCATGAGGGTGCTGAGTGTGGAGTGTGAGGCAACCCCCCAGGGAGGAGCTAGGAAACACCCCAGCTAGGAACCACCCCGCAGACACGGCCATCCACACTGTTGGGAAGAATTGGGCATTTTCAACAGTCACTCTTCTATATCCCACTTCTACGGTGGGCCTTGAATTCATGATGTGTTTGGTCAGGTGCTGAGAGCTGCAAAAGGTCTCTGCAGTGAGAAATGTCAAGCACAGCCTCCCATTAATCATGCTGGAGGAACACAGAGGAGAGTGGCGGCCTCTCCCAGGGCCTCCAGGAAGGCATCATGGAGGAGGCAACACTTTGAGCTGAGTATAGAAAACTGAGTTTCCTGGCTACAGACTAGGAGACAGCTATTCCAAACCATGAAAAGCAGGGTGGGTCATAGCCACTCAGTTGCTGAATCCTGGCTTGCCCACTACAGATAACCACCTCCAGCCACAGCTCAAGGTCAAGACCATTCTCTCTCCATAGCCACCCAAACCACAGGCTCACCTAGACCAGTTCAGAAATCCCTCTCCTTAGGACTGCCAGCCTAAGCAACTTTCCTCTCTGCCCTCTTTATCCCAGACACAGATCGATGACAGAACCCCCTCTTCTCTTTCCCCTTGTCCCAGCCTGGGCATCCCTCTGCTGATGGCAACTGGACTTGGTGTCACCCATCTCCCTTCATTCCAACCCTTCATGCTTAACCACAGAATGGTCAAGAGTGCAGCTCACTCATCAAATACACACCAGGTCTCACATTGGTCTAGTACAGCCAGGAGCTTACCCCTCTAAGACCTCCTAAGCTTGGACTACGGTGAGATGTGAGCGCAGCTGCCCTGCAGGATAAGGGAATAAGTAAAAAAACTAAAGTGCCTGGAAAAAAACAGCCTCCACTAGACTTGTGTCCTATACCTCAGTGTCAATTTATTTGCATGCAATAAGTCTCCCACCCCTCTCCTATCCACCCACCGCAGCCTCAGTCAGTCTAACATCCATTCAACAGACACGTAGGGGTCCACTCCAGGTAAGGAGAATGAGAGATGCTAGGGAAGTAACCTGGACTGATATTTAGTCTCCGCCCTTGAGGAGCTCACAGTTGAGTAGAAAATCATGACGTAATGGCTAAGAGTGACATCAAAAACCACCTATCAGAACCATCTCATTACAAGAAAACTGGGAAAGATTAAGTGACTTGCAACATTGGAGAACAACACTGCAGAGAAGAATCTGGACCCAGGCGCTCTTCCCAGAATCATATTATAACATGTATGGATTTGTTATCAGATGGACCTGGCCTTGACTCCTGGCACTGCCATTTTCTAGCTGTGTGACCTTTAGAATGTTACCCAGCCTGTCTGAGTCTCGGTTTCTTCCTCTGTAAAACAAGGAGAGCAAGGCCTTGCTTACAGGATTAGAATAAGGATCAGGGTGGCCGGGTGCGGTGGCTCACGCCTGTAATCCCAGCACTTTGGGAAGCCGAAGCAGGTGGATCACCTGAGGTCAGGAGTTTGAGACTAGCCAACATGGTGAAAACTAGTCTCTACTAAAAATACAAAAATTAGCCGGGTATGGTGGCACACTCCTGTAGTCCCAGCTACTTAGGAGGCTGATGCAGGAGAAGTGCTTGAACCCAGGAGGCGGAGGTTGCAGTGAGCTCAGATCGCACCACTGCACTCCTGCCTGGGCGACAGAGTGAAACTCTGTCTTGAGAATAAAAAAAAGAAGAAGAAAGATCAGGGTAAGATGCTGGAAAGTGCCAGGCAACATAATGAATTCAGTAGGAGCTAGCCTACAGGAGTGGCTGTGGCAGAAGGAAGAGCAACGGTAACAGCAAACATGTTGTGTGTCAGGGGCCCCACATGAACCCTCTCACATCACCCCTCTGAAGTAGGCATTTTTCATTTTTAGGACAGTTGAAGAAAATGAGTCGGAGAATGCAAGGAACTTGTCCAAGGTTACCAAGGTAAGAGGCGGGGGAGAGGCACCACCATGGGTCCCACCCTGCAGTCCTACCCCTGTCTCTGCTGGCCTGCTCTGACTCTCAACCTATAAACATGTATGGAGTCCCTGAGGTTTACAAGCACTCTGGGGATATGGAGCAGAACACTGTAAAATCCTGGCCCTCGAGGCTCACAGAAAGTTGAAATAATCAGGGAAGGCCTCAGAGAGGAGGCGGGGACTCCACATAGGCTTTGAAGAATGGAAATATTATAGAAAAACGGGGAGATACAGAAAGACATTCCCACAGATAGAAATGGCATGAGCCAAGGCCCAGAGCAGGATTAGTACCAGTATAAAAAGGTTTGTTTTCTTTTTTGTTGTTGTTGTTTTGTAGAAGTGGAGTCTTACTATGTTGCCCAGGCTGGCCTCAAGTGATTCTCCTGCCTCAGCCTCCCAAAGTGCTAGGATTACAGCCATGAGCAAGCACGCCCAGTCAGGAGAGGGATTTTTTGGTTTTTGTTTTTGAGACAGAGTTTCACTCTGTTGCCCAGGCTGGAGTGCAGTGGCATGACCTTGGCTCACTGCAACCTTCGCCTCCCGGGCTCAAGCAATCCTCAACTTCACCCTCCCCAGTAGCTGGGACCACAAGTGTACACCTGGCTGATTTTTGTATTTTTCGTAGAGATGGGGCTTCACCACATTGCCCAGGCTAGTCTCCGTCCGCCTCGACCTCCCAAAGTGCTGGGATTACAGATTTGAGCCACTGTGCCCAGCCAGGAGAGGGGTTATTGAGTCCCACATTTATGTATCACCTTTTCATTCACTCATTCATCTCTTTACTCATTCATTCATTCAATGCATATCTCTTGAGCACCTGCTATTTGTCAGGCATTGTTCTAAACCTTGGCAATAGATAAACAAGGATGCGGGTCTCAACTCAGTCCAGCTGGCAAAACAGTGCAAGGTGAAATGTTAGGGTAGACAATACAGGGTGATAGGGGACCCAGAGGAAGGGCTCTTAATCTATCCCTGTGGAGTCTGGCAGGGTTTCCTAGAGGACGTGGTGTCTAAGCTGAAACATGAGGGATGCATATATGGAATGATTTCAGAATATTCATACTCACTATCATCATGATCAGCCGTGTCAAAATCACTTACATTTATTGAAGCCTCGCTAAATGCCAGGGACCAGATTAGGCACTTTATATACATTCTCTTCTAATACTCATGACAACTCTATCAGGTGATGCATGCTATTCATTACCCCTATTTAAAGATAAAGAAATGGAAGTAAAGAGTGTTTACAAGACTTGCCCAAAGTCACATGGCCAGGAAGTGGCAGGGTCCGGGATCAGAGGAGGTAATATGGGCCTTACCCTTTGTGTCCTTAGCCACTCGTCAGGCTAGATGGCAGAGAGAAGCATGCTCAGGCTCATAACATGTGAGAGAGAGAGAGAGAGAGAGAGAGAGTGTGTGTGTGTGTGCTGGAAAAGTGTTTAACCCATCAAGTGATGTTTCCAGTATGCTCACAATATTCCTGAGTGTCACACCAAGTGTCTGCACCCTCAGCAGCTTAGCCTTTCTGCCCCTGGCAGGGATAATCCTTCAGAGTCTAAACCCAGTGCTCCAAAATGCCGGAGCATCAAAAGGCAAAGCAGCTCCCAGAGGGCCAAGGACATCTCCTTTTTCTTGAGCTTCCCCTACCCCTCAGCCCCTCCTGAGGAATTGGCCCATGGGAAGCAGAGAGTGGGCATGGACTCTCTAAGTTTTTTCCACGGAAGCTCAGGTGGAGTCCCACGTCCTGTTGTCACCAAACTCTCCCGGTGAACAAACCAGAACTGCCCACCAGAAGTAAACTTCTGGAATGTGTACTCCAAGAGAGACAGCATGAAGTAGCATGCTCGGTTGCAGACCAGTTCTGCCCAGGATCACTGTGGGGTCTCAGTGTCCTCCCCACAGAATGAGGTGTTCTGTCCAGGTAAGTGCAGTCTGTCTGAAAGGAGATAGGAAAAACAGTGAGACACTGTCCTCGCTGATTGTCTACATTCCTGGAGCCCCACAAGATCAGGATTCGAAAGATGGGGGTGGGTCTAGATGATGATGCTTGGGGCCACAATGTGATGGAACAGGAGAAAGTCTATGTCTTTCCCTTCCAGACATTTGGGCAGAAGAGTGATAGTTCTGAGCTCCTAGGTTGTTCCTGGGATGTAGGGAGGGGATGAGGGTGATTAAATGAATCGAGCCTTGGAATGGCTCTTCCAGCGCCCAGGGCAGGGAGCATTATGTACTCCCTGCCAACTACAGGGCCAAGCCTGGTATCACCATGAGCATGTCATGGGTTCAAGGAATGCAGACTTGGCCCCAAAACAAAGCAGAAGGCAAATCCTGTAGTAATTGAATTCAGGATCCTCCTTAAACTTGAAGGTGAAGCTGATTAGGCTTAGGATAAACAAATAAGCAAAATAAGTTTATAGTTCTACTTCACAGGGTAGATAATCCACTTAGAATACAATATCTCAAGAGGTGGCAGGGGCTGGAAATATACAGGGCTCCCAAATGAGATTACGATGACTTGGGGAAAATGGATTCATTGTAGGTTAGAAGGAGAAGTGAAGCATTTTCATGATATTCTTAATATTTGAGAATGCCAGAAGAATCTGGCTTTTCTGAAACCACCCCGAACGTCATGCCAAGATCAAAGGCAGACTGGAGGCTGACAAACAGCGGGACTATCAAAGCTGAAGTTTCTTTTTTAAAAAACATTTTGTTTTGAAATGATTATAGATTCATAGGAAGTTGGAAAATAGTAGAGGGCACTCCCATGTACCCTACCCCCAATTTCCCCCACAAGTGACTTCTTACATAACTATAGTACAATATATCAAATTATATTGAGAAATATAATTTACTTATTTTATTGGTGAAAATATCAAAACCAGCAAAGGGACATTTGAACTGAATCTGTCCTCACAGGTTAACAAGAATTCTGGGCAGAAACAGAGTTATAATTAAGCATTAATCAGGGTGCACTTTGATCCACTTCATTGTAAGCAAAAGGCATGCAACACGGGGTACTGACCACCTGCATCCCCACCGTTCCTAGAGATGGGATTTCTGATGTTAGAATCTCTCAGCTTTGGTTTAAGAATTGCTCAAGATGTTCTTCAGATCCCAAATTCCAGTGAAATAGCTGATGTCAGTCAATTTGAAGACCCCCACAGAGGAACAGACTCATCACAAGAACACAATTTCTTTATCTCTCTGTCTCATGACTTCACTCTGTATTCTTTGACCAGTCAACAATCTCCCCACTTTGGCTCACTCCAAAACCCTTAAAAACCCTAGCCCCAGACTCCCTGGGGAGATGGATTTGAGGCTTCCTCCCATCTCCTCCTTCTGTGGCCCCAAGATTAAACCTATTTCTTCAGCTGTAGCTTGGTGTCTCAGCATATCGACTTGCCGCACACCGGGCCATGGACCTGTTACAGTTACAATACCATCCACAGATCTCATTCTGATTTTGCCAGTTTTAAAGGACTCATTTGTGTGTGTGTGTGTGTGATTGCGTGCATGCGTGCGTGTGTGTGTGTGTGTGTTTAGTTCTATGCAATTTTGCCACATGTGAACATTCATGGTATCATGCCATAATCAAGACACGGAACCGTTCCATTCACAAAGATCCCTCATGCGGTCCTTTTACAGTTACATCATATCCTTCATCCCCAAGCCCTGGCGACCATTAATCTGTTCTCCATCTGTGCAATTTCGTCATTTTGAGAATGTCCTATGAATGGAGTCATGTAGTACCTCTGAAGTTGCCTCCTTTTCTTTTCTTTTCTTTTCTTTTCTTTCTTTTTTTTTTTTTTTTTTNTTCGCTCTTATTACCCAGGCTGGAGTGCAATGGCGCACTCGATCTCTTGACCTCGTGATCCACCCGCCTCGGCCTCCCAAAGTGCTGGGATTACAGGCTTGAGCCACCGCACCCAGCTGAAGTTGCCTTTTCTTCACTCAACATAATGCCCTTGAGATCTTTCCAAGTTGTTGCATGTATCAATACTTCGTTCCTTTTGTTGTTGATGTACAACTAAAGATTAGGCAAAATATACCACAGTTTGTCTAATCATTCAACCATTCAGTGACATTTGGGCTGTTTTCCATTTGGGGCTACTACAAAGAAAATTGCTGTGGACCATCCTGTACAGGTTTTGGTGCGGACACGGTTTCATTTCTTTGGACAAACGTTTAGTGAGATGATTGTTGAATCATATGATTAAGTATAAGCTTAGTTTTTAAGAAACTGCAGTTGAGGGTAAACAGACAGATAAGAACATCTGGGAACCATTGCAGGGGGTCTCCATTGCAGGGTCAGAGGTGTCCACTAAGTCTCAGCTAGCGCCTGGCGGGGAAGGGATAATGATTGCCCTAGAAAGACTGAGACTGCAGCTGACACAGCTGGGACATGACCAAAGGCAATTGGAAGGAAGAGCTATCTGAACTCCAAAGCTATTCAAAGCCACCTACGGAGAACTCAGAAACAAATTTTAATCAGCAGAGTGATACTGGCCTCCCATAAACCTCTAACCACACCAGAAAGATAGGCTGCCCAGAATGATTTTCAAGCCATAATAGTGTACTGGTGAATCAGAGCCCTGTGCACCAAGAGCACAATGAAAGAGGCTTAATTGTTCACTAAGGAGTTCTGTGGTCCAGCCCCAGCCTCCCCCAGGTTCTGCCTCACGTGACTGGGGCGGCTGCCAAGTGGAGGACACCAGCTCATTCCCTTATTCCCTCAATAAACATTTGCTGAGACCCTCCTATGTGCACAGGTCTCAGACCAAAACAAAAGAAGCTAGTATCTGGACAGGTGGTCACATTTAGAGGTGAGTGGTAAGTTGTGCCGACCAAGAGGATGCTGAGGGCTTTGGTCTTAAGAAGTCCTAGAATACCTTAGGAAAATTAGCATCTCACCAGCTAGAGCTTTTTTTTTTTTTTTTTTTTTTGAGTTGGAGTTTCGCTCTTATTGCCCAGGCTAGAGTGTAACGGAACGATCTTGGCTCACTGCAACTTCCACCTCCCAAGTTCAAGTAATTCTCCTGCCTCAGCCTCCCGAACAGCTGCACACCACGCCCAGCTAATTTTTGTACTTTTAGTAGAGACGGGTTTCCCATGTTGACCAGGATGGTCTCCAACTCTTGACCTCGTGATCCACCCACCTCGGACTCCTAAAGTGCTGGGATTACAGGTGTGAGCCACCACACCCAGCCTAGAGCTTCTTAACACAGGGCAGGTTATAGGGCATGTGGATGAGGCAGGGTGTCAGGGCCTTAGGAACAATGGCTAACACTGAGCACCTTGTCAAGTGCCGGGTGTCTGGTCTTTGCCAGGTGTAGCATAGTAATTCAAAAGGGTAAGGTTTATGCAACACTTGTTTATTGAATTTCCTACTATATATGGGGATGCCACACTATCTCTGATATCTCAGAATAACCAAAGAAGACGCTGATTTCACAGAATGGGGAAAACTACTTGGACAAAAGACAAAATGGTGCATTAACAGTCCCAGCCTAACATGGCCAATGCTTTCTTGAGTTCCTGTGCTAGATTAAGGCAGCCATTTAGCAGTTCTCCAATGGGGAGAGGTAAGGGAGCTAAATCTCCAAATTGAGATTTAAGTAGAGTTCAGAAAAGCATATTCGACATGATATTATAATACTATATTTGAAATTAATGTTAAAATAAAATTAAAAGTATGTTAATTTAATTTTTATAATAAAAACTAGAGTAAGTCAGCCTTGATAAAATGGTCTTAGCTAGCGCAGAGATATAGGAAAGAACTAACTCTCAATTGAAGACAAATTCCGGAGCAAAGTGCAGTAGAGTCCCCAAAAGTATGTGTAGTATTTTTGTTTATTACAAAGAAAGTTTGTGTGAAAAGAAAAAAATTTTTAAATATTGTATTGAGGGGTTATTGTAATACCCTGGCCCTACCCACTTTCTCAAATGGCAGCCCCTCTCTCATCCGAAGTCAGAAAGTGTAACCTTCGGAACACCAGTCAGGGGGCCTTAGATGCCTCTCTTCTCATCTCTCTTTGAAATACTGTCTCCTTCCTCCAAGAAGTCTTTTGTGAGTGTCCGGTTGTTCTGCTGTTCTCTGAAGGTCATGCTAGGAAGGGAGCTCCCCTTGTTTTGGAAACTTCCTGGGGCCAGACCTGCCTGAAAACTCCCCTGTGTTGGTGGATTTGTCAGGGGGTCGGCCTGGGAAATGGGGGTCCCGCAGCGTGAAGCATTCCCTCCGTCAAACGTGGTAGGAGGAGAGCAGGAAGTATGTTGCAGGAGACCACAAGGTCTCCATCCTGAAGCACCCGCCAAACAGCATCTGGCAGCCCCTAAAGCATTCTAAACCTCAATCAGTGGAAAAGGAGCAAGATCAGCTTCTTCCCTTTGTCCTTAAGAAAAAAAAAAGATACATTCCAGATAATTTCACCGTGATGAAAGAGGAAGAAACGCTGAAGTAGCAAAGGAAATAAATTAACGCCATCTCAGCTAAAATCACACACAATTAAAACCTGGATCTGAATGTACTTTCCTGTTCAGAGAGAGCAGCTTGAAAATGACATGCATTAGTCATTCACTCCAGCCATCTGACTCAGTATATGGGGATGCCATACTATCTCTGATGGCAGGGCTGTGGGAAGGAGAGGGGAAGGGTTCCTGACCCTAGTCTTCAGCTTTCTGTTCTCTTGCCTGGAGTCTGAAAATCCCACTCTTCTGTGGCAGAGGCATCCAAGTGAGCCAGGTAAGCCAGTTGGGAAGAGACCTCTCTCCAGTGGCCTTTTCACCATCTTCGCTTCATGGTCGGCCCTGCCGAGGCAGAGGTACGGGTCTGGGGCCTGGGAAGGGATTTGGTCCAAGAGCCACTTATATGGACAGACCCAGCAATGGCTGGAGTTCCTGTATACTCTGTCCAGGGTCCTGGCCTGCACAGAAGCTGCCCAGCGTTTTGGGGGTCACCACCTCATCTCCTGCCTTCAGACAGTCAATCTCCCTCAGTTCAGGGAGATGGGAGTTTCTTTTTCTCTTTTCCTACTGTTTTTCTTCCTCTTCTGTTTTAATTTTTCTTCTTTTAAAAAAAAAAAAAAAAGAACAATCTTCAGCAAAGGAGACGAGTTAACGTGCCTGAGAAAAAGAAGACAGAAAAGACTTCACGAACCAAAAGGTCCTCAGGTGCCCACACACCGAGGCCAGTGACCAGTGACGGGCTGTTCTTCATGTCCCCTGAGGGTAAAACAGAAAGGAATGTGGTTTGTGGCAGGAGAAGCAATAAGAATAAAATATAAGGATGAGCTTTCTGACAGTCAAGATTTTAATCCCTTTGACAAGTGGCTCTCGGGGATGTAGGATCTCTTTTCCATGAAAGGCAGAACAGTTGTGGAAGGAAAATGAAGGGAAAAAAAAACAAAAACAAAAACCAGTGGACTTAGCGTCAGAGGACATGAGGCTGAGGCTCGCTCTGGCCTCGTCCTGGCCGAGGAACTAGACACCGTGAGCCTCATCAGGACCGAATGAGGCGACACTGACGGCTCCCAACACAGACTCAGGGATTCAGGGCCAGTTTTACCCAAGCTGCTTATCATACAGGCCAGCTCCTACAGACAGGAGAATAGGACAAGCTGACCTCTGCCTGAAGAGCCGCTTCATCTAGGAACAAGACTGTCTCCAGGCCACACCTCCCTCAGCCCTCTCTCTTGGTTCATTGTCAGGATCCAGGTCTTAGGATGCTTGCCTTAGGCTGCCCACCGGGTCTGGGACTAGGGTGAGGCAGGGGAGGTGCCTAGGCCAAAAGTTAAGGAGACACTTACCCTCAGGTCCTGCAAGTACAGGGTCAGCACTTCAAAGTGAGTGCCTCCTTAAATTTTGTGCCCTGGGCGTCTAGCTTGCCAGTAATTACTGAGTTTGAGTTACAGTTCAGCCCTCTGCCTTGGCTCCTATTAGATGTGTTTCTGGACACAAGAAAGAATATAATAGCCTTTGATGAAGCTACAGTCCCCAGGGATCTGATCATCTGGACTCATAGACCTTGATGAAGCCACAATCTCCAGGGGGTCATCTGGACTCAATAGTTAGTACCGATTCCTAAGGAGGTGAGAGGAAGGGACAAAGTCAGAGCCAAAAGCACCCAATCAACATTGCTATTTGATCCAGGGAATAACACAGACTCCCCCTTCCCTGAGCACTCCTGGATGGGGATCCCCACTCAGCAGGTAGGGGATAAATGGGAGGCTTTTGTCCCGTGCAGAGAGAGTTTATGGCAAGTCTGCCATGAGCAAGGCCCTCCGGTGGGCACTCTAGGGAAATAGCAATGAATGATACAGTTCTTCGGGGGGAGTCTATCATTTAATAGGGAGACAGGATACCCAGAGAAAGTAACTTTTCAGGCAAAATGCAAATGATTGCAAATAAACATAAAGTGGCATAAACCAAGGCTGTTCGTGCAGAAGGGAAGTGGAATGGCATGACCAGAATCAGGAGTGAAAGGGGGAAAGCTTTCTGGAAGGAGCTGAATTTTCTCCATGGTTTACAGTGTTCATCCAAGTGGGGGCCTTGGACCACCTGCATCAGAATCACTTGGGGAGATGGTCGAAAGTGCAGTTCGTGAGCCCCACCTGAGACCTACTGGGTGAAACCCAGGAATCTGCATTTTAATCGATTCCCCAAGTGGGTCTTCTGCACGCACAGTTTCAGAAACGCTAGTTTAGGCAGAAAAAAATAGACCGAGGCAGTAGCTGCTGGGATGGACCTTAGGAAGGATCTCTGGACATCCCGTGAGCTCTAAGATGTATGCTGGAATTCATTCAAATATTGGAAGTAAGACCACAAAGACTTCCTTCTCTGACAGAAAGTAAGAAGGAAAATATAGAGGTCAGAGACAGAATAAAGAGAAAAGAACAGGATTAGCATACATGTGAAGTCCCAGTTTCTCTGTCCTGTGAACCATTTCTGAAGTGAAATGTTCAAAAATGAATAGAATCTGATTAGAAAAGAAGACAGTCGACAGAAATAAAAAGCCTGGATTTGGGTAAATATTTTATTCTTAACATGTGGGATACCCTGTGTGTATTTTATTTGCAGGCTTTGGAAATAAATAACCAAGGCTTGATAGTGACTTTTGGAAAGATATACATTGAACACCATGACTCAGCACACACACATATGATTACATGAAAAAAAGTATTCATGAAATATGTCCTGTTTCATTTTCATTTCATCAAAAAAAAAATTTTTTTTAAAGTGCTTGCCATAATCCACTGACGGGTCTCTACCTGCAGTCTGAAAACCAATAAAGTAGATGAGAGGTGTGGGTGATAAGCACTTGGGGACAAAGTCTTACTCCTTTTTTTTTTTTTCTCCTGAGACAGAATTTCACTCTTATTGTCCAGGCTGGAGTGCAATGGTGCGATCTCGGCTCACCACAACCTCTACCTCCCAGGTTCAAGCAATTCTTCTGCCTCAGCCTC
>NW_016107353.1:2378558-2414410 GCF_001604975.1 Cebus imitator | reverse complement strand
TTTTGTATTTTTAATAGAGACAGGGTTTCTTCCTGTTGGTTAGGCTGGTCTCGATCTCCCAACCTCAGGTGATCCGCCCGCCTTGGCCTCCCAAACTGCTGGAATTACAGGCATGAGCCACCGTGCCTGGCCTAGGACAAAGTCTTCTTGACAGCCTATGATGAGTCTCAGTGAGGTGGGTCAAAGTCAACTCAAAAGATGCTTGTGGGTCCCTGGGGACTGACCTCTCAGAAAGTCCTATTTTGTCCTGCCTTCAAGCATCTTCTCAAGAGTTTCCTCCTCCAGGAAGCCTATCTAGATCAGCACTCCAAATGGCATTCCAACTTTACTCTTAGAGCCCTCTCAAGTGTCCCCCAGTCTTGGTGTATGTGTGGCAGCCCTTTACTTAAAAGTCATCACTTTGGAGTAGGCCAGATAGATCCACAAATGGTGATGGCTGGCTGGTCTGTTTTCAGATGTGCCATGGGGCACAAACCCTTGTTCCCCAGCTTCAGACCTCTGAGGCTCCCTTTTCACCCATACACGTTCTGAATGGGGGAAGGGGGGTCACTCTAGTCCTTCCCATGGTCCCTTCTCCCTAAGACAGCATTTCCTTCTGGAATCTTCTGAATATGTTAAACAGAATAGGAGTTGCTTACCATATTGCCCAGTTTAACTGTTTTAGATACTCAAATTCAATTTAAGAAATACAGAGTACACTTTGGGAGGCTGAGGTGGGTGGATCATGAGGTTGAGGCCAGCCTGGTCAACATGGTGAAAGCCTGTCTCTACTAAAAATACAAAAATTAGCCTGGCATGGTGGCGTGTGCCTATAATCCCAGCTACCAGGGAGGCTGAGGCAGGAGAATTGCTTGAGCCCAGGAGGTGGGGGTTGCAGTGAGCTGAGATTGCACCACTGCACTCCAGCCTCGGTGCCAGAGCAAGACTCTGTCTCGAAAAAAGAAAAAGAAATACAGGGCTGGGCATGGTGGCTCACGCCTGTAATCCCAGCACTTTGGGAGGCCAAGGTGGGTGGATCACTTGAGGTCAGGAGTTCGAGACCAGCCTGGCCAACACAGTGAAACTCTGTCTCTACTAAAATTGGCCAGATGTGATGGCACGAGCCTGTAGTCCCAGCTACTCAGGAGACTGAGACAGAAGAATCACTTGAAACTGGGAGATGGAGGTTACAGTGAGTAGAGATTGTGTCACTGCGCTCCAGCCTGGGCGACGGAGTGAGATTCCATCTCAAAAAAAAAAAAAAAAGAGAGAGAGAGAGAGTACATGTGTATCATTTACTGTTGATTAAATGTGGTGTCTGTGGTGCTTGTGCTTATAAAAAGTTGGGCACCAGGACATTGGTGAGAAATGTAATTTTTATGATCACGTTGTTTCTGGGCAAAAACAGGTTCAACCTACATCGTTTTTACCTGCAGTGCCTTTTCCAGGAATATAACCCAAGATAAATTTGAGGACTTCCTGCAGTTCCACACAGCTCTGCCATCTGCAGTGTGTGTCTTTCTGCCTTTCTGGTTCTCTGTGTTCCAAGGGTGTCTTTGGATCCTGGGAGCTTCCTGAGGGCAGGGGTTGGAGAAGATCCCAGGTTTGTGGGTCTGTCTTAAGAAAAAACCTGCAGAATTCCAAATACAAAATTAGGTATAGTAGTGATACTTACAGCCAGCAAGAAGATAACAATTTGCATGAGCCTCAGACATTCAGGTCCCCTTCTTCTGACATCTCTTCATTCCATTGACCAGAAATGCTTATATAAAAATGCTTTCTGTTCATAAACTGGCTCCCCTTCTTCACCTCGAACACTCTACAAGTCCCAGCTCTCATAGCCCGCCCTCTCCCCGCCATCCTGCAATTTGAGAAGCCCTAAAGCTTGAGCTCCATTCCCTTCACCTCTGCCTCTGCCTCTGCCTCTGCCTTCACTTATGCTCTAATTGCCCAGAGAACAAGGCTCTGTGCATGGTGAGCCTGGGCAGGGAGCGGGCAGAGAGCCATGGGCACCCCCAGGCCGGTCTGTCTCACAGTGCAGTCCATCCAACCACCTGAATCAGAATCCCCTGGATGGTTTATCCAAAATGCAGACTCTGAGAACTACAGAATCTGACTCTGGGGTGGGACCTCAGCACCTGCATTGGCCCACACTCTCCAGGTGATTCCGAGGACCACTGCTTTAGCACCATACTCTCCGCCTAGTTGGGTCCCTTGTGGGACAACAGTCCTCAGTGACTCCCCAGGTCCCACCCCACATCTCCTAAGGAGACTGCACATGGCACACAGCAGTGGAGGGTCCACTGAGGAAACCTCAGTGACCCGCCACATCCCAGGCCTCCTTTCTCTGATTCGGCTCATCTGCCAGGCTCCAGGAGGAGCTATCCCCACCTCACAGCCCCCACCACACAAACAGCATGCTCACCAGTTCCCTGTCCTGACCCCTGCATGAAAGAGCCACCAGGAATTGAGTTAAGGATAATTTCTAGGGGCGTATAACCCCTGCATCCCTCTTCCAAGACACTCTGATGTCACAGAGTCCCAGGCTTCCTGGCAGGAAATTATGCGTGGCCAAGCCCAGGAATTAAATTTGGAGGTTGAAAGGTCAATAATAGGGCCATTAAATCCTTTGGATAATTACCTAAGAGCTTCCAAAGGACTGTGAATAGGGTCAGCTTTTCCCAAGAAAGTATGTGACTCAGAATGGCAGCAAGGGGAGCAGGGTTGGAAGAAAGATGTCGACCATGTACCATGCACCAGCCACTGTGCTCCTGCCCGTCATGTAGTCCCTGTTACATCTCATGGCAACCTATGAGTATGAATCCATTCCATTACGGCTATCTTCATCCTAAAGAAGTGCTAGGGAGACTTGGCTTGGTGTTTGGACTCTACCTTCTAAGGACCCTGGGTTCCCATCTTATTTCTATTATGTACTGGTTAGGTAAACACTGAACCTTGTTTTTCTCCTATTGCTAGAGTCCTAGTACTGGTCGAAGTTTTGATGAGATGATGTATAAATGTGCTAGCACCTTGCCTTGCATGTAGTAGGTGCTCAATAAGCGTTAACTGCTATTAATTTAATTAATACCTTTACCTAGAAAAGAATCAGAGCTAGGGAAGTTTGATACTTTTCCTGCAGCAAGACAGAGTAAATGGACAAATAGAGTTCCAAACCCAAATCATTCTGGCTCTAAAAGCTACGCTCTTTCTGCTATCTCATTGGGTTTTAAGACGTTTGGAGTCAGCTCGAGAGAAGCCTTCCCGTATTTTCTTCCCACGGCTGGTGAAATTCCCTTGTGCCTCACCTAGTACATCTTACAGGCTTTGCCACTCAGGATCAGCCACTTAGCAAATGTTACTTGCATTTATCCCATCTATTATTTCAATAATCAGTTATTGGTCATCTACTATAAGGGGCTGGTCTTGTCTCATTAAGATGTGAGCCAGTCGTAGGCTCCAGAAGCTTACCCTCTGATTAGGAGATAAGACACATGAGTATGCTTAATTATTGGGAGGCTGGGGTGCTGGCATGAGTGCTCTCTCAGATCGTGCCATTGGTAAAGGATTGCTAAAATGTCCTCCTTTTCACCATCAGTCTGTCTACATTGACATTGGCTCTTAGACTGGAAAGGTGGCTCCAGTGACTTGACAAGGCTAAAAGCTTGGAGTCAAATTTTGACCCCTTTCAATCAGTCAGTCTCAAAAGTTCTGCCAAGTCTTCTTTACAAAGGCTCATGCATGGACGCTGTTCTCACTCTCCCCTCCCTCTAGATTCCTGCAACAGCTACCTCAATTGTCTATCATCTTCCTGCCTCTTTCCTTCCAAATCACCTGAGCACTTGGCCACAGCTAAACTGCTGACCCTGGCAATTCAGACCCTTCATCAGCTGTTCCCACCCTGTATACTCAATGTGGCATTGTTGCATTGTGAAAGTGAGGTCTCACATTCTGCCTACAGAATTCGGGCTACTGCCTTAAACTCTCTGAGTCTCCATTCCCCTGTCTGTTAAATGGGGAGGTTAGTCAATTCAGAGGCTAAGATCAGAGAGATGAGAAAAGGCTGGCATCTAATAGAAGCTCTATGATTTTCCTCCCTTGCCCATACCCTCCAGACAACCCATTCTACTCTGCTTGTCCCCACTTTCCTGCCTTTGCTGGTCCCCATATTCTCTTCCAGTTCAAATCCTATCCCTCCAACTAGGCTCAGCTGGAAACTCACTCCTCCATTAAACCTTTCATGAATAATGCTAGTCCATTATGGTGGTTTTGTTTTGTATTTCTATGGCACTTCCATTGCCTTGAAATGTTAAAATTGGTTTCATATAGGTCCAGCCTGTCACTCTGAGCTCCTTGAGGCCATTATGCTCCGCAGCAGGTGTGGAGGGTGGGAACATAGGGGTAGTTTAGTGGGAACCTAATATGTGCTCATTCAATATCGGAAGGTGAGAATCCCGTCTGTGCCTACAGAGCTCACAGACCTTCAAGATAACTTCACAAAAGCCACCAGGCATGGCAGTCACTGATGGCTGTACCCTTGGAAAAGAAAGGGCCAGAAGCTCAAGCACTGGATGATGGCAGGCAGCCCAAGGAAGCCACTCTTCGCAGACTCTACATCCTGGGCTCCACCGCATCCCTTCCCCTGTTGTTGGTCCGGCAGGCTCTGGTCCAGGCCCATCAATGGGGTGTGGCCTGCCATGGAGCTGAGTTTGTGATGTCTGTTCTGAGTGGTCCAGGCTGAAAGCCCCATCAAGGCATGGGCGTTGGGCCTTGGGCCTTTGCCCCAGCAGGAGACCCAGTCTCCTAAGCCCCCACTAGTAGCAGGCACCCAGCTTTTCTAAGCCACCAGGCAGCAGCCAGCACCTTCGGCACCTTCTTACTTTCCTTCCCCAGTCTTCATGATGTCCAGCTGGCAGAGTGGGGAACCCTGAAGCCAAACCCCTGACTGGGCCTGCCAGTTTCTGACTGAAATTGACCTCCTTCATTGAGAGCCAGGATGGAATCTTCCAGAATGCTAGAGCTGCGTGGCTCAGGATGCAATGCTGGAAAGGCATGACAACTCAAGAGGTCTTCCACTCCATTCTTTAGGGTGAGAGGTGCCTGGGCCCAAAGACAAATTCTCACCCACCCCACTGCATTCCTTAGTCTACTGTTAACTTCAGGAGGGTAGCACCATGCAAAGCAAAAATGTGATCTTAGGTGCACGCTGTGACTGTGAGCTGCACCTGTCCTCCCAAAGCTGCTGAATTTCCCGTCTGTCGTCCCGGCCTTTGCAAGAGGGTCCGAGGTAGTATCAGAGAAGCCAACCCCTCTCTTCCCGGACCCAGGCGCTGTGCCCCTTCTCTCAGCCAAGCCTTGTGCCTCTAGCCACAAGGACAGCTCAAACGTTAGCGTCTGGCCCCACCCAACTCCTTCCTCCGGGTGTGCGTGCGTTAGGTAGAGGGGGCCTCTGGCCACTCAGGAGTTAAAATGGCAGCGGGACTGGAGGGGGTTGGCGTGGCATGCAGACTGGGAGGAGGCGACCGGAGTGGGCTGGGGAGGTTGGGAGAGCAGCGGAGAAGCGAGTGAGGAGGGCGAGCGCCAAGCCGGGAGGACGGGCGCGCGCGGAGGGGGTGCCGGGCGCCGCGAGGGCCTGCTCCGGGCGCCTGCAAACGCGCGGCGCGCAGAGGGAGCCCCCGGCTCTCGCCCGCCGGCCTCTGGCTACGACGCGCCCAGGGCGCAGAGAGGGGGTGGGGACGGATTGGGATTCTGCCATCGCCCTCACCGGTTGGGCCCCGGAGTCGCTCCCAGGATAACTCCACGTTGGGGAGGGCGCCCGCTGAGCCTCCCCGGCCTGTGCAGACGGCGCGAGGCAGGAGGGCGCGGACCAGCGTCCCCAGCCCGGCCCCGGGCGGAGGACTAGCGGAGCCAGGCGTTGCGGCCGGCGGCCGGCGGACGGCGCCCGCGGGGTGAGTGTGCGGCTCCGGGGCTGACCTGGGCAGCGCCGCCGCGGCCGGGGAGTCGTGGACATCGAGGTCGCTGGCGTGGCCGAGGAGGATGCGGAGGGAGCGGCCGGAGCAGCTGCTTCGGGGCTCCAGGCTCCTGTCCGGGCGGCACCGCAGCTCCGCCTGACCCGGGTGGGGGCCGGGGCGAGGGGCGGCCGCTGCCTTCCGCCGAGACGCCTTCAGGGGAGCCGGCGACTTGGGAGAGGGAGGCGGCCGACGGGGAGAGGGACAGAGGACTGGAGAATGCCCAGAAGCGGCCGGGGAGGGGACGCCTGGGCCTGCGCCCGGAGAGGCCAGAACCTCCCCCAAACTGTTGCTGGGTAGAGCGGAGCCCTGGAGATGTCGAGGGGCCGGGAGGCGGCGGCGAGGTTAGGGAGGGCGTGACACGGACGGACTGGCAGGCTGGAAGCGCTCCAGAGCCTGAGGACTTTCTCCTCCTTGGAGCTCGGATGTCTGGGCGGAGGGACAAGGTGGCCTTGGGTCTGTCTGAAGTATCTGGAATCAGGAGCCAGGTTCCTCCCGGGCCGGCCGGCTGGGGTCGGACCGCAGCCTGGGATGGGACACTGTGGGTGGGGGATGGGCCGGCCTGGGGCTCAGCCTGGGGGCTCTGGCAGGGAGAAGCGGAAACGGAAGGGAGGCTCTGAGCCCACCACGGCATCCAGGAGACAGGATGGGCTGGCCAGCCACAGGTGGGCCGTCTGTCCTGCTGGCAAAGGGCGGCGCAGGCTCTGGCTGCCCAGCCGGCGGGGAGCCGCGGGGTGAGGGAGAACTGAGCTCCATCTGGGGCTGAGAAGAGACGCTGAAGAGGTGCAGGAGACCCAAACCCTGGGGAGAGGCCCTGAGGGTGGTACTGGGCTCCCTACCCTTCCTCCCCCACCAAACGAACAGGAAGGAAAATGTCAGCTGGGCTTTGTGCTCTGTTCCTCAGGCTGCCGCAGCTCCCATCTGTTGGAGCCAACGCAGCTTCTAATTGGGCGACTGGCAGGGTTGGAGGGGGTGGGCTGGGCACAGCGCTCAGTTGCCAGAGATGGACTGACAGGCCCTCTGCTCGAGAATCCCAGGAGGTGGTGGGGAGAACAGCCTCCCTAGGTCAGGGCAGTAGATAGAGGTGGCCCCCCGCCAGTTTGGTCACTGTCATCCGGGAAGATCTAGGTCTCCCTATGCACCCAGGCTGATGGCAGGCCCCCCGTTCCCCCCAGCCTGGGATGGGCTGTGGCCCAGCGTTCTGTCCCTGAATAAGAAGGCCAGGATCTCCTCCCATTGCCCATTGCTTTTGAAAGGTCCCTCCAAAAAAGAGCACTGAGCATGGGGGCGGGGGTGGGCTTTGTAGTGGGCACGGGAGCCCCCTTGCCTGCGAGCCCTGTTGCTACTAGAAAATGTCACATGTGGGTGGCCTGACCCACTTTCCTGGCCAGTTGCCTATTGTGGTGAAACGATGGCAAAAGAAGGGCAGAGCTAGGGGTCTGAGTCTCCTAGGCCTCCTTCCTTCCCCTGGGCTGGCTCAGACATCTCCTTCTTGCGGAGCGCTCTCTCCGGACCTGGCATGGGACCTCATTATTTACAAAGGATGGAACTAAAGGCCTCAGTGCCTGCTAGATTGAGATCTGCCCGGGGTCTGGCACCTAGGAACACCCCCAAATCCACTCCCTCTACCTAATGCAGTCACCTCCCAGGGAGACACCGAGTGGCAGTAAGAACTCAGAGATCTGCTCATTTCACCCAGGCTAGTACAGCAGGTTCCCTCTCTAATTCAACACAGGTCTTCCCCACTCCCCATTCTCTTTTCCCTGTGCCTCCCTCTCCCTCCTCCCCCTCCTCCTCCTCTCCTTCCTTCATTCTTCACTTTCCTCCTCTAACGCTCTTCACTTCCCTTTTCCCCTCACACTGCTCTTTCCCTTCTCTCACCCTCCTCATTCTTCCCCAGCCATCTCCCTTCCTTCCTAGTCTAGCTCCACCTTTGCCCGCTTCTCCTGTAAACTGCAGCTGAAATGGTAAGCCAGGCGTGCACACACTCCCGCTTACCCTGCCAGTGGGAGCACATGCACTGTCGGCTTTGCTGCATCCCCTTTGCAGAGGAGCCTGGGCTGGTGGGCCTGGCAGCTGCATTTGCCTGACCCTGGTGTCCCTTGCACCCTGCCATTTACTCACCTGCCCCTCCTCCCCACACCCTTATGTCGTTTATTGAAAGGAAAAGGAAACACAATTGCTTTTTAAAAAATGTATTCATTCAACAGCTATTTCTTGAGCACCTACTGTGTGCCTAGCATGATTTTAGAAGCTGAAGATACAGCAGTAAACAAACCTCCATGTCTCGGGCTGACCACACTTGTATCTGGACTTGCCAGCTGTGCCCACCAGGCTCATTCAAAGACCCATAGCTTGAGGGGGCGGAAGTGAGGAACATAAACAATGCGAGTGAATTACCACACTGAGTGACCTCTAACATGCCAGGTACCACTTAAGTCATCCTGTCCTTTGGATACTTTTCTGAATGGAAAGAATGGACCAGGTCACATCTCACCATTTATCTGGCTGGCCAGGGCTGAGTAGAAGGCTGTGCTTCAGGCAGAGAAGGGGGAAGGAAACAAATTTATGATTGAATACCTGCTATGCACCAGTCCATGTGAGGAACATCATAAAAGTCATTTTGCTCAGTCCTGCTGACAACCTTCTGATGTCTACATTGACATCCGCTGTTTTCTAGCCAAGGAAATTGGGGCCTGGAAAGGACAAACCACTTGCTCCAGGTCATGTAGATCTCCATTTTGAAATCACTGATTATCTGCAGTTTATTCAGTCCTATGATATCTGTGACGTCTAGTAACTTGTACACTTATACTAAGGTTTACATTCTAAGCTAACTTTACATGGGGCCTTATCTCCCTGTTAAACTATTATATATAAGGATTTGCTGAATGGTTGCATGAATAAGCTTTCTTAAGTGATCAAAGAAGGCTTCCTGGAGGAACTGGGACCCTCCAGGAAGGAGGGAGGAGGCAAGGAGGGCAATGACTCTTCTGTGTGATCCCACATAGGTATGTGACACGTTGTAGGAAGGCAGTCCCTCACTCCACACCACACCTGCATTCAGGTAGAATTGATTCGGGGTCAGGATATAGAAGCTTGGTCTATGGCCAGTCTAATGAGTTAGTGTCACCTGTGTTCTTAATCTATAAGCTTGGACTCTATAAAAGCTCCAAGACAAAGGATGAGGGCCAGAAGCTTTCAAGCCCACAAGGACTCCAGGGAAGGACAAGGACAATGGTTGAAGGCTGCAATGGGGCAAGAATGGGGATAGCGACCCAGGAACAGAAGAGAAGGAAGGCAAAGGCAGAAGATAAACTGAGAAAGAAAAAAACAAGTTTGACAAAATGAAGTAGCTAAAAAAGACAACAAAACAAAACAGAAGACAAGAGATACGCAAAAAAGACAGACAGTAGCATGTGATTAGATTGCTGAGAGAGGACGAGTCAGAAAGATGCGTTTATCTGTTACTTTCCTGGGGCCTGGGTCTCCCTGGCCTGCAGCTCAGAGGCTGAAATTTCTCCAGATTAGCCTCAAACAGGCATTTGCTTATTCAGTCAACCCATCTTTTCTAAGCACCTACTGTGTGCTTGGCTCTGTGCTAGCTGCAAGGGACAAAGAGACAGATCAGATATCCCTGCCTTCAAGGAGTTCACGGTAAGAGTGAACTAGAGCCACACAGCTGGAGTTCAAATCCAGGCTTCACCACTTCTAGCTGGCTGACATTGAGCAAATCATGTAGCCTCTCTTTGTCTCGGTTTCCTCATTAAATGGGATAATAAAAGTATCTACTTCATAAAGTTGTCATGAGGATTACATGAGGTGATACATATAACAAGCTCAGAACAGTATCTGGTATATATAGTAAGTGCTATGTAAGTAATATTATTATTGCTATTATTATTAGTTGGGGGAGTCAGTCCCATAGACAGTAATGAAACAAGTGTTGAAATATAGGGATAAGCAGATAAAAAGGTGACTCTCAGCCAGGCGTGGTGGCTCACGCCTATAATCCTAGCACTTTGGGAGGCTGATTCGGATGGATCACTTGAGGTCAGGAGTTCAAGACCAGCCTGGCCAATATGGTGAAACCTCATCTCTGCTAAAAATATAAAGATTAGCCGGGCATGGTGACACGTGCCTGTAATCCCAGCTATTCAGGAGGCTGAGGCAGGAGAATTGCTTGAACCCAGGAAGCGGAGGTTGCAGTGAGCCAGGATCGCACCACTGCATTCCAGCCTGGGCGACAGAGTAAGACTCTGTCTCAAAAAAAAAAAAAAAAAAAAAAAAAGATTCTGTTTGCAGATTAGGAAAGAGTTGCCAAAGGATGTGATATTTGGGCCAAGGCTTGAAAAGGAGTCAACCAAGCAGAGGTGGTGGGTCTGGGGACGCTGGTGCTGAGGGTATTTGGGGCTCAGGCATTGTGTATGAAGATACTAGGGTGTGTATGTGTTGGCTGCCCTTTGTGGATGTCACCATCACCGCTGACAGGTCCCCCTCAGCCTCTTTGTCTCTAGTGCTGGGAGCTGGGCTTCCTGTGGGGCTGGCCCGTCGCCCAGAACATCCCCACATGTTTTGGTGCAGGGGACCTGGTGCATCCCTGCTGGGGTTGAGGCTCATGACCTTGGCCTCCTGAATATTCTAAGCTTTCATCAGGCAGACTCTCCAAACCCAGAGCTGCTGGGCCTTGCACTCTGGCTTCTGGCACCTCCTAGGGACGTGGCAGACACCTTGGTCTGAGGGGACCGCCTTTTAGGAGATGTGTTTAGCCAGGTTTGGTTTGGAATTCAGTTTTTTTCTGTATGTTTCCTCCACCCACACCTTCCCTGCTGCTCAGCATTTAATGTACTTGAAGTGAGTTCCAAGATAAAGCGCAGGCAGAGGGCTCCTGGGGCAATAACTGTTTCTCAGCTTCTACCTCTCACATGGTAATGACACTAATTATGATACCTACCATTTATTGAGCATTTACTATGTGCCAGGCACTGTGCCAACTGCTGTACCTGCATAACCCCATTAAGCTTTCAAAAATACCCCTGTTAGATAGGTAGTTAACTCTCATTATCCCTAACTTAAAAGCCAAGAAACAGATTCAGACTTGCTCAAGGACATATTGCTGGGAAAGATTCAAGGGAGGGAGTTAGCCCTTCTCTCTGACTTTGAGACTCCTCCTGCTTCTTCACCACCCCCAAATCAGGTGTTCCTTGGGCCTGGAGGGTGCTCTGGGTCATCCAGCCCATTCTCCTCCTTCCCTCCCTCCAGGAAGAAGCTCCCCAAGCCAGCTGTGTGCAAGCCAGTGGCTGCCTTTCTCCTTATTGGGATCTTCAGAGAGGGTCTCCATGACCTTTTTTTTCCTCTGGCTCCTGCAGGTTGTGACATTTAAGATCCAAGATTGTTTCCCTCTGTTTCAGCCAAGTGCCTCAGGGCCACATGGAGCCACTAGCCTCTGAGAAGCTGCACCTTAAATGTCAGTGCCCATGGACGTACGGTGGGAACCAGGGCAAGGATGGCTCACTGGGAGATGTGAGAATGGGACCCAGACCCCAGATAAGTTGGAGGGAGATGGGGAAGGCTTGAGATTTGCACTGTCAGTGGGATATCTCTAACAAGGCAGACTCTTGTGTTTCAGGAAGAACGGGTAAATTATTCCTATTTACAAACATCTCAAAAGGCAGGTTCTTCAGGGAAAAACATAAGGAAGAAGGGGGCAGGAGAGTGATTATTAGGTAACCAGCCTGGATTCCCCAGGAAGAGTGGGTCTGTCCTACCTGATCCTTTCAGAGGGAAGGAAAAAAGAAGAAGAGAAAAGACAGGCAGCAAAGGTTACTTTGCTCTCTAAAATGTTCTCAAAATAAGCATTCAAATGTGGTCGATGAAAGCATCTGTCTTTGGCCTGGGAGGGCAGAGGTGGTGATGCCCAGAAGGGGAATGACCACGGAGGGGCAGCTGGTGGGAAGTGAGACATTTAAAAGCTGTGTAGGAGGAAGGAGAGAATTTGACACTTTACCCTGCCTGGCTGTCACCACTCCTCTTCCCCTGCCTTCTGCTGGGGCTCAGACAGCTTCAGGCCTCAAGCTTGAGAAAGTGCCTGCCTAGAATAGGGTCCAGGGGTTGAATGGCAGAGTCTACACATTGCTAGGGGACCTGCAGAATCATCCTGTCCACTGCCCATCTCTGAGCACCACCATGCCTCAGCCATCTCAGACACAGGGTGGGGCTGGAATCTCTTTGTTCAGCAAGTATTTGTGAACCCTGTAGCCAGTCACTGAGGGCAGACAGCAGTGAACAGCCAGGCAGACCTCTGCCCTTCAGGAGCTTTTAGTGTATTGTCTGGGGATGCAGTCAAATAAACTCATAAAGGAAATGGCATATTAGAGGCTGGTAAGTGCTAAAGAGAAAAAACAGGGAAGGGAAATGGAAGAGTCATTTGGGAGAGGGGGAGTTTGTTACCCTGTGCAGGGTGGCTGCAGAGACCTGAGAAGGTGACGTCTGAGGAGAGATGAGGGGGCAGCACAGCAGTCAGGGCAAGCCGGCCAGAGGGGACAGCAAGTGCAAGAGCTGGGAGGCAGGGCCGTGCCTGGAGAGTCAGAGGCAGCTTGGAGGCCGGCATGGCTGGAGTGTGGTGAGCACAGATAGCTGCAGGAGATAAAGTCAGAGGGTCAGGAGGAGGCTAGCTCTGGGAGAGTTCTGGAGCTGGTGAGGAATGGGGTTTTTCCTCAGAGTAAGATGGGCTCCTGCAGGGTTGATTTAATTTTTTTTTTTTTTTTTTTTTTTTTGAGACAGAGTTTAGCTCTTACTGCCCAGACTGGAGTGCAATGGCATGATCTTGGCTCACTGAAACCTCCGCCTCCCAGGTTCAAGCAATCCTCCTGCCTCAGCTTCTTGAGTAGCTGGGCTTACAGGCATACACCATCATGCCTGGCTAATTTTGTAGTTTTAGTAGAGACGAGGTTTCTCCATGTTGGTCTGGCTGGTCTCGAACTCCCAACCTCAGGTGATCTGCCCGCCTCAGCCCCCCAAAATGCTGGGATTACACGCGTGAGCCACTGTACCCGGCCATGATTTGACTTTTTAAAACCCCTGGGCATTGGCCATCCATTCCAGCGTTTCCCCCAGTAGCTAGTCAGGAAGTGCTGGCTGGTTGGCCTCTGCAGCCATTGGAGCTGTTTCAGCCAATCAGCACATCCCAACCAAGGATGCTGTGAGCACTGTCCTAGGCAGTGTGGAGTGTGAGATTGGGAGGACATAAAGAAGCATAGGACACTGTCTTTACTTGTAGGGAAACCTACAGATCAGCTGGGGAGGCAGAACTTATACTCACAAGAAATAATGAGGGAATAATACCAGACAGTATTTAAAACCAAGTGCTAAACTGTGTGATTTAGACTATAAATGTTATCAGAACTGTGAGCTCTGTGTGGGAGTTATATAGGGAATGCTTCCTTGGGGGGGCGCGGCTGATTTAGGCCTGGAAAATGGAGTGGGTTCGACGCTGCAGAGGGAAGGAGCTGGCAGGGTGAACTTGGAGAGAACTTGGAGCTGGCAGGGTGAGAGGAGAGAAGGGTGGCGCTGCTGGAGGGGAGGGCACCAAGTGGGAGTAAGGCAGCCCAGCGGCAGCTCACAAGGGCAGGGTCTTCTGTCTCTGAGCAGTCCCTGCCTCCTACCTGGGTTTCTGATGCCTCCTGTACTCTCTCAAGAGACACAGAGAGCCACCCTTTCCAGAAGGAAATCCATTATCCAGTGTCCTTGCCCTCTTCTGCCCAAGACCAGATGATCTCTGCTCTTGGAAGTCCTCTGGCTTCAGGGAGTCCCATTTCCAACTCCGGCCATTGTCCCAGGTCTGCATGTTGGAAATCTTGGCCTCCTAGCTTGCTGGTGTCTGGAGCCATGTTTTGTGCAATTCCCTTAGGCTCCATGTGTTTATCCAGGCTGCAGGAGCTCCTCTTCTCCCTTCTTCTCACTGCCTGGGTGGGCTCTTGTTGGGTAGGTTACTCCTGTAACGTTCCCAGTCATTTCAGATATTGTGAACTGGAAATAAAATTGCACCAAAATGAACAAACTTCTCCCCCATGAGGGGTGAGTGTATCCTCTCCCTGAGTCTTGGAGGTGTGAGCTCGCCTCTAAAGTATAGGGAGAGATCGCCAGAGAGGAGCAGACTAGGATCCATTGGTAGTGCCCTAACCCATCCAAGACGCAGGGGAATCACCCACCCACGACACTGGGGGATATCCTCTCCTCCCTGCCCCACCCCCCAAGCAAAGAGCAGGAGGCAAAAGGCCTGTAGGCAAAGCGGTCCACTACTAGACAGACTTCTCCCTTCCTCTAGGTACTTGGAGCCTGAGAAAGGTGGGCACCCCCCCCCGGTACCCCAGCACAACCCCGTGGAAGACACAGAGGCTGAGCCTAAGGCTTTTGTCCTTATGGCTCACAATCAGGAGGAAGTGGGATCAGGTGGCATTGGGTCAGAGTCCACAGTCCCTAGCCACCTGCCCTTGGGCATCTTATTTAACCTCTCTGAGCCTCAGTTTCCTTACCTATAAATCTGGGTTAATAACATCTACTTCCTAGGGTTGTTAATAATAGTAAGAGCTAACGTTATTGAGTGCTTATGAGGTGCCGAAAGCTTCACTACGTTTATCTCATTTCATCCACGTAACGCTGTGAAGTAGGTATTATTTTCCCCCGTTCTACATTTGAGGAAACTAAAGCCTGGAGGCCACACACAACCAGCAAGTGACAGAGCCAGAGTTCAGCCCCCAAATCTTTCCGACTCCGGAGCCCTGGTTCTCAACGACCACATTAAATGAACTAATCTGTGTAAAGTACCTGCTACAAAGCAGAAGCTCAATAAATGTTAGTTCCTTTTCTCATTTCCCCCAGGGCCACTCCTCTAGAGAATAGCGTTCCCGACCACATCACATTTCTCTTCCGGGATCCCCTGGGACATATGATAGAAGTGGGAATGGGAATGAGCTGCCAGTTTATACCAAAGGAAAAAAAAATAAGGCGGAGAGAGGTGAGCAATTTGCATAAAATAATAAAACACCGGGGCTGTGATTAATACCCAGGGCACCTTGCTCATAAGAGTTATTGAGCCCCACTGTGTCCTAAGCAGTTGGCAGAGGGTGTCTTGCAGAGATGAGAACAGGGGTTATGCTGTATGGAAGAATGAGAGGCCACTATCTCCCCTGGGGGTGAGAAAGAGCCTTTGTCACCTGCAGAGGCCAGAGTTGATCATTATGGGCCTGTAAAGTTGCTAGCAAAAATAGTACCTAAGCTCAGACAGGTCTAAGACCCTCTGCTTTCTGAGCTTAGCTACTGTTTCTGGAGTTTGTTCTAAACAATCTGGGACTATTCATGAATCTTGGAAGAGGACAGTGTTGAAGGTCAAAATGTGGAATGACAAGATGCTGTCTCACCTTTATGACAGTTAGATTGGCATGCCTTTTGCGACAGTTAAAGTGCATGGGTGGGTACACACACACACACACACACACACACACACACGCACGCAGCTCCATGTAACCTTGACTGGAAATAAAAATGAGCAGACAGCTGGGCATGGTGGCTCATACCTGTAATCCCAGTACTTTGGGAGGCTAAGGCGGGCAGATCACCTGAGTTCAGGAGTTTGAGATCAGCCTGACCAACATGGAGAAACCCCATCTCTACTAAAAATACAAAATTACCCTTGTGTGGTGATAGGCACCTGTAATCCCAGCTACTCAGGAGGCTGAGGCAGGAGAATCGCTTGAACCCAGGAGGCGGAGGTTGTGGTGAGCTGAGATTGCACCATTGCACTCCACCCTGGGCAATAAGAGTGAAACTCCGTCTCAAAAAACAATGAGCAGACAACTGCAGGGTCATCTGAATTTAGGCGTACCTAGGGAATGGAGATGAAGGAGCTGAGACAAGGCCATTCCCCCAAAGTAGTTCTCGTTCTTTCCTCCCTAGAGACCTCTTTTCTGGTGGGCATGGAGACTCATCCCTCTGCACAGCCCACAGAACAGCCTGAGCCTGCCAACATTCACCTCTGATGGGCAGACCCAGAGCTCCTCTTCGTATCCCCCGGGAGAAAAGGGGAAGAGCCTCGGTCATAGTGCTTCAGAACTGATGGCAACAGAAGGCACTCTGGTCCTGTGGCTTTCAGACATTTATAGAAGTTAATCCATTTTTCAATGTATGGTAGGCAGAATAATGGGCCCCCTAAGATGTCTGTGTACTAACCCCTAGAACCTGGGAGTATGTTATATTCCATGACAAGGGGGAATGAACATTGCTGATATCTGACTTTAGAATAAATTATCCTGGATTATCTGGGTGGGCCCAGTGTAATCACATGGGTCCTTTAAAGGTGGAAGAGGGAGGCAGAAGTGAGCATCTGGGTAATGCCGTGTGTGAAAGGCTGGGCCTGCCAGTGCTGGTGTTGAAGACGGAAGGGGTCATAGGCCAGGGCCTGTGGGCAGCCTCGAGATCCCTGGCTGGGAAGCTGGGAAAGGCCAGGACATCGTCTCCCTTCCAGCCTCCAGAAAGAAACGCAACCCTACCGACACCCAGGTTGAAGCCAGGGAGACCCATTTTGGACTTCTGGCCTCCAGAACTGTAAGAGAATGCATCTGTGTTGTTTGTAGCCACCAAGTTTGTGGTCCTTTGCTCACAGCAGCATCAGGAAACTAAATACAAGGCAAAAGCCAAGCGGTGGACCAGAACCCAGCTGACCTCCTGGCCTGCCAGCCACCCTGTAGGGATTGCTTCCTAACTCGGTGGCTCCGAGGAACCTGGTTCGAAATACACTGTGCCTGAAATACAACCTGCTTATTTTCCAGACAATGAAGTCGAGGCCCGGGAAGGAGTGGTTTTGTCTGAGGTCACGCTGATGAGACAGCGTGGATGAGCTGGGACTGCAACCCAGGGTCCATTCCTGTTTTGTCAGAAATCCCAGACGCTTACATGAATTCTCTCATGAACTCATTCGTTACATTTGTATGTGTATATTTTTACAGTTTCAACAAATGTGTTCATATAAAGGCCCAAGCACTGTGTTAAGAACTGGGCAGAGGCGATGCCAGATCTGGCACAGGAAAAGGAGCAGCCCTGAGTTCCAGTCCCGACCTCAGCCCCTCCCTGGGCCTCAGCTTTCTCCCAACATCCGCAACAACCGGCCCAAGTTGCACAGGCCTGTCTTCGTTTTTGTCCTGGAATTGGTCCCAGGTGGGCTTTCTCACAGCCGCCTGCTGTGGGTGGACACACAGCTCTGGGAAGGGAGAGGACCCAGCCCACTGGCCAAGGCTGCACCTGCCCTTGAGAAGCCTGTGCAGCGTTTATCACCCATAACAAGCTGCAGGTGGGCAGGACCCAGGGCTGCGGGGAGGGGTGGGAGAAGAAAAGCAGGCAGAGGCGGAGCCTTGCCTAAAATCAGCACCCCAGTAGTGCATATACTCTCTGCCAGGCATTTTGACCTTCCCAGCTCTCCCTGAAGCACACCTGAGCCACAGACCGGCACCCAGGGCTGCCAGCTCCCCCGGTATTGGTCTCCATGGCAACCCCACATTTGCCGGTCTGGTTTCTAATGACTTATTGGCATGTGTGGTAATTTACAGAGCTTGGCAGGCAGAGCTAGGCGAGTAGTGATGGAGGTAGTGAGGGGGACTTGGCAGTCGGGGGCGGGGCTTTGGGTTTTGGATGGAGACAGACGCACACTTGTCCTGCCCCACCCTTCCTAGCTCCTGCTGAGTAACCTCCAAAGTAAGGGAGCTGCTTCAGGTCCAGGGCCTCCCCTCCCTGAGGGGTATTGGCTCTCTGCAGGCCCCTGAGAGGGAGACAGATGGACAGACAGATGTGGTGCACAGCTGCTCACCTGCCAGGCAGATTCCAGCAGGCATGGGGGGCTGACAGCTGCGTTCAATCGTGGCAGGTCAGACCACTCATGGTTTCCACCACTCTCCTCTCTGTTTCCTGGGCCCTGGGAACAATGGGGTACCTCCCAGACCCAGGAGTCGCTTGGCCCTGTGGGGAGAGGGGTGGGAGTAGAGTATCCAAGGAGAGATCCTGGCCGCTTCTAGGCCTCTCACACACTCAGAACCAAGCAGCACAGCCCTAAATGAAATGCCAGATCACATGGGTAGTCGGGGAAAGTGGGGAGGGGGAGAGCCAGCCTAGTAATCACAGGGCCCAAGGGGAGCACCGGCCACACCCCTGTCCACTCTTCTTCGACAAAGTTTAGCCAGCCTCAGAAAAGATTTCCCCAGGGCAAGGCAGTGGGAAGCCTCAAATGTGCTGTGTGGCTGCAGTCTTCCTGCACACAACTTCACTGCCTCTGTCTGCTTCCATCACTCTTGATGCTGTGATCTGTTTGTGCATTTGTGGGAGGCAGCCTGGTATGCTGAAAAGAGCACCCTCTTGAAAGTTGGATCTGGGTTAGAATTCTGTGACTTCTGCTTCCCAGCTCTGTGACCTTGGATGTGTCTCAATCTCTTGTTGAGCCTCAGTTCGCTTATCGATAAAATGGGTTTAACACATCCGGTTCACAGGGTTGTGAAAATGAAACCAGCTCATGCTTGTAAAATGCTTGGCACACAGTAGGTACCAATAAATACTAAAGAATTTAAAAAGTCATCTTTTAATCGCCCAAATAAACAACAACAATGTGATGGATAATTTAAAGAATTCTGATGGACTTGGTAGGGTATTGTTTTTTAAGTATTTGAGAATAGTCTTCATTTAGTTCAGTAGATGTTTACTGAACATCCACTGTGTGCAAAGTACTGGGCCCAGTGCTGAGTCTTTCCTGGTGTTTTATGATTAGGGTGAATTTAAGTTGCCAGTGCATTCTCTAAGCATATATCATATGACAGAGGGAGAGGGAGGGCCCCTAGAAGGGCTAGTAGCAGAGAGGGGGTGGCCCTCGGTCAACCACGTAGGTGGATTTTATATGGATTTCTGAGAAGTGGCTGGCCCTAAGAGAAAGATCTGCATTGTGACGACTCTGTCTCGGTGCTGTGCAGTGAGACATGCTGCCCAGCTTCTCAGAAATGGTGAGTCTGTTTTTAGAGCTGGATGAAGTGGATGATGGATGGAACTAGTGGGTGGTCGCTCCTTCACTTTCACAAGCTGCTGCTGAAGCTTGAGGGGGCCGGTGACCACCCAAACTATCAGCTAGAAGAGGAGCAAGGTGCACCTGCTCTCACCTGGGAGTCTGAGCAGATCACAGCTCCCTCAGCTAGTGCTGGGAGGGAGGGGAAAGCGAGAGGGAGCTAGGAAACTTGGCTTCCATCTCTGCCAGCAGATGGACTTCTGCCTGCAGCAGGAGTCTGTCTGTTCTTCTATCAGCCTCCCTGCAGCCTCCTCCAAGACGGCGCGACAGAGATGAGCAAACAGAACGTCAGAGATAGCTGCGGCCCTGGACAGCGTCTGTCCTGTTGCTTTCTCACTGTCCTCATTCACATTGTAGCACAAAAACACAGTGATAATGGCTCAGGGACCCCAGTTCACCCAAGAGCTAAGGGGTCACGATCTCAGCACACCTGTACCCATTTGTTGCTCCCTAACACTACTTGGGAAACTCTACCTTAGCCAGTTCTCCCAACCTATTTTTATCAATGAGAAACTTAAGCCTTGGGGAGGGGAAAGGACTTGAGATCACATAGCATACTAGTGCCCTTGGGACTAGACAGAAAGGTCCTAACTTCTGGCTTTGTGCTATATCTACTACCTCTTCTCAAGACTCCTTCTTCCATTGTTTTTCCTGATTTTTCACCCTGGAGGGCCTACTTCATCTGCAAGAGAATGTAATGTCTCTAAGACACCATTATTCTCCAAACCTCGCAAAATAAGGCAACATCCTCCCCACCCACCTTTATCCTCAAGAGCCATCCTCTTCATTCAGGGAAGCCTTTGGCATGTCCACATAGAGCTTCTGCCTTTCCAAGTCTGTGTCTGTCCATCATCCTGGGTGAGATTAGTGACTACATGGACAGCTTCTTCTACCCCAGACCCATCAGTCCCTTCATGGGCTCACCCATCTCAGCCACTCACTTGCAAGCTCTGTGTCCTCCCATCCCCTGGAAATTACCTCGCAGAGTACCCAGCTTCCTGGTCGCCACCTTCTACACCTTCTAGTCTCCCAGCTTGCTTGTCCAAGGACTCCCACACCACCACTTTTTTTTTTAGCCAGTCAAATTCAGCAGCTGGGGGAGGTTGTGTGGCATCCCCACTCTTTAACCTCTTTGGAAACTTTGCTCCATTGGCACCTCTGCTTTTTTTTTTTTTTACCATGCATTATCTTCCTCTGCCTTCTCTTCTCTGAGTCCAGATAGAGTCCATGGTCCACCATTTTAAGAATCCTGCCAATATCCTAAACTCTCTTGAGCCTCTGTCTTTTTATTGTCCCAGTTTGGCCAAGTCCCAGTTCTGGATTAATTGCTCTATCTGCTTCTTTCTACCTGCATTCAGGAATCTGGACCCTGCTGACACACACACACACACACACACACACACATACACGAAACAGACTCACCATCACCAACCCAACTTGTTCTTCAAAAGTGCCTGGTGTTCCTACCACGTTCCTCTGGTTCTCTCTCCCCTCACTGTCCACAATGACTATTTCACACCTTCTTCCCGAACCTCCACCTCCACCCTCATGCTCAGCTGAGGACCTCACCTCCCACTTCACACAGAGAGAGAAGTCACCCGGAAGAACTCCCCAACTTGTCCCCACCCAACCCCCAAACTACCTGCCCCTGGGCCAGTCCTCTCCTCCTTCCCTCCTGTGTCTGCACAGGCTCACATGGCCATCACAAGCCAGGTCTTCCACCACCCATGTTCTAGATTCTCTCCTCTGCCTTCTCAGAAACAGCCTTCTCACCATGCTCAAGTTTCTCATGTCTCCAGCAAACAAAACAACACAAGAAACCTTCCTGAAGCCCCAATCCGCTTGCTGCCACCATGCTGTCTCTCTTCTCCGTCCAAGCCAAATGTCTGAAAGGGTTGGCTGCAGCAGCATTCTCCATCTCTGTGCCACCCACTCCTTCCCCAGCCCCGCTTCAGTCTGGCTTCCTCCCCCATCACTCTGCTGAAGCAGCTCTCCAGATTGCTAAAGCCAGGGAACATTTTTTAGTTCTCAGAAGCATTTTTCACTCTTTTTTTTTTTGACACTTTCTTTTCCCTTGGCTTCCCTGACCCCACATTCTTGGCTTCTCTGATACTCCTGAGTCGTCTTTGCTGACTCATCCTTCCCTTCTTTATCTTTAAATGTTGCTGTCCCTTATGGTCTGGCTCAAGGTAGTGTCTTCTGATTGGATATTCTGTCCCTGGGCCATCTCAGCCACACGAACGGCTTCTGTCGTCCACATTCAGACAACACCCAGCTCCCTAGTCGGTCTCTTTTCTTCTGAGCCCCATATTCTTATATTCACCTGCCTAGTTGACTGATGCCTCCAGAAACCTCAGACTGGGACACACTGAAAGCCAGAGTCGTGATTCTCCTGCTTCATCTCCCACTGCCTTCTCACCCGCTGCCTGATCCTCCCCAGCATTGCCTATGTTGTGAATGGCGTCACCTCAAACCTCAGTTCTGCGTGCCATCAACTGGGAGTCACTGTCAGCTCTTCCCTTCTCTCCTCTCCCTTACATCCAGCCCCTCACCAGGCCCTGCCCACCTCGTAAACAGCACCTGGGTCCATCCACTGCACTCCTCCCCATCTCCACAGCCCCACTCTAGTTCAGGCTGACTTTGCCTCTTGCCCAGGCTGCTGGGATAACCTTCTCATTGGTGTGGCTGTATCCACTCTTGCACCTCCAATTGTCAGAGAAGCCAAGGGAGAAGAAAGTGTCAAAAAAAAAAAAAAAAAAAGAGTGGAAACGCTTCTGAGAACTAAAATATGTTCCCTGGGGTTAGCAATTGGGTCTCTAAATTGCTGCTGGAATGACCTTTGAAGGACACAAATCTGACCTAGTCACATTCTGTCATACTCTCAAAACTCTTAAGTGATTCCTGTGCTCTTTAGGATGCCCAGTGGGCTGGCCCCCTGTGGCATCTGACCCGTGTCTGCACTGTGGCATCCCCACGCCCCTCCCTCATGCTCTGCACTCTGTACCCTGCACCTTGGCCTTTTTCAGTTCTTTGACTGCTGAGCCCCGTTTGGCCTCATGGCCTTCACATGTGCTGTTTCCTGACCCTTAATCACTGTTTTCATCCCATGCTTCTCCCTAAATACTAGTTATCCTTCAGATCTCAGCTCAAGTAGCCCTTCCTTAGAAAAGCATCCCAGTACCTTCAGACTTTTACCAGGCCACTGTTAAACACTCTCACAATGTCCTGTATGCCTTCTTCATGACACACATGATGATGTCTAGTTATACAGTTAGGTGCTTATTAGAGAAATGTCCATCTCTGCCACCAGGCTGTGACCCAATGAGGGTAGAGACCCTATCTGTTGTATCATTGTATCGTTGGTGCCCAACACAGCTTTGACATCCAGAAAATCTCGGGAGAGTGAGTTCATCCATGGGAGGTCCTTAAATACAAAAAGGATCCGTGGAAAAGTCCAAAGGGAAAGCTATTCCTTGTGTGTGACCAGAAGATCATGCTCCTGCTCCCCTCCCTTCCCTGTCTTTCCCCAACCAAAGATTCCAAAGTCATTCACTTTTGAGTTTCCAGTGTAGGCGCCTCCCCACCAATAGATTTGTCAGAAACAATAGCATTAATCTTTCACATGTGAAAAGCTATTCACAGCCAGGCACAGTGTCCCATGCCTATGATACCAAAACTCTGAGGCAGTAGGATGACTTGAGGCTGGGAGTGCAGGACCAACCTGGACAACATAGTGAGACTCTGTCTCCACAAAAGATTTAAAAATTACGCCGGACGAGGTGGCTCATGCCCATAATCCCAGCACTTTGAGAGGCCGAGGCTGGCAGATCACAAGGTCAGGAGCTCAAGACCAGCCTGGCCAACACGGTGAAACCCCGTCTCTACTAAAAATACAAAAATTAGCTGGGCATGGTGGCACGTTCCTGTAATCCCAGCTACTCAAGAGGTTGAGGCAGGAGAATTGCCTGAACCGGGACCCAGGAGGCGGAGGTTGCAGTGAGCTGAGGTCGCGCCACTGCACCCCAGAGTGCGCAACAGAGCGAGAATCCATCTTAAAAAAAAAAAAAAAAAAATTAGCCAGGTATGGTTGGTGGCTGGCGCCTGTAGTTCCATCTACTTGGGAGACTGAGGCAGGAGGTTCACTTGAGCCCTGGAGGTCAAGGCCGCAGTAAGCTAGGATAGCACCATTGTACTCCAGCCTGGGCGACAGAGTGAAACCCTGTCTCATAAACAAGAAGAAAAACTGTTTACAACCTACAAAACTCTTTCACATACATTATGGTGTTTGATTTTTTTCTTTTTCCTTAGAGCCACACCCATGAGGAAGCTGGGTTGTGTGTTATGATCACCTGTTTCACAGCGAAGCACACTGTAGCCCAGAGAGGAGTGGTGGCTTGCCCACAGTCACAGGGCTGATCAGTGAAGAGCTAGACTTGAGCCTGGTACTCAGGCCCCACTTCCATGCACTTTTTTTGAGACAGAGTCTCACTCTGTCACCCAGGCTGGAGTGCAATGGTGCAATCTCAGCTCACTGCAACCTCCGCCTCCCAGGTTCAAGCAATTCTCCTGGCTCAGCCTCCCAAGTAGCTGTGACTACAGGCATGCACCACCTTGCCTGGCTAATCTGTATTTTTAGTAGAGATGGGGTTTCACCATGTTGGCCAGGCTGGTCTTGAACTCTTGACCTCAAATTGTCTGCCTGCCTCAGCCTCCTAAAGTGCTGGGATTACAGGCATGAGCCACCATGCTTACCCTTCCATGCTCTCTCTACTGCTGCATATCCATGCTTCATAGAAAAGATGCTGCTGCAAGTTCAAATGATGCACAGTGGTGGAAGGAGGAGTGGCACCACAAACAAACACCACCACCTACAGGGGCTGGGAAGAAGGGGGCTTTGGAATGTCATGTGCAGTTTAGTTTGGAGCAGACCAAGTTGGTTTGGTGGGGCCAGCACTGACCTCTTACTTTTCTCAGATCTTCATAGGTCTATGAGGATTATTTCCGTGCCAGGAATGGAGTACTCTGGAACAGGAGTGCCCAGAGAGTCCACAGAGTGAGGAACAGGGATGGTCAAAGCTGATGGAAGACAGTGGCTCCCCACTCCAGGCTCTGTGAGGATAATGTGCGAGCTCTTGAGACATGCACGCCCTCCCTGGTGTGGCTTCTGCCTACTTTGCCAGCCTCTTCCCCCACTCCTCACTGCCTCCCAGATGCCCAACTTAAACCAGTTGCCCCCAGTTGCTCAGCCATCCCATGCAGCTTCACACCTCTGAGCTATGCCCAGATCGTTCCTTCTGCCTGGGTGCCCATCATAGTCTCCTCTCAATACTCAGCTCTAGTGGCATCTTTTCCAGGAAACCTCCCTAAAGCCTTGAGAACTCCTCCCATGAACTGAGCATATTCAGCACATTCTATTAAAAGTCTCTCTTTGCTGGGTCTTTCTCTTCTGCTGGATTAGCAACTCCTCAAAAACAGAGACTATGAGCTATTTATATGGGCACTCCCAGTGTCCCGCATGCAGTGGTAATAAAATCACAACATGCATTGAAGGTTTGCTGTGTACTAGATGCTATTTAAGTGCTTTATATTAACTCGTGGAATCCTCGAAATAACCATATGTTCTGTACCCTATTTTTTAAATTGTTTTTTAACTTTTTTAAAAAAAGCATGGATTAACTGGAGATGCAAAGATATGTACAGGGAAGTCCACAGTACTTTTCACCCAGCATCCCCCAGCACCAGCATCTTGCATAATTATAGTGTAGTGTCAAAACAAGGAAATTGACGTTGGTATAACCCATAGAGTTTATCTGAATTTCACCAGTGACACACGCACTCCTTTGTGCGTGCATGGTTTTGGGTAAATCCACCACAATCAAGCTACTTAGCCGCACCATCACAGCACTCCCTTGTGCTGCCCCATCTCACACCCTGTCAGCCACTCAGCTATTCTTCATCTCTATAATTATGTTGTTTCACAGTTGTTACATAAATGGGAACATTGAGTCTATAATTTTTTGCTTTTGGCTTTTTTTTTTTTTTTTTGAGATGGAGTTTCACTCTGGTGCCCAGGCTGGAGTGAAGTGGCATTATCTGGGCTTACTGCAACCTCCACCTCCCAGGTTCAAGCAATGCATCTGCCTCAGCTTCCCGAGTAGCTGGGATTACAGGTGCGCACCACCGTGTCTGGCTAACTTTTTTGTGTTTTTGAAGAGACAGGGTTTTACCATGTTGACCAGGCTGGTCTCAAACTCCTGACCTAAAATGATCCTCTTACCTCAGTCTCCCAAAGTGCTGGGATTACAGGCGTGAGCCTCCATGCCTGGAGGCTTTTCTTGTATTCAGCATAATTTCCTTGAGGTTCATGCAAGTAGTTGCCTATATCAGTAGTTATTTCTTCTTTTTTGTCACTGTGCAGTATTTTATGATAGAGATGTGCCACAATTATTTAACCATCCACCCACTGAAGGACACTGGCATTACCTCGTTTTGCAAATGAGAAAGCTTACTGGCCCATGGTCACATGACTAGTAAGTGGCATTTAATAAATGTTTAGCAATAAGCGCCTAATAGACATTTATTGTACGAGCTCAACTGAATGAGGGTACTTTATACAATTCACTTAGCACCTAGCATGGTGTTTTACACATAGTAGGTGCTCAACAAATGTTTGCCAGTGAGGATATGGAGGAGATGGCATTTATATTTACATAGCTAGTATTATGACCAACTTATTCCTATGCCTAGACATTTACAGGAGAGGAATATGTCCCACTCAATAGCCTACACTTTCCATTTTACTTAGAATATCAGGAAAGGAAAATTGGGGCAGTAAATATGATCACATACAGGGCTGGCATTTTATGGCCTAAAATGCCCAGAGCTTTTGGTTCCAAATTAATATACGCCATCTTTTCATAGTATTTTGCATCTAATTTGCAGGTTGCTCATTTTATCAAAATGCAAAGCAACCCTTCCGACTCCTGCTTCTTCCCGTACCACCACCCTTCCAGCAGGTGCTGGGTCAGGTTGCACCGATGCAGTCTGCAGAAACAATTGGTTGGGTCCCGAAAGTGTCCATGCTAAGCTGAAAAGTCTACTGGGCTGTTTTTGCTTGTGGAAATGGCGAGTTATTTTCACTCAGCGGGGGCCTCAGGAGGTTTAATTGCAGAGGATGTGTGGAGCTGTTGGAAGTCCTCAACCTCAGGTGTGAAGAGCCAAATGTGATTAAGTGATTAGAAAGGACACAAGTTACACTGGTCTCTGTCCCGGGCACAGTGCCCAGGAGATGGGCTTGCCCGAGAAGCTCCCGCGATCCCTCTCTTTGAATAGTGAGGTACGAGAGAGCCAACCTCAGACTCCAGGGGCATTGGAGATAAGTGGGGACTCCAGGGTGGGCCTTTCGTAGAGAGTGTCCTGTGACCTCAAGGGAAACCCGTGGTTTTGACCAATCAAGGCCTTACCATGGGCCACAGGTAGGACGGACAAATGAAAAGGGTAAAACTGTGGGCCTTGCCATCAAGAAACTGCTAATGATGTTGACTCACCCCCCAAGAGCTTTTAAATGCTGGCTGTGGGGGTGCTCACACCTGTAATCCCAGTACTTTGGAAGGCGGAGGTGGGAGGATCATTTAAAGCCCAGGAGTTCAAGACCAGCCTGGATGACAGAAGGAGAACATGTCTCCAAAAAAATAAAAATGAAAAAGGAGACTTTAAAGTAGTTTTGGCCTTTTGGCCGGGCCATGTGGGTTTGTGCCCTCAGACTCCTGGGAATGCACGATCACTGTGCTGTTAGGGGCAATTCTTTTAAAAATTTTAAAAATTTTTTTTCTTTCATGTTCATCTCTGATCCAAGTTACGGGGCAATTCAAAGGAAGACTTGAAGCATCATCTTCCTAAAGAGAATGGAACCTCAGCTGCAAAGACAGAATGGACTGTTGGGGAGGATGGACTGGTGAGGAAGTGAGGCCACTATCAGGGTAGAAGGGGTGACGTGTGTGATTTAGAACACCGTTTTAAAGACTCATGGGGAACTCTGGTACTTTAGGGAACTGAATGGGATTTGATTAAAGAGCTAACCACCAGACTACTGCAGAGTGTAATGAGAGATCAGATGAGGCCATGAAGAGGGACTGTAACTGGGAGCGGAGGACGGGCTGCCGGCGGGCAGAGGACTGACCCCAGAGGGAGAATGGGCACAAGGCAGGTACGGAAGACGGGGAGGGAGTTCCAAGAAGGAAGTTTGTAGCGTGGTAGATGATCCCATCAAGAGCTCCCCAAGGCTGAAAGCTGCAAAAATGCTGTTGGATTGAGAAGAGCTGTGAAATTGAAAATTAACTCACAGGGGCTTAACAAGAAGGGTCTGTGCTTAGAAGCAATCACAGGCGAAAAGGGGGATTTTATTGTTATTTTTAAAGGTGGAGAGAGGGTAAGCAAATGAATGAGTTTCCTGAGGAGGTGGGAAGAGATGAGGTTGGCTTTTCAATTCCTCTTCCCTTAAGTCAGAGTGAAGGGAGAGAGAATGAACGAGCTGTGCAGGGGTGTGGGAGGCACCACGGTGGAGGGCAAAGGGGTCACATCACCATCTCCATCTCCATTGGTCTCAGGAGCTCAGGCAAGGCAATCTGTTCTGACGACAGGGTGCAGATGGGGAGCACAGTGACGGGCAGATTCAGAAAGGGACTGTGCAGAGCTGCTGGGGCAGCTGCAGGAGGCGGATAAAGGGATTGCTGAGGAGAGGATTGTTGAGGCTGGAATCATGAATGCATAATAGGGCTGGTCTGGTGGCTTCCTTATTTTCTTCTACAATGCTTTGGGAGGACAGGAACGGAGCTGGGTGGGGAGGGTTTCTAATTTTTTAACTGAGGCAGGGGCAGCAACGACCTCAGTAACTTTTGCCTCATTTTGTGGGGCCGAGGCTGCCCAGCCTTCAGCAGAGAGACTCCCTCCTACCCCCGCCAGCCTGGCCTCTTCCTGTGGACAGCCCAGTGGGAAAGCCCACTCACCTGGCTTTGCTGTCTGGGAGAGCTCTCCACCTCTCAGAGCTTGTGGTCATTTCTCCTTGGCCTGACACATCAATGGATCCGGTTCTAAAAGAGTCCCATTTGCCCTCCATTGCTCCCTGTGCACTGTTTTCATTTTTCTCCCCTCCTCAATCTTGCAATAGCAGCGTAATAGCCCCCGAGAGGGTCAGGCTGGGAAGATGAATGCTGGCCTGTGGGGGACTGCATCCTGCCTCTCCATTAGCGAGGTGATGGAAGGCAAGGGGCAGAGAATGGATAATCCGAGGAAACACAAACAGACACAACAAGCAGCTCACAGGATAACCCACACCGCATTTCCTCTTGTGCTTGGAGTGTGCTATGATGACTTGAGTGCCACCGATTTGCTGGTCTAATTAGGTCTGACTTGGACAACGTGGGTTGCATTTCCCAGAGTAGAGACGGCAGTGAGGAGAAACCAGGATAGGCTAAAAGTGTTTGCTGGGGGGAAGCCCCCAAGTGAAGGATCCCCGTGTGCACGTACAAGCAGACAGGAGAGCCTGCGATGGCTGCCACTATTTGAAGACTTGGTGCATTAAGTGGTTCCAGAGACCCACAGGTCACCCCAGAACACAACTTCCTTCTCAGTGTACTCCTCACATGTGTGTTGACTCCTTCCTGGCTAAGTCAACCCAGCGGAATGGCTGGGAGAGTTTCTCTGGGTGGTACCAGGCGGTGATCCTGTATGGTTTATCCCTGTTCCTACCTGGACCCTTGCGATATGCTCCAGGTCCATGAGCTGATGCCTCCAGGTACTTTCTGCCAGAGGAGCCCTGAAAACTCCCAGGGGCCACTGCCCTGCCCTTCTGCCCAGCATCAGTTGATGCTTCCTTTGTGCCATTGGCATCAGTTCGTGGTCCAAACGGGGGGTGGAGGGGAGAGCCCCTGAGGCAGAGGACAAAAGATAGAAGTAGCCTAAAAGGCCTCTGGAAATGAACTCTTAGTGGCCAGATAAGAGATTGTGGCAAATTTAGTCATCAAATGTGGATTTAGGCCCCAATTCACAGACACTTAGCAGCTATTTGACCTTGGACAAGTTTGTGTGTGTGTGTGTTTTGTTTTTGTTTGTTTGTGTTTTTTTGAGATGGAGTTTTGCTCTTGTTGCCCAGGCAGCTCACTGCAACCTCCCCAGGTTCAAGCAATTCTCCTGCCTCAGCCTCCTAAGTAACTGGGATTACAGGTGTCTGCCACCATGCCCAGCTAATTTTTTGTATTCTTAGTAGAGCTGGGGTTTCACCATGTTGGCCAGGCTGGTCTCAAACTCCAGATCTCAGGTGATCCACCCGCCTCATCCTCCCAAAGTGCTGAGATTACAGGCTTGAGCCACTGTGCCCAGCCAAGTTGTTCTTTATCTGAAGATCAGTTGTTCATCCGTAGAACAGAACTTATACCTGACTCACACATGTTGGTGAAAATCAAATAAGATAATGTGCAAGAAAGCATTTTGCAAGTTCAGAAATGTCTGTGGGAGGCTGAGAGGAAGAGGTAGCAGGGAACATGGAAAGATCGTGGGACTCGAGTCATATGGAGCCAAGTTGAGATTCCGCTGTGAGCTGTGGCCTTGGACAAGTTGGTGAACTTCTCTTAGTCTTAGTTTCATCATCCGTAAAGTTGACATAAGTAAATTACGTCAGAGAATTACTGGAGGATTACATGGGCTGGTGTTTGTAAAGGGTCTGGCATATGGTAGATGCTCCCCCCGCTTTCCCCACACCCTGTATGTAGCTCCCCCCACTATATCATAGTCCTCCCAGGCCCCCAAGTCAAGGACAGCTCAAGTCATCATTTGCCCACATTTTCAGATGCTCAGACTACCCTGGCATTTATCTATGGAAGTGCCGCTTTGTCTATACCCTCCCGAGGTCGCGCCTTCAGCTATGGGTCTTCAGTCTTGGGTTCCTTCTTCCTGTTGAACAGAAGGTGCCTGCTGAGGACACAGAACTGATCACATCTAGTCTCCAGACCCTGCAGAGGGATCAGGCCATTCGGTGAAACTCCACCTCTGCTGGGGGCCAGCTTTCCGCAGCGGCTACCCTTCCTGAGCCAAGGCCACTCCATGAGGTTTGCCCAGCCATCCTGGGGCAGGGTGCCCAGGGTACAGGCATGCAGGAGAGCATTCTTTGCTCAGAGAGATTCTCATCCCTGATGAAAGGATCCACTCCCTGTCCTGATCCTTCTTCGCCCAGAGAACAGCCCCTCATTTCCTGCCACCGCTTTTGTCATCCTGATCATAGTTTCTCTATGCTGCAGTGTGGCCAAACTCTAACCTTCCCTACCAAGGTCAACTGGGAGCCCTCAGCCACCCAGCTGCCCCTCATGGCTCCCAGCAGGATGGCGCTTAGGCCAGCTCACCGGGCAGAGGTTCAAGCCCCTCTGTGGTCTTTTCTGGTCTGTGGAACACCTGCCTCAAGCTCACCCTGGGGAGTGTGGGGCCCTGAGATGCAGATTCCCAGACAGCACTTCAGACCAACTAAATAGATTCCAGGCTGGCCAGAAATGTGCATTGTAGATAAGCCCCCACAGGGTTCTTATGTACAGGAAAGTTTGAAAACCGTTGGTGTGACTTTTCCCCCCGTTTTTATTGAGGTAGAACTCATAGAGGCAAGCAAACAAATCATGTGGGCAACTTGAGTTGGTATATGGGGCATACAATATCCCCATATTGCCACTCCCGAATCAAGATATAAAATACATAGAACATTTCCAGCCCCCTAAAAGGCTCTCTTACACGCAGAGTTCTAGCAATGTAAACTAGCCTGTTTCTGAATTTGATGTGAATGGAGAATTTTTCTTCTTTTGCTCCACATTATATCACTGCTGCCCACTCTTAAAAGTGAAAACAACTCCTCTTCTGGCTGAGCATAGTGGCATGGCTGGGCACGGTGGCTCACGCCTGTAATCCCAACACTTTGGGTGGCCGAGGCGGGCGGATCACGAGGTCAGGAGATCAAGACCACCCTGACCAACACGGTGAAACCCTGTCTCTACTAAAAATACAAAAATTAGCTGGGTGTGGTGGCACATGCCTGTAATCCCAGATACTCGGGAGGCTGAGGCAGGGGAATCGCTTGAACCCGGGAGTCGGCGGTTGCAGTGAGCCCAGATCATGCCACTGCACTTCAGACTGACATCAGAGCAAGACTCTGTCTCAAAAGAAAGAAAGAAAGAAAGAAAAACTGCCAACAACTCCTCTTTCATCTCATGTACCTTACCCCCTTCTGATAGAGAGAGAGAGAGAGAAAAAAAAATCAATCAATCAATCAATCAACTAAATTTTCCAGGACCTAGCCCTAAGTCCCTCTCATTGCAGTTTCCTCCGTCCTCCCCTCCAGGCCTTGTGGAGATCACATTCAGCTGCCATCCTCCAAGCATTAGTGCCTCCACAGGCCCAGGAGCCATCACCAATGCTGCTGTAGGGGACCTGGGCTCACTCCCCTGCCAATCCCTCTGTAGACAGCTACTGGGACACTCATTTGTAGTATATGGCTTGCCAGAGAGTCCAGGCACATTCCAGAAGAAATTGGCCAATTTAAGCTACAAATGAAAGGACAAATGAGATGGAAATTGCACAGAACAAGCCTGCTTCTCATCGGGAGGTATCAGTCCTGACATGCTGAGCTGTGCAAGCTATTTAGGCCTCTCCCTGCCACTCAGGTCAGAAGGGCTTTCCCGCAGATGGGAAACACCACCTCCTTCACATGCACAGCCAGGCAGAGGAGCAACCCAGAGGCTCTAAGATGAAGTGAGAGAGAGTGTGTGTAAAGGGGAGGAGAGGGGGAAAAGTGGAGGACACAAGGCAGGTACCTCAGAAGCAAGGCAACACAGAAAGGGGATTTGTCATTCCAAAAAGGAAAAAACTACTTTGGACATCTGCTATTTACTAGCAGATGACAGGGCTGCTGGTACGTTACACAACACATCAAATCATTCACTGGACATAGCACATCCTAGGCAAAAATTTCCTCGTCAACATGCATATCCCCTACCAAATTTTGGTCTCTTTTTTTTTTTTTTGGAGATGGAGTTTCGCTCTTGTCACCCAGGCTATAGTGCAATGGTGCCATCTTACCTCACCGCAACCTCCACCTCCTAGGTTCAAGCAATTTTCCTGCCTCAGCCTCTCAAGTAGCTGGAATTATAGGCATGTGCCACCACGCCCAATTTTGTATATTTATTATTTTTGTATTTATTTTTTTGGTGGGGGACGGAGTCTTGCTCTGTCACCCAGGCCAGAGTACAGTGGCAAGATCTCAGCTTACTGAAACCTTCGCCTCCCAGCTACAAGTAATTCTCCTGCCTCAGCCTCCTGAGTAGCTGGGATTATAGGCACATGCCACCACGCCTGACTAATTTTTTGTATTTTTAGTAGAGATGGGGTTTTACCATGTTGGCCAGGCTGATCTCAAACTCCTGACCTTGTGATCCACCCACCTCGTCCTCCTAAAGTGCTGGGATTACAGGCACATGCCACCACGCCTGGCTAATTTTTTGTATTTTTAGTAGGCATAGGGTTTCACCATGTTGGTCACGCTGGTCTCAAACTCCCAACCTCAGTTGATCCTCCTGCCTCGGCCTCCCCAAGTGCATGAACCGCCGCACCCGGCCAAATTTTGGTCTCTTAATTTTCCAAATTTTTGACTGGGATGTGCTATGTCCAGTGATGATTTTATGTGCTGTGTAATGTACCAGCAGCCCTGTCATCTGCTAGTAAATAGCAGAGGTCCAAAAACCTCCAAGAAATCATCATCCTGCTCGGTGTTCAGAGCCCTTTCTAGGTGTTCAGCCTGTGAAGATGAACAAGATCTGCCCTTAAGGAACTCTGAGCCTGGAGGAGGAAAAGAAAGAAAGTGAGATGATGGGCATGACGACAGACAATGCAAGGAGAGATGGAGGGACATCTATAAACAGGAGGAGGGGCAGCTGGAAGGAGAAGTGAGGGTGTACGGGAGACCTGGAGAGGAGCAGGATCCCTGTGAGCAAGCCGAGGGTACGGGGCTTCACCTGCCTGTCACCCCCTGGACCAGGGAGAAGCAGCCTTGACGGTCCTCTGGAAAGAGACAGCTCACAGATACCTTTAAAGGCATCAACTCATTGGTTCTTGGTAAAGTATCAAGGAGTGGGACTGGCAGGGAGTGAGTTCACCAATCCAGTGAATGGGGCAAACCAATAAACAAAATATTTGGATGGCAGCTTATTCTCTATTATGTAACAAGGGGTCAATGACCCAGGAGTTCTTAGTCCCTGGGTCTCTGTCTCATCTACTATTTTTTATTGAGTTTAGTGAGTTGCAAAGAGTCCAGGAATGCAAATTTGTCTTCATTTGGATCCAAGCTAAATACAGTTTTAGTAATAATAATAGCAAACACTTATAAGGCACTTACTATGAGCCAGGCTGTTCTAAACACTTCACACATATTTAACTCATTTGCATAGTAAATACGCTGGGGAAAAGAATCCTACAATGCATTTCAAAGCCAAACACAAGTCACTTTTGAACTATCTGTTACACACACACACACACACACACACACACACACACCCCAACCAAAAGTGGATCACGAACTGTTGACCACCTTAACCCTCTCTCTCTTAGGTGGCCATAAGGCAGATGTCCTGGGAGGCTGGGTTCGGAAAGCCATTCCAGGAGCCCTTGAATGATTACAGATTTCAGTGGGCTGCACAGGCTTACCCTCTCCTTCCTCCTTCTCTGAGCTGGGGCACTTCAGGCCAGGCTCCATTCAGGGTGCTCAGGCTGGACGGAGACCCTGGAGATTTTCATTAGGGTAGGTGTGGCTCTCTCTCCAGGGACTGCTCCCTGTCCATTACCAGAGCCAGAATCCACGTGCATTGCACCATTGTGGTTGTTGCTAAGCCTAATTGCTACCAGGGAACTCGTTTCCATAGTGACAGAGGTATAGTAGGCCCTTGACATTCTCAAGGGATACATCATAGCACTTCATGAATCCATGGATTAGAGACTACCCCATAATTTCCTCCATAAAACGTAGTAAAGTATGACTGAGAACTATAATGAGGATGGCTATTGAGGGCAAAGTCACTCAACGCTCAGCTTGCCAGGAGGTTTCCCTGCTTGGTCTCACAGCACTGGCAAGTCAGCATACACACTATTTCATGTCAGACTGAGGTTGGTCATGATGGTAGAATCCACCTTATGACAAACAGAGAATGGCAGTGACTGCCACTTTTGAATGACAATAGCAAGGAGGGACTTCTGGTTAAACATGATGGACTAACATCTGTGGTGCTCTGTGGCACCTCCCCAAACCACACTAAGAGTAAAGCAGTAAAAAAGATGCAGGCCTGCAGGGGCAGGGGAGAAGAGATCAAAGGGAATAATCAATGTCAGTACAATTTTGGAACTTGAGAAGGTAACTGACCTGGCTTGACAGAGCAAGAAAAACGTAGAGACTCCCAAAGAGGGGAGTCAATGAGAAATGGGCAGATTCCTGCTATAGAACCACAGAGAGGTGGAGAAATGGTTGGCATCTGAAAACAGGGCATGGAGTAGGGCCAGACACAGTAGACTGATACTCAGATCGCTTCTTCACCCCATTTCACCCCGTGACTGTCCCTGCCTTACCCTAGAGCAGCCTGAAGAAAACTTTACTTTCCAAAGAGACTGAACCCAACAAGTGCTGACTTGGGGACATGGGTACAACTATGGGTAGAGATGAGGCAGTATGTTGGAAAAATGAGCATTTGCTCAAAGTTTCCAAGCCAAATGGGGAGGCCTTTTGCTCATTTCCTCCAGATGGCTCTAAAAATACTGATAGTTGGCCAGGTGCGGTGGCTCATGCCTGTAATCCCAGCACTTTGGGAGGCCGAGACAGGCAGATCATGAGGTCAAGAGATCGAGACCATCCGGGCCAACATAGTGAAACCCCGTCTCTACTAAAATATAAAAAAAAAAATTAGCTGGGCGTGGTGGCACGTGTCTGTAGTCCCAGCTACTAGGGAGGCTGAGGCAGGAGAATTGCCTGAACCCGAGAGGTGGAGGTTGCAGTGAGCCAAGATCGCGCCACTGTACTCCAGCCTGGTGCCTGGCAACAGAGCAAGACTCTGTCTCAAAAAAAAAAAAAACCTGGTAGTTGAACAAATGATGACATTTGGGAGACTCTCTCCTTCTCAGTTAAGCCCTGCCCATTCCAATCAGCTTTAAATGCCTCATCTGTAAATGTGAACCATTGGCCGGGCACAGTGGCTCACACCTGTAATCCCAACACTTTGGGAGGCTGAGGCAGGCAGATCACTTGAGGTCAGGAATTTGAGAGAGAGGACATCATACCTACAAAACAAGATCATGTGGCCTTATTAAAAAATTGAGATATCATTCACATGCCATAAAATTCACCATTTGAAAGTGTACAATTTGGTGGTTTTTAATATATTCACCAGGTTTTACATCCATTGCCATTATCTAATTCTAAAACATTCTCATTATGGCCCCCCAAAAACCCCATACCCGTCAGCAGCCATTCCTCATTCTCCCCTTCCCCCAGACCCTGGCAATCACTAGTCTCTATAGACTTGCTTATTCTGGATGTGTCACATAAATGGAATCATACAATTCATAGCCTTTCTGTCTGGCATCTTCCACTTAGCATATTTTCAATGTTCTTCTAGGTTGTAGCATGTGTCATTGCTTTGTTCCTTTTTGTAGCTAAATATCATTGCATTTGTATGGATAGACCATATATATATATATATATATAT
>NW_016107353.1:2306293-2378524 GCF_001604975.1 Cebus imitator | reverse complement strand
TTTTGAGATGGAGTCTCGCTGTGTCGCTGTGCTCATTGAAGTACTATGGCGTGATCTCAACTCACCGCAACCTCTGTCTCCCGAGTTCAAGCAATTCTTCTGCCTCAGCCTCCCGAGTAGCTGGGATTACAGGCCTGCATCACCATGCCTGGCTAATTTTTATACTTTTAGTAGAGACAGAGTTTCTCCATGTTGGCCATGGTCTCAAACTCCTTACCTCAGATGATCCACCTGCTTCAGCCTCCCAAAGTGCTAGGGTTACAGATGTGAGCCACCACGCCCGGCAGATATACCATTTTTTTAAATCCATCTATCAGTTGATAGACATTTGGGTGATTTTTATTTTTTAAGGAAGATGCAGAGAACAAGCTCTTGGAAACTTAAAGTACGTTGTTTCCATCAGTAAAGATGATTACTTTCCAGATGGTGAGGGTCCGTTAGGTACCTAGCACAATTAATGCAAAAAAGACCCTCACAAAGACATAATATTTCAGAATGTCAGGTATAAAGTGAAGATTCCACAAGCCAGGAAGAAAAAGACAGGCTTTAGGATAGCAGCAGATTTCTCAACAGCAGCCCTGGAAGCAAATAGGTCATGGAACGGTGTCTTCCAACACGTGCGGGAACGTTGTTTACAATCTCAAATTATATTTTCAGTCAAACTGTCAGGCATGGAGGCCCCATAAAGACATGCAAACATTTGCAAAAATGTTCATGCAAAAATTTTCAAACACGCAGATTTTCAAGAAACTTACCTCTTCTTGAAAAGCATCTCGAAAAAAGACATACTCTACCAAAACGAGGTGGAAAACAAGAAAAGTGACATGAACCCCAGGGGAGACAAATTGTCAGAGTATTTGCTATGATAAGAAAAAGCCTGACGAGATATGCATCAAAATGTTAACAGTGGTTAGCACTGGGAGGTAGAAAAGGGAATTGTTTAAATTTTCTCCATGTTTTTCTATATCTTCTAATTTTTCAATAAGAATGTCATGCTGTACCTACCAATTACTATATATTTGTCACACACGGATGCAGAGAGTCAGGGGCAGGCCAGAGATAGAGAAAAGACAGAGAAAGAATAGAGGGAAGGAAAGACATGGAGCTCTGACGGCCGCTGTGCTGCTCTCAACACTTATCCTGGCCGGGCGCAGTGGCTCAAGCCTGTAATCCCAGCACTTGGGGAGGCCAAGGCGGGTGGATCACGAGGTCAAAAGATCGAGACCATCCTGGTCAACATGGTGAAACCCCGTCTCTACTAAAAATACAAAAAATTAGCTGGGCATGGTGGCGCGCGCCTGTAATCCCAGCTACTCAGGAGGCTGAGGCAGGAGAATTGCCTGAACCCAGGAGGCGGAGGTTGCAGTGAGCTGAGATCGCGCCATTGCGCTCCAGCCTGGGTAACATGAGTGAAACTCCGTCTCAAAAAAAAACACTTATCCTGCGTTTTGGCACCTGTGTTGTCGGCAGCCCTCAGGGCTAGTCACATCTGTGTCTGTCTGTCTGCCCTGCTAGGTACACAGCTTCCTCAGGACAGAGGCTGAATCTTGTTCATCTTGTATCTATTCCCAGTGCCTGGCAGAGAAAATGCATGGAATAGGTGCTTGAATGAATCTACAGAGAGGAAGAGAACAGAAGGAGGAGAAAAAAAAAGGACAAAACCTCACCTGGCTGGGCATGGTGGCTAATGCCTATAATCCTAGCACTTTGGGAGACCAAGGATAGCAGATCACTTGAGCCCAGGGGTTCTAGATTTTCAAGATCAGCCTGGGAAATAAGTAAGACCCCTTCTTTAAGAAACAAAAACATCTTTTAAAAAATTAGCTGGGCTGGTGTCACATGCCTGTTAGTCCCAGCTACTCGGGAGGCTGAGGTGGGAGGATCACTTGAGACTGGGAGGTGGAGGCTGCAGTGACCCCAGATCTCACCACTGCACTCCAGACTGGGTGACAGAGTAAGATCCTGTCTCGAGTAAACAAAAACAAAAACCCACCAAATATAGAGTATAAGCTGGGTGAGACCTGAAGTAGGGATGCCACAAAGGTTTTAGCAACACTAGCTGGGGTGCTCAGTTCCACTGTCAGAGACCTTGCGTCAGCTGGGTCCAGCCACCTGTGTCCCACTCCCACCTGGCTACAGCTTCAGCCAAGGCCTGGGGGAGCTGGGAATGTCTACAGGGGCTAGAGAACGGAGAATGTCTTTTGCACACATTAAACTTTCAGAATAATACACTCAGACCACAGCTCCCAACTACTGGTAGCCCTGGAGCTCTTGTAAACCTCCTGGGGCCCACTTGAAAGGAACACTTTGGGTTCATGGCAGGGGTGTTATACTGGTGTGGTGAGGAGGGAAGCCCTGATTTGTAGTGTTTGCCAATTTTTCATAGTTTTCAGTATTTCCATCATAGCCAATGTCAATCTACTATGTAGTGTTATTGAGGGTGGAGCTGGGAAGAAGTGAGCCCGGTCAGCTCTCATGGACTGGTGCATGCTGGTTCCAGCATGCACTGGTTAATGGCAATGATGGATGTGACTACCAAAGTGCCACTTCCGCATGAGCACAAAGTTGGAAGACTTGAATGGTTGGATGGAATCAAAGGGCTTCTGGCCCAGGAAGGATGCAAGTAGCCACATGTGCTGTTAGTACTGCCAGGGAGAGTTTGGCGGAGAGTTTTTGATTGGGGGATGCAAAAAGAATGAAGACAGCTGGATGGGACCTGCTATACAAAGAACGAGCTTTGTACAACTTCCTTATCAACTAAGGAAGCAGGCTTTCATTCTAATTGTTCTAATTTGCAGATGAAAAAACTAAGGCCTAACAAGCTAATAGTCACACAGCTAATAAATAGGCCACAACTGGAACAAACCCAAGCCTTCTGATTTTTCGTTTAGATTAAACTTGTCTACAGTATTCAAACTCATAAATCTTAAGTGAACAGCTTGAACATTCCAGTACCCAGAAGGCTCCTCATACCCCTTCTCGGGCAATTGGGCCTTCTAATTCTTAATCCAGTCCTCTTTACAGCAGTCCTTAGTGACTTTGGGTTGGCAGTATATCATGTGCTTATAAGTATGGCGTCAAGGACAGTGTTTCTCAGTGGTTAAGCACACAGACTTTGGGGCCCGACTGCCGAGATTCAAATCCCAGTTTCAGCTGTATGACCCTGGGCAGATTACTTAATCTCTAAACCTTTTTTTTTTGGAGGGGGGGTCAGGGTCTCACAATGTCACCAACGAGGGAGTGCAATGGCACAATTATGGCTCACTGCAGCCTTGAACTCCTAGACTCCAGTCCTTCCACCTCAGCTTCCTGAGTAGCTGAGACTACAGGTGCATGCCACCATGCCAAACTAGTTTTTCTTTTCGTTTTCCTTTTTTTTTCTGAGATGGGGTCTCACTCTGTTGCCCATGCTGGAGTTCAGTGGGCACTACCCTGTGTCACTGTAGCCTTGACCTCCAGGGCTCAAGTGATCCTCCTGCTTCAGCCTCCCAAGTAGCTGGGACTACAGGCGCACACCACCACATCTGGCTAATTTTAAGAATCTTCTGTAGAGAAAAGCTCTCACTATGTTGCCCAGGTTGGTCTTGAACTCCTGGCCTCAAGTGATCCTCCTGCTTCTGCCTCCCAGAGCACTGGGATTACAGGCATGAGCCACTGCACCTGGGCCAATCTCTGTATTTTAGATTCCCATTTATAAATGAGGATAAAGGCATTACAGGGTTGTTGTGGGCTTACATGGGTTAATACAAATAAAGTGCATAGAACAGTTCCTAGTTCATACCAAGTGTTCAGTAAGGGTCACCCTGTCGTTAATTGGCAAGGGAGGAGTAGCTGTCCTGGCCCAGAAATCAGAGAGGTGTGAAGAAAAAGTTAATTAGCCATCAAGAAGGCAATCAGCCTCAGCTTCCCTCACAGTTTCCCAACCTGGGGCCAGTGGAGCCAATTCCTAGAGGAACTTAGAACTTTGAAGTTGAGAGGGACTAGCCATCCTGTAGCCATGAACTTGTATCTTGCATATGAGAATCATAAGCCCAGAGTTCAGTGTGTGCCCTTACATTAGTATTAGGCTGGTGCAAAAGTAATTGCGGTTTTTGCTGTTACTTTCGATGGCAAAAACCACAATTGCTTTTCCGCCATTTAATGCTGGTCACTTCCCTGCTCTGGGACTCCGTTTCTTCCACTGAAAAACAAGGAAGCAAAATGAGGCGGATGCCGAGGTCCCTTCTGCAGAAGCTCTGACCAGAGGACCAACTCACTTTGCTTAGATGTAGAAGCTGCCCCGGCACAGACCCCCACGTGGGGTAGTAGGTTGGGGGGAGAGGGAAGACCTCTCCTCCCGGCCAGCTCCCTCCATCCGTAGGGGAATGACTTCTGAAATGGACCCAGGTGCAGGACTGCTGTGGGCCAGCTCTTTTTCCCAGGAGGCAGACCCAGCTGCCTGCATTGAAATCACCTGCTTGGAAGCTGTTCCATCTGCAGGTGCCTGGGCTCCACCCTGAGGAGTGGGATGGGCGTTTGCATGTTAACAAGCTCCCTGGGTGATTCTTGGGCACTCTCCGAGTTTGAGAAATATGTTTTGGAGGGCTGGGATCCAGGATGGGAGGTGCAAGCTCTCCTAGTAGGAATAGCTGCCGTTGGTCCAGCACCTACTCCACGTGGGGCACTTTCTGACATCTCGAATCTTTACTACCACCGCCCTGCAAAGTAGGCATTATTACTCCGATTGTATGGAAGAGAAAACTGAGAACCAGCGCAATTAACTTGCCAGGCACCACCCGGATAATGAGACAAGGAGCCAAAACTTCAGCTCAGGTCCTTCTTTGCTCTTCTGCCTCCTTGCTGAGCTTCTAAACAGCGGCCTCTTACCTGACTCAAAACAGCGCTGGGAGGTGACCAGCTGAACTGGGAGGCGGGTGGGTTAATGTAAAGGTGGCTGCAGCCGGGGTTCAGGGAGGCAAGGAGGAGGGCAGGGGGCAGGGGGTAGAGGAGGGGGAAAAGGGGAGAAGGGAGGAGGTGGGGTCCCATGGCCCATCTCTGTTTTTCCGTCTCCCTTTCCCTCTCAGGCATTCTTCAGGCTCACAGCCGCTGTTTTGACAGGGCGTGAAGCCATCCGCAACCTTTGTCTTCTCTGCTTCCCAGCCTCCTATTGTCTCCCTAATTAAAGACATCTTGAAAAAGTCCCCCTGCTGTGTGCTGCTTGGCAGAACACCAGCATCCCACTCGGGAAAGCCACAGCAGGCACCTGGTACCCGGGCACTGGGAGACACCTGGGCCCTGGCAGGGGCCGGCTGGGGAAGAAGGGAGTTGGGCCAGGGGAGAAAGGAAGCAGCCTGGGGGAGGGCAGGCAGGGGCTGGTCATTCTTACGCCCTACAGCAGGAGGATGGGGTTCTGGAAGGAGAGTTGGGAGGTATCACCCATCCTCAGCTGGAGTTGCTCAGTCCCCATTCGGAAGAGTTTTCTGAGCGATTCTGCAGCAGCCCCCATCACCTGCTCCTCTGTCTGACAGAACTTCCCTTGGGATGCTTTCTGTGGCAACTCACCTGAAAGCTCCCACCCCCCAAGCCTTTGCCCAGGCCGTTCCCTCTGCCATATGGTGACCAGCCATCTGGTTTGCCTGGGGCTGAGGGGTTTTGGGGGAATGCAGGACTTAACTCCTAAAACTGGGAAATGGGGACAAGTCGGTCACCCCACTCTCTCTTTCCTTATCATCCAGGTATCAGTCCTTTCCTCAAAGAGGCCACCCATGTAACATAGCACCAAGTCACTCTCCCGTGACCCTATTTCGTTCCTGAAATAGCTTTCTATTGCTGCCTTAACAAATCACCACAAACGTAACAGCTTACACAAACACACGTTTGCCGTCTCACAGCTCTGTCGGCCAGAAGTCTGTCTGGGCTGGCTCCGCCTATTTCTCGGCTGCAAGTTTCAAAATGGCCCAAATCAAGGTGCCAGCCAGCCAGACTCTACCTGAAGACTGGAGGAGGATCCACTCCTGAGCTCATTCAGGTGGCTGTAGGACTGAGGTCCCTGTTCCCATCGGGCTGGCCGCTGAGGGTGGCCCTCAGCTCCTAGACGGCGCCCTCCCGTCCTTGTGCACTGCTTCCCACATCTCAGAACCAGCAACAGGATACCAGATCATCGCACGCTTGGAATCCCCTTCTGCCTGCCGCTGGAGAAAGCTGCTTTCACGACTCATGTGACTAGATTTGTCCCACCCAGATAATCCAACACATTCTCTTAAAGTTCATAACTGTAATTACATCTGCAGGGTTCCTTCTGGCCTGGCAGGTGACCGATTCCACAGGCTCTGGAATCAGGGTGCGGGGTCTTTGGAGCCTCATCCTTCTTGCTGTCCGTCATTCCTTCCAAGCCCACCCCCGCCACTCTCTGTTGTCTACTTCCACGTGTATTGTCCATCTACGCCCCAAGTAAAACCCGTGTTTGGAGGGATTGTGTTTAAGCTGTTCAGTGCTGTGTCCCCAGCCCTCCTGAAGTAACACCTGGCACGCAGTGGGTTGTACATGTTTATTGAATGAGTGAGTGAACTTTACAGGGGCTTTTGGATGCACAGAGGAAGCGGGAAATTCCAGCAGGTCCAAGGAGGCTTCCTAGACCCACCCCTCCACAGAGCGGATGGCAGGCGGCATCAGGTAGACAAACCACCCCTCCTGGATGCCAGCCCCCAGCCTACCTCTCTGCCAATGTTCTCCCCTCTTTCCACCTGAGGGTAAGACTAGTAGGACCCCTACCCTTACCCCTGACCCTCAGTTTCTCCCTGCTTGAGAATCCTTTGGGATTCTCAGTGGCTTCAGCAGTGGCAGAAGTCACTGCTGATGTGTCCCTGAGGGGTGGTGACGAGGTAGAGGCAGTGCCTGTCTAGCCTGTGCTGGATTCAAAGCCAATCCACCTGGGACTTCAAACAATTAATTTCCCCAATCTGCAAAACGATCAGCTTCTGAGGGAAAACAATTAGCCCACTGCAAATTGTAATTGTCATCTCACTCCAGATTTTAATTTGGACTAATGAGGGCTAAGTGATTCCTGCTCCCTCCCTTTCCACTGCCCCTAAGCCCTGGGCCCTCACCTGTCAGCGGGCATTTAACCCTCAGCTTCCCACCTCGCAGCAGAGGTTGAGGAAGTTTGCGAGCTGGCTCAGGGCCCAGGACTGGGCTGGGCAGGTGCTGGCAGGAAGGAGGGAGGGAAGAAGAGAGCACCTCCAGCCCACAGGGGAGCTGCCTGTTTACAAGGCTCATAGACAATCAAAGTTTTATTGAATGGAATTGACTACTGGCTCACTCCTTGTCACAGCCATTTACCTCTGGCAGCACAGTCTCTGGGGACCCTGCTTTCAGGAGTGTCTGTTTGCCTCCTTCGGGCCAGGGTGCCTCTACCTGGCCTTGCTCTCCCCATACCCGCTACTGCCGTGGTGGGGTGAGGCCGTGATTATCTGCAACCAGAAGAGGGCTCACGTCCATGTCTGCCAGTCATGGGGGTCAGTGTGGGAAGTGAACCTTGGACCGTTAAGTCTAACCCCAGTTCCTCTAAACAAATTAAGGCCTAGAGAGGAGAAGGATCTGGGCAAGGTCACACAGGGATCAAGGCTCAGGAGGAACACAGAGCCCTTCATGTTTCTTCTTATTGCTTGCCTAATTGTCTTCCTTCCTGGACACTGCTTTCCTCTCTCGCCTGCACAATGCCGGGCATGTTCAGAGATGCAGGAAAGAAGAAAGAATGCATCCCAAGGCATCCCCGTCCATGTTCTTCTACCCACCCCCACTTAGCCCGTTTCCAGTTGGGTTGGTTTGGTTCATTCATGTGCACATCCATTTGTTCATACACTGCAGCTGTGTGCTGAGAACCAGGCTGTGAGATAGAGATACAGAGATAAATAAGACACATCCCTACCCTCCAGGACCTCACAGTCTAGTAGTTTCTGAATGTCGGGTCGTTCAGCCAAGAGCCCCCGACCATCAGCAGGCTGCTCGTCAGTGAGAACCAACCCTGCATCCTAAGCAGCAGCAGGTGAGGGAGTCAGCTGTAGATCCTGGCTTCTGCCCCTGGCTGTAGACTGGCCCTGTGCTCATCCACCTCCTTAAGTTGCCACTGATTGAGGAGTTAAGTTTGAAGTCAGAAAGCCTGAGTTCTAAACAAAAGGAAAGAAAGAAAAGAAATCCTGAGTTCTTGTTCTGGATTTGATGCTGATTTGCCCTCTGGCCTTCCACAAATCCCTTAACCCGGTGTCTTTTCTGAAGCCAGCGTCTCGGCTCTGGCGTGTCCACCTAACTTTTGGTGACTCTAGCCTGACCTCATTCCGGCTCCATTCAGCTGCCTCCCCCTCCATGGGCCAGTGGAGGCAGCTCTGCTAATGGAAAGGCCTCTGCTCTGGGCAGGAGCTGTCTGTCTGGGCCTGCCACCACCACTGGGTAGCCTCAGTTAGCTGTAAGGTGGGGAAGGTCACCACCTTGTGGGCCAGGGGCTGTAGACTGAACAGCTCCACGTTTGGAAATGACTAGACTGTGTGGTCCTGGAGGGCAGGTATGGGTCTCATTTATCTCTGTATCCCCAGCTCATGGCCTCGTTCTCAGCACACAGCTGCAGGGTATACATGGATGAATGAATCAAACCAACCTAACCAAAAAGTAGGCTGGGGGTGAGGCTAGAAGACCAACTGGGTGGTAACAAGTCCTTTCGGGTGAAGGCTCCCTTGAATAAAACTCTCAGCGCCATACAAGAGGATGCAGCAGTTACATCTTGGATACCATCCCTCAATTCAGTGGACATACTAACCGGAGGCGCTGCTGGGGAGGCAATGGAAAGCACATGGAAGGAATTTCCCTACTTTGGGCCTATTTTCCTGGGGCCCTTGGATTGAATCCTCTTTCAGGCTTCTTCTAACTCTTGACATGCCAGGATTCAGCATTGAGATGTAGTCAGTAGTGAGGGCAGCCTTGGGAGAGGCCACAGCTACTTCTGCACCCTGCCCAGGCCTTCTCTCATCATCTCCTGTGGGACAGTGCACACAGGAGAGGCTGCACCTCTCTGATATTCTTCTCTTCACATTTTCCCCACTGTCTGTTTCCACACATGCTGCCAACCCCAGCCCAACCTGTTCTAGCCCTGTGTTCTTTCCCTATGGCTTGGCCCATTTTGTCTTTGGTGGCTGTAGCTGGGCTCACCTGCTAAGTGTCGCTGAGTAAGTGGTGGAGGTGGGATTTGAACCTGTCTTTCTAATCTACAGTCTGTTAGAATATAGAAATATAGAGCCAGGCACGGTGGCTCACTCCTGTAATCCCAGCACTTTGGGAGGCTGAGGCGGGTGGGTCACCTGAGGTCGAGAGTTTGAGACCAACCTGGCCAACATAGTGAAACCCCATCTCTACTAAAAATACAAAAAATTAGCTGTTCGTGGTGGCGGGCACCCATAATCTCAGCTACTTGGGAGGCTGAGGCAAGAGAAGCCCTTGAAACTAGGAGGCTGAGGTTGTGGTGAGCCGAGAGACACGCCATTGCACTCCAGCCTGGGCAATGAAAGCGAAACTCCATCTCAAAAAAAAAGAAAGAAATGTATGTTCAATAGAAATATAATGCACGCCACATTAAAAAGGCAAAAAGAAACAGGTGAAGTTAATAACATATTAACCCCAATATAGCAAAAATATCATTTCAAAATGCAATCACTAACAAATTCATGAATGAGATATTTCACATTGTTTTTTCATATTAAATCTTTGAAACTGGTGTACATGTACATGTCCAGCACATCTGCATTTGAACTGGCCACTTTGCAAATGCCCAGTGACCATTTGTGGGGCTACTACCTTGGACAGCTCTGGTCTTTGTTCTGGATGCTGCTCCTTCCTGCTGAGTCATAGAGTGACTCAGCATAAAAATCAGAGCCATCCTTCCGGGCGTTGCTTCTCTTTGACTTCCTACTGCTCTCAGGGACCAGCCCTCCTCCTTTGGGCTCTCTTGGAGTTGGTGCTCTCTCCCCTTCTCTCTCACCTGCCCATCCTCCACCTTCTTTCCCCTCATTCCCTCTCTCCCTCTCCTTGTTGTCAGACAAGAAACCTTTAAATAGGTGAGACAAAGGTGACAAATGTTCCTCATTTACATTCAAGTTCTATCTGGTTTTTCTGGCCCTGTTGAATGGCACCTCTATCAAAACATCTCATTTGGAAATGTCAGAGTGGCTTTTGATAAGTCATCAGTCACTCTGATGGCGGCTGACAGATGTGGGTAACAGTGTGGTGGTATCTAATATACTGTGGAATGCATCTTTTGCAATTGTGTGGTATTTTATTTATTCAACGTGGCATGAAATCTCTATTGAAGGAAAGAAACGATTAACCCTGCCAGACCAGTCTCTTTAAGGCCTTCTTTTCCCCTTAACTTTCTAGCTTTTTTTTTTTCTTCTTTTTTAACCTCCTTGCTTCCTTTCCTGGAATCAGAATCTTGCAATCCCAGTCACTGCAGGCCAAGTTCTCAGGCACCCCCTCGCCTATTCCAGCAAAAGTCAAGCCAGCCACCCTCATGGATGCTCTGCCACCCCTACAGAAGTGGGTAAAATCTTCTGGGTTGAGACAGAACCCTGGCTTGGAATCCAGTTGCTCTTTCCCTATGGCGGGGCTCATCTTGTCTTTGATGGCTATAGCTGGGCTCACTTGCCAAGTGTCCCTGAGCAAGTAGTGGAGGTGGGATTTGAACCTAAGTCTTTCTAATCCACGGTCAATGTTAGAATATAGCGATCTATGCCCAATAGAAATATAATGCAAGCCCCATTAAAAAGGCAAAAAGAAATAGGTGAAATTATTAACACATTAATCCAATATATCAAAAACATTATTTTAAAATACAATCAATAAAAAATTCATGGATGAGATATTTCACATTCTTTTTTCATATTGAATCTCCAAAAGCTGGTGTACATCGACATGTCCAGTACATCTCAGTTTGGACTGGCCCATGAATCTTGCCTGAGTTCTGGCTCCCAGGTTCTCATGAAGGGAGAAAATCCAACCTTAGCAGCCCTTGTTCCCTGGATATAACCGCTTCCTCCTCCACCCCAGCTCCTCCAGCTGTCCCAGAGTCTGCTACTGTAGCTGCCATCCCTGAGGGGCTGCACTGCTCCTGGGTTGTAGTAACCCAAGTGCCTACTATTCCTGTTTCCCCATAATCTCAACTCAAAACAAAAGTAGTTTTTTTTAAAAGAACATTCACTAAAAACTAAAAGAAACACAACACACACACACACACACACACACACACACACACACACACACACGCACACCCTACCCCAAGAAAGCATGGAAACAAATCTCAAGTTTTTTCAGGTCATATATTTCTGATCTAAATTACAAGCAGTCAGGTCTGTAATGAGATGGGCTGGTTTGGTCCAGGCAACCTGGTCCCCTCCCTTTCACGATTTCACCTGTCTGGAGTCCCCTCTCCCCACCTGTTCTCACCATGGAGGTCTTCCTCCCCTGCTACCACTCCTTCTCCAGTCCTCCTCCCACTCTTTTGGGGTTGAGACCTTGGCCAGGTAGTGCAAGCGGCCAAGCATGGTGGGATGACAGGTCTCTAAAGGCCAGAAAGAAATTACTGTGCTAACACAGAGATGTGGTTTGGCTCTCTCTCCCCACCCAAATCTCACCTGGAATTGTAATCTCCATAATCCCCACATGTCACCAAAGGATGGAACCAGGTGGAGGTAATTGAATCATGGGCATGGTTTCCCCCATCCTGTTCTCATGATAATAATAAGTCTCACGAGATCTTATTATTATAATTTTATAAGCACCTGGCATTTCCCCTGCTTGCACTCACTCCATACGGCTGCCCTGTGAGGAAGGTTCCTGCTTTTCCTTTTCCTTCCACCATGATTGTAAGTTTCCTGAGGCCCCCATAGCCATGCAGAACTATGAGTCAATTAAACCTCTTTTCTTTATAAATTACTCAGTCTTGGGTATTTCTTCATAGCAAGACAAGAATGGACTAATAGCCATTCTTAATTTTCCTCATCAGTATATGGAGATGGTAATACCTGCCTCAGAGAGTTGCCATGATGATTCCATGTGCAATCAGACATGTGAAAAAGTGCCTTGTCAACCTAAACCCTACTGTGAAATCATTCTTTGACCCACGTCCAGACATGACAGAGGAAAGGCTGCCCAGTGCCACCTTAACAACTGACCCAGCCCATTCTCCAACCATTCTTTAAGGAGAGATGTCAACACACACACACACATGTTTCAGCATGAGCCTTTCCCTGTTCCTGTTTCCTTGGGGTGCTTTTTGCAGAAGGCAGGATCTTATAAAGAAAAAAACTGTTCTGGCCGGGCGCGGTGGCTCAAGCCTGTAATCCCAGCACTTTGGGAGGCCGAGGCGGGTGGATCACGAGGTCAAGAGATCGAGACCATCCTGGTCAACATGGTGAAACCCCGTCTCTACTAAAACTACAAAAAATTAGCTGGGCATGGTGGCGTGTGCCTGTAATCCCAGCTACTCAGGAGGCTGAGGCAGGAGAATTGCCTGAACCCAGGAGGCGGAGGTTGCGGTGAGCCGAGATCGCGCCATTGCACTCCAGCCTGGGTAACAAGAGCGAAACTCCATCTCAAAAAAAAAAAAAGAAAGAAAAAAACTGTCACTCTAGGGCCAGACCAACCTGGCTCCAGTTTTAGCTCAGTGCAACTTCTTGTATGGCTCTGGGCAAATAAACCACCTCAGTTTCCCTCTGTATGATTTAAGTATTCCAGTTGCACAAGAGTTGGACCTATGACACTGTCAGTGCTCACGACTATGAATTCCCTTCTTCATCCCCACTCCATCCTCACCCTCTCCCTCTCTGCACAGGTGTAAGGTGGAGAAAATACCTGGATGGTTGGCAAAAGCCCTCTACCCTGCCCTGTGGCTTGGAGTAGACAGGTGCAGAATCCAGATGGGATGAGCCTATCAGTCCTCTAACCGTCAACCTTCCACATACCTAGTCTACACACAGTTAGGCCTGCTCCAGCAGGACCCAAGCTGGCCACCCTTGGGAAGGGACTGCCACCTTTACAGGAAGCTTCTTTTAAGGGGGTCCCACTGCCAGCCCTGGGAACCATGTTGTTTGTTATTTACCCCAAGCCGCATTTATTGAGCACTGATCATGTGCAGACCCTATGCCAGGTGAGGGGATGCTAGGGATGAGGGAGGCCCAGCCGGCCCCTGCTCTTGTGAAGCTCAGCCTGGGGAGGCAGATGGACTCCCCATAGCTCATGTTAAACTAGGGTAGGTGTTGTGAGAGCAAGAGGAGGGAAGCAAGTTGTCACAAAAGAGATGACAATTGAGCTGGCACTTGGAAGATAATTATGAGCTCCCTAAGCAGAGAATGGAAGGACATTCCAGAATAACAGGTTCAAAGACCTGAAATCACAAAAGGGAACAGCCAGCTCCTGTCCAGGGCAGGGGAAAAAGAAGAGGAGGATCTGAAGAGGTGGGCAGGGATGGGGCTGTGGGGGGAGCTGCCAGGCCAGCCAAGGGGTCTACCCTTTGATAAAGGAGAGAAGACCTCCTCTATCATCAGGAGAGGAGAGATGGAGGGAGGCTGCATGGTACAGACGGAAAGCCCAAATGGCAACTGTGGAATGTCAGGGAAGAGCTCTGTAAGGATAGCTTCATGGAGGAGAAGGGGCCAGGTGTGAGGATTTGGTAGAATGTGGTCAAGTGTAGGGGGAATGTGGCTTCTGACCACCATTCCCATTTTACCAAGCAGCTCTTCCCCCTGGGAACCCTGATATTGCAGTGGTGCAGCAGATGGTTAGAGGTGTGCATGTCCCCACCCATGCCTGCTGGGAAAGGGAACCCATGTATTGAGTGCCTGCTGTATGCCAGACACTATGCCAGGTTCTCCGCCAGCATTATCACATGTAATTCTTATGATAACTCTGTGATATGTTATTCTTATTTTACAATGTAGAAGCTGACACTCAGAGAGGTTGAGTAATTTGTTCAAGGTCACACTGGTGGGAAGAGGCCAGGGCAGGATTTGAACTCAGCTCTTTCACATTCTAAATGCTTTGTTCTTTCCACTCTGTGGTGCAGAGCATTTGGTTCCCATCTTCCTGAACCTGATCTTCCTCTAGCCGCTGGGTTTCTGGAGGAATTTATATGACATCGTTGCTGCCTTCATCATTAGAAGGCTGTCACCAGGGTGACAGGGAACAGTAGATATGGAGCTGTCACAATGGGAAAAATGAGGTGATGAGGAAGGCACTCCATCACCACCTCTGAATTAGAGGCGGCCACGGCTCTGCCTGGCACATTCTCCTTGTCATGATTCTGCTTCAGCTGCACCCCAACTCATCCTCGCCCCTTCTTCAATGAAGGGGTGGAATCCAGGCCTCAAAATCCACCCCTGAATTCCAAAATATGGAGTCATCTTCATGGAAAGGGGCCAAGCCACCGTCTTCAGAACGAAGCAAGGAACTAAGCAGCACTTAACATTTCGGGAGGTCACAGACCTCGCTCAGAAGCTGAGAAAAGCTATGGACCTTCTCACCGGAAAAATGCACCTATGCACACACATTCACACAGATCTGTTCGCATGCAATTTCAGGTAGTTCCCGGACTCTGCAGTCAAACTGAGGACTTTAAATTTGGAAGCTTTCTCTCTGGAAATGCTGGGGGGATACATTTATAAAATACATAGTTTCTGACGATGTCTTCTTTTCTGACCCCTTCCCTATTCTTAAGCTCCTGGAGAAAACAAAGGAAATGTAGCTCAAATGTGGTAATTGTTTTAGAAGAGTGTGTTGGCAACACCCTGTGTGGGCAGGTTGAAGCACTGGCCACAGTGAGAGCTTTGAGTTATCTGTCTGTTTACATTGCTCAGGGTTTTTCATGTCCATCATGGTGCAGGTGGGCTGCCCAGACAATCAGGAATGGGCTCCGTGTCTGAAAATCAGTCTGTCAAGCTCTAAGCCCCTCAGGGTGCTGGCTCGTGAAATGTTTGGTGCTGCACCTTACAGGGGATGGGCTGGAAGATGCTTTGTAGAAGAGCCCGTTGCTGCAAGGCCCTGAGGTCGTCCTCCCTCTCACCCCCAGCTACCTCTGCAAGTTCCTGTTCCTCCCTCACAGGAAGCATGTGTGCTCTTAATAGAGCTGCCTGATCACTTGTTTAAACTAGACATTTTGTGGGTAATGACTCCTGGCTGGGTCCAGAGAAAGCCATCAGCTATCCCCTGTAGGGACGAGCCCTGCCGGACATGGTCCCTGCTGGCTGCAGGGGCCAGGGCAGTCCTTGCTGAGGCAGAGCCAGCTGTGTGGTGGGGCATAGAGAGCTGATGAGGACTGTCTGGAAGTTTGGCAAAGACAGCTGGCACCTCCCTCCCTCCCTTGCCTACCATGCTACTCCTGGGCACAGGATGAACCCAAATGTGAGGGCTGATGGGAGTGCAGAGCTGGGAGGCAGGGTGCCTGAGGTCGTTTCCCCCTCTGCCAGTGGCACTCAAAGGACAGCTCCTGGCGCAGGTCAGTCCCATGTACACCTGCACCTGTCTTTCAGCTGGAGAAGACAGAACATCTGGCAATACTTACGGTTTTCCAGTCCCAGGGGTGCGACTGCAGAGCCAGCAGATTCACTGTGTGCCCAAAGTTTTGAGGTCTGGGGAGAGAGGTGCTAGAGAAATATAAGTTACAGCCATGTTAATTATTATTATTTTTATCATTATTACAGGAGAGAATGTTCCCCCTGTTAATTCCCTGGGAAAATGACTGTGAAAATGAGCTGGCACCATCCGGGCCTTGTGCCCAGGAGAGCAAGAGCACTGGCTAATACAGCCTCCAAATCTGCTCCCCTCCAAGCTGCTTTTCTGGGTCCGCCACTACGCCCCTCTGCCTGCCACCTCCCCTAACACACACATGCACCCACGTGCACGATACACAACACCCACACTCTTACACACCTGCAGCCCCAGCTGCAGAGAGGAGCGTGTATAGCTCCTGCAGCATTAGAGAAGGGATTTGGCCCTTGTTCCTATTTCACTGGGCGAAAACCAACTGAACTATAGTAGAACCATGTGAAGGGGTGGGAGAAGACCCCTGCTTTCGTTCTGGAGTTTTCCACTTACAAACACTTCCACATGCATCATCCCATAGGCTCTCACAGCTAGGTAGTTGGTGTGGGCTGAAAAGTGAGAGCTTAGGCAGCACACAGCACTGAATTTACATGGTGACTTCTGTCAATACATGTACTAGCTGTGTGACCGTGAGTCAGTTGCTTAACTTCTTCAATTCTCTGTTTCACTGTCAATAAATATAATACTACTCTCATAGGGTTGTTGCGTGTATTAAAATCTTTTTAAAGCCTTGTGAGGGGTCCAACACATAGTTAGCATTCAATAAATGGTGCCTATTAAAATTCAAGGCAGATATTTTTTATCCCCATTTTATAGATGAGAAGAAACTGGGGTCAGTGAGATCGTCCTACAGCTGGTGTCAACCTAAGTAATAAACAGGCTCTCCAAAAGAAAAAGATGTTTCTTTGGGAATAGAGCATGCAATGGGAATTTGCATGCCATGGTAAACTATGTGTGTGTGTTCAGGAAGGTAAAAGAAGACAAAGATTTTTAAAAGAAAAGATGAGGAGGAGTACATAATTGTTTTGAAATAATTATCCTTGGCTACAAATATCAATAGCCAGGGTGACACCTGTCTGAGGTTGGATAACCAGCTGTGGACAGATGTCCTTGCAGAAACATTTTTTGTGTAAGGTTTCGATGGCCTTTGTGCAAGATTGTGGTTTGTGCAATCTTTTTGTTAGTTTTTATCAGGCATCCAAGCATGAGAACCCCCTGTTCATGGCCTTCCCTGGCTCTATTTGTCAGGGTGGTATTTTTAACCCTGGTAAGTGCTAGAGCTGTTATTAGAACTCCTGGATTTCGATCCAGATTAACTCTCTTAATGCCAAGCCCTCAAATGCCGCTGTTTTCCTGGGGGACTTGGGTGGTAATGGTGTGGAACTGCATGGTCGCTGTTAGCCTTTTGGCTTCCCCTGCAGCAAGCTCTGTCCTCCCTAGCCTGCCCCATACACATGACCATCCATCTGGGGGCTTCTGAAGGTGTCACCTGGTGGCTGCAGCTGTTGCTCAGTCTCTGCCAGGTGGGGCAAGGGAGTGGAGCTGGTTAGAGGAGCTCCCAGAACCCCGTGGAAACCTCAGGGCCTCATGGGGTGAGAAAAGGTGGTGATGGATGGAAAGCAAGGAAAGGGAAGGGGTAGAGAAGAGACAGGAGAGTCAAGAAAAGAGGTGGGGCAGGGAGAGAGGAGCCAGGCCTCACAGTCTCCTGGGAAGGAGCTGCACGCCTGTCCCACAGTCTGCATTTGCTACAGGCTGGGAATGCCTTTCCAGGAGGGGGCAAAGTCCCACATTCAGAAACCTGTTTCTCTCTGATAATAACACATCCTTATGTTTGGTGGTCACTATGGTCTGAATGTTTGTGTCTCCCCAAAGTTTCTATGTTGATTCTTAACCCCCAGTATGATGGTGTTACAAGGCAGGGCCCTTGGGAGCTGAAATCATGAGGGTGGAGCCCACCCGAGTGGGATTAGTGTCCTTGTAAGAGACCCCAGAGAGCTCCCTCTCTCTTTCTGCTGTGTGAGGGCACAGTGAGAAGATGGCCCCCATCTATAAACCGGGAAGTGGGCCTTCACCAGACAGCAAATCTGCACCTCCTCGATCTTGGGTTTCCCAGCCTCCAGAGCTTTGAACAATAAATTTCTATTGTCTATAAACTACATAGTTTATAATATTTTGTTACAGCAGTCCAAATGGACTAAGATCATGGCAAATCCAGCTATTTAATTTACTTTTCAAATATGATCTGCTTGTGAACTTATGGTATATGAATTATATTTCAAAGCTAGTGTGAACATATAGGAATATATAATATATACATATGTGTATGTCTGTGTATAAAATCATAATATGATTTGTTAAGGGCATAGATTCTTGCTTCCTACTAGCTGTATGATCTTGGGCAGGAGACTTGACTTTTTTTAACCTCAGTTTTCTCATCTGCACAATGGGGATAATAATATAATAGAGTTTTATGAGGATTGAAAGAGATAGTGAATGGCCTGGAAGAGAGTCAGCCCTTAATGAAATGAGTGGATTTTATTGCATCCCTTTTAGCTACACAAGGCATATGTCATTACTTAAATTTTATTTGTTTATTTACTTACTTTAGAGACAGTGCCTTATGTCACCCAAACTTGGAGTGCAGTAGTGCAATCATAGCTGACCACAGCCTCACCTCCTGGACTCAAGCAATCCTCCTGCCTTAGCCTCTCAAGTAGCTAGGACTACAGGTATGCACCACCACGACAGGCTAACTTAAAAACAAATTGTTATAGAGATGGGGTCTCACTATGTTGCCCAGGCTGGTCTTGAACTCCTGGCCTTAAGTGATCCTCCCAACTTGGCCTCCCAAAGTGCTGGGATTACAGGCATGAGCCACCATGCCTGGCCATTACCCCTATTTTAGAACTGAGGAAACTGAGCTCAGGAGGATGCTTCTCTGTACAGGTCTGGAGGGCAGGCACCTTGTCTTATTCATCTCTGTGATCCTGTGCACAGGGTTGGGCTCAGTGACTCTTTGTAGAGTGAAAGACATTTCCCCCCTTCCTCAGTGGGGAACTGGCACTGGAATGCCAGGTTCTGGCTCCTAAGCCCAGGTTCTCCCCATCAAGCCCAGGTTCCTAAGCCCAGGTTCTCCCCATCAAGCCAGGCTGATCAGCTAGGGAGGTTGAGACGGCCCTACAGCGCAGGAGCCTCCTGGAGGCCTGTGGGCTTCTCCAGAGCTACCCAGGGGACCATACCACTACATGCTAGCAGGGGAAGGACTTCCAAAGGTAGGAGCTGAGGATGCTCTGCCAAGGGATAGCCGTCTCAGGGCAGGGTCATTCGGCAGGCTCACAAAGCCCCCAAAAACCCTTACCCAGCCTGGGAGCAGGAGCCTGGGGGGTGGCGTCCCACTAGACAGGCAGATAGACAGCTTCTTCAGCCTGGGATTCCGCTGAAAGCCCCGCAGCCCTGAAGCCCTGCTTCATGTAGCACAGATTAGGCATCATGGGGTCCTAAAAATCTCCGCATGGCCTCTTGGCAAGTCTGGGATTGCTTCCTTGCTTTGCACTACTTAGAAGACCTTGGGCAAGTTACTTCACCTCTGCAGGCCTCAGTCTCCTTATCTGTAAAATAGGGGTGCCAGTGGTCTAACTCCAAGGGTGTGGGGGATTCAGTGAAATGGTGCACGGAAGCGCAGAGCTGAGCCCTGCTGTGAATAATGAAGCAGGTCAGAGGCCTGGCCCTGAGATCACAGAGATCACCACGACTGCACTCTGGCTATGCCAGCAGTAATGGGTGAGATCATCGCTGGTGATTGTGTTCCCCGGGCCTCTGCCTACAGGCCTCATGCCAAGGCCTGATGCTGGGGCGGGTTACAGGGGTGAGCAGGCAATCACTGTTGTGGTCCCCCTATGCTCAGTGAATGCTTTCACAAAGCAGGAGGGAGACCAGAAGAAAAGCAAGGAAAGGAAAAAAAACCCTAGCACATTCTCCTCTGTCCTCCCCCAGCTCGGCAGCTCCTGGGGGAACTGAGCTGCATAATACAATGGGATTTAATAAAATGCCTTTAACTCACAAAGTTTGTCTGCTGCCAGCTCCTTAATTAAATTGCCTAATGCAGCTTTGCAATGGCAGCACAAACTCCTGTGTTTAAAGAGCACGGTGTTGCCATGGCACTCCCCCACAGGGTGAGCGGGGTGTGGAGGAGCATACAGATGAGGCCCAGGGGTCGGGGCCTTCCTGCAGAGTCCTTTCTACCACCCGCTCACCGACTGCCCCCAGACACACACACGCACACACATACATACACACACATGTCACATGCTGCAATAGGCAGATTCTGGTCTGGTCTGGTCTGGGAAAGGATTTAATCCTTGCTAAGGATGCTGAGCGGCAGTTTAGAACTGGGAGACTCCGAGGCATCCACACAGAGCAGAGCTGGTCAGCTGATCTGGCTGTGGACAGTGGGCTCCAGCCACAGCCCTTGGCACTCAGGGCAGCCCTGTAGGGCCTGGGGCAGCCAAGTGTCTCCCCAAGCCACTCCTTCTGGCTGCCAACAGCCACCACCCTCTTCCCTGGTGCACTGTACAAATACACTCATCTATGTGTGCCCCGACGAGAAGGGCTGGGAAGCACTGGGCTAGATCTGATTGGTTTGATGAGAACGTAGGGATGTTCTTTCACATGTGGACGGTAGAGGAAGGAGAAGCTCATTTGCTTTATGGATATTTTTCTTCAGAAGTAATGGTTCTCAGTCCTAGCTTCACATTCAAACCAGTTGGGGATTTTCCCCCCAATATTTTATTATGAAAAATTCCAACAGACAGCAAAGTCGAGGGAATTTTACAGTGAGCAACCATCTACCTACCACCTAGACTCTGCCATTAACCTTTTATTAGATTTGCCCTACCCGGCTCTCTCCGTCTATCCACGCCTCTATCAATCCGTCTTACTTTTGGTGCATTTCAAAGTAAATTACAGCCATCCATACACTTTTCCCTAAATATTTCAGTATCAACAACTATGGGGTTTAATTTTTGCTTATAATATTTTTCTTTTGATATAAAATTTACAAAGAAATTCTGGAAAGTTTTTTTTAATACGATGTGTGGATCCAACACCTCAGAGGTTGGTTTAATTGGTCTAGAGTGGGAGGTAGGCATCAATATATTTTATTTTATTTTGTTTTATTTTTTCTAAAGGACAGAGTCTCCCTGTGTCTCCCAGGCTGAAGTGCAGTTGTGCAATCATGGCTTAATTCAGCCTTGACCTCATGGGCTCAAGGGATCCTCCTGTCAGCCTCCTGAGTAGCTAGGACTACAGGCATGCACCTTGTAGCCCAGTGCCCATCACAAGACCAGCTGGCCAGCTCTGCTCTGTGCGGATGACCCTAAGTCCTCCAGATCACCAGGTTGCCCAGGATGGTCTCAAGCTCCTGGGCTCAAGCAGTCCTTTCACCTTGGCCTTCCAAAGTGCTGGGATTACAGGCATAAGCCACTGTGCCTGGCCAGCATTAGTATATTTTAAAAGATCCCCATATAATTCTATGGCGCAGCCAGAGTTGAAAAACAGAGATAACAGGAAGCAAATGATTGTCATTTTTATGTCCATGATCATCTTTCCTTTCATGTGCCCCTCTGTGTGCCTGTGAATCCGCTTATTCTCATGTTAGCATTGTTGGGGGTCTCATTTTCCAATGTGTATTTCCCAGTGACAGAAGCCGCATCTGTTTCAGGTTCTGTACACATCATAGCAATGAGGCGATATGCATGTTCTGATGGTGATCAGGGCAGCTATAATGACCAGGATTGTGACAGTGGATGGAGGAGATGATGATGCTCACGGAAGGTGTTAAATGAGTGTGGTCATGGCAGCGAGCAGGGGATTCATAAGGCAAAGATGGGCTGGTGACATTAACAGAGAAGGCAGGCTGCACATGGACTGACCATGGTGATGGTGGAGGTAAATCTCACGATGGCATTGTGATAATGAGATGGTCGTCTTGGTGATGCTGCTGCTGTGGCCTGTCCCCGTGAGGGCGATGTGCCAACAGATGCTCATTCCCTGCAGTGATTCTCGTCCGGGAAGAATGTTGGTCGTTGCATGGCAGGAAGGTTGGTCCTTCCATTTGGGATTCTCACTGCTGCAAGGTGCAGCTCCTTCCAAAATTCTGAGGCCACCTGAGAACCTTCTACCCCTGGAGCCAAGGAAGAGGCTCGGCAGAGCTGCAGCACCTCCTTGCTCAGCTGCCCCTTTCTACTACACTTTAAGACAGCTCCGGTGTTAAGTACGAGTGAGTCATTAGGAACATTTATTTAAGATGAACTGTTCTGGGAGCCAGCCGGGCTTGGGATGCCAGCCATCTCGTGATCGATAGTGATTTTATTTGCTGCCTGAACAGTTTCCTGTTCCCTTCGTGCCTGGTACTCTCAAGGGAGGACTGAAAAACTGCTGTGGTTCCCCCTCCCTTAATCCATGCAGCAGGGGGCAGAGGTGAGGAAAGCCCCAGAGTAGTCCTGACCTCTCTCTAGGGACTGGGATGATACCCTCTCTGAATTGTACTGGGCTGCGCAGAGAGGGTTAAGGATGAGAACAAGGTTGGGGCTGCCAAGACGCATTACGTTTAAAATATTTATATGTTAATATTTACTTATATGTAAATATGTATAAGCCCAGGGAATAATGCTGGAAAATACCTTTAAAATAATATTGTCCAACGCTTTTATTTTACAGATGAGAAAACCAGGGTTAAGTGGTCAGCAAATAGGATCGTTGTTAAGAACAATAAAAACATACTTTATGCAAATATCTCTAAGGAAGCAGAGTGAACTCACACCTGTGATCTGATCAGATCTTTAGAATGGTCCTGTGAGTTGGCAGGAAACTTCCTGCCCATCTTCCCAGATTTTTTCCACTATGCAGTGAGCCTAGGTCACATCTGTATAGCACTTCTCAGCTCACCATGCATATTTCATGTCATGTTTTCATTTGATCTGTACATCTCTAAAAAAGAGATGGCACTAGTCTTATTCCTATTTTTCAGTGGAGAAAACTGAGGCTCATGGAGATGAAGCATCTTGCCCAAGCTTGCACAGTTAGTAAGCAGCAAAGTGGGAACTAGAACTCAGGGTGCCGATGTTACTGGATGGCTTAAAACAACATAAATGTATTGGCTCACAGATTTGGAGGCTGGAAGTTCAAAATCAAGTTGTCGGCAGGGCCACCCTGGCTCTGAAACTTGTAGAGAGGGATTCTTCCTTGCCTCTTCCTGCTTTCTGGTGGTGGCCATCAGTTGGTGGTGTTCCTTGGCTCACAGCTACAGCGCACATGGCATCTTCCTGTGTGTCTCTGTCTTCACATGGCTTTTTTTTTTTCGTATAAGGCTACCAGTCATATTGAATTAGGGCCTTCTATAATAGCCTCATCGTCAGGTGATTACATCTGCAAAGCCCTTATTTCCAAATAAGGTCGTGTTTACAGGTACTGGGGCTTAGGACTTTAATATATCTTTTTGAGGAACACGATTCAACCCATAACAGTCCCTGACCTCCAAGCCAAGGGCCTTTTCCAACATGCTGTTTGCATACTGGGCTCCATCCCATTCATTCTCTCCTCTGTGTCTTCTATTCCCAAGGACCAGGTGCTCCCCTCCCCTGCAATGCAGGATGTAGGGCTGGCTGAGAGCCTTTTTCATTTTCTGCTCTTCCCAAATTATTACAAGCTAATAAAGTAAAATCATGAAATATAGGTGGGCTTTTTGTCTTTTTTATTCCCAGACAGTAAAAATCATTAACGCTTGCTCTTAATTAGTTTAATTTCAAAGCTTCTAAATATTGATTTAACCTACACTCTTTTGTACTTGCTGCAGTCACTGAATTATGCCTGTTATTGATCGCAGATGGAAGCATTTCCTTCCACAGTCTTGGGGGCCCTGGGAGCCGCTGGACCTGCAGCGAGTGCACTGGGCTCGGAAGGCGTGGATGGGTGTGGAGGAGAGGAAGTCTCTGCCAGATTGGAAAGGGCCTTCTCTTGAAGAAGGACTGCTGAGCTTAGGCCAGGGGCCAGTTTCTTTCTCTTGGGTTGGCCCACGCCCAGTGGAGCTTGAATAAGAAGTCAACTGGGAATCTCATTCTATTCCAGCCTTGAGGAAGTCGGAGGACAGCTGGGCAGTGGGGGCTGGAGGAGGGGGCTGAAGGAGGGTGATGTGGGGTCAGCGTTTAGAGCACAGGTGTTAGGGCCAGCCAGGAGCAAGTCTGAGCCCTGGCTTTACCAGCTGAATGTTCTAGGCAGGGTACCTTACCTCTTACATCTGGGAAGTGAGGCTAGTCATTTCCACATTATGGTGTTATTGTGAGCATTTAACACCGTCACTCTGTGTCAGGCACCTAACCCAAGGCCTGGCTCATAATCAGTGTCCAGTCAATGGCTACCATCATCATCATTGCCCTCTCAGTGGAAAAACAAAGACTGGACTTGGAAGCATACTGTGGCTTCTAGCCTCAGCCTCCTTACTTATTTAGGTGGGATCTTGAACAAGCCACTTATCTCCTTTCCACTAAAATGAAGATAATGGACCCTACGGCTTCAGAGGGCTACTGTGAGAATCACATACTTCGCAGTCCGTTTGTGCTGCTGTTAACAGAATACCCCAGAATGGGTAACTTATAAAGAACAGAAATTTATTTCTTATGGTTCTGGAGGCTGGGCCAAGACAAGGTGCCAGCATCTGGTGAGGGCTGCTCTCTGCTTTCAAGATGATGCCTCAAAATGTTGCGCCCTCATGTGGCAGAAGGTAGACAGGCAAAAAAAAAATAATAATTCCTGTTGACAAGCCCTTTTGTAACAGTGATTTATCCCTTCATGACCTGAACACCACCCAAAGGCCCCACCTCCCAACACTGTTGCATTGGGGAATAAGTTTCCAACACATGAATTTTTGGGGATATAGACCATAGCAACATAGGATTGTGGATATGGAAGATTTAATTTTTTTTTTTTTTTTTTTGAGACAGAGTCTCACTCTGTCACCCAGGCTGGAGTGCAGTGCCACAATCTCAGCTAACTGCAACCTCCACCCTCCAGGTTCAAGCAGTTCTGCCTCAGCCTCCCAAGAAGCTGGCATTATAAGTGCATGCCACCACGCCCAGCTAATTTTTGTATTTTTAATAGAGTCAGGGTTTCACCCTGTTGCCAGGCTGGTCTCGAACTCCTGACCTCAAGTTATCCACCCACCTTGACCTCCCAAAGTGCAGGGATTACAGGTGTGAGCCACCATACCCGGCCAATATGGAAAAATTTTAATTGCAAGGTGTGTTTGGTCTGAACAGATTTTATTATTGATGGCTGTTGTAGTTATTCCCTTTTTTTTTTGTTTGGGTTTGGGTTTATTTTTATCGTTAGAAACAGGGTCTTGCTCTGTTGTCCAGGCTGTAGTACTGTTGTATAGTCAGAGCTCACTGCAGCCTTGAACTCCGGGCCTCACGTGATCCTCCCACCTCAGCCTCCAAAGTAGCTAGAACTATAGGTATGAACCACCACACCCAGATAGGTTTTGTTTTGGTTTTGGTTTTGGTAAAGACAGGGTTTTACTGTGTGGGCCAGGCTGGTCTCAAACTCCTGCGCTCTAATGAGCCTCTCCTGGCCTCCCAAAGCACTGAGATTAGAGGTGTGAGCCACTGCACCCAGCTGGCTCCTGCCTTATGTACTTCCTTCGGCTGGTCTCTGCCTGAGTATTGCGTGCAGACTGTTCTGCCTCTGGCTTGCTGCTCCTACGTCTTCATCACATCACTCACACTCTCAGGACCCAAGGGGAGCTGCTCACTGCTTGGAATTCACTTCATATGTTTTAATCTCGGGACCTTTCCTCCTAGTGTCTCCTATCTGTGCATCTACTGGCCTACGGAGTCTGGCAACATTCCCATGTGAACTTTTCAATGGCTTTATTGAAGTATAATTTGCATACCATCAAATTCAGCCATTTTCAGTGTACAGTGATTTTTAGTAAATTCCCCTGAATGTTTGTCTAACTTCCTATACGGGGTAGAATCAATGCTCTTTCCCCTAGCTGTGCCCTGCTGCCCTCACTCTGTGACAATTTTTATCATCCTCTAGTAGACTGGTTTAGTTTTCTTTTTAACCTGTGAATTCCCACCTGTCCTCCCCATAACTTCACATATATACAGTGCCTGGGAGAAGGTCAGGGCTCTATTTCATGCTCACGAGTTCCCTTGTGGCCAGGACAGAGGAAGTGAGGGGGGTCTTGAATACCTAGCCTAATCTGTCAGGGTATAAGCAGATCGTCATATGTATATGATATATATATGTGTGTGTGTGTGTGTGTGTGTGTGTGTGTGTGTGTGTGTATACATATTACATTGAGCATTCTAGGTGTCACTGTTCTTGGTGTGTAGAATTCTGATCTCAGCTGGAGAGGAGGTTAGAGATGAGCTAGCCAGCAATCCTCAAACTTAAGGATGCATCAGAGCCACCTGCAGGGCTTGTGCAAACACAGGTGACTAGGGCCCACCCTCAGGGTTTCTGATTCTGCAGGTCTGGGGTGGGCCACGGGACCCGCATTTCTAGCAAGTTTCCAGGTGATGTGGATACTACGGGTCCAGGGACTACAGTATGAGAACCACTGCTGTAGCCCAGCCCCCTCATTTGGCAGAGGAGAAACCCAAGACCTAGGGCAGGAAGAAGACACCATCCAAAGTCTGTCCCCAGGCCAGGAGTACAGCCAGCCCTGTCCCCTGCTGCGTCTCGCAGCACTGCTTCCCCCACCTGGCTTTGGAGGTGGGTACGGAGTGGGAGGTGGGAAGCAGCCTCTGACGAACACTGTCCACTGGTCTGCCCTGGCAAGGGATGCAGAGGGACTGCTCGGGGAGAGGCCGGTGGGGTTGGGGAGGGGCCGGGGAGAGGGCCTGGGGGAGGGAATGGCCAGGACACTGCAGGAGGTGGCCAGGAGGGACAGGCCATTGTCTTGCAGTTATCGGGGAGGAAAGACAAACCCCACCGCTGGGCCTCAGCTGCAGCCATTTATCTCCCGGCTGCCTGAGACAGCTGACATAGGGAGCAGGCAGCCCGGGAGACTCCTTCCTCGGCGTGATTTATCTGGAGCTTCGTCTGGCAAACCTGCTGATGAAATGAGGCTCCTTTTCTCTCCGCCTCATCAATTTTCATTCTGATTTCCTTTTCCTTTTCCGTTAGAAGGGGCTTGGCCTTTCTCCGTGTTTAACTGGGCTGCTCCCCATTCTCTGCCTCCCTTTCTCCTTGGCCACCAGGGCCCAGGCCCTCTGACCAGGCCTCACCCACCCCCACCCAGCCCTGTCCTGAGGGTCCTTCCCTCAGTACCACTGACACTGGGGGGCAGGAAAGCCAAACCTCCTTACCTCAGGCCTCATTCACCTTGAAAGCAGTGGTGCTTCCTGCTAGTCATCCAGGTCCTAAAGCCACTGTCCCTGCCCTTGAGCAGCCCGCAGTCTGAGAGAGACAAGGTGAGCATCATATTCGATGTGGATTTTTTTTATGTCAACTTTTATATACAGGGGTCCATGTGCAGAGTTGTTACTCTGGAATACTGCATGATGCTGGGGTTTGTAGTATGGCTCCTGTCGCCCTGGTAGCGAGCGTATACCTGATATGTAGGTTTTTAAACCCCACACACACCCTCTAGTAGTCCACAGTGTCTGCTGTTCCTATATTTATGTCCATGTGTGCTCAATACTTAACTCCCATTTATAAATGAGACCATGTGATACTTGGTTTTCTGTTCCTGTGTGAATTTGCTTAGGACGATGGCCTCCAGCTCCATCCCACTGCTGCAAAGGCCATGATTTCGTTCTTTTGATCTTGTTCTTCTGATGGCTGTGTGGTAGTCCACGGTGTATGTATGAGTCTGTTTTCGCACTGCTGATAAAGACACACCCCAGACTGGGAAGAAAAAGAGGTTTAATTGGACTTACAGTTCCACGTGGCTAGGGAGGCCTCAGAATCACGGTGGGAGGTGAAAGGCACTTTTTACATGGTGGTGGCAAGAGAAAATGAGCAAGGTGCCAAAGTGGAAACCCCTGATAAAACCATCAGATCTCATGAGAATTACTCACCACCATGAGAACAGTACGGGGAAATCACCCCCAGGATTCAAATTATCTCCCATGGGTTCCTTTCACAACACGTGGAAATTATGGGAGTACAATTCAAGAAGAGATTTGGGTGGAGACACGCCAAACCATATCAGTGTATACGCAGGACATTTTCTTTGTGGATGTGGATCCTTGAGGGTGGAGGAAGGAGCAAGGGATTGATTATTTTGAGTGGGTGGTGGAGCCTGGCTGTCAGGGAAGACCACATAGGGGTACAATATAAACTGTGACTTCAGAGATGAAAAGGAAGTTCCCAGGTACGCAGGTGAGGAGGGGGACTTGTGGGCAAGATCCCTGCGTGTGCAGAGTCATGGGACAGGAAAGACAATCGCATGTATCCCTCTTAGAGTTTTCCCTCCCCTTCCCCCTGCCCTTGCGTCTGTCCCAGGGATCCACTGGGGCTAAAGGGATGTGCTGGGGCCCAGGCTGCTGGAGGAGCCTTTGAAGAATGCTGCGGGGTCTGTTCAGTGCCCCCACCTGACTCCTGACGCGGAGAGGCGGAGAAGCTCGTGGGTCAGCACGGGGCTTGGCTGCCCATCTGAGGCTCGCAACTGTGGCCAGCGTGGAACATCTATGGGAGGCCAACAGCTTCGACCTTTAGAATGCTTCTGGAAGGGGCACTTTCGACCCTTCTGGAGAGCATGTGGGGAAGCAGAGGAGCTGCTCCCCTAAGCCAGGAGGAGCTGGAGCTGAGTTGTTTATTGGGTGAGAGTTGTGTCTAACACCAGTGATCTTTAAATGAACTGAGTCCTAGGGCTGTCCTGAAGACCAGAACTACACCCCCGGTTGAAGACTCCAGGGAGTGCTTATAGCTGACATCGGACAGGGCAGCTCCATTAGGAAGGAGTGTTTCCTGCACCAGGAAGGTGCCAAGGAAGAGGCTGCCCACCTTAGAGACTGAGATCCCTGATAGCCGGCCTGATGCTGGCCTGGTCCAAAGGTGGCCTTGAAGCGCAGCCAGGGAAATGTGCCTCCAACAAATGGAAGTGGATAAAAAGGGAAAGAGACTCTAATGAGTGCCAGGCACTCTCTAGACATCTTTTCCAGATTCCCCCTCTCTATGAGGCAGGTCTCTCTCCATCTTGCAGATGAGAATCTCAGTGAAGGGGCTCAGGACCACACAGCAGTGCAGGTCTCTTGTACCGCACCGTCCCCAAAGCCTGCAGTTCAACCACTCACCCACGCTCTCAGAGAGGTCGGTGGAACCTGCGGGCTTTCCGGAGGGGGAGCCTGAGAGAGCTTCAAAAGGGTGAAGGCTGTCATAGGAGCACGGCAAATCCAGAGGCAAGAACCTGAGTCAGAGAAGAGTGCCCTCTTCACCCGGGGCCAGTGACCAAGGAAGGGCTAAAGAGGCCATGCCTGGAGTGGCCGGGGTATTGCCCAGGGAAGGCAGGCTCGGGTGATGCTTGTCTCCTTCCTGTCAGGAAGGAAGGAGGCAGGGGATCTGAGCCCAGACACTGCCCACCTGGTAGGCAGTGGAGCCGCCTGAGCTCTGAGACAGCCAGCCCCCTGCCTCTCCACTTGCTTTGCCTGCCTTGCCTTTCTTTTCTTCCCTCCCTCCCTCTTTCTTTCCTTCTCCCAATATTCTCTGAGCTACCACTGTGTCCAGACTGTTGGAAGAACTGGCAACTTGGAGCACAGCTCCTGCCCTAGAGGAGCTCACAGTCTGGTCAGGGAGACAGCCAGCCAGCCAATTTAGGATGGAGGCACACTAGGGCACCATGGGAGCCCAGGAAATGGGTGCAGGGGATCAGCAGAAGCCTGGCAGTGAGCGGCATGAGGCGCAGCCTGGAGCTGCCTCCGTGCCCCCGGCCGGCTGGCTCTGCTCCCCTGCAGCCTTTTGGTGCAGTGCAAGCAGACAGCAAGGACTCTGTGCGCTACCTACTGGCACCCTCTACTCCTAATTAAGAAATAATGAGGCAGGCTCCCTTCCAGGCAGCAGAGCTCTAACACTCTCTGCCTGGGCCAGCCAGGAGACCTGGGAAGACAGAGATTCCTGCCTGGGGACAGTCCCCTTGTCGTGGCCTCTCCTCCCAGGCCCAGCAAGCGGGGTTTCCTGGAACCCTGACCCCTCTCATTCCAGAGAGGAGGGGAGGGTGAGTGTGAACAAAGAAGCCTCACCTTTGCCCAGCAGATGCCCTCCAGTCTCTTCATGCCATGACAGCCCTGAAGGTCAGGTGAGTGCTGGCACCAGAATCATGGAACTGGCAAGGGCTGGCGATGGGGTTCAGATCCTGGCTCCTCCACACGCTCACTGTGGGACTTCAGTCCCGACTCTCAGCTTCGCGAAGCTTAGGTTTCTCATCTGAAAAGTGCCTCCCTCACAGAAGGCTGGGAGGAGGAATACCACGTGGCTAGCAAATAGAAGTGCTGGCACGTGGAAGACACTCAGGAACGCCACATCTTTCCTCTGAGACTTTGCTTTCTGTTATCATCCCAGTGGCGTCAACCAGAGTTGAAGGGACTCATTTTCCCAAAAGAGAGATTCTCAGAGTAATGGTTTTCCAGCTTTTATAGCTACAGCCAAAGGCCAAAAAAAAAAAAAGCCTTGTATCACATCCCAGTGCCCAAATGGGTATATATAAAATGGGTAGGGGGTGAAACCATCTCAAAACAATGCTTAGTCTGGCTGCACACAATGCAGTCTGATATTTTTGATTTTGTATTTTTTTTTCTTTTTTTTGAGACTGAGTCTTGCTCTTGTTGCCCAGGCTGAAGTGCAATGGCGCGATCTCGGCTCACCACAACCTCTGCCTCCCGGGTTCAAGCAATTATCTTGCCTCAGCTTCCTGAGGCATGTACCATCACGCCAGGCTAATTTTGTATTTTTAGTAGAGACAGGGTTTTTCCATGTTGGTCTGGTTGGTCTCGAACTCCCGACCTCAGGTGACCTACCTGCCTCAGCCTCCCAAAGTGCTGGGATTACAGATGTGAGCCACCGCGCCTTGCCTCTATCGTTTTTTTTTTTGGAGACGGAGTCTCGCTCTGTCGCCAGGCTGGAGTGCAATGGTGCGATCTCGGCTCACTGCAACCTCTGCCTCCAGACTTCAAGTGATTCTCTTGCCTCAGCCTCCCAAGTAGCTGGGACTACAGACACACACCACCACGCCCAGCTAAATTTTGTGTTTTTTGTTTTGTTTTGTTTTGTAGATACAGGGTTTCACCATGTTGGCCAGGGTGGTCTTGATCTCCTGACCTTGTGATCCACCCACCTCGGCCTCCCAGAGTGCTGGGATTACAGGCGTGAGCCACCGTGCTGGCCTCTATTCATTTTTTTAATGTAGATCATGGCCCACATTAGTTTTCATGACCTACTAATGGGTTGTGATTGATAGTTCACAGCAGAGCACCCCTCAGGCCTGCAAGGGAAAGTGCACGGTACTAGGCTCTAGGGACACAAAACTCCATGACCATCCTTTCCTTAAGGAGCTCTCTGCCTGGCTGGGAAGACAGACTCACGGCCTAACAGTGAGGAAGCCGCCACTGTGGTTTGTTCAGAGTCTCCGGGGCAGCTGTGAGAGGAACCATCCTTCTCTAAGGGAAAGCGTCACAGATGAGAGGGCATCTGGGATGGGTTTTCACTGCTGAAGAGGAGTTGCATGGTTGAATTTGGGGAAGGGCATGGCAGGCAGAGTGAGAGGCCCAAGGTGTGGAAGGAAAACGGCGTGTCTGGGAATGAGAGGCAGTGAGGGGAAGTGAGCCTCTCTCAGGTGAGCAGGAGAGCCCAAAAGAGGCCATTGTACACGACAAGGCCAGAAGTGAAAGCAGTGTGCGCGTTTTTCGGGGGTGTGAGGTGGGAGAGTGCAGATGAAGAGGGCGGGCATTCCCAGCCTTTGGTGGACCGTGATGCTGACAGCAGTATGACCAGCGCAGCACGGCCAGGGGGTGGGGGGAGACGTGCCGGGCAGGACAAGCAGAATGGCAGGAGCCTCTGAGACTGCCCAGTACAATGGCCCAGGGGCCGGATGGTTAGGAGTGCAGGTTGGGCTGCTCCCTGGCCACCCCCAATCCATCCTCTTGCCTATGCCCCAGAACTCTGTGATGAGAAGGCCTAGGGGGCAGGGGGGCCAGGAGGTCACCCGCATCATCCTCCCTTGAGGCAGCATGGCACTCCCAGGCCCAGGCCACGAGGGTGCTGGCCAGAGCTGGGCCCCAAGGCTTAGAGCAATTTTTAGGTATGGGAACTCTGAAATGAGAGAGAAGAATCAACCTTTCTTCCTGGAGATCACTGGTTAAACATGAGACTCTGAGAAGCTATAGCCCCCTTTGAAGTAGGAGGAGGAATGAAGTGGATTTAAAGTTCCCTCACACCAGAGTAACCTAATTCCAAAGACCCTGGTCTCAACTTGTCATGGAAAAGGAAGGGGAATTCTGGGTTTTCAAAAGAACACTGCTTGGAGGCAATAGAAGTCTGGACAGTGGCTAGCTCCAGGTGGGGGCTGGATATTGAGTGGGAGGGGGCACACAGGAACCTTCTGGAGTGCTGGGAATGTGTATGTATTGATCTGGGTGGTGGTTGTACTTATATCTACGCATGTTGGGATCAGGGACCTTCATGTACTCTCCTGTACATACAATATACCTCAACAGTTTTTTTAAAGTTTATTACAAAAGTTGAGAGATGAGAAGTATTAGGTTGGCACCAAAGTAATTGAGGTTTTGGCCACACTTTTAATGGTCAAAACCACAATTACTCTTGCACCACCCCAATATATTATAAGATGGAAGGAGAGGCCACAGTGCCGGGAGGAGTGGAGGGAAGTAGCAGGCACTTCCTGCGCCTTACGTCCCGTCCTCCTCACTGCCATTCCAGGAGTGCAGGCATTATCCCCATTTCCCAGCTCCGGCATTTGAGGCTCGAAAGGTTAAGTACTTTGCCCGAGGTCACACAGTGAGCAGCAGAGCCAGGCTCACGCTCCACCACTCCTCCTTCACATAAGTTATTCATGGAATTCAGACTCTGGAAGAGCAGATAAACGCTGAGGCTGAGGTCCCCTTCAGCTCTGAGGTTCTGGTTGTGTGTGATTAAATGGGAGGTGGGAGTGAGGGGCCGGGCTCGCCTCCCAGGAGGAACTGGAGGCCAGGTATGCAGATGGAGGACTGGCCTTCCTTGCCCTCAGCATCCCTCCCACCCAGCGCTTATCTGCTAGTGAGGAGGCTGGAGTTTATCAATGCTACACTCAATTACGCTGCACATCTGTCTCCGCAGCTTTGTGGGGAGAGGGGGGTCCTGGCACTGAAGCAGCCAAGGCCAGGCAATCGATCACCACCTGCCACCCTCCCTCCAGGCCCTCGGCTCCCGGGGTGGGGCTGGGCAGGGAACCGCCAGGGAGAGGCGGGAGGAGGAGAGGAGAAGAGAGAGAGAGAGACTCTGTGTCCACCAATACCAGGCAGGAGCACTGGGGCTGTGCTGGGGCCGGGGCCCGAGAAGGAGGGAAGGGAGAAAGCAGCGACAGCATCTCCAAACTCTTCCTTCAGAGCTTTGCCAAAGGTCTTAGTTCGACGAGGGGTGTAGCGGATTAATTCCACAGTTTCTGCTAAATCCAGAGAAACAGGCTGGAGGACATAGGCCTGACAGCGTTTGCAGCACCAGCCCTTCCAAGAGGAAAACTTGCCCTTGGAATGGGCAACCAACCCAGCTTCTTGCAATATCGCTCTGGGGCGTTTTGTCTCCTGTCCCTGAACCCCACCGCTGGTCAGCAGTCACTGCACAAAAAGGAGCCCCCAGCCCCCATTCAGAGGGCAGGCTGAGGTCTGTGTGCAGCGGGTGGCTCTGTTTGTCCCTGTGGTTCCAGGCCCAGCCACACTCACACAGAAACAGTGTCCTTCCCCACACTGTCCCCCAAGGGGTTAGTTCTAGGCAGGAGTCAAGGAACTGGAGCTGAGGGGCCCAGCAGGCGGCAGGTGGGGCAGAGGCGCTGAGGACCCGGGCTGTCTCTGAAGGGATTTATACCTGAGGCAGCCTTGACCTCTGCTCCTGTACAACAGGTGCTGATCCACGTTGGCTGGGCTGGTGACTCTTCAAAGACCCTGGGTTTGAATCCTGACCCCACTCCATAGAAGCTGTGCAACCTCTGATGAATCACTTAACGTTTCTGACTCTCAGTTGCCTCCCTGGCAAAATGGGGCTAAATAATCCCTTCTTTGCCGACACACAGGGTTGTTGGGGGGATCAAATGCAACGCATGTTCTCCACACATTTCACTATAGCTACTCACAAGCACCCGCTACAGGTTCAGTCCTAAACTTGGTGCTCTGGGAACACAAAAGGCATGTAAGACATGGCCCCTGCCTCAAGCAGCTTGAAATCCAGTTGGGGAAAGTATACATGTGACAGTCTGAACTCCTGATCACCTCTGGAGATTACGAATTAAAGACAATTAGCTTTCTCTGCAGCTCCCCAGTAGAAACTGCATGAGCAGGCCATGTGCAAAGCAGCCTTAGATGGTGATGGCAGGTGAGTGGGCAGCTCTGAGCTCCGTCCTGGAAAGGGCTGCGTGCTCAGCAGTGAGGGGGTGGACTTGTCTGGGCCTTTGCCAAGCCTTGGGGTCAGAGGTACAGTGTGAACATGAGTCATCAAGTCACTGCCTCTCTGGATCCTAAGACCCAGCCCCGGGCTCTTGGCCCAGAAGCCACAAGCTCTGCCTCATCCACCCAGCCCAATCAGGGGAGGGCAGGAGGGGGCAGCAGGCTGCGGTGGAGGGGAAAGGTAAGTGCCTGGAGGGTTTCCATTAAGTTCTAAATGGTTCTTTAAGCAGTTGAGCACTGACACAGCGCTTAGGTGTTGATGGAGAAGGGAACCTGAACTCAGATAGGATCTGAAGGTCAGGGAGATGCTGGGGCCCAGCTGAAGACCCCTCTCCACCTCCCCCAACCCTCACCTTCTCTCCACTTGTGAAATGTCTTGGGCTCTCCTAGTAGTTTTTTGTTTTTGAACCTGCCTCCCCAGCTAGCATGGCACTTGCTAACTTCTCGAGTCCTAGGAACCAACTTCTGCTGTCTCCGACGAAGTCCTAGAGCTGGAGCGCCTCCTAACCCTGAGAGATGACTCGAGCTGGAAGGGAGTTAACATCTCATTCTTTCTGCGTGCAACACACTCGTTTAATTCTAATGACAATATCATGTAACACAGAAGGAAATGGCTGCTCAGAGAAGTCAAGCAGCTTTGCCTAGGATGCCCGGGTAGTGAGTGGTAGGGCCGAGATTTGGGTCCTGATCTATTTGCTGGTGGGTCTGCTCTCTCACAGCAAGTCTAGGTGAGAGTCAGGGGTCTCTGGTCTGCAAGTGTGGCGGGACTACTGGCCAGAGATCCAGGTCCACAGGGACCTCTCGGAGACTCAGCTTGTTCCCTACTTCCTTTCCACCGGCATAGAACACCACAAAATTCCCTCCCTGCTTTCTGACCCCCAAACACTGGCTTGGGTGGCTGAGTTCCCCTTGCACATGTATGCAGGCGTGCGTGTATGTGTGCATGTGTGTTTGTTTACCCTGAGTTTTACATGTCAGTGCACACACGCCCCTACACAAAACCTCTGTGTCTTTTAAGTCACGGTTGTTTTTCCCACCTTCAGAAATAGCTGCAGAGAAAAGTGGGAAGTAGTCAAATGTAAATAGGCTTGCTGTGTTCCTGCTCAGGGAAGGGTACCCTGCCTCCAACTGCTCCCCTCCCAAGCCCTAGCATCCTGGAAGCAGGATGAGGTAGGCGAAGCGCCCCTCTGGCCCACTCAGAGACAGCTGCCAGGATGGCTGCAGGAGACATGGCTCCAAGCTTTCTGTGGCTGCCTGGTAAGGAGTCATCACCCCAGGGGACAAGAATGGGCATGCGGCCTGCTGCTGTGGCAGTCAGTATATCTCAGACCCTCCAGGGACCCAGGGTAGGCTTGGGCCAGACAGACCTGGGAGCAGAGATGGGAAGTGTGGACGGCACACAGCCCCTGGACTTGGGTTCATTCCTGTATCTTGCTGCTCACCAGCTATGTGACTTGTGCCCAGTTCTTTAACCTCTTCAGGACCTCAGTCTCTTCATCTGCAAACTGGTGGTTCTAATGCTTATCTCACATACCTGTTATGAGGGTGATGTGAAATAAGACTTCAGAGTCTTTGAAGAGTCCTGAGCAATCGTAGGTGCTCAGTGTTTGTGCATTTCTTTGACACTTGTAGCTAAAAACCTACCTGGAATCAGACTTCCACTCAGGAGTCAGACCAGGCTCAAGAAGGGGATACAGTCTGGCCCCTTTTCATTTCCATCTTTGGTTCTTGGCCAAGACTGGACTTGCCCCCACGGCCCTGGGATCTGAAAGAGAAACTGGGTAGGTTCCTCACGCCGGATGGAGGAAACAGCTGTGGCTTGGATTCTCGATTGCAGGGGTGATGTCCAGGCTCCTGGGGAAAAGGGCTCTGGAGTCAAAGAGACTGAGTCATACAATCAACACTCACTGGGCACCCATCCTGTACTACAGGCATGAGGCAAGACAGGTCTCTAGTTGGAGACTTTTTCCCACGGTGTGGTCAGAACTGTGACAGTAGGAAGTGTGAGTACTGTAAGAGCATAAGGCCAGCCCCTTAGCCAGGCAGGGAGGTTTTAGAGAAGCTTTCTTCTGCAGGAGTTGACTGAACTTAAAGCTGAGCATTGAAGAACAAGTAGGAGTTTTCTGGAAGACAATGAGGAGGAGATATTAGAATGGGTGGCATGTCACAGTAACTTCAACCCAAAAGGTTTGTGTGGAATGGGTAAGTGGGGTGGTGACAAGAGAAGCCAGGTGAAGGGGCCAAGGCAGGTCATAGAAGGTCTTACCTGCACAGCTGAGGAGCTCAGACCCAGGCTTCTTAACTCCACTACCTTGTCCTGGGCAACTCTGCCAGGCTGTTGGGAAAGGGGAAGAACTCCTGCCTCCATGATAGGGAAGCTGGCAAACACCAATGCAATACCCCCACCCAGATGCGCCAAGACAGCAGAACACCCGCTTCCCCAGCCTGCCTGTATATGGACCAGACCTGCTGCCTTTCACCTCTAGAGTCCTGGGGAGTCCATCCCAGATTTTAGGAGGTGTACTTATTCCACCAACCCTCACCCACCTCCCACATACACTGCCAGAGGAAGTTCTGGAAACTCATTTTATCTTTCATTTACCCAGTGAGCCAAGCAGGTTGGGAGGAAAGAGGTAAGAAAAGTTAGAGAACCTACCTCACATCTCTCTAGGCTCTGAAGGACACTGAAGATGACAATAATTTCAGCCCATCCACTCTCCTTCCCTCCCAAAACACACACACACACACACCTTCCTCTCTTTCACTGAAGACTCACAGACACTCACTCTGTGAGCAGATCTTAGAAACCGACACTAAAGCCTTAAGGACAGGCCTGGCCATGACCTGTGCAGCTTCTTTGGCTTGTTGAGTCAAAAACATGGGAGGGGCTGGGCACGGTGGCTCACGCCTGTAATCCCAGCACTTTGGGAGACCAAGGTGGGCAGATCCCTTGAGGTCAGGACTTCAAGACCAGCCTGACCAACATGGAGAAATCCCGTCTCTACTAAAAATACAAAAATTAGCTGGGGGTGGTGGCACATACCTGTAATCACAGCTACTCAGGAGGCTGAAGCAGGAAAATTGCTTGAACCTGGGATGCGGAGGATGCAGTGAGCTGAGATCACACCATTGTACTCTAGCCTGGGCGACAGAGTGAGACTGTCTCGAACAAACAAACAAGCAAACAAACACAGGAGTGGGGGTAGATACTGTTTCTCTGCAACCTCCTTAACTCTGCATCCTCTTCTTCCAGGGCTGCCCCTGATGGGGCCGGGCAATGAGTGAGCAGGCCCCGCCCCAGTGGACAAGGAGGAGGAGCTGTATCCAGGAGGGCGAGAAGTGAAGCGCGGTGTCGAATGACTGCCCTGGCTGGGTGGTTCCTCGGACCCTGGCAGGGTTGCTGACCCTCACCCTGCAAAACACGAAGAGCAGGACTCCAGACTGTTCTTGTGAATGGTCCCCTGCCCTGCAGCTCCACCATGAGGCTCCTCGTGGCCCCCCTCTTGCTAGCTTGGGTGGCTGGTGCCACTGCTGCTGTGCCCGTGGTACCCTGGCGTGTGCCCTGCCCGCCTCAGTGTGCCTGCCAGATCCGGCCCTGGTATACGCCCCGCTCATCCTACCGCGAGGCCACCACTGTGGACTGCAATGACCTATTCCTGACGGCAGTGCCCCCTGTGCTCCCCGTGGGCACGCAGACCCTGCTCCTGCAGAGCAACAGCATTGCCCATGTGGACCAGAGTGAGCTGGGCTACCTGGCCAATCTCACAGAGCTGGACCTGTCCCAGAACAGCTTTTCAGATGCCCGAGACTGTGATTTCCATGCCCTGCCCCAGCTGCTAAGCCTGCACCTGGAGGAGAACCAGCTGACCCGGCTGGAGGACCACAGCTTTGCAGGGCTGGCCAGCCTACAGGAACTGTATCTCAACCACAACCAGCTCTACCGCATCGCCCCCAGGGCCTTTGCGGGCCTCAGCAACTTGCTACGGCTGCACCTCAATTCCAACCTGCTGAGGGCCATTGACAGCCGCTGGTTCGAAATGCTGCCCAACTTGGAGATACTCATGATTGGCGGCAACAAGGTAGATGCCATCCTGGATATGAACTTCCGGCCCTTGGCCAACCTGCGCAGCCTGGTGCTAGCAGGCATGAACCTGCGGGAGATCTCTGACTATGCCCTGGAGGGGCTGCAGAGCCTGGAGAGCCTCTCCTTCTATGACAACCAGCTGGCTCGAGTGCCCAGGCGGGCACTGGAACAGGTGCCCGGGCTCAAGTTCCTAGACCTGAACAAGAACCCGCTCCAGCGGGTTGGGCCGGGGGACTTTGCCAACATGCTGCACCTCAAGGAGCTGGGGCTGAACAACATGGAGGAGCTGGTCTCCATCGACAAGTTCGCCCTGGTAAACCTCCCCGAGCTGACCAAGCTGGACATCACCAACAACCCACGGCTGTCTTTCATCCACCCCCGCGCCTTCCACCACCTGCCCCAGATGGAGACCCTCATGCTCAACAACAATGCTCTTAGTGCCTTGCACCAGCAGACGGTGGAGTCCCTGCCCAACCTGCAGGAGGTAGGTCTCCACGGCAACCCCATCCGCTGTGACTGTGTCATCCGCTGGGCCAATGCCACGGGCACCCGTGTCCGCTTCATCGAGCCGCAGTCCACCCTGTGCGCAGAGCCTCCGGACCTCCAGCGCCTCCCAGTTCGCGAGGTGCCCTTCCGGGAGATGACAGACCACTGTTTGCCCCTCATCTCCCCCCGCAGCTTCCCCCCCAGCCTCCAGGTGGCCAGTGGAGAGAGCATGGTGCTGCATTGCCGGGCACTGGCCGAACCCGAACCTGAGATCTACTGGGTCACTCCAGCGGGGCTTCGACTGACACCTGCTCATGCAGGCAGGAGGTACCGGGTGTACCCCGAGGGGACCTTGGAGCTGCGGAGGGTGACGGCGGAAGAGGCAGGGCTGTACACCTGTGTGGCACAGAACCTGGTGGGGGCTGACACTAAGACAGTTAGTGTGGTTGTGGGCCGTGCCCTCCTCCAGCCAGGCAGGGACGAAGGACGGGGGCTGGAGCTCCGGGTGCTGGAGACCCACCCCTATCATATCCTGCTATCTTGGGTCCCCCCACCCAACACAGTGTCCACCAACCTCACCTGGTCTTGTGCCTCCTCTCTCCGGGGTCAGGGGGCCACGGCTCTGGCCCGCCTGCCTCGGGGCACCCACAGCTACAACATTACCCGCCTCCTTCAGGCCACGGAGTACTGGGCCTGCCTGCAAGTGGCCTTTGCTGATGCCCACACCCAGTTGGCTTGTGTATGGGCCAGGACCAAAGAGGCCACTTCTTGCCACAGAGCCTTAGGGGACCGACCTGGGCTCATCGCCATCCTGGCTCTCGCTGTCCTCCTCCTGGCAGCTGGGCTAGCGGCCCACCTTGGCACCGGCCAACCCAGGCAGGGGGTGGGTGGGCGGCGGCCTCTCCCTCTAGCCTGGGCTTTCTGGGGCTGGAGTGCCCCTTCTGTCCGGGTTGTGTCTGCTCCCCTCGTCCTGCCCTGGAATCCAGGGAGGAAGCTGTCCAGATCCTCAGTAGGGGAGACACTGTCGCCACCATTGTCTCAAAATTCTTGAAGCTCGGCCTGTTCTCAGCAGTAAGGAAATCACTAGGACTACTTTTTACCAAAAGGGAAGCAGGCTGGGCCAGATGCCCTGCCCAGGAAGGGGACATGGACCCACGTGCTTGAGGCCTGGCAGCTGGGCCAAGACAGATGGGGCTTTGTGGCCCTGGGGGTGCTTCTGTGGCCTCCAAAAAGTTGCCCTTACCTTCCAGGGCCACCTCTGCTGCCATTCTGAGGAACATCTCCAAGGAACAGGAGGGACTCTGGCTAGAGCCTCCCGCCTTCCCATTTTCTCCCTGCCCAGAGGCTCCTGGGCCTGGCTTGGCTGTCCCCTGCCTGTGTCCCCAGGCTGCACCCCTTCCTCTTCTCTTTCTCTGTACAGTCTCAGTCGCTTGCTCTTCTGCTTCCTGGGCAAGGGCTAAAGGAGGCCTCTCCATCTCACCTCGGAGGGCAGCCCTCAACATGGGAGTGACCCCAGCCAGATCTGAAGGACATTTGGGAGAGGGACGCCCAGGAACGCCTCATCTCAGCAGCCCGGGCTTGGCATTCGCAGCTGACTTTCTATAGGCAATTTTGTACCTTTGTGGAGAAATGTGTCACCTCCCCCAACCCGATTCACTCTTTTCTCCTGTTTTGTAAAAAATAAAAATAAATAATAACAATCATACGGGGGAAAGGAATGAAAGGAAAATCATCCTCTGAGTATTGAGTGTAGTTAAGGAGCTCTGCTCTGGAATCTCCTCGGAGCCTGGAGGGTAATGGGCGTGGGGGGCCACCTGGGATATGAGAACAGGGACAAGAAAAGGGACAGGGTGAAAGAGAGGACAGTTTTTCCTTTTCAGTTTGAATTCTGGCTCCTGGGCCTGCTCCTGGCCCCCAAGAGTCTCTGTGGCTATGACAATGACCAGAGCAAGGAAGGGAAGGAGGCAGAGTGCAGGAGGCAAGGAGATGGGTGGGAGAGAACCATCAAGACATACCCCAAGATGGAGAGAGCGGAAATTTCCATCACCAAATGCTGTCACCCCTTCGCCTTCTCTGATAAGCAATTAACATGCCAGAGCATAGGAAGCACTTCCCAGCCTATTTCTAATTAAACAAACCCAAGAGGCAGAGTCATGCAGAGAATTGCAAATCATCAAGACAGCAAGAACTGGCTCACTGGGGCAGGAGCGGGACGTGGGGTGATAGAGGATTTAGGGAGGTGAGGGCTATGGGATAAGGAGGTGACTGCATTTTATCTTTCTGTTCCATTTCGGTATAATTTGCAATGAGCATGGTTTGCTTTTGTAGTTTTTTTTTTTTTTCTTTTGAAACTGATTGAGTTCTTAGGACTCCATGTGAAGAGGAACATCTGTTGGGAAGCCATTAGAGCCTAGGGCAGAGGGGCACTGTGGGCCCATCAAGGGGCCGTGCCAGAGCCCGTTGCCACTGGGCCACTGCTTTCCATTTCTGAGCTACGCTGGGAAAGGAATGGGTTTCCTGAGACTGACAGCAATGCACAAGCCCCGAGGGTCCCCCTGTGTTACACAGCACATTTGGCAGACTTGGTGGAAGCAGATCCTGAGCCACCATCAAGACTGCAGGTGCATACATGGGCGGAAGCCAGACCAGTGACAGAGCAGCAGGTCCCATGGACCTGAAGCACTCACGTAAACCAGAGGGTAGTGTCCCTCCCTCAGGAAGCTCAAAGACAGCAGGCTCTGCGAAGACCATCAGCAAATAGCCACGGTAGGAGCCTTCTTCTTTTGGCCCAGGTCCTCTCTCAAGGCTACATCAGAGTCACCTGTGGGGCTTGCTAAACACAGATGGCTGGTCGCGCCCCCAGAGTTCCCATCTAGTAGACCTGGGTGGTGACTGAGAACCTGGATGTCTAACAAGTTTTCGGGTGACACTGATGCTGCTAGACTGGGGACAACACTTTGAGAACCACTGGGCGCAGGCTTGCTGTGGCTAGGAATTTTCACTCCTTCTGCTCCAGGCCTCAGCTTTTTAATAGACAGTGTTGTGGCCTATGGCTCCAAAAGAGAGTTGGGAAGGGGCTGGAGGATGGTCCCCCCTCCCCACTCTTCTGACAGGTTGCTCAGTCCCCATTTCAATGACACACTGCCCTGAGGTCAGCTGCTACTTTCATGACTGCTTTTTTACATGGGCATGTTCTACATTATTTAGAGGAGGAGAAGGCAGAGATGCTTTCTACATCTACACACATGTTCCCCTTTCCTTTCCCTGCGGCACCCTGGCAGACATTCCTTGCACCCCACACGGTTCTCTTCTGATGAGTTTTGGGATCATCACAGCCATGTTCTAGGCAGCCCTTCCAATGGACTGGAGCTGGCCTGTGCAGTTTAGCCTATTCTCCATTCTCAGGATCCAGAAGCTCTGTAGGGAGGAGGTGGGACAGAGCCTGTGCTGATCATGGAAAACTGGAGTCAGAAATCAACTCCTCAGGCCAGGCGCAGGGGCTCACGCCTATAATCCCAGCACTTTGGGAGGCTGAGGCGGGCGAATAACCTGAGGTCAGAAGGTCAAGTTCATCCTGGGCAACACGGTGAAACCCCCTCTCTACGAAAAACACAAAAATTAGCTGGGCATTGTGATGGGTACCTGTAATCCCAGCTACTTGGGAGGCTGAGGCAGGAGAATCGCTTGAACCCAGGAGGCGGAGGTTGCAGTGAGCTGAGATCGCACCATTGCACTCCAGCCTGGGAGACGAGCAAAACTCTGTCTCCATAAACAAAAAAGAAAGAAACACCTCTTCTTTCCTCCCAGAAGATCCACAGTGCTGCCTGAGACATGGAGAATCAAGGTGTTCCCTTAAATAAGCTCCTGACCCCTGTCAGAGCCTGTGGAGCCCTGTAACACCCTGTCACCACCTCCACTGCCACCCCAGAACTTACTGAGCTATCAAAACAGGAGTACCTGCAGATACAGAGGTCCCAAGGCTTTAGATCCCTCAGGCTCAAAAGACATGCACATGCGCCTGCAGTTGGAAGGTAGGAAGAGGGAGTGTTCCCAGCCCTGGAGGAACACTTGCCTGCTCTGATCTCTTTGCTACCCCCATTTCCACCAGACTCCTCAGTTACAGAATGATTGGAAGCTGTGAGCCCCTGGGGAAAGGCAGAAATCATCCAACCCAGAGGATGAAGCTCTGGTTCCCAGGCTCCAGGTGCCTGTACTTGATGCCCTGTGGCATCTCAGCTACTGTGGGGCTCACAGCTGCTCAAGCCCTTGAATGTGAATGCTTTCTTCTCAGAAGAAAGTGTCAGTTATGAGCGATTAATCTGTGTCTCACCTGAATCCCCAGGTCCTGAACTGTTTGTCTGCACCAGAGAAGTTAGGTGAGGTGGGAAAAGGAAAGCAGCTCATGACATCTCTTCTGTAAAGACAGACGACACTGCAGGGACACTCCCCAGTTGGAGAGAGGGAGGACAAGGCGCTCTGTGGGTTGCTGTGTCCTGGAATAGCCAGAAATGGAGAAGCTGAACATAAGCAGCCTCTCCCCTGGTACAGAGCTGGACATGTGGCCCTGGCGTGTTTCGAGCAAGAGGAAGGACAGTAGGACCATCCCCTGCCCTCCTCTGGCTCTGTGTGTCCATTAACACAGCCTAACAGGTGACATCTGAAGTGTTAGCTTCAACACTAGACCAAACATGTGGGCAAATAAATGTACTGGGTTTAAAACAAAACAGCTATTAAGCCTGGTGTCTTCTGTACATTTCAGATTGCTTTTCTTTTAATCCTAAATAGAAATAATACTTACCACCAGGTGCAGTGGCTCATGCCTGTAATTCCAGCATTTTGGGAGGCCAAGGCGGGTGGATCACCTGAGTTCAGGAATTCAAGACCAGCCTGGCCAAGATAGTGAAACCCCATCTCTACTAAAAATACAGAAAAATTTAGCCAGGCATGGTGGTGGGCGCCTGTGGTCCCAGCTACTCAGAAGGCTGAGGCAGGAGAATCGCTTGAATCCAGGAGGTGGAGATTGCAGTGAGCCAAGATTGTGCCACTGCACTCCAGCCTGGGCAACACAGTGAGACTCTGTCAAAGAAAAAAGAAAAGAAAAGAAAGGGAAGGAGGGAAAAAGGGAGGGAGGGAGGGAGGAGGGGAAGGGGAAGGAGAAGTGGAAGAGGAAGGAAGGAAGGAAGGAAGGAAGGAAGGAAGGAAGGAAGGAAGGAAGGAAGGAAGGAAGGAAGGGAAGGAGAAAGAAAAAGAAAAAGAGAGAGAGAGAAAGGGAGGGAGGGAGGGAGGGAAGGAAGGAAACTTGCTTCTGTTTAAAATTTTAAGCTTAGGGCCTATCATTTCTTTCTATTGAAATGACTTCAAAGCCTAACCCAATTTGTTGAGGGTATTAGTTTTCCCTCCCTAGTGCACTGGCAAATTCAGTCCTGCCTTCTGTGTCCTCATACATGGCTCAGATAGGTCACAGAGCAGAACTGGGCCAGGACAGTTCTGCGGCTCACCACTGCAGCCTTCCCGCCAGTCTGACATGGGTCCATTAATCAACGTGTCTGGTGTGGCCGCTCAGCTAGCTGCAAACCACCCAAATACACCATCTCGCAGCCTGCATTTCTGCATCTCATCTGTAGGGTTGTCAAGACAAACTCTGGGAGAGGCTGAGCTGAAATGAGGATGTAATGAGTGTGTGGCGTTCCTAGGAACCATCAGTCTAATCACCGCATCACAGAAGTAGAGAAGTGGTGTCAGGGACCAGCTGGGACTCTCCTGATCTTAGCACTGAAAGTCCCATGTTTCAGGAAACTCTCTCAGTCCTGGGGAAACTGGGATGGTTGGTCACCTTGTCTAGTGAATGCTAAGTCTACCCAAGCCATCTTCCTCCCTCCCTTCCAATCAACAAATATTGAGTGAAGATGACCATGTGATAGGCGCCATTCTATGGACTAAGGGTACAAACAAAAGTCGCAGAGGCTGTAGACCTCGCATTTTAGTAAGGGGAGAAAGCTGATGGACGGGAGAAGTAAGTTAAAATATCTAATATGTTGAATGGGGATGAGTACTAGGGAGAAAAAACGTCAGGAAAGATGAATGGGGCCTCGATAGGGTGGTCATAAAAGGCCTCACTGAGAAGGTAGCATTTCAGCAAAGAGATGGGAAAGTGAACCAAGCAGTTTTTGAAGGAAGAGTGATCCAGGCACGGAGAATAGCAAGGGTGAAGGCCAAGAGCAAGGAGGCTGGCGTGGCCCGAGCAAGAGGGGGTGGAGGAAAAGTACCCGTGAGACCTCCTGTCAGAGAAGCAGCAGCTGGCGGTGTGGGCCCTGCAGACCACAAAAAGGACTGTGGCTTTTCCTTTCAGTAAGAGGGGGAGCCCCTGGAGACTTCTGAGCAGACATGATTTGACTTACATGGATCCCTCTGGTTGCCAGACGGAGAACAGAGCATGTGGGTCTGGGGTGCACAAGGGCAGAGGTGAAGAGGCCAGGTAAGAGGCTACCAGGACTGTCACCTCAGTTGAATAATTTCCTCTAGAACTTTGCCAGGATGGACACAAAATGCACCTTTGTACTTTCTAAATCTATCCTTTCCCTTATTTTAGAAAATTGAAGCCACATTTGCTCTTTCGCAGGCTTCGGACTTCTTTCCGTTTCCCCATGATTCTTCCAAGTACTTATGCAAAGTAGTTCATGTAGATGAAGCCTCCAATATCACATCTGTAAGCTCTATCAGTGCCCTGCAGTGAGAATGACACTCACTGAAGGTGGTGAGGAATGATCTTGATTGGCCTTCAACTCCATCTTAATCGTGTTTGTTGTTAAAGCACATCATTCCAAGGGAGACAACAGTGACACGCACAAGTCACCATCCTGCTGTTCCATCAGCCATCAACAACGCCTTGACAGGTCCAGGCATGATGGCTGCCTTCCTTCTTTGTGATTTTACCCAAAGAACTCTTGTGTGTCCTTCACAAGTGTCACAGCAACCTGTCCTTTAACCCAGCCAGTATGATTCTTACCCATTTACACTATTTTTTTGCAGTTACCCTTTAAGAACATCTCCCATATTTTGTAGAATGGCAATAATGGCTAATATTGATGAAGCATTTACTACATGCAAGTCACTGTAGTAGGCATTTCACAGGTGCCTTTTCATTTTATTCACAGCTACCTTATTCAAGTGGGTACAATTATCCCCATTTTACAGATTTAGATATTAGAGCTCAGAAAAGTTAAATGATTCATTCATCCAAGGTCGCACAGCTAGTAGGTGGCAGAACCAGAATTCAAATGCTGTCTGATTCCAAAGGCCGGTCTTCACCACTCCACCCTACTGTATTCAAATTTACATACTTTCGGCCAGGCATGGTGACTTATGCCTGGCGGGAGGATCACCTAAGTTCAGGAGTTCGAGACCAGCCTGGCCAACATGGCAAAACTCCATCTTTACTAAAATACAAAGATTAGCTGGTCGTGTGGTAGATGCCTGTAATCCCAGATATGTGGGAGATCGAGGCAGTAGAATCGCTTGAACGCAGGAGGTGAAGGTTGCAGTGAGCTGAGATTGAACCACTGCACTCCAGCCTCAGCAACAGAGCAAGACTCTGTCTCAAAAAAAGAAATGTACATACTTTCAAAGTATGTCAAAAGTTTTGGGAGAGCAGAAGGACTTCTAAGATCTGTGTGCGCTGGAGAGCTCCCTGTGCAGCCACTTTTATTTTTAGAGGCTGCCCTCTTTTTTTTTTTTTTTTAAACTCAGGATAATTTGCGACTTTATTGTAAGGACTTCAGTTTTAAAACCTCTTGAACTATTTTCTCTTGAGAACCACAGCTGATGATTCCTTTCTCTGAAGTTTTGAAGCATCCTTTGTAGAAATCTGACTCTATATTCTCACCTTTTCATTCCCTGGATCCTATCAACTCTAAAATTCTGTAGTGGCTTCCTCTGGAGGCTCTGATCACTCCCCTCAGTAATCAGTTCTTTTGTGTTGGTCAGAATTAAGTCCAGAACAGCTTTTGCCCATGGGCCTCCTTTGCTTTTGAGCATAGATGTCAGCTGGGCAAGTCAGGAACTCATCAGAGGCTTACCGCTGAACTCAGCCCTGCACCAAGCGAGCGTCTAGATGGCAGGAGTCGCCCCTCACTGCCTCCTAATCTGCATGCCTATTTTATAGCATTGATGAGAAAACATGGTCCCCATGGTCTCCTTCTAGCCAAGTGGCCCGTGTAATTCTCATAGACAATGTCCTCCCAAGCCATTCTCCTTTATCCTCATCCAAAGGCTGGTTCTGCCTCTTATTGACCTTCTGTGGCCCTGTTACAGACATGAATCAGTACCCCCGCCCTCCACATCCACCACATACTCCAAATCTTTCTGTTTCTCTAGGCTGCTTTATCTACAGCCCCCAGCCAAAGAAATTCTGCTTGGTTAGAGAAATTTCCAGTCACCGTAGCTTCCTACCCCCACCTTCAGCACCACTGCACACTTAAAGAGACCTTATTTGTGTTGCTTCTGGATGTGTTAGAGCTCTGAAAGAGCCATTGTTCGAAAATGGCAACTTCCGGGCTGGGCGTGGTGGCTCGCACCTGTAATCCTAACACTTTGGGAGGCCGAGACAGGCTGATCACTTGAGGTCAGGAGTTCGAGACCAGTCTGGCCAACATGGTGAAACCCATCTCTACTAAAAAAACAAAAATTAGCTGGGTGTGGTAGTACATGCCTGTAATCCCAGCTACTTGGGAGACTGAGGCAGGAGAATCACCTGAACCTGGGAAATGAAGGTTGCAGTGAGCTGAGGTTGCACCATTACACTCTAGCCTGGGCAACAGGGAGAGACTCTGTCTCAAAAAAAAAAAAAAGAAAAAGAAAATGGCAATTTCCTTCACACAGAACACTAGTAGGTTGGGAGAACGCTAAGGAGCTATTCCTTAACTTTTAGTTGCCACCCTTACAAATCAAAAGGACCAGGCTGCCAGCCTGCAAGGGAGGATGAAAGGCCTAGACGCAACCTATGTGAAAAGGATCCTGTGTGGTCTATTTTGGAGGACTACTAAGCTCACTGATCTCGACCTTCTCACTTGCTCTTAGTATAGCTCAATAAATAAGGCCCAACAGATATTATCATCTCCATTTTATAGGTAAAGAGGCTGAGGCTTGGAATATTTAAAGAACTTACCCAAGGTCACACAACTAATAAGGTTACAGCTGGAGTTTGAACCCAGGTCCTCTAATTTTGAATTCCCTTGCCCTGTTCAGTTACCACGACACCTTCTACATAAAGAACAAGGATGTGGATGGCGTGTGCTCCTCTCAGGGGCATGTAACACTAGACAGAAACAATCAGGGCTAACTACAGAGGATAAAGAAGAGATGGTGTCACTTACGCCGATGGGGATTATAGGGCTGTGTGTGTGGTAAGCAGGAGCAAGAGCATACAGGGTGGTCCCTGGAGGCATGGGGGTGGCACTGAGCTAGGCAGAGCCACAGCTCAGTGTGTGCTTCACCATCCCAGAGCTCTAAGACCATTGATCAGTAAAATCCCAACTCTCACAGCTGAAGCAAGCCTCAAGGAGTCATCTGGTTTAGGCCCCTACCTTCTAATGGCTCAAATACCATTATCTCTATTCATTTTACAGTGAGTGATGAAGGAGGAACTAGAACCCGGGTCTCCTGACTCAGGGAAGGGCTACATTAAGGACCACTGGAAGACGGGTGGTCATTTTTCTCAGGCTCCTCCACTAGAGTCAGTGGGTCAAAGATGGACTTCCATGGATTGCTGAAAAATTTTCCTATGTACATGTAGAGGTAAAATGTCTGGAGAGAGGGCACCTTAGATTTAATAAGATTCTGAAACAGGTCCAAAATCCAGAAAGGTCAAGAACTACTGCTTTAAAGGGCACAAGAATCAGACTCACAGCTGCGGGACTCGAGACCACCGCTGGGAGTTGCCAAGGGAAACAGAGCCACCCACAACAATCTGAGCGTCTGCCAGTGAGTTTTAGATTGATGAACATTCACCATCTCTACACCTAAATGGGACCCAGATTTCCGTATAAAGACATTTCCTTTAAAACAAGGAAAATGAAGTGAATTCCCAGTGTTTTCATTTGCAAAGCAAAGGCTCTTAGGTCGGCTCTTAACCTCCAAGCTTTCGGGAATTTTACTGCAATCCCCCACATCATCCATGGGTCTCTGACTCCTGAGAGCCACGTTAGAGCTCACTCAGCCAGTGAACAATACCTGTCCCACCACCATATGCCCAGTGAGGGCAGTGGCTTCAGCCAAGTGCCATGAGAAACCTAGACTAAAGCTCTTCTCTTCTTTAATCTTGGGTAGATTAGAATCACCCATCTGTTCTGTTTCTCCTTTTTGCCCCTGCCCCAATTCCTCAACCTCTCTGACCCCACCCTGCACACATGCAAATATATGGGCTGTGTTCACACGTGCCTGTACATGTGCTTGCACAAACACACACAACTTTGTAAATGTCATGTACAGCTCTGCTCCAGTACCCCATTCTACACACCATCTGCCAGAAGCTATTTTAAGCACGTAATAAAACTGTTTTAGAGTGAATCCTGGGGTGTTCTGCCCTTTGCTTCTCCAGGGCAAGAGCAACCGAGCTCCAGATGGAGCTAAATTTTGCTACCAAGTGAAGAGGAGGACAAAGAATCAACCAAGGGCTATGGAGAGACCCCAGTGACCTCCCCACTGCTTTGTCAGTACAAAGCAGTATGGTGTGTCTCCGCTTTGTACTGACTGTCCCTTGCTGTAACACCCTTGACTGATAACCAAACCTCCCCACCTCATCCATAGGCGGCTACCACCTTACTCAGTGGTTCTGAAGCCTGAGCACGCATCAGAAGCACCTGGAGGGTGGCGAAAACACAGGTTGCTGGGCCTCATCTCAGAGTTTCCAATTCCCTAAGGCTGGAGTGGGGCTTGGAAATATGCATTTCTAACACAAGTTCCCAAATGATTGCCGGTTCAGGGACTACACCAAGAGCTAGTAACCTAACTCATGAGCTTGTTGTGAAGATTAAATGAGAAAACATGTAAAGCACCTGGCACACAGTAAGGCAGTGGGTCTCAACCGTGGCTGTGCGTTAGAATCACCTAGCGGGCTTTAAAACATCCGGATGCTCAGCACTGCAGACCAATTAAATCCAGGTCTCTAGGGGTGAGATACGTAAATTATCACTTTTTTAAAAGCTCCCAGGTGACTTCACTATGCAGCCAAGGCTGAGAGTCGCTGAATTAAGTGCTCGATAAATTTACAATGCCCTTTATAAGCTACGCAGCCACCCCCATCCTAAGAGCCTCCCTCTCCTCCTCCTTCCTCTGGCTCCCACTGGAAGACCTGAGTGAAGCTTAACCTTGGCTTTGGCTTCTAGAATGGATGCTGAGGACTACGTGGAAGATGAGCGCTGGTTCATCCACTCAGCGGCTCATCCACTCAGTCATCATCAGCCCAGCTGCCATTACGTACCCACGAGGTGCTCGGGGGATGCAGGCATCAAATCCAGTGTTGTCCTCAGGAGTTGGTAACATAGAACAAAAGATGTAGAATAATAGACTCTCAGATCCTGAAGGGTCCTCCAGCCCCACCTCCCACCCACCATAGAAGTTGTCTTTACAACTTACCCATTATCTCTTCCCAGCATCAATACTTTAAGTGACAGAAAGCTCATCATTTCACAAGGCAGCCCATCCAGCTTAATAATGCTTCTCGTTAGAAAGTTCTTCCTTAGAAAACTGAAACACACTGCCCCATAACTCCTATCTGTTAGCTCTGAACTCTGGAAGCTCCTCATCCCAGGCTTCCCCTCCCACATGACTAGACTGCAGCTATCAGATTCCTTCCATGGTCAAGAGAAAATACAGCCTAAAAGTCAAGGGTGCATTAATCCCATCAAAGTACAGAGTTCCTCTCTATGAAAATTTACTGCCAGGCACGGTGGCTCATGTCTGTAATCCTAGCACTTTGGGAGACCAAGGTGGGCAGATCACCTGAGGTCAGAAGTTCAATACCAGCCTGGTCAACATGGTGAAACCTTGTCTCTACTAAAAGTACAAAAATTAGCAGGGCATGAGTGGTGGGCACCTGTAATCCCAGCTACTTGGGAGGCTGAGGGAGGAGAATCACTTGAACCCTGGAGGCGGAGGTTGCAGTGAGCCAAGACTGTGCCATTGCACTCCAGCCTGGGCAACAAAAAAAGAAACTGTCTCCAAAAAAAGAAAGAAAAGAAAGGCCGGGCGCGGTGGCTCACGCCTGTAATCCCAGCACTTTGGGAAGCCAAGGCGGGTGGATCACAAGGTCAAGAGATCAAGACCATCCTGGTCAACATGGTGAAACCCCATCTCTACTAAAAGTACAAAAATTAGCTGGGCATGGTGGTGCGCGCCTGTAGTCCCAGCTACTCAGGAGGCTGAGGCAGGAGAATTGCTTGAACCCAGGAGGCGGAGGTTGCGGTGAGCCGAGATCGCGCCATTGCACTCCAGCCTGGGTAACGACAGCGAAACTCCATCTCAAAAAAAAAAAGAAAAAGAATATTTACTTTCTGGCTCTCACAGATTGTGCTGGGAAGCTAAATTCAACATAACACAAAAATATTCACTAATGAACCAACCACAATTTACCCTTAACCCCTCACTAATAGATTCTTTCAGTTTAACTCCAGCCTCAGCCTGACCCAACCTATTGTGTCAAAGGTCTTTGTTGGTCTCTGCTGGTCACAGGTGGCTACCACTGCACAAACAAATATACAAACCAATTGCAAAGTGAAATTGCATATCCTGTCTCCCAAAATGCAGATTTTAATTATGTTGATGAAATCAATGTTAGAGAATTTTTTTTGCATCATCCACAAAGCCACTGAAAAAATAAGGAGCTGGGGGCAACCAACTAAACTGACGAAGAGAAAACCAGGAAGGATCATGACAACACAGTTACCTCCAAGTCAATGACCTGGATATCAGAAACTGAGAGGCCTTTGGAAAATGAATGAAGCATTGCAATATTTTTGCAAAAACAGAGACCCTCTTTAAGATCCTGCTGCAAAAAATCAAACAGGCAACGAAGACTCCCTCCAGGAGTCTACCACTTGGTTAAGGAGTCTAGTATTATCAGGGAAAGAGTTTCTATACTATATCAAGTACAAGTCAGCGATGATCAAGAGTTAGATTAAGGGGGACGTAGATTAATGATTCAGAAGGGGAGGTCCAAGAAGACTCGAACGGTTGGCGAAGGCTCTGCTGAGGAGGAGGAAGTGGGCTTGTTTTTGAAGGAGGATGTACATCCACCATCACCACCACCTGTCGGCCTCCTGTGTGGATACCCACCACACTCCAGTCAAGAGAGGCCCAAAAATCTACATCTAACATGCCAGGCACATTGAGGAATTAAATTGTGATGTGTATGGTCAAGATCTCAGGAACACAGACATGCAATGGACCAGGACGCCTGGCAGGGGAGGCCAAGGGCTAGAAGCACCCCTGGAGGTAGAGGAGGCGGGGACATCTGAGAAACCACTCGAGCCCCTGGCTGCCCTGTGTCCAACCCATGTGGGTGTGTTGCCAGCAGGCCGGTGCTGAGGGTCCCCCATAGGTCTGGACACTTCAGCCAGGAGGAGGACGGAGAAGAGCAAAGTCACGTTTTGCTCAGTGAAAGGGAAATTGACAGCAATTAGCCACCTTTCCCTCCATGCTGACGTTCCCCTGTATGGTCAGGGACACTTCCCAGCTTTCATCCTGTACGTCCTCTGACTCCAGTGGGACCCCAGAGAGCAGAACAGGTCACAGGAATAGGAAGGCAGAGATTCCCTTCATGGGTGTGGGACCGAAAGCAACATCGTGTTTCCCACCTCTCAGCCTCCCCACTATTTTTATAGAGAAGAAATAGGCTAAGGTGAATGCCAAGGGGAAAGTAACTTACAAATACATGCAGCGAGGAGAGAAGTGGGGTGTGTGCAGGAGGTGCAGTCAGGGAAAACGGCAGTTGTGATTCCTGGCCATTTTGGTTCCAGTTAAGCACCCGGGGCCTTCTCCTCCAGCTGCCTCTCTGGGTCCCCACCATCCTCAGGCAGGGGAAAGAGTGCCTGGGAATCCAATGCTACTCAAATAAAGGGAGTCTGAGTCAGGACCGACCTCTCACTTCCTACTGCCCCCAGGAAAGGAGAGCTGTCTATACCTCAGCCCCACCCTTACCTTCACTTTGCTTTGCTTTTTTTTTTTTTTTTTAAAAGAAAGGGGAGGTTCTATGTTTGGTTTTTGTGCATGTGTGTGGTTTGTGTGTGTTTTAGTTTTTGTTTTGTTTTGTTTTGTCTTATTGTTGTTTGAGATGGAGTCTCAATCTCTTGCCCAGGCTCACTGCACGAGGTTCAAGTGATTCTCCTGCCATAGCCTCCCAAGTAGCTGGGACAACAGACACATACCACCATGCCTGGCTAATTTTTACATTTTTAGCAGAGATGGGGTTTTGCTATGTTGGTCAGGCTGGCCTCGAAATCCTGACCTCAAGTAATCTGGCCACCTCAGCCTCCCAAAGCGCTGGGATGATAGGCATGAACCACCACACCTGGCCTTGTTTTTGTTTTTGGAGACAGGGGCTCACACTGTCACCCAGGCTGGCATGCAGTGGCACAACCATAGCTTACTACAGCCTCAATCTCCTGAGCTCAAGCAATCCTCCCACCCTAGCCTCCTGAGTAGCTGGGACTTATAGGTGAGCATCACCATGCTTGGCTAATTTTTGTATTTTTTGTAGAGATGGGTTTTTACCATGTTGCCTGGGCTGCTCTCAAACTCCTAGGCTCAAGCGATCCTCCCTCCTTGGCCTCCCAAAGTGCTAGGACTACAGACATGAGCCACCACTCCCAACCCTGCTTTGCTTTTTTAAAAAATGTAAATCATCTAATTTCTTTTCTTTTTATTTTTAATGGTGGTAAAAAGCACATAACAAAATTTATCTTTCTAACCTTTTATAAGTGCTCAGTGGTATTCAGTATGTTCACGTTGTTGTAAACCAATAGCCTGAACTCTTTACTTTGCAAAACTGAACTCCGTACCCATGAAACAAACACTCCCCATACCCCCAAGCCCCAACCTCTGACAACCACCATTCTACTTTCTGTCTCTATGAATCTGGCTGCTTTAGACACTTCATGTAAGTGGAATCATACAGTATTTGTCTTTTATTTCACTTAGCATCAGGTCCTCAAGGTTCCCCCATGTTGTAGAACATGTCAGACTTTCCTTCCTTTTCAAGGCTCAGTAATATTCCCTGGTATCTATGTACCGCATCTTGTTTATCCATTTATCTGTTGATGAGCATTTGGGTTGCTTCTACCTCTTGTCTGCTGTGAATAATGTCGCTATCAACATGGATATGCAAACGTCTCTCTTCAAGACTCTGTTTTCAGTTTGTTTGGATGTATACCCAGAAGCAGGATTGTTGGATCATATGGTCATTCTATTTTTAATTTTTTCAAGATGGCCATATTGTTTTCCACAGCGGCTGCATGATTTTACATTCCCACCAGCAGTGTACAACAGTTCCATTTCTCCACTCTGCTTTGCTTTTGAGTATTTGAGAACTAGGGGCTGCCCCAGCACCTCTGGACTTGAAATGAGAACCCAGGACCTGAGTTGGGTTTGGCCCGCAATCTTAGTCCTTCTCTGCCTTCTCTTCAGAGCCCCCTCTTTTCATTTCTGGAGAAATGTCATTATCTAGCCCGAGGGGTCATGCACTCCAGCAGGCCTGAGAGGAACAAAGAAAACCAGGGCTTCCAAGGCAATGAGTAAAACAAACACCCAACAGCAGTGGCCTCAGACGGCAGCTCCCACAGCAATGAGACAGATTTGGGGTGAGACATAGTGGGTCACCACCTCCTCCTGAGCTGGCTGCGTGGTCCACAGCAAGGGCAAGGAGATGAAAGGAGAGGCTGGACTTGGGGGAACAGGTGTGGAAGTGTGATGCCACTGTCACCTCTCCCCCATCCACCATGGCATCCTCCAACCCAGCCTCTCTGCTGTGTGTGGAGTCAGCAGCCAATGGTCTTATTCTAAAATCCAAATCTGGTGCCACCACGTCCTGGCTTCGAATGTTTCTGAGGCTTCTTACTGCCCTCAGACTGAAGTCCAAATGCCTTGCACGATTACGGCCCTGCATGACCTGGCCTTGGTATCTCATGCTGACTCTTTCCCGTCACTCTGAGGTCCAGCCACATCAAATGTGTTTCAGTTGCTGGAGCCAACCACACTCGCTGTCTCCTTTGGGCCTTCATACACAGTGTCCTCTCAGCTTGGGACATTCTCCTCCACACCACCCTCCTTCTCTCCTTTTCCTCTGTTTAGTTCTACTCATCCTTTAGGTTTCAGCCTAGATGGCACTTCCTCCAGGAAGCTTTCCATGACGTCCTCCAATTCTGAGTCAGGGCCTCTTCTCAGTACGGCCACAGAACTTATTAAACTGAGGGTGCAGTCTGTTGACTTGGCTGTGTTCTTAAAATACTCGGTTCCATGCGGAGAGCAGAGTCTTCTTCACTTTTCTCCCTAGCACTCAGAATACGGCCTGGTTCAGTGTAGGTGTTTATTAAAAGCTTTTTGAAGAGTCAGTGAATGAGTGAATACGTGAAGGACTGAACCATGAGGATGATGAGACCTGGCAGTGGTGGGTGGGCATCAGACTTCCACCTCCCCTCCCACCCACATGACCACAGAGGGCTCTAACTTGCCACCAAGTCAAGTAAAAAATTAACCAGACGTTTTGATTTCTTTCTTGGCTTTTGGTGTCTCCCCAAAATTATGAAAAATAAGGGTATGCAAAAAAGGGGTGGGGACCACATAAATGAAACACAAACCCTTGAGTTCCTTTGGAGAGCTACTCCAAAGCTCTGGGTCTGAGCAGATTTAAATTTACCTGGCTTTCCCCTGCCGCGAAGCACTTAGTAATGAAGAATGCACAGTTTCTTCAAGCCCCTCCCTGACTTTCCAGCTTCTGACCAAAGATCACCTTCTGCCCCCTCCAGCCCTCACCACCTCCCACCACCCCACCCGCCACCTCCTCTTCCTCTTGCCAGGAGATGGCTGTGATCTCTGGATGTCTCCCTGGGAGTCGGCCCAGCCCCAAGGCTCAAGGAGCCAGGTGTGACAGTGATGTATGGGTCCGGGCTGGACTCTAATTGGCCATTCCCTGTGGTGCATGGAGACTTAGCAAGACAAAAATCTCCCCTATAGCACTCTGAATCTTTTCCTGTGGCTGATAAACAGCAAGTCCCTGAACTGGGAACATTCAGAAAGGAAGAACAATGATTCAGGGGAGAAGAGGGAAGGAAAGCCTCCATCCAGAAGTGCTCATGCTCGCCCCAGGGCACTAGAGCTTCGTGTTCTAGGGACACAAAGGATTGGAACATTTTATGTAAGTACTATTGTCATGTCATTTGAACTAAAAACAGCATGCAAAATCCCAAAGAACTTCCACACCTGTTAGCCTTTTCACTCCCCTGCCGTCCAGGAGTGGGCAGGGGTCTCTGTACAACCAGAGCTACTATTATGGCTTATTATTATTATTGCCCCCTGTTATTACATTATTTATTACACTTTATCTTCAATCCTCCCAACAATCCCAGCAGGTAGGGAGTTGTCTGTGTCATCTAAAGCTGTATACAAACTTAACTTTTTAATAAGAAGAATAATTCTGAATTAGTGATTCACGAATAATTCATGCTCTTGTTTTATTTTGCTTTGTGTTTGTTTTCTAATGGACTTTATTTTTTAGAGCAGTTTTAGGCTCAGGGCGAAATTGAACAGATGGTACAGAGAGTTCCCACACAGCCCTGCCCTTGTGCGCACAGCCTCCCCCGTGCCCCACCAGAGTGATCCATTTGTTACAGTCAACGACCTACATGGGCACATTGCTGTTACGCAAAGTCTACAGTTCACATTAGGGCTGCTCTTGATGTTGTACATTCTGTGAGTTTGGATAAATGTACAATGACATGTATCCACCATTACAGTGTCCTACAGAGTACTTTTGCTGCCCAAAACATCCTCTGTGCTGAGGTCAAGAGTTTTAACCTCACATCTAGACAAAGAAACAGAGGTCCAGGAAGTTTTGTGACTTACCCAATGCCAGGTCCAGGATTCAAACCAGAGTCTATTATATTCCCGACCCCAAGCCCTTTCTCCCCTCTAGCACCAACGTCTCCCATGGCAGGTGGGTGAACTGTGGACCCTCATTACCCAGCTAGCCGGGGGCAATGTTGGAAGCCCAAGATGCTTGCCCTCATCCCAGACGTCTGCTGGGTCCCTCCCTGGCCTGGTGGTTAACCTCAGGCATTACCCATGACCAGGCATGATCCCAGTGATAGACTGGGATCATTGGATCAGATCCCAGAACATGAAGCGGACCTTTCAGTTCAGAGAGAAAACCTTGCCGTCCAGTGTCCTCTTGGGCTGGAGCCAGGCTTGGAAGTTCAAGTCCATCCTTCTCTTGACTCCCAGGCCTTGCAGTCCCACTATGGCAGAGCAGAGCAAGTCCTCTCTGTGCCATTGAGAAGGGAGTGAGGTAGTTACACGTTTAATAGTGACCACGTATGTCAAGGTTCTCTGATGCCAAAGGGCCCAGACTGGAGGTAGCCAGGTGGCCTGGCCAGGGCTGGAGTCTGGCCAGATTTGTCTAGCATCAAAGGTACTCCCAGCCCACCCCCCTCAAAAACATGCAGGGGTGCACATATACATGCTCTTAATTACTCCTGACCTGGTACCAGCCGCATTGTTGTGTCCTTTTCTAAGGGACTCTGCCTCCCACAATAGCCATTAAAACTGACAATTCTGAATGCAAGCTGTGGCCAAAAAAAAAAAAAAGGTAAGCTCCCAGCCCACCATTTGCTGGCAAACTGGCATGTCAGTGCTAACACCCTCATCACTACTCTGTAGTCATCCTTGTCCCTACAGCCCCTACATTTGGAAGGCCAGTCACAAAGCCTTTTCCCATCCACACCACAATCCCATGAGGTGAGCAGAGCAGTATTTGTCTCCCCAGTTGGCAGATGCAAAACATAAGACTCAGAGAGGTTAGGTGATTTACCCATGGTCACACAGCTGAGACTGGAATCTCAGCCTCTTTCTACTACCACACATAAAATTGCTTTGCTGTTGACAAAGCAGCAAGCATTTCTCCAGTTGCAGGCAAAACACCAGGCTGCCAAGCTACGATGCTTCGGGAGCACGAAAGCCTGTGATGAGAGAGAACACAGAACTTCCCTTCCCTCCCCTAGGCGGGGAGCCCCAGCAGGAGTCTCCGAAGGTCTCTGAGGACTACAGCTCTTCAGACTCCCTCTCACAGTGGCCACTCTGAGTCCTCAGGAGAGAGGGACTCGACAGAGCAAGGTGGCAGGTGAGGGAGGGCAGAGCCTCACCCGTCCTTCCTCTGCACCCCTTGTCCCCTCACCTCCTGAATATACTTCGGCTCCCCTCTCCCTCCCTATTTTGGGGCTTAGGAAGGTCAGATAAAGTATCCAAGACCTCTCGCCCTCATTTCTTCCTGTCCTTCAGGAGCCATGTTAAATCTTAATTAGAGGAAATCCAAGGCCATTCCCATGGAGCTCCATTCGAGGATAGCAGGAACCCCCAGTGCACACACACAGGGTGGGTGGGGCAAGCCCAGGCAGCGCACAGGTCTGGGGCTCAGGTGAGTCCCCCAGGCACACTGCAAGCTGCCAGAGCTGGTCTTGTGGACCTGCTGGGTGTCCAAGTAGGTGCAGCCTCCTTATCTATCTCTTTGCACTGGGGATCAGAAGAATGGGGGAAGATCCAGGACCCATCTGATACGCTGAGTTCAGTTCAGTCTGCCAGATGATTTTCCCAGTGAAATGAAATTCAGTCACACCCAAAGTGAGAACGGAAAGGCCCAGATAAATGAGGCTAAGATATGCGCCCACAGCTGTTCTAGAAACTGACCCTGCTCCATCACACACACACACACGCACACAGACATGCCAGTACATGAAACACACACGTGTAGTGTACATGCCCCCACAGACTGCAGCTCCACTCTAGAAGAAACGATTGTCAAGCATCACCCCACAAACCAGGAGCAGCTCCCAGCTCGTGTGTTACCTCCACCTCCTTCACTGCCCCAGCACTTAGACTCGGAGACCATAGTCACACGTGACTCCGTCCAGACCTAGGGGAGCCTGCTGTTCTTGCCCTCTCATATTATTTCCTGCTCTGAGCTAAGCTCCACAGTCATTCAGCCAAGCAGTGAAATAACTCCTCTTGCCAAAAAAAGCTAATGCAAGGTGAAATGGTATTAATAACAGCACAGCGTCTAGACAGGAGGTAATGGTCCTGAAACGTTCTGTACTGGTCCGCCTTCACCTTGCACAGCCTGAGAGCCACACACATTAATAAACTTGAGCGCCTTCAGCAAGGCTTCCCAGCATACAGGTCTAGACGGGATTCTCCCAATCTTGATGGCCTGTGAGAGCCATCCTTAGACAGTGTTGGATGATCTCATGGAATGGGGAGGAGAATCGTTCTCAGAATTTTTAAAGGAGACATTTAGAACAGTGTATGTGAGTTACAGGGAGCTCGGTTTTAACTCAATGGAAGACAATTTTCTAACAGCAAAAGCTGGCTAATGTTAACACAGGGTGTCTTGTGAGGTCGTGAGAGCTCTGTCACAGTATATATTAAGACAGCATAGTGTTTAAGAGTTTAAGCTATAAAGTCAGATGTACCTGGCTTCAGTTCCTGGCTCTGTCATTTCCTGATTATGTGACTTTGAGGAAGTTACTGGAAACTCAGTTTCTTTGTCGGCACATAAGCGTAATAATACCTCCTCGGGTTTTGAGGCTTATTTGAGATTAAAGCACATAAACTGGAGTGCCTCCCATGAACTATTATTATAAATAAAAAGCAGAAGCTAGGTGGCTGCCAGTCAGGGATACCAACAAAGAGACTCCCATAGTGCTTGGGGAGGAATTAGGGAATCTCTGAGATCCCATCTGACTCAAAGGATATACATATTCATTCTTTCTTTTTTTCTTCTCCTCATTCAACAAATGAAACTACACTGTGACAGAAAATATGCTAGACCCGGAATAGACAAGGGGTCAGAGACTGCCTCACTGCCTCACTCATTCCTTGCCTTAAAGTTGTCCCCAGGCCAGGGACGGTGGCTCACACTGTAATCCCAGAACTTTGGGAGGCGGAGGCAGGTGGATCACCTGAGGTCGGAAGTTCTAGACCAGCCTGGCCAGCATAGTGAAATCCCATCTCTACTAAAAATACAAAAATTAGGCAGGTGTGGTGGCACATGCCTGTCATCCCAGCTACCCAGGAGGCTGAGGCAGGAGAATCACTTGAACCCAGGAGGCAGAGGTTGCAGTAGGCCAAGGTCGTGCCATTGTACCACGCTAGCCTAGGCAACACGACCGAAACTCCATCTCAAAAAAAAAAAAAAAATTCCCCATCTGATCAGAAAGATGAGATGTTGGCATGCAACACACACATGTGCGTGCACACACTGCCACGCTGCCATGGCCTCATCAGCATGACAGACACTGAACCCTGCACAAAGCATGAGTGTGTCAAGACTTGGCTATTCACTTCTTCCTGTAACTGACTCCAGATCACGTACCACTTCACAGGCTGTCTCCAGACCCTTTTGATGCTGCGTCCATTGCAGCAAGATCTATCTGCCACAGCCTGGTGCACCAGATATCTATTCCCTAGGCCAAAAAAAAAAAAAAGCAACAAAAATTTGTCTGCAGGCTGGCCTCATCATTACAGAAGTGACCGGTTGGCAGAGATCATCATTCCACTGGGAGTGTACGTTTCAGAAGGACAAAGCATAAGTCTTCCATGGGTGGGATCTGAAATAACCAGCCTAGCCTGAAACAGCAGGCTGGTCCCCCGCAGTATGGCACCAAGTCAGGAGCTCAGGGTTAGTTTCTGCTGTAGAATGTTGGACATTCAACAATGGCCGTAACCAGGTTAGTCTTGGTGAGTCCGTGTGGCTAAGCCTACGCCAAGCCCTCTACTGAGCCATCGGGGCCACTCTGTCCATAAGCCCACTGAGCAAACCCTGGGTCTCTGAAGGAACAAACTAATCAGCATCCTCAAAGTAGACCACCTTGTCTGCCTGTCTACCTGACTACCAACAGGAGCCTGACTGATGTCCACGTGAAACAGAAATATTCTCATGTTCTTTGCCCATTCTAGGAGGCCAATCCACATCTCTTTTTTTCTAAACTTCCTTGTCACCAATCCCTGAATCTTATCACTTCCACATTTTTGACCATCTGGCCAAACCACTAGCAAACCACATGCATTAATAAGGGCCTTACCTCAGGCCACCTCTCCTCCAAGTAGAGTGGTCAATAAGTTGTACTGCTCAAAGCACAGCCCACTAGAAGGATGTCTGTTCTCTACTTCAGAGACTCTTCTGAATGGAGAGATAAGGCAAGAGTAGTTTACTCTGAGTGAGGGCCAACATGTCATAAAGAGTTCTGCAAAGCAGTCTTGGGTGTCTGCCTCCTCAGTCAACTCTGCATGCCACCCTAGGGGCAGATTGAGGGAGAGGCAGCAGTGCAGCAGAAGAGGGCACACTGGAACTTACATGAGTGGCTCATACCATTTTCACCAGCCATTGGCACCTACTCAGACCAGTCCCACTCATATCACTTGCACTTGATTATGGAGTGTGGCTGGACACGCCTGAATTCATGGCATGGCTCATCATGATGGTTAGCTTGGGTTGCATGCTCATGCGGTGTCCAATGATCAGGGGTTTAATTTATTAGGGCCAATAAAAAGCCTAAACTGGCCGGGCATGGTGGCTCACTCCTGTAATCCCAGCACTTTGGCAAGTCGAGGTGAATGGATCACGAGGTCAAGAGATTGAGACCATACTGGCCAACATGGTGAAACCCTGTCTCTGCAAAAAAATGCAAAAATTAGCCAGGCAAGGTGGCACGTGCCTGTAGTCCCAGCTACTTGGTAGGCTAAGGCAGGAAAACCACTTGAACCCAGGATGGGGAGGTTGCAGTGAGCCGAGATCATGCCACTGCACTCTGGCCTGGCAACAGAGCAAGACTAGAATAATGACCTGAGAAAGAGTATGTCCTTCCTTCCAAAGCCTCTGGGTCTCTACATGAGCAGAATAGGCAATAAAAAAATTAATTAATTAAAAAACAACAACAACAAAGCCTCAGGATCTCCACTGGAGATCCTGTATCCCAGGTTCCACATAGCATCTGAAATTGGTCTACCAAGTCCAGAGACTGGCTTTCCACCAAAATGGATTAACAGAGACAGAATTTAGCCTCCCACCTAAAACAACCAAAAACCGACAAAATCTATGAAACAACCATTTATAAGACACAGTGTACCAGATAACGAAAGGCAATAATCCCTGAGAGATGGGAAAGGAACAAGGTCACTCCTGTGACTGCCCCAGCTTACTGACTTAAGGAAGTTTCCAGGCCTCCTTCCAGGAGGGAGGAGGAACCAAGTGGAGCCTGATGGATTCCCTGAGTGGAGGAGACAATGCTGAGATTCTAGTTACAAGGCAGATAGAATTCACAGGAAAGAAAACTGCAGGGGAAAGCACTGCACAGAGAGAGAACCCTGAGATCTAAAGAGACCCCCCCACCCCACCCCAGCCTTATGTATTCAGATGAGTACCAATCAGCACATGTAGGTCAGGAATCTATGCGAGGCTGGGGAAAGAATCATCTGCAAGGATGAAAGTTTGCTGGGTGTAATTCCAACATTTTGGGAGGCCGAGGCAGGCAGACCACTTGAGGTCAGGAGTTTGAGACCAGCCTGGCCAACATGGTGAAACCCCGTCTCTACTAAAATTACAAAAATAAGCTGAACTACACCTGTGGTCACAGCTACTTGGGAGGCTGAAGCAGGAGAATCACTTGAACTTGGGAGGCAGAGGTTGCAGCGAGACGAGATCTCACCAGTGCACTCCAGCCTGGGTGACAGAGTGAGACTCTGTCTCAAAAAAAAAAAAAAAAAAAAAAAAAAAAAAAAAAAGAGGAGAAAAAAAAAAAAAAAAAAAAAAAAAAAAAAAAAGAAGGGTGAAAGTTTAGCTGGGTGCAATGGCACATGCTTATAGTCCCAGCCATTTGGGAGGCTAAGACGGGAGGAATGGCTTGAGCCCCGGAGGTCGAGGCTGTAGTGATGATTGTCCACTGCACTCTTACCTGGGTGACAGAGCCAGACACTGTCTCAAAAAACAAACAAACAAAGAAGAATGAAAGGCAGCAGTGTTCAACACACAAACTGGGAATGGTGCTTGTTCCTACAGGCCAGACTGGAAAACCCCATGATTCATGGGGCATCAGATAAGTACGTACAAGAGTCTTGCTTCCGGAGTGTGTAATAATTAGCCCTAGACCCTAATTTCTCAACTTTCTCAATTAATACTTAGGCTGAATAGTTCTTGATTGTATACCTTTTAACAGAGATCCAAAACACATGAAGGAAAAACTGACAGAACTGCAAGGAGAAATGGACAAATCCAACTCATAATTATAGTCAGAGATTTTAATACTCTCTCTCAATAGCTGATAGAACAAGTAGTCAGAAAATTAGCAAGGATATAGAAGATTTGAACACTATCAACCAACTCACCTCATGAACATTTCTAGGACACTCCATCCAACAGCAGAGGACACATTCATTCTTTTTAAATCTACATGGAGCTTCTATCAAGAAAGAACATCTTCTGGACCATAAAATAAAACTCAATAAATTTAAAAGGATTTATGTCACACTAAATGTATCCCCTGACCATAGTAGAAATAAATTAGAAATCGATAACAGAAAGGTAACTAGAAAATCCCTAAATATTTGAGAACTAAATAACAAATTCTAAACAATCCAAGGGCCAAGGATAAGGGAAATTAGGAAATATCTTCAACTGAGTGGAAAAAAAAACACAACATACCCAAATCTGTAGGATCGGCCTGGGTGCAGTGGCTCACACCTGTAATCCCAGTGCTTTGGAGGCCAAAGCGGGAGGATCACTTGAGGCCAGGAGTTTAAAACCAGTGCCTGAGCAACAGAGCAAGACCCCATCTCTACGAAAAATAAAAATAAAAAACATTAGCCAGGTGCATGGCACATACCTGTAGTCCTAGCTACTTGGGAGACTGAGGGCACAGGATGGCTTGAGCCAGGGAGTTCGAGGCTGCAGTGAGCCATGATTGTGCCACCGCACTCCAGCCTGAGTGACAGAGAGAGAGTCAAGGCTCTGTCTCTAAATAATCAAAAACAACAACAACAACAAAACCCTGGGATGCCACAAAAGTAGTTCTTATGGAGAAATTTGTAGCATTAAACGCCTGTTTTGCAAAAGAAGGTTTCAAATCAACTCTCGTTCTATCACTGCTCTGCTATAATCTGTGCATCTCTCCCACAAGATAAGTGCTCTGAGAGCTCTAGACGTATCTCATCCATCCTGAGTCTACAGAACCTAACACCTGGTCCACCGCAGGCCTCCAGAAACACAACTTAACTAGAATTCCACCCTTACTGGCTTCCCTGTCACAGCAGCTGGGAGAAGCCCTCTAGAGCTGGGCCTTCTATCCTATTCCATTTGGAATAAACAAAATTCTGGTCCCCAGACATGGCCCAGGAAGACCCTGAGAACTGGAGAAAGGCCTATTTTTCAAGCTCAATCTGTTGGGGGAAAGCAGAACGCAACGCCCTAGCCCTTGAAAACCCCCTTTTAAAACCTTGTTGCATTCGGCCATTCTTGCACTGACACAAAGAAATGCCTGATACTGGGTAAGTTATCAAGAAAGGAGGTTTAATTGGCTCGTGGTTCTGCGGGCTATTCAGGAAGCATGGCAGCATCTGCTTCTGAGGAGGCCTCAGGGTGCTTCCAATCAAAGCAGAAGGCAAGGGAGGAGCAGATGCAATCCATGGCAAAAGCAGGACCCGAGTTCTTTCTCACACGGGGCTTCTGCACCTGCTGCCATCTCTTCCCCAGTTCTTCACGGGCCCGGCTCCCCCCATTGTCCTGGTTACAGCTTAGAATGGCCTGTGGTACAGTGTACACTGACGTTTCAGCATGCCCACACTCATCACCTGGAACCCCTTCCTGTGGCATCACCAGATCTTGCTTTGGATAACTCCCCCTGCTCCAGTGGATACAGTCCTGATGAAACTGTCAATCATAGGTCCCTGGTCTTCATCCTGCTCTCCCCTGGCCAAAGAGTGAGGACCCTTTGTCCCTGGATTGTGAATCCTGAACAAAGTGTCACAAACCCAGAACACCATTGGGATACATTTGTCCCAGTGGCCACCCCCTGAAGAGACTGTCTTTGAGTGCCTGCCATAAAGGTGCCCAAAATAACCCGGGTTCCTGTGCCTTCTTTTATTCCTTTTCTCTTTTCTTCTTTCCTTTGATCCTGTGAACTCCCCTTATCCTTCCAGAAATGTCCTTTTGCTTAAGTTTTCCGGAACTAATTTCTATTGCTTGCAGTAAAGAACTCTGAGGTCCCATTCTCAGTCAACATCTGTGTTTTTCAAAATTTAAACCGATTTTAAAACTTCTCTGTTTCCTTGTGTATTGTCTGTCTCTGCCACTGCAATGGAAGTGCCATGTCAGCAGGGACCTATTCTGTCTGCTCTCTCCTGTCCCTCAGCACCTAGCCCCTGCCTGGCACATAGCAGGGACTCCAGAGGAAGGGAGAACCACACTCTGGTCTGTATATTACCGTAGGGTCCACTTAGAACACAGGGCTAAGTGAAAGAGAGGGAAAGGAGAGGGCTTATGGAAACCAATGAATGAGCTTCCACCCCTCCCAGGAGAGTGAATTCTAGCTTTGGATTCCAAGCAGCAGATTCCAAGACCAGAGGTCTCCTCCCCTCCCCTTTGATCTCTACCAAGCCTTCCTAAGTCTGGAGAAGTGTCTTGTAAATCTTTAATTACAAGAAAATTGCAACCCAACCAACGAACACACGAATAGTGTTGATAAATATTTAAAGTTGCTACAGCAGCAGATCTGAAGGGATTAAGAAAAGATATATTGGAGTGACAGTTATTAAACACTAAATCCCAGTAAATGTTACTGAGCATATAAATAATGCAAACTCCTGACAGCCACGCTGTTGCTGACAGGACAGGAGAGACATCTGCTCAGGGACGTGGCGTCGGGGGAGGCAGAGGGTCCTCAAGCCCCGTGGCAGGGGTTTGGGAAGAGAGAGGACAGCCATGCACTTACCTCCCTGCCCCCTGGAGTCATGCCCTGCCTCACAGTCCCTTGGCGCCACTAGCTCCCTGGAGGGGTGGCAGATCATGGCTGGAGGCAAAGAAGAAGTCTCCAGAATGAGTACATTTGGAGGGCCCCAGTGGCTGGGCTGTCGCCGGGGCTGTCTGTTGGGTGGACCAGCTCTGACTCTTCCCAGGGCTCTGGAATGGGCCCGTTTGGATTGCCACCAGCACAAAGCCATTCGGAAGACAGGTAACCAGCTTTGCTTCATTCATTCCTTCATCTTCACTCCTTTAACTCTCTACTCATTTCTTGATTCACCATTCACCTATTTCCCCCACTTATGCACTAATTGTCTCGTTCTCTTATTCATACATTCACTAGCGTATGCGTTCTTTCGTGCATTTATTCAATTACTCATGCATGTACTAATTTTCTTAAAATTTACTCATCACTGGTCAAATGCTTATTGAGCACTTTTGACAGCTGGGGAGAAGCAAAGCTGAGAAATACCCAGGCTATACCCTCAAGATCTGAAAGCCTAGGAGAGGGTGGGGACCAGAAAGATAAAAATATTCTAATATAGTAGGCTCTTGGCATTTTTAGATTCCATATTTGCAGTTTGACTATTCAGTAAATACCCACAAAGGTCTGTGACTGTCAAAGATCTGCACTGCTACTGTTGACACGCAGCTTTGAATGACATATGCATGGAGGCTGGTGTGTGGAAATGAAGGTACCTGACGAGGTCTGGAGAAGTCAGGGAAGGCTTCCTGCAGGAGGAGCTGCTTGGGCACCAGCTATATGCCAGGCACTTTACTGTGTTAGTTCATTTTATTATGACAGCACTCTCCCAGCTCATTTTAAAGATTAGAAAATTGGAGATCAGCTTGTCCAAGGCCACAAATGGCAAAACAGAATCAGAATCAGGCCTGTCTCCAAAGCCAATGTGCTTTCTACAGCATTCATCTGCCTCTTGGAGGCCCCAGCCATCTACTTCTCTGCAATGAAGAGTGGGAAAATCTCTTCTTCCCAAGGAGAGCGAGGAAAGGTTATTTTGTTTATTTGTTTGAGATATAATTTATGTTCAGTAAAATACACAGATTTTAAGTGTACAATTCAACATGTTTAGACAAATGTACACACCCATGTACATCAAATCAAGGTATGAAATATTTCCATCACCCTAGAAAGTCTCCACCAGAGACCACTGTTTTAATTTCTATCACCAGATTTGTGTTGCCAGTTCTTGAGTTTCATATAAATGTATTTAACGTATGAATGGCTTCTTTCCCTTAACATAATAAGACAAATAATATAGTTTGGATATTTGTCCCTGCCCAAATCTCATGTTGAATTATAATCCCCAATGCTGGAGGTGGAGCCTGGTGGGAAGTGTTTGGGTCATGGGGGTAGATCCCTCATGGCGTGGTGAGTGCTTGAGATAGTGAGTGAGTTATCATAAGATCTAGTCATTTAAAAGTGTGTGGGGGCCAGGTGCAGTGGCTCACACCTGTAATCCCAGCACTTTGGGAGGCCGAGGCGGGTGGATCACCTGAGATCAGAAGTTTGAGACCAACCTGACCAACATGGTGAAACCCTGTCTCTACTAAAAATACAAAAAATTAGCCCAGTGTGGTGGTGGTAGGTGCCTGTAATCCCGGCTACTCAGTAGGCTGGGGCAGGAGAATCGCTTGAACCCAGGATGCAGAGGTTGCAGTGAGGTGAGATCGTGCCATTGCACTCCAGCCTGGGCGACGAGCAAAATTCCATCTCAAAAAAAAAAAAAAAAGTGTGGTCAGCTGTGGTGGCTCACTGCTGTAATCCCAGCATTTTGGGAGGCTGGGGCAGGGGGATGGCTTGAGGCCAGGAGTTTGATACCAGCCTGGCCAACATGGTAAAACCCCATCTCTACTAAAAATACAGAAATTAGCCAGGCATGGTGGCACAGGCCTGTAATCCCAGCTACTTGGGAGCCTGAGGCAGGAGAATTGCTTCAACCCGGGAGGCGGAGGTTGCAGTGAGCCGAGATGACACCACTGAGCTCCAGAGCGAGACACTGTCTCAAAAAATAAAATAAAATAAGCTGGGCGCGGTGGCTCACGCCTGTAATCCCAGCACTTTGGGAGGCCAAGGCGGGTGGATCACGAGGTCAAGAGATCGAGACCATCCCGGTCAACATGGTGAAACCCCGTCTCTACTAAAAATACAAAAAAAATCAGCTGGGCGTGGTGGCGCATGCCTGTAATCCCAGCGACTCAGGAGGCTGAGGCAGGAGAATTGCCCGAACCCAGGAGGCGGAGGTTGCGGTGAGCCGAGATCGCGCCATTGCACTCCAGCCTGGGCAACGAGAGCGAAACTCCGTCTCAAAAAAACAAAAAAAATAATAATAATAAATAAAATAAAATAAAATAAAATAAATTCATAAAAGTGTATGGCACTTCCCCCGCTACCCTGACTCGCTCGGTCCTGCTTCTGCCATGCATTGTGCCCGCTCTTCCTTTGCCTTCTGCCTTGATTGGAAGCTCCCTGAGGCCTCCTCAGAAGCAGACGCTGCCATGCCTCCTGTACAGCCCGCAGAACCACGAGCCAATTAAACCTCCTTTCTTGATAACTTATCCAGTAACAGGCATTTCTTTATGGCAGTGCAAGAATGGCCGAATACAACAAGGTTTTAAAAGGGGGTTTTCCAGCTGGGTATAGTGTCTTAGGCCTATAATCCTAGCACTTTGGGAGGCCAAGGCAGGTGGATCACTTGAGGTCAGGAGTTCGAGATAGGCCTGACCAATATGGTGAAACCCTGTCTCTACTGAAAATACAAAAGAAATTTTCCAGCGTGGTGGTGCATGCTGTAATCCCTGCTACTCAGGAGGCTGAGGTGGGAGGATTGCTTGAACCCAGGAGGCAAAGGTTGCAATGAGCTGAGATCGCACCACTGCACTCCAGCCTGGGCTACAGAGTGAGACCCTGTCTCAAAAAAAAAAAAAGCAGGTACAACTGAAATGCCTGACTTGCTGAATGAATAAGCTCAGAGAACCAGCCCTGTCCACGGAGGTTATGCTCTCCAGGTGTCCCCTGGGAGGAGGAGAATATTCCCCAAGGCTTCTCAATTATATTTTCACTGTCAGGGAAAATTACTTTTATACATTACAATTGGATAGCAAAATTTTCTGACACAGGGTGACTGGGGAAGGCTGAGGAAATGCCTCAAGGGTCTGTGACAACAAGGCTGGGGAAGTGGCCAGGGCCTGAATCAGTTGCAGGTGTGAGGGCAAGGGCCTTGGGGGCCTCCTGAACAATCCAGTGTCTTTCTCTAAAAAGGGCTGTGACTGAGCCAGAACTGCTGGAGCCAATGGACTGAAGCTTTTTCATTGATCTATACATCTCAATGGTCATTATCTGCAGCCCAGGCTGTCTCTACCCCAGGCAGCTCACTACTGTGGCACCCTGTGGCATCCTTCCAACATGCCCCTTGAGAAGGAGCCAGGCTGTTCATCCCCAGAAGGAAAGAGAGGCTGGGGCAGAATACATGTCTGTGTTCCAGACTACATCAGTCAGTCAATCAACAATCATCAAGGAGCCTTTCAGAGGGAAATGACAATTTCATTCACTCTGGGGGTCTTTAACCACCTATATTTTCTTAGCATTTCCTAATTGTTTGTCTCTATCTTTCTCTCTAATGCTGTCATTGAGTCAATGAAGATATACTGCATTTGAGAAGCAACCCAATATTATAAAGAACATTAGGCTGGGTATGGTGGCTCACACCCATAACTCCAGCACTTTGGGAGGCCAGGCAGGAAGATCACCTGAGGTTGGGAGTTCAACACCAGCCTGACCAACATGGAGAAACCCTGTCTCTACTAAAAAACACAAAATTAGCCAGGCGTGGTGGTACATAACTGTAATCCCAGCTACTCAAGAGACTGAGGCAGGAGAATTGCTTGAACCCAGGAGGCAGAGGTGTGGTGAGCCGAGATCAGCCAACTGCACTCTAGCCTGGGCAACAAGAGTAAAATTCCGTCTCAAAAAAAAAATATATATATATATTAACACTGGAGCCAGATTGTCTGGGTTTGAACCCCAGCTTTTCCACTTACTTAGCTGTGTGATCTTAGGCAAACTGGGCCTCAGATATCTTGTCTATAAACTGGCAATAATCAAATACTCACAGAGGTATTGTGAAGAGCAGAGGAGCTAAATATGTAACCTGTTTAGAAGGGTTTCTGGCACATGGTGCAATAGATATTTTTGCTATTAAAATAATAATTGTTACTGTATGCAAAGCACAGTGCTAGATTCTGCACATAAGACAGTGACCAACAGAGAAATTCCACCTGCTCTCATGGAACTTAACCTGGAAGCTGCAGGGAAACTGTATCTTCTGACTGTGATACATGGAAGGAAATAGAAGTACAGTGGCTGGGGGAGATACAGTCGGGACCTGAGCTGGACTGAGACGTCAGGGAAGGCTCTCCAGACAGTGATACCGCGTTGAGTTTCAAAGAATGGTGGGAGTTGACTGGGGAAGAAGGGCACAGCAGGTGCAGTCTGTGGGGGGAGGGGCCCGGCTGTCTGGAACTGAAAGGCCAATGTGAGTGGAGTTTGCAGAGATCCTCAAAGTGCAGAGTGGGGAGGGCAGGAGATGAAGCAACGCAGAGGAGTCGGGAGTCGGGAGGCCGCTGCTGGTATCGTGCACAGAAAAGCAGACATAATGCCAAAGGCACCATCCATGACAGAGATAACTGATAAGGCTCCATTCAAATGAAAAACTGCTTTGCAAAACACGCTGTCAAGAGAAGGAGGAGACAAGCCACAGACTAGGAGAAATATTTGCCAAAGACATACCTGATCCAAAATACATAAAGAATTCTTTTTTTTTTTTTTTTTTTTTGGAACGGGATTTCCTTTTTTTTTTCCTTTTTTTTTTTTATTGGCGCGATCTCGGCTCACTGCAACCTCCGCCTCCCGGGTTCAGGCAATTCTCCTGCCCCAGCCTCCTGAGTCGCTGGGATTACAGGCACGTGCCACCATGCCCAGCTAATTTTTTGTATTTTTTTAGTAGAGACGGGGTTTCACCATGTTGACCAGGATGGTCTCGATCTCTTGACCTCGTGATCCACCCGCCTCGGCCTCCCAAAGTGCTGGGATTACAGGCTTGAGCCACTGCGCCCGGCCTACATAAAGAATTCTTAAAACACAACCATAAGAAAACACACACCAGATTAAAAACTGAGCCAAGGCAGGGTGCGGTAGTTTATGCCTGTAATCCCAGCACTTTGGGAGGCGGAGGCAGGAGGATCATCTGAGGTCAGGAGTTCAAAACCAGCCTGGCCAACATGGCGAAACCCCATCTCTAATAAAAATACAAAAATTAGCTGGGCATGGTGGCGTGTGCCTGTAATCCCAAGTTATCAGGAAGCTGACGCAGGAAAATGGCTTGAACCTGGGAGGCAGAGGTTGGAGTGAGCTGAGATGGCTCCACTGCACTCCAACCTGGGTGAGAGCGAGACTCCATCTCAAAAAACAGTGAGCCAAACACCTCAACAGACATCTCACCAAAGAAGAAGTACAAATGACAGATACGCATATGAAAAGATGCCCCACATCACGTCACTGGGGAAATGCAAATGAAAACAATGTGATACCACTACGTACATTAGAATGGCCCAAATCTGGAGCACTGACAATACCAAATGCCAGTGAGGATGTGCAGCAACAGGAACTCTCATTCACTGCTGGTGAGGATACAGAATGGCGCAGCCACTTTGGAAGACAGCTTCATGGTTTCTTACAAAACTAAACATACTTTCACCATATAATTTAGCAGTCACACTCCTTGGTATTTACCCAAATGAGTGGAAAATTTATGTCCACAAAAAAACCCACACACAGATGTTTATAGCAGCTTTGTTTCTATTGCCAAAACTTGGAAGCACCCAAGGTGTCCTTCAGTAGGTGGAAGGATAAATAAACTGTGGTACATCCAGACAATGGAATATTATTCAGCGCTAAAAGGAAATGAGCAGCCAGGTGCTATGGCATTTGCCTGTAATCCCAGCTACTTGGCTGGTTGAGGCAGGAAGATGGATTGAGCCCAGAAGCTCAAGACCAGCCTGGGCAACATAGTGAGCAAGATCCTATCTCAAAAAAAAAAAAAAAAAAA
>NW_016107353.1:2270680-2304484 GCF_001604975.1 Cebus imitator | reverse complement strand
CCGCCTCCCAGGTTCAGGCAATTCTCCTGCCTGAGCCTCCCGAGTAGCTGGGATTACAGGCGCGCGCCCCCACGCCCAGCTAGGAAAGGGAGCTTCACAAATATCCAAACACGTGTATGAGTGTACGCTGCAGGTGTGAATGTGAATGGCAAAGGGGGGCTGGCTGTGGCTGTGGGTGCAGATGGAGGGGATGTGGGTGACTTACACATACTGACAAGGAAAAGAGAAATGGGGAGAGGCCTCAAAATAAGCAAACCACCCTTCCACAGCCCTAATAAATCTGTTTTCGTTTCCTGTCCTCATCCATGTACACGTGTGACCTTTACCTCTTTAACTCACCAGAGTTGAGAGAGGCAAAGCCATGCCGCATCCAGCAGAGTCCCACAGCCGCAGACGCCTTCTGATCACCGTCTCCTGGCAAGCCCCTCCCCCAGCAAGGCCCACACCAGCCCCGCCCCTCCCCACTTCCGCCAGGCTCTGGGCGTGGTCTTGCATCTGCTTTGCATTTCCAATGAGTGCTCCTCTGCCCCTCTCAGGCTGTAGACACCACCCCTCCCCAGGACTGCAGGGTCTCTGCCTTTTCTGAGTCAAGGCTTCCACCCCGCTTTCCTGGACCAGAGGTGGCTGCCAGGTTTGTGCAGAGCTAGCGGTTCTGAGGCGCTGGGAACGCACAGGGTCAGCGCCTCCTCGATGCAACAACGTAAGTACATTTCCATGTCATGTGCAATCCTTGTGATGTAAGGTGACTGACTGTTATAGGCCATCCACAAGATGTCCTCTGTCCCTAACCATTGTCCTAGAGTTGAAAACAGTGGAAACTATTTTTTTTAAGAGTTTTTCCCCCTGAAAATGTTCCCTGTGAGCCAGAACGGTGAGGAGGAGGGCATTTCTTCAGTTCCTTCAAGCAGGTAGGTCCAACAGCTGCCTGCTCTGCAGAGAGCCAGGGAGAATGGGTGTTGCCTGGTGTCCTGCCTTACCTGACATCACTCCAGTGGCCCCTGGGAGCATCTGAGAGGAACCCAATCCCAGGAGCACTGTCACTTGGTAGGATTGCTATCATTTAATTTGCCACATTGCTTCTTAACCTGCTTTTTGTGCCACCTCCTCTGGTAAATCATAAGTGTCCTAAGGGCTGGTTACATTCTATTCATCTCCCAGTGCCTGCCGCATTGTGATAGAAACAAGCAGAGCAAACACTGAGTGAGCACCTACCCTGGGCCAGGCACAAGTGCTTGACAGGTATAAATGACCTATCAATAGCTGCCACTATTATGCCCACTTCACAGATGCTGAGATAGAAGCCCAGAGAGGTTAATTAACATGGCCACGATCACACGGGGAATAGAAACCCAACTCATGTTTAGGCTTTTCAGTTTCTAGGGGAAACTTCCCTGAAACATTCTCAGGCAGCAGAAATCTGGAGCCAGCTCCAGGTCTGAGAGGGATGGCTCAGAAGCAGCATTGCCCCAGGCTCTGCCTCTGTTGTGTAATAAGTGGCGCCAAGGATTTAGAATTTCCCTGGAAGTGAAATAATGATCATAAACGTCTTTATTACAAGAAGATGTGCATTGCTTTTGCAATCTGCTTTTGTTTTTTTTGTTTGTTTTGTTTGTTTAAGACAGGGTCTCGCTCTGTCACCCAGCCTGAAGTGCAGTGGTGCAATCTCAGCTCACCGTAACCTCTGTGTCCAGAGCTCTAGTGATCTGCTGGGACTGCCGGTGTGTGCCACCATGCTTGGCTATTTTTTGTAGACACGGGTTTTGCCATGTTGCCCAGGCTGGTCTGGAGCTCCTGGACTCAAGCAATCCACCCACCTTGGCCTCCCAGTGTTGGGATTATAGGTGTGAGCCACTGCACCCGGCCTGCAATCTGCTTTTGAAAGCACTTTTCTATCAAATATCTTTTTAGATGCTGTGAAGAAGGCAAGGTGGGTATCATTTCATTCTGATGAAGAAACTCAGGCTCTGAGAGAAGTGATGGTCCAAGACCACACAGCGCGGTGATGGCAGGAATGGCATCTGTGTGCTGGAAAGACTTTCAGAAGAGGATGCTCTTCCTCTAAATGAGTTTGGGGAACAGCCCAGCCCTTCTGCCCATTTACCAACAGCTCAAGGTACCCCCAGGGGACAGTCTCTGTGCTCAGGGATAGGTCTCAGGGTCATGCTGACTGCACACCAAACTGCTCCCTTCTTGAAGGAAGAGGCTGAATTCTGAGCACTCCGATGAGTGCATGGACAGCTCAGGACCCCTGTGCCTCAGTGGCTGCACACTCCAAGGCCGAGTTTATGAAGGGGGACCAGCAGTCATCTATTTCCCCTGTCAAACATCGCTACGGGCTTGCATCCATGCCTGTGGGTTCCGTGGTACCCTAAGACTTTTCTCACAGTCCCCATTTTTGCTTAGTGTTGGTTTCTATTACTTGTAACCAATAGAGCTAATACAGTGTAACTCAGTCGTTCTCAACCAGGGGTGCTTGTGTTCCCAGGGGACATTTGGCAATGTCTACAGATATTTTTGGTTATCATAACTGGGGGAAAGGGGGTGCTACTGACATCTAGTAGGTGGTCACGGATGCTGCTAAACATCCTACAATGCACAGGACAGCCCCTCACACCAGGAACCATCTAGTCCAAAATGTCAACTTGAGGACCCCTCAACGCACCATGCTTGTCAAAGACAGGAGCCATCATCATGAAAAATAGGCTTTGTGTCTCACTTCTCCATTTAGCAAAGAGTCTTTCATTTTAAACGATAACTTTCTGGTGGTGAGAATATGGTGAGAGGGCAGACAATGAGTGCTACCTCTATGAAGAATCACTGGCTGGGCGCAGTGGCTCATGCCTGTAATCCTAGCACTTCGGGAGGCCAAAGCTGGCAGATCACAAGGTCAGGAGTTTGAGACCAGTCTGGCCAACATAGTGAAACCCTGTGTCAAGTAAAAATACAAAAAATTAGCTGGATGTGGTGGTGTGCACCTGTAACCCCAGCTACTCAGGAGGCTGAGGCAGGAGAACTGCGTGAACAGGGGAGGCGGAGGTTGCAGTGAGCCGAGATCATGCCATTGCACTCCAGCCCAGGCAACAGTGCAAGACTCCGACTCAAAAAAAAAAAAAGAATCATTTGAATCATTTAACAAGATATTTACCTGGGGCCTTAACATATTCACTCTTAAATCAGTAATTTACTCTGTAGAATTTATTCTTGGTAGAAAATCTTAATTCAGAGATATACACAAAGATTTATGCAAAAAGGAGATTCTGTGCAGCTTTATTTACAATGGTGAAAAATGGAAACAACTTAAATATCCAACCATTGGATATTGGTTACATAAATTATGATACATTCATAGCACAGAATAATATATGTAGCACTTAAAATTATGTTTATGATGATTATTTAGTAACACAGGGAAATGCTCATTATGTTAACTGAAAAGCCAGAATATAAAATTTTTGAAATATGTATTAGCACAGAAAAAAGGCTGCAGGGAAATATATCAAAATATTAACTACGGCTATCTCTAGGGAGTAGGATCACAGATTTTTTTTTTTTTTTGCTGTTTTCCTATTTTTAAAAAATATTTTCCAATTTTTCCGTAATTAACATGTATTATAATTCAGAAATTTAATACTAAAAAGGAATCCTGATATCAGAATTGAGGAGATTCTAGATTATTCATTCATAAAAAAATAAATATATCTATAAGGGCCTGCCATGTGCCAGATAGACATTGTGAACAGGCAGATAAGGTCCCTGACCTCAAGGGGTTTCTAGTCCAGGAGATGAAGCATTTCAGAGGTCCCAGCTATTTGCAAATTCTCTATTATAGAAACGACCTGAAAGGCTTTATTATTAACACCTAAATAGCTACCTTTGTTGAGAGTTTATTGTGTCAGCACTAGATGCCTCACAATTTTGATTTCATGATCTCTGCATAACACCCTGAGAAAATATGGTTAAGTCTTGGGCAGTGGCCAGGATTCAAACTAGATCCATTTACCATCAGCACAAATTCCCAGTCTCCTCTACTCCCTGCTTCAGTGACAGGGGTCATTCAGGACCATAAGACATGGCAAACTGGAGCCACCAAGGAAGATTTTACAGTCGAGAGAGCCAGATAGAAAAGGGTGTACAGGCCAGGCATGTTGGCTCAAACCTGTAATCCCAGCACTTTGGGAGGCTGAGGTGGAGGATTGCTTGAGTCCAGGAATTCGAGACCAACCTGGGCAATGTAGTGAGACCCTGTCTCTACAAAAAAATTTTTAAAAAGACAAAATTAGCTAGGCAGCATGGTGCACACACCTGTGGTCCCAGGTACTCTGGAGGCTGAGATGGGTGCATGGCTTCAGCCTGGGAGGTTGAGGTTTCAGTGAGCCTTGATCATGCCACTTGGGCTTCAGCCTGGGCAAGACCCTGTCTCAAAGCAAAAAAAAAAAAAAGAAGAAGAAAGAAAAGAAAGGGGCATGAGTGGGAGGAATGTAGGCCACTGACCAGAGGTCCAGCAGTAGAGCCAAGGGTGGGGTTGTTTGCAGTGTTAGGGAAGGTGGTGGGGCCAGGCTGGGGCAGAAGGGTGGTCACTGTCACAGATGTGCTCTGAGCTGCCCATGAGAAGGAAGAAAGAAAAAGCAAAAACCATTTAAGAAATGGGGACAGGGCCGGGCGCGGTGGCTCAAGCCTGTAATCCCAGCACTTTGGGAGGCCGAGGCGGGTGGATCATGAGGTCAAGAGATCGAGACCATCCTGGTCAACATGGTGAAACCCCGTCTCTACTAAAAATACAAAAAATCAGATGGGCATGGTGGCGCGTGCCTGTAATCCCAGCGACTCAGGAGGCTGAGGCAGGAGAATTGCCTGAACCCAGGAGGCAGAGGCTGCGGTGAGCCGAGATCGTGCCATGGCACTCCAGCCTGGGTAACAAGAGCGAAACTCCGTCTCAAAAAAAAAAAAAAAAAAGAAATAGGGACAGAAAGAAGAGTGCTTTGATGGATTGGAGTGGCTGCAGCTGTGGCCAGAAAGGAGCGTGTCCTCTCCCCAGAGGTGAGTCTATTAGAGAAGGTTCCATGCAGTGAGAGGGGAGCACAGAGGGGAACGAGCTTGTGCTGCAAACCAAAGCTCAGGGGACGGAAATCAGGAGGCCTCGTGGGTTGTAAAGGGCTGTTGAGATTGCCTCCTCCCAGAAGAAATCAACAGAAAGGCTCCTGCTTCTTTGGCGACCCAGAATCCCTCCGAGGAAGCCAGGGTTGCAGCCAGCACTGTGTCACTGTTGCGGCTGCGGCTGCTGTTGTTTTTAGGCTACTTTGAGATAATAGATGTGAAAGTGTTTTGAGAAATACAAAGCACTCTGTGTTCAAATAAAAGGTGTTGTTTCCATTCTTTCCTCTTCCTGTCTCATTTCTCAAAACTCCCTCTGCACACCAGGCAGCTGCTGGGCTGAGCTATTGGACATGTCTCGCCTCCCACAGGCTCCCTTGCCTCCAGCGCCCCCATCCCCTCGCCTTCACCTGGCTGACCCCCTCCTTCCTGGCACACAAGGCCCAGCCCTGCTTCCTCTACCCTGGAAGCCTCCCCGGGACCCTCCAGACTGGGCTGGAGCCTTCTCCTCTGGGCTGGGCCAGCACCTGTTGACCGCCGGCTGCACATACTGCAGTTTTCTGTGCTTTCCATTTTTGTTTTATCCTTTTCAGTCTTTTTCCCTCACTCTCCCCACCGCGACATAAGTTCCTTGGGCACAGACAGAGTGTCTAATTTGTGACTGCATGCCTAGAATCTAGAAAAGTCCAGGCATATTTTTGTAAGCCCAGCAAATGTACGTGGATTTGAATGAATTAGTAAATAAAATAATGTATATGAAGTCACTTTTTATGGTCTTAGGAGTAATCATTATTAACTGTTCATTCAACAATATTTACTGATCACCTACTCATCTTTGAAAGGCCTCTACCAGGTATGCAGGGCAGCACATAAGAGGGTCTCTCTGCTCTCAAGGACTTTGTGAGGGAATGAGGGAGAATTTTACAGCCTACAGACGACAATAACATAAATGTAGTAACACTTATCTGCCCTAAAATAACCAGGCTGCCCGTTGTAGAAGTGCAGTCAGGAACAGCTCCCCAGAGGCTTCAGGAAGGCTCCTGGAGGAGGAGCTGACTTGAACTCTGCCTTATCCAGCGCCCCCGCAGCCCTGGGCCCTTCACTTCGTTCTGTTCCTTCTGCTTTGGGATGACTTAAGGGAGCTTGTGTCCTGACCCCAGCTGCTCCTGGCCAGCAGCTCCCTGGGCCTCTCTGAGGCCACCATCTGGCAAACTTGGGGAGTCTTTGCTCTGAGGCTCCCCGAAGGGTCACTCCTGCTGCAGCTCCCTCTGGCCAAGGCCTCAAAGCAGCACAGGCTGAGGGACTGGGAGCCCACCAACCCCTGGTTTGAGTCCTGGCTCTGCCACTTGCCGGTTGTGTGTAGACATAATTATACTTTATCCAAGCCCCAATTTCCTTGTGTATAAAATAAGGCCAGGCAGGTGTGATAGTTCACGCCTGTGATCCTAGCACCTTGGGAGGCTGAAGCAGAAGGATCACTTGAGGCCAGGAGTTCAAGACCAGCCTGGGCAACACAGCAAGACCTTGTTTATACAAAAATTCAAAAATTTAGCGAGGTCCCAGCCACTTAGGAGGCTGAGGTGGGAGAATTGAAGGGCCCAGGAGGTCAAGGTTGCAGTGAGCTGTGATGGTGTCACTGCATTCTAGCCTGGGTGACAAGAGTTAGATCCTGCCTCAAAAAAACAAAAACATAACATAAATAAAATGAGGACAGCAACAGCCATTGGTGAGATGGTGACACTTCAATGAAACAACAGATATGGATAACCTAGAACATTCTTTTAAAAGCCTTCAATAGGCCGGGCACAGTGCCTCACGCCTATAATCCTAGCACTTTGGGAGGCCAAGGCGGGCACGAGGTCAGGAGTTTGAGACCAGCCTGGCCAATATGGTGAAACCTGTCTCTACTGAAAATACAAAAATTAGACGGGCGTGGTGGCACATGCCTGCAGTCTCAGCTACTCAGGAGGCTGAGGCAGAGGAATCGCTTAAACCCAGGAGGCAGAGGTTGCAGGGAGCCAAGATCACACTACTGCGCTCTAGCCTGGGCGACAGAGCAAGACTCCGTCTCAAAAAAAAAAAAAAAAAAAAAGGTAAACTACTTTTCCCTCTAGGATCCATAATGTGCAGTGCATTGAAGCCAGCGGTGGGTACACTCTAGGCCTCATGGGCGTGTTACTCAGACATCTCACAGGGCCCTGTCCCGTCCTGTGATCTGGGAACCCTCCTGGGATCCCAGAAAAATAATGCAGGTTAGTAAAACTCAGACCTCCTAAATTTTATACACACATTTAAGAATCTCTCCTGCTGGGGCTGGGGCTCACGCCTGTAATCACAGCACTTTGGGAGGCTGAGGTAGGCGGATCATCTGAGGTTGAGAATTCAAGACCAGCCTGACCAACACAGAGAAACCCTGTCACTACTAAAAATATAAAATTAGCCAGACATGATGGCACATGCCTATAATCCCAGCTACTCTGGAGGCTGAGGCAGGAGAATCGCTTGAACCTGGGAGGCAGAGGTTGCGGTGAGCAGAGATCACACCATTGCACTTCAGCCTGGGGAGCAAGATGGAGACTCCGTCTCAAAAAAGAAAAAAAAAGAATCTCTCGTATTGAGCAGGGTCAAGAACTAATTGTAATTAAACTATAGATGCCCGAAAAGAGAGAATGGCCACATTTTAACCTCTGACCCCATGAGGCACAAGGAGGCAGGTATAGTGACCCCAGATGAGGAAACCAGGCCTCGAGAAGGGAAGTGATTTGGCCAAGGGCACACAGTGCACAAGGGGCAGAACCCAGACCAAATATACAGATTTTGTTTTGGATCCAAGAAATTACTGAAATGGACAAGAAATGTCATTAGTTAAAAGCCATGTTACCTGCTGGGCGCGGTGGCTCATGCCTGTAATCCCAGCACTTTGGGAGGCAGAGGTAGGTGGATCACAAGGTCAAGAGATCAAGACCATCCTGGTCAACATGGTGAAAGCCCATCTCTACTAAAAATACAAAAAATTAGCTGGGTATGGTGGCGCGTGCCTGTAATACCAGCTACTCAGGAGGCTGAGGCAGGAGAGTTGCCTGAACCCAGGAGGCGGAGGTTGCGGTGAGCCGAGATCGCGCCATTGCACTCCAGCCTGGGTAACAAGAGCGAAACTCCGTCTCAAAAAAAAAAAAAAAAAAAAAAAAAAACATAATTAAAAAAAAAAAAAAAAAAAAAAAAAAAAGCCATATTATTTTGAATACACAAACAGTTAATTTGATAAAGAACAATAAGCCCCAGCACTGAGATATATTTCAGACTAATTTGATGTTCTTTAGTGTTGCCTTATTTTTGAAACATGTTTTAAATATGAAATTAATGTCCTTCACAAAACATCTTTTGAAAGCACTGTTATAGTTGTATAAAGATGATGTAAAAATATCGAAGGTGGTCTAAATATAATTTATTTTCATTAGTAAAGTTTTGAAAAAAATTAAACATATTAGTTTTGTTACCAAAAAAAAAAAATCTTTCCTCTCTGCATAGTTACCATGTAACAGGCTGGGCACCAGGCGCCCCCTTCTTGCCTAGGGACCAGTCTGCCTTTGTAGGACTAACAAATTCGCTACAAGATTAGAAATTACGGTTTAGGGGTCATGTAGCCTCTGGCTCCAAGAGTCTGAACCTTTCCAAATTGTCCCTGGGGATCACATCACTGTTATAAAACCTAAGATCAGTGCTTGAGATATTTTGTAGACCCTGCTCTCAATGGACCAGCTGACACCACCCAGACCAGGAATCTGGCTCAGTCAGTACTGCCATCGCACCCAGGAACAGAAAACAGCAAGAAAACCTCACTCCGACCCCGACCTCACAGATTCCATCGCCAACCTGACCAATCAGTACACCCCACTTCCCAAGCCCCTGCCTACCAAATTATCCTTAAAAACTCTGATCCCGAATGCTCGGATGCCTGGGGAGACTGATTTTGAGTAATAATAAAACTCCGGTCTCCCCCACAGCCTGCTCGGTGTGAATTACTCTTTCTCCATTGTAATTCCCCTGTCAAGACAGCATGCAAGGTGAACCCATTGGGTGGTTACACTGTCCTTGCAGACTCTAAGGCTCCTCCTGCCCCAGTGCTCAGGGACTCCCGGGCATTCAGTGGAGGGGTGTAAGATGGAGCCAGGCCTGACATCCTGCTGACTTGCTTGTCACAGAACAAAGGTCCCAGGGTTATCTGGCCCATCCTCCTGCTTCCTGCTCTGCCCCCCTCCTCTCTGCCTCCTGCTCCCAAACCAACCTGTCTGTCCACCCCGTTATCAGCACTACAGCTGGCTAGAGGGGAGGGAAGGAGAGGCTGCATTCATTGCAGCCTTGCACATATGAGCAAGTTTGTGGGCCCACAGCCTTCACCCCACGCAGCCCCTGCTCTGCCACTGCATCATCTCCAAACTCTTCTCTCCTCCCTGCTCCCATCCCCCAACCACAGAAGCCTAACAGATTCCAAGGGAATAGCTGGAACCTCCTTACAGCTGGACCTTTTGCTGGTGGGAAGGAGAAAGTCATGCCCTGACCTGGGCATCTCAGGGAGACACTGCTCAGGCCTCTGCCTTTCGGGTCTCCTCTTGGTTCCATTTGTCCTGTAGCCCCTCCCTGTAGAGGAGGTCAGAAGGAGCAGTCACAGTCATCCTGCCTGATGCATTAGGACGCAGAAACCCAAGAAGCTTGAATGGCTCACTCAAGTTCACATACAGCAGCCCGAGGAGGAAACCATTCAGTCCAACAGGAGCTCAGCCAAGTTGCCAGCTGGCCTTGCCTTCCTCCCGGCGAGGGCCAGTATCCTGTATGGATTCAGGGAGAACTCAAATGTCAAAACTGGCAGAGGTGGAAGAGGGGAGCGGCAAAGGGGGAAAAAGATGAATTGAGGAGCGCAATCCCCCTAAAGAAAGAAGGCTTCAATGTCCTCGGTGGCCCCCTGCCGGCTCCCAGCGCCAGCCACAGCAACATCCTCCATTGAATCTTTAATTAAAAGAACAGGACTTACAAGATGGGTGTCAAGCTAAGCACTTAATCTGCACCAGAGTCAGCCCCTCTGGGAGCCACTAAGACAGATCAAATGTGCTTCTGTGGAGCCCTCACTCTCCAGGGGAGTCGGCAGCAGGAAAAAGATTTGGAAAAACCAACAATTATAATAATAATAATAAATAAGGAAAGAGAGGAGAGTTGGGAGTAGGAGGGCATGAGGCTCTCAGGCCAAGGAAGGCAGCAGGGTCCAGGCCATGCTTGGTCCCCTGGTGTCTGTCCTCATACCCAGCCCCAGTGACAACTGGTGTCCTCAGCTCGGACCATGGCGGCGAGCCCCTGCCTCTGTGTGCCTGACCCAATTGAAGGTCCTCCTGAGACTTCCCTCTGTCTCTCTCCAGGAACTTAGAACCCTCCCTGATCGCATTCCTTCCTTCAGGCCTCCTAACCTTGCAAATGCTGCTGCTTTCTTGCCTGGAGCATCCTTAGCTTGGGTTTCTGTCACTTGCATTCAAAAGAGTCTAACATAAGAGAACGTTCAGATAGAAGGGCAGAATGGATCACTGTTAATTATGAGGACTTTGGAGGCAAACCCAGATTCAAATCCCTCTACCACCCCTTGCTAGCTGTGTGACCCCAAGCGCGTTATTTAACTTCTCTGTTACTTCATCTGTCAAATTCACTCATGACAGTACTTAACTCACAGGACTGCTATTAATGAGTTAATGTCCACACATATCTGATTAGAAGAGCACACTGTGTAACACTGCCCATTATTGTAGCTCTAACTCCATCCCGCAGGACCAGCTGGTCAGGGCCCCTTTACATAGCAGCAGTGAGTCCAGATGGGCCATACTTGGTGCTGCTCCGTGGGGGCAGCCCCTTCTGCTGTCTTCCCAAGGCCACATCTGCAAGTGGAGAGGATTTGACCATCTCTCACTGGGGGAGGGGTGAGTGGAGGGAGGAGGGAGTCTTTATGTGGGACGCTTTGGAAGCCCTTGTCTTCTGTGTAGTCCCCAGGAACAGGAATGCCTGCCGGCTCTGTAGAAGGCAGGCTGAGCTCTGGCAGCTAGTTTCATCCTATAAAGTCTGAAGTCAGATACATTCTGCCACCAGATATTTTTCTGAAGCTCCCATTTGGTCTGTTGGAGAAATTCATATTCTTCTATCATAATTTTGCTCCATCTTTCAAGAGCTCATAACCCTGGCCTTGTTTTGCAAATAGAGCTTTCTTTCTCTCCTGCCTGTCCTTTACCTTACAAAGCTTCCCCATATTGAACAAAAACATTTTCAACTGCTCTGTAGTGGAAGATAGGGAGGCCAGGGGTCGGTGGGGAGCAGTGGCAGTAAAGGGTAATTAAATAATTTCTGCTGCAGCATGAAAAACTGAACAGCATGGAGTATTATTAATATGATGTGCTCTTCCCAATGAATTAACACAGGCAATCCCTCTCTCCTCCTGTCTGATGTTCAGTAAACATTTGTTGAATGAATAAGTGTTAATAGCTTATGATTCTGTCTTTCCTGCTCTGATAAATTATGAAGTTCATGTAGCCAAATAGGATCAAATCCAGTTTATATGCAGTCTGTTTTTGAGCCCCAGATCAAAGTGAATAAAATATATGTGAAAACGCAGTGATAACGTCCATTGGAGCCCATTGGCTTCCTGTATTTGTAGGGGATAGAGTCTACCTGGCTTGTTGTTGGTGACTTGAGAGTACCCTCTCCCTCTTCCAGGTTCCCAGGTAAACCAGGGACAGGTTTTCCCTTCAAGGTGGAACTCCGTTGAGACCCCATGGCAACTCCGGTGAATGACCAGCATGTGCAAACTGACTGTTCTTCAGCTGAGCCCAAAAGCGGTCAGGAAGAAGGGCAATTCCTGCAGGACTGAGTCTGCCCCCCACTGAGCCTTGCTTTGCTCATTGCAGCTATTTAAGTCTCTCCATAGTGCTGTGACTCACCTGTCTGTCCTTGGTTGGAATTCCACAGGGAAATCACATGCGGAACGTGGTCACTATCTGTACACAAAGCACATGGAGAGATTCTAGGGACAATCATTTCTAAGTAAATTACCTAAAGGCAGAAGAGTCTTCCCAGGAGCTGGGGGAGATTGGAGTGGGGACAGGAGGTGGGAATAAGTGACTTGTGCATTAATCACAAAGCAATCAGCAGATGACAAGGGGCCTTGGAACCACTGGGTCTGTCTAGCTGGACAAGGCGAAAGGAAAGGTCACCCTTGTCTGGGAACTCCCATCCATCATAAAGACACCCACTTACCTGGCTTGCATGTGCCTGGGCTTCCTGTTTTCCCTGCCCAGCAGAGACACTGCCCTGGCCCGCTTCATTGTCCATTTTCCGCCCTCTGGGCCATCCCAGCATCCACCTGGCCCAGGCCACAGAGGAGGGCGTGACTTTGGCTAGTTGACCTTTAGGAAGTCATTTACTGGGTGTATTCTATCTCAGTTCCTGAGATCTGTAAACTTCTCTTTCTGTGCCCTGAGTCTTCCCCAGTTATCAGGGCCCACGCAGGAGAGTGGGAATGAACTCTCATCCCTCTTCCATCAACTTCTTCCCTTGATCCTCCCCAGCTTCTTCCCTCTCCTGGCAGCCCACCCCCAGCCTGCTGTCCCCTGAGCACACAGGCTCCAATGAAGCAGGAGCGGCCGAGAGAAACAGATCTCTCAGACACGAGCTAGAAAGGAAAGGGTTTTATTATTACACCTGGGAGCAAGGCTTTATGTTTTGTCCAAATGGCCAAGCTCCCCTAACAAAGAGAAGCTCTGCCTTTATATACGCTTATACTCTAGATATTACATGTGAAAGGATCTTACATTTACAGCCTTAGAAATTATAAGTGAAAGGGTCTTGGGTTTACAGCTTTAGAAATCACATACGAAAGGGTCTTGGGTTTACAATTTTAGGAATTACATGTGGAAGGGTCTTGGTCTCGGGATGGAGGAGTGGGGTGGGGGTTTGATCTTGTTTAAGTAAAAACAATGTCTTCTGGAGAGATCCCCGAATACCACGCCTGATATCTTACAGGAAGGTGATTCAGGAGGCCAGCCTTTTCTTCTATTGAAATGCAGTGTGGAGGTCAAGGGGAGGCGATCCCAGATGCCTGGGTCTCCTTCCTCACCTGCTGAATGGAGCTGCCTTCTTTCTTACCTCCGAGGGCCCTCCCTGGGCTGTACCCTAGCCCTTGGATCGAAACCCGTTCCCAGGTTCAGGACAATTTCTTTCTGACATATTTTCACAAACGTGTGTTTCGTCTCCCAGGTCGTTTTCATTTGAACTGGAGCAACGTCCTTGCCCAGGTGTAACCCTTGGCAGTGGATTTCGGCAGTGGTGATGAATTTGGAGTAGAAAAAAAGAGTCTTGATTAAAACGGCTACTTCGTGGCTCAAATCACAGATAGAGCATGAGATCTGGATTCAGGCATTGGATTTTTAAAATTATTATCATTATTATTATTTGAGACAGAGTTTTGCGATTTCGCCCAGGCTGGAGGGAAGTGGCACTATCTCGGCTCACTGCAACCTCCACCACCCCTCCCCTCGCCCCCACCAGGTTCAAGCAATTCTGCTTCAGCGTCTCCCAAGTGCCTGGGATTATAGGCAGCTGCCACCACGCCCAGCTAATTTTTGTATTTTCTTTTTTCATAGAGATGGGGTTTCGCCATGTTGGCCAGGCTGGCCTCAAACTCCTGACCTCAGGTGATCCACCCACCTTGGCCTCCCAAAGTGCTAGGATTACAGGTGGTACAAAGTTGTAACCATTCTCCTTCACGTGGTAAGGCCAGCACTTCCAACATTGGGGAAGGGGTGAAGGCTGGGGAACTGAACTGTCCTCTGCAGCTGAATAGCACCTAGGCAGGTTATTTTAAAGGTCTTCGGCCCCAAATATCTGTGGCACCTGTGTACTACACCCCTCTGGATTTCCACCATTGCAGGAATTCCTCTGGGTAAGCATTGTAGTCTCCCTAGGGTCTCCCATTTTTTTGTCGTTTGTTTTTTTGAGAGGGAGTCTCGCTCTGTCACCCAGGCTGGAGTGCAATGGCACAATCTCGGCTCACTGCAACCTCCTCCTCCCAGGTTCAAGTGATTCTCCTGGCTCAGTCTCTCAAGTAGCTGGGATTACAGGCGCCCGCCACCACACCCAGCTAATTTTTTTATTTTTAGTAAAGATGGGGTTTCACCACGTTGGCCAGGCTAGCCTTGAACTACTGACCTCAGGTGATCCAACCACTTTGGCCTCCCAAAGTGCTGGGATTATCGGCATGAGCCACCGTGCCTGACCAGGGTCCCCTTTGGAAAGGTGAAAATCCTTGTGAAAGTTACAAATACTGCAGTGTGAAAAGTGTAATTAAAAGATTTTATTTATTTTTGTGAGACTACAAGGTGCCCTAGAGCTCAGAAACCATGAGAAAGCAGAATTGTTCCAACTATGAGAGGTGAATTCAGGCCTGAGCCAGGCACTCTCTTATCCACGACCTCATTCTACCTCACAGCAACCTTCAGCGGGAGCTATTGTTAAATAATTGTTTAAAAGTAAATCAAGGCCCTTGTGTAAATACAACCTCTTACAAACACAAAATTCAGACATGCCAATGATTTAACTCATTGATTAATAAGGAAGCTAGTAAGATGTTACAGATGCTCAAAAAAGAAAGAGCAGATGCATCAGAAGCCATTGGGAATGCTGACATTAATTCGCTTAATAGATACAAAACTGGTCAATATCCACGGGGCAATAATCAGTTGCATTTCCAATTGATAGAATTTGAATTTCTATGGACAAAATCATTTGCATTATTATCAGTTTTCTGCAATTTTCAGAGTCATAAAATAGCTCAAAGGTAACCCACAGGGAAACAGACACCCAATAACAATCTTCTTTTGACCTTTCAAAGTCTTTCACAACTTTTTCGAACATCGTGACTATCCTCATTTCATCACAAAGCAGAAAGGATGGAGACAGGCACAGAAAGTAGAAATGAAGAGTGGAAATCTAGTCCAGAGGTACCCAAGTGCCATCCCATCTGTCCCAAGGACTGGGGACTCTGTAGAATTGCTTGAACCCAGGAGGCGGAGGTTGCGGTGAGCCGAAATCGTGCCACTGCACACCAGCCTGGTGCCTGGTGACAGAATGAGACTCTGTCTCAAAAAAAAAAAAAAAAAAGGACGATGCCTACCTACTACCTGGGTCCCTAGCCCAGCAGCATTCTCCTTGTCCCAGCCAAAGATGGGAAGCTGACTTGGTTAAGCTGAGCATCCAGACACTCAGGATGAATAGAAAAGAGATAAGAAAATTAGGACTTACAGACTGACCGCTGGGGATGCCAGAGGATGGTCCAGATGTAGTGAAGCCCGAAAATGAGCTACTCTGGTGCTAGCCTCCACAGGCATTCTGTCTATTGTGCTGCATGGCTTGTGCTATGGTCTGAATATTGGTGTCTCCCCAAAATTCACACTTTGAAACTTAATCCCCACTGTGATAGTATTAAGAGTGGGGACTTCAGAAGATGATGAGATCATGAAGGCAGAGCCCTCATGAAGGGGACTGGAGGGGGCTTGTTTGCCCTTCTGTCATATGAGAACACATAGAGAGCAGCATCCATGAGGAATGGGCTCCCACGAGACACCGAATCTGCCAGCACCTTGATCTTGGACTTTCCAGCCTCTAGAATTGTGAGCAATAACATCTCATAAAGGTGTTTATGAAGCCGGGTGCAGTGGCTCATGCCTGTAATCCCAGCACTTTGGGAGGCTGAGATGGGCAGATCACCTGAGGTCAGGAATTCAAGACCAGCCTAGCCAACATGGTGAAACCCCGTTTCTACTAAAAATACAGAAATTAGCCAGATGTAGTGGTGCATGCCTATAATCCCAGCTACTCGAGAGGCTGAGGCAGGAGAAACACCTGAACCCAGGAGGCAGAGGTTGCAGTGAGCCAAGACGCACCACTGCATTCCAGCCAGCCTGGGCGACATAATAAGACTTCATCTCAAAAAAAAAAAAAAAAAAAAAAAAAGATGTTTATGGCCAGGTACGGTTGGCTTATGCCTGTAATCCCAGCACTTTGGAAGGCCAAGGTAAGTGAATCACTGGAAGTCAGGAGTTCAAGACCAGCATGGTGAAAGTCTGTCTACTAAAAATACAAAAATTAGCTGAGAGTGGTGGCGTGTGCCTGTAACCCCAGTTACCTGGGAGGCTGAGGCATGAGAAACACTTGAACCTGGGAAGCAGAGGTTGCAGTGAGTGGAGATGGTGCCACTGCACTACAGCATGGGCGACAGAGTGAGACCCTGTTCCCCCCCCGCTACAAAATAAGATGTTTATGAGTTACCCAGTCTAAGATATTTTCTTATGGCAAGGCAAGGGATCTAAGACACTTGTCAGTAGCCTGTGCCTACACCGTCCTCCCTGCCTATAATGAAGAAGATCCTGAAGCTCAATAAAAGTTGGCCTCAGCTGGCATGCAGGCTAAGAAAGACAGGAACAGGGCTTGGCACCATCTCGCTTCCTGAGAGCCTGCCCTAGCACCCACAGTGCAGGGTTGTAAGCAAAGCCAGAGACAAAAGGGATTACAGACTTCAAAAGCCAATGACTAACTAGTATCTGGTGAATTGAAGCAGAGATTTCCTAGCATGTGGCAATATTAACATTTGCAGCCTGGGTTTTAACTCCTCCACATCAGGGGTTTGGTTGGCAAAGCCCTGTTACCTCCCCCACATTTGACTATCTGCTGCTAAAAGTCAGAAATGATCAAAGGCCTTGCTTTTAAAGGCACAGGGCTGCTCTACCAGAGAGCGAGAAGCCCAGGCAGGCCGCGCCTGGAAAGAACAGAGAGCGCACACACGCACACTGGAGTTTGGGGTTTCATTCTAATCAAGTGGGGCATCCCATCATCACTCCACAGAGGAAGGAGGGTCGCATCCAATGGAGGATCTGTGGCCACCGGCGAGTTCAGCACTATTACCCCGTAGTACCTGATTTCTGCTGGATTAACAGGGAGAAGAAGCAAGCACCCGGGGAGAGATACCTCCTGATGGTTTTTAAAGAAGAGTGCATTTAAACTTAAACTCAGAGTGCGCCTGAACAGCTGGGCTGGAAAATTGGTTGTTTAGCTCTGCGGTTTGTGTCAGGGACTCACTGGCTGAGAGAGAATAGAAGCAGCTTGATTTTTTTAACTGCCAGTATTATGAACCAAGGCGAAGATCTCTAGGGAGCAGGGACTCAAGCGACTTCTTTTCCCCATTCCTACACAGCAGAGGGAATAAAAACAGGACCAAGCTCAGGAACAATTGCCCATGGGTCTGAGCAGTTAGCACTACAGGCATTGATTAGGATTTCCTTGTTCCCAGCTCTGCCTTCCAGGAAACACAGCCCCAGAATTCCAGCATCTCAGATCCGGAAGGGACCGGACATGGCACAGGGATCCCTGCTTCAGCTCCCGTGACAGCTCTTGGCCTCTGCAGAGCCCGGTGGCCCAGGGAATGCTCACTACTCCTCTGCCCAGCCTGCTCACTGCTCGCCAGCATAGACTGGCGGTAAATTTCTTCTTGTGTGAGCCGAAACCTGTCTCCCTTTCATCAACCAGCACAGTGGGTACGTACCACGGCACCTTAGATGAGAATGGTCCCTCAGAGATCCCATGAGTCAGACTACCTAAATTCACCTGCAAGCATTTTTCTCTGGGTCTACCTAGCATTCTAAAATGTTTTTTTTTTTTTTTTTTTTGATCCAATAGTTTACAACAGAGAGATTTCCTAATCTAGCCTTGTGGATTCTCTTGGTATATTGGAAAGGCTGGCAACAAAGGCCCACACTACCATCTGAAAGGACCTGGCTGGAGTTGGGTGTTGGCCGTCTCGCTGCTGTGGGCATGGATCTCCAGTTTACCTGCATCCCACACTCCCTAGTGTCGCTGTCCCAGCAGCTTTCCTCTGAGATCCACTGGTCTCTACAGCTTATGACCTGTTCGTGCTCCAAGTTTTTTTTGTTTGTTTTTTTGAGACAGGGTTTCGCTCGTTGCCCAGGCTGGAGTGCAATGGCACAATCGTGGCTCACCACAACCTCTGCCTCCTGGGTTCAAGCGATTTTCCTGCCTCAGCCTCCTGAGTAGCTGGGATTACAGGCATGTACCACCACACCCCACTAATTTTGTATTTTTAGTAGAGACAGGGTTTCTCCACATTGGCCAGGCTGGTCGCAAACTCCCGACCTCAGGTGATCCACGCACCTCGGCCTCCCAAAGTGCTGGGATTACAAGCATGAGCCACCAAGCCTGGCCCGTGCTCCAAGTTTTACCAGTGACCATGTGCCAGGATCCTCCTTGGCCTATAGTTTATTCCCTTCCTTTATAATTTAACGTCTTCCCTTCCAGAGCCACACTCACCTCAAGGAATTTTCTTCCTCTTGTCCTGCTCCTACTTCCATCTTGTGGCCTTTATTGGTATAAAAATAACCAAACTAACAAAGCAACTTTGTTAACTTCTCCTCTCCTTGTGCCCATGCATTTAAATCAGTAGTGCTCAGGCAGGCATGGGGGTTCACGCCTGTAATACCAACACTCTGGAGGGCTGAAGCAGGTGGATGGCTTGAGCCTAGGAGTTTAAGACCAACCTAGGCAACATAGGGAAACCACGTCTCTACAAAAAATATAAAAATTATCTAGGCGTGGTGGTGCATGCCTATAGTGCCAGCTACTCGGGAGGCTGAGGTGGGAGGATCGTTTGAACCTGAAAGGTCAAGGCTGCAGTGAGCTGAGATTGTGCCACTGCACTCCAGCCTGGTGACAGAGTGAGACCCTGTCTAAAAAACAAAACAAAACAAAAATCAGTAGTGCTCAACTAGCAACAGGACCATCTATAAGGGACTTTGGGAAATTTTCTGTATTATAATAACTGGGGCAATAATTGCTTGGGGTCCAAAAATGCTAAATATTGTGCTATGCTAGGAATAGTCCCATTAAAAAACAAACCAAAACCTCATTTCCATTCGAAATGCTGCTAATTCTCATGGGAAAATACTGATTTAAATAGAATGCTAGCTAATTTTGTCGTAAATCATTTTTCTCTATGCCTCTGTAAAATGAGAACAACATATTTCATTCTTATACCAATACATTTCTTTCATAGAGTTGTTGTGAGAATTGTGTGAGATTTAAAGAACAGATACTTGACACATACTAAGTATACAACAAATGCCAGCAATGATGGCTAATAGAGAAATTGAATGATGAGGCAGGAATTGGTGTGTCTGCCCATAGACCTGAATTCCCGTTCAAGCTGGAATAGGTAATCTGCCATTAACGAACCACCTGACTCTGGTCATTTTTCTCCCCTCTGGACAATGAATGGTTGTACTAGATTTCAGGAGTCCTGGTCATCCAAAATATTCCATGGTTCTGTGTTCCTAATACAAAAAGCATATCATCTTTTTCTTTTTGGAGACAGGGTCTCAGTCACCCAGGCTGGAGTGCACTGCTGTGATCTTGGCTCATTGCAGCCTCTGTCTCCTGGGTATAAGCGATTCTCCTGCCTCAGCCTCTAGAGTAGTTGGGATTACAGGCACACACCACCCTGCCCAACTAGTTTTTTGTATTTTTAGTAGAGACTGAGTTTCTCCATGTTGGCCAGACTGGTCTCAAACTCCTGACCTCAGGTGATCTGCCCACTTCAGCCTCCCAAAGTGCTGGGATTACAGGTGTGAGTCATGGCGCTGGCCTCAATATTCTTGCTGGCTTTTCTTGTCTGGGCTAGCATTCCCAGGTGCACTGGGGAAAGCTGACCCGAGGCTGTATTTCCTTCCCCAGCAAATTAAAGAACAAAGACAAAGAACAAAACATATGCGTAAACAGTACCCAGATACACATTGGTTATCATTGCGGCTCTGAAATCTGTAATGTTTTCAGGGAGGTGGTGGTGGGTAGCCTCAACTTCTCCTAGTTGTTCCCTTTCCTTAGATGGGGAAAGAGTTTTCTCCTGGAATATAGCCTTTTGTGATGGGTACCTGTTGATCACTAGTCTCTCATCACAAAGGGATTCAGGGAAACAGCTTCTGAGGCTCCATAGAGGCTCAGAAATAAGATTCCTCCCCCTATTGCCTGCTGGAAGGAAGCCTGCCGCCATAGGGGTAGGAGGTGGGAGGTTGCACATCAAAGGGAAAAAACAGCAGTTCAGTTCATTTGAATAAGCCAGGAAGAAGGGAACTGCAATAGGTTATTACTGAGAGAATAATTTGTAACTAGGTTACAGATCGTCTCAAGGAGATGGAGACTGAATGGTAAAATGGACAAAATACAAAACAGAAATAGAACTCTCTTGGTGGCTGGTGGGGAGTTGCAGCACCATTTACTCTACCCTTCTACTCCATATTTTCCTCCTGGGTGTTCGAGGTATTTTTCAAATGCTTTCTCAAAACACCAGGGGTAAACATATTTCAATAGAGACTTAAGGGAGTTATCCTCAAGCGGATTCAATGATAAGGGCAGAGGGACCGCCGGTCCCCTTAGATTTTTATAGGTTACTGGTGCCCTCTGGTGGGGAATAAAGGTTACGTCTGTGGGGTACAGGCCGGAGAGTTGATTAGTCATTCGTGTTCAGACGCTGCAATCCCCCAGTTCTGATATACCACCAAGAGGCGGCGGTATCACGTGATAAGCACTTCACAGGTGTTATCTCACTGGTCCATCAGCCTGTTTCACGGATTAGGAAGCTGAGGCTTAGAGACATGAGGTGAACTACCTAAGGTCACCCAGCTAACTGGCAATCCTAATTCAGTGCCAAGAATTCCAGGAATGCTGATGGTCAGTTTTTCAAACATAGACAAACTCTCATACACACTCACACAAAAAGAAAAGACCAAGAAGAAAGTAGATGCAATTTCCTCCAAAACATATCCCCTATGAAGGTAGCCGCTTCAGCCAGTTCTGAGCATTGTGATTTGCTGGAGTTAAGATTTCCCAATTTAGGGCACTGGAAAGTTAAGAGTCTATTTACCTTGAATCAAAAGCATGGCTTATTTCCCACTAGTGATTCTCTTAGAGATTAATGATGAAGGGGAACAAGCGCTAGACTGAGAGGGGGCAAGAGCAGTTACCAGACCAAAGGCGTTAATTGGCCATGTAATAGTTGATATCGCTTCTGTCGTAAAGTAAGTGTGTTCAAGAAAGTGATATTTAAGGCCATAAAAGATATTTTTGCACCCCTTGTCCTAAACCTAAAATAAGTGCTCATTCCCCTCTCTCTTCTTTTCTCCACTCCTGCAAGGTTTCCTGTGTATGTATGTGTCAGAAATATTAGAGTATCTGCCTAAATTCCGAGCCCAGTAAAACAAAACCAAAATCCATTCTCATCCCCATGATGCTTCCATAACCTTGTCCCTAATCATTTCTCACTGTTCCTCTTCCTCTCCCCAAACCTCCCCCTTAGCCTTAGACTTCAGCAGTGGTTCTCAGAATGTGGCTTCTCGGCCAGAAACATCAGCATCACCTGGGAACTAGATAGAAATGCAAATGCTTGGACCCCAGGCAGACCTACTTTACTGGAACCTCTGGGTGAGGCCCAGCAACCTGTCAAACACTATCAGACCTGCCAAACTGCCTGCTCAAGTTTGAGAGCCACTGTTCTAGAACAAGGTTCTTTTTTTTTTTTTTTTTGAGACGGAGTTTCGCTCTTGTTACCCAGGCTGGAGTGCAATGGCGCGATCTCGGCTCACCGCAACCTCCGCCTCCTGGGTTCAGGCAATTCTCCTGCCTCAGCCTCCTGAGTAGCTGGGATTACAGGCACGCACCACCACGCCCAGCTAATGTTTTGTATTTTTAGTAGAGGCGGGGTTTCACCATGTTGACCAGGATGGTCTCGATCTCTTGACCTCGTGATCCACCCGCCTCGGCCTCCCAAAGTGCTGGGATTACAGGCTTGAGCCACCGCGCCCGGCCTAAAACAAGGTTCTTAATCTAGGGTCCACAGATGGTTCTAGGAAGTTTAAATGTTTTTTGAATTTGCATATAACAGTTTGCACGTGTACACGCCCTTTTTCTGGAGACAAGTCTCAGAGCAGTCAACTCCTGACACCAAAAAAGTTATGAACTACTATGCTATACTTCTGTTTCTTTCTTTTCTTTCTTTTTGAGACAGAGTTTTGCTCTTGTTGCCCCAGGCTTGAGTATAATGTCGCTATTTCCGCTCACTGCAACCTCTGTCTCCTGGGTTCAAGCGATTCTCCAGTCTCAGCCTCCAGAGAAGCCGCGATTACAGGCGCCCGCCACCATGCCTGGCTAATTTTTGTATTTTTAGTAGAGATGGGGCTTCACTATGTTGGCCAGGCTGGTCTCAAACTCCTGACCTCAGATGATCCCAAAGTGCTGGGATTACAGGCATGAACCGGCCTATCATTCTGTTTCATGGTAAATAACTTCCTGCCTACATCTGCAAACTCTTCTTTCCTCCTCTTCTTTGCCTTAAAAGATACCCGGCTTTCCCTCCAAAGGATCTTGGTGGTCACTTTCCCATACCTCATGTGCTTTCAGGATAGGGTATGGGGCCTCCCCAGTACTGCACTCAGACCACTGTTCTTCCATACTTCCAAATCTCTGCGCTTTTTTTTGACATTTATATCTATACTTCCCTGTACTCCTCCTGTACTGCTGTCATATGCTGACCTTGCTCACAGTTTCCCTTATTCATTAGACTTTGGGTTCCTACCTCCTGCCAACTTCTTGGGTGATAACAACATCACATGAATGACCCTCCAACACCTTGGACTCGTGGGACCTTAACCACTTCACATCAAAGAATTTCACCTTCACATACTCCAGCCGCTCACTCTGTTATGTCCTGGGGGCTTGCCCTCATCTGAGATGCTCCACTGTATGCCAGTCAGCTTACATCAAATTACACTGTGGTGGCCGGGCACGATGGCTCATGCCTATAATCCCAGAACTTTTTGGGATTACAAGGTCTGGAGTTTGAGACCAGCCTGGCCAACATGGTGAAACTCCATCTCTACTAAAAATACAAAAATTAGCCAGGCGTGGTGGCACGTGCTTGTAGTCCCAGCTACTCAGCAGGCCGAGGCAGAAGAATCGCTTGAACCCGGAAGGCGGAGGCTGCAGTGAGCCAAGATAATGCCACTGCACTCCAGCCTGGGCAACAGAGCGTGACTCTGTCTCAAAAAATAAAAAGGCTGGGCATGGTGGCTCATGCCTGTAATGCCTGTGATCCTAGCACTTTGGGAGGCTGAGGCGAGCAAATCACGAGGTCAGGAATTCCAGACCAGCCTGGCCAAAATGGTGAAACCCCATCTCTACTAAAAATACACAAAATTAGCAGGGCATGGTGGCGGGCACCTGTAATTCCAGCTACTCGGGAGGCTGAGGCAGGAGAATCGCTTGAACCCAGGAGGCAGAGGTTGCAGTGAGCTGAGATGGCGGCACTGCACTCCAGCCCAGGAGACAGTTCAAGACTCTCTGCCTCAAAAAAAAAAAAAAAAAAAATTATGCTGTGGTAACAAACCCCCAAGTCTCAGTATCTTGCATTAATAAAGGCTTGTTTCTCTGTCCATCGCAAGATCGGTGCAGCTATGCTCCCTGGTCTCTTCAGTCTTGAAGCCAGGCCGAAGGAGCAGCCCCCATGTTGGGACACACTAGCCTCATGTAGAGGAAAAAGAGCACTTGACTGACCCATGCAATGGTCCCTATGCCTCTGCTCAGAATAGCACAGTTCATTTCGGCTTGCATCCCATTGGCCAGCCTGCGGCCAGCGGTGCAGGGAGTGCAATCTTTTCCAGGGCCTGGTAGAGAAAAGCAGCGCAGGCTTTGACAGTATGCATCCACCACAAGCTCTGAGGTCCTGTTAGATCTTTCTCCTCCTCTCTCTCTCTCTCTCTCTCAAACACAGCAACCTGTCCTTTCAGCTCCTGGCCCTCTCCTCCTTCTGTACTATTCTTCAATTTCAGTCAGCCCCCTCCTGGAAATGACAATAGATCACATTTACTGAATGCTTAGTAGGCGCCATCTTGACATCTGTTATCTTATGAGTCACTGAGAGCTTAGAGAAGTAAGCCTGTCTTCACCTCCTTCTGTCTTCTTGGTTAGAACTATTACTCCGCCTATTAGGAAAATGGAAGAAACAGATAGAATTGAGAGGCCAGGTGAGGGCTAGAAACGTGCAGTAACACCCATCTTCAGGTTGTGTGATGTTTCTCCTGTTCATTGGCTGGCCTCAGTGGTTCTCAACCAGGGGCCATTTTCCCACTAAGTGACATTTGCCAAGGTCTGGGGACACTTTTTATTGTCATAATTAGGGGAGTGCTACTGGCTTCTGGTGAGCAGAGGCCAAGGATGCTGCTGAACATCTTACAACACAGAACAGACCCAATGCAGAATTCTTCAATCCAAAATGTCAGCAGTCCTGAGGCTGAAAAACCCTGGTCTACAAATTGTACAGTCTCAGGCAATTGTCTTGCAGAGATTTTCCTACTCTGCTCTCTCCCCTATTCTCCAGAGTACCTATTCCAGACCTGCTCCACTCTTCAAACTCTTAGCCCAACCACCATCTCTGATGTATTCAGCTCTGTCCATGCTTTCAGTGACACTAAACTTTCCAGTTCTTCCCAGATGCCACTGTTTTCTCACCTAAAGACCTTGGGATGCTTCCTCCTAACTCTGGCACTTTTCCCTTCCTCTCCTAACTCCTAGCCTTCCTTTAGATCTCAGCTCATCCCTTCCAGGAGGTTGTTCAGAAGCTCTTGACTACATTAGGTCCCCCTTCTGCTATTTCTCATAGCAGCATGTAGTCTCACAACAAAACATTCACTATGCTAACATTTACATGCTTAACCAGTTTCCCTAAACAGGAGAACAGGAACCATGTTCATCATCACGGTATCCCCCAGTGCCTAGACAATACAAGATACATGATACGTACCTAATATTTACAGCTCAGGTGTCTCCTGACCTCCACTTCCATTTGAATGTTCTCATATGCACAAACTCAACACAACCAAAACTAGTCATTTTTTTTTCCTTTCTCACCACCATCATCAAAAACCTACTCTTCTACCTATAGTCTTTCTTTTTTTTTTGGAGACGGAGTGTTGCTCTGTCACCCAGGCTGGAGTGCAGTGGCACGATCTCAACTCACTGCAACCTCCGCCTCCTGGGTTCAAGCGATTCTCCTGCCTCAGTCTCCCAAGTAGCTGGAACGATAGGCTTGCGCCACCACACCTGGCTAATTTTTATATTTTTAGTAGAGATGGGGTTTCACCATGTTGGCCAGGCTGGTCTCGAACTCCTGACCTCAAGTGATCTGCCTGCCTTGGCCTCCCAAAGTGCTGGGATTACAGGTGTGAGCCACCACTCCTGGCCTTATTCTTCATCTCAATGAATGGCACCACCATCCACCAGTTACCCAGTCATCCTTGACTCCCTACTTCCCTCAAACCACATTTATTCTTTTTTTTTTTTTTTTTTTTTTTCTAAAAACAATGGTCACTGTAAACACTGTTTAAAGTGCACGCATTGTCATGAAGTCTGTCTCTTCTACCTTGATTTCTCTCAAATCCTTGCATTTCTTTTGGGCTTTTGTCTCAAACACACTGGGTTTAGCCAATGCCTATCTGCAATTCCGAATTGCCTTTGACAGGCTATTTAACATCTCTGAGCCTTAAATACCCCATGGAATAACAAATACCAAGTCAGCACCTGCTAAGTGTTCTATTATAATAATGCATCTATTACTATTCTCGCCCGGCCCACTGCCATGACTGTAGGCGTATCACTTCAGCCCGGATTGCTCCCATGGCCTGACTGTTGTCCCTGCTCTAAACAGCACTCCAGTCTACCCTCACCAATGTGGCCAGAAGGATCTCTCAAAAATGCCAATCAGATGATGTCACTCTCCTGCTTAAGAGCTTCGTGGCTCTCCACTGCCTTCAGGATAACATTAAAACCTACTAGATTGCCGTATCACACTTTCACCACCTGGCCCCCTTCCCATCCCAGCTCCATCTCTCACCACTTTTCCTATCACATCATTTGCTCCAGGCACATGAAACACTTAAGAGATCCCCCACATTGCTGGGCGTGGTGGCTCACGCCTGTAATCCCAGCACTTTGGGAGGCTGAGGTGGGTGGATCACCTGAGGTCAGGAGTTCCAGACCAGCCTGGCCAACATGGCGAAACCCCGTCTCTACTAACAATACAAAAATTAGCTGGGTGTGGTGGCGGGCACCTGTAATCCCAGCTACTTGGGAGACTGGGCCAGGAGAATCACTTGAACCTGGGAGGAGGAGGTTGCAGTGAGCCAAGATTGTGCCATTGCACTCCAGCCTGGGTGACAGAGCAACACTCCATCTTCAAAAAAAAAAAAAAAAAAGTTCCCCTCAAAAGCCATTCTCTCCCCTTTATAGTTCTTTCAGCTACGGCTTCCTTGGCTGACGTGGAAACTGTCTTAAGCATCTAACTCCGTTGCTGGGCCATAGGCAACTTGAGAGCAGCTTCCTTACTGCAGTTGTATTCTCAGTACCAACCAGTCTCTGGCTTATATTAACATTTAATAAGTATTTATTTGTTAAAGCAAACTAAATATGGCCCGAGGACTCCGAACTTCTGTATTTGGGTCCCTGTGGATGAACTGTAACCTAGCTTAATAGGCAGATGAGATTGAAAACCTAACTTAAGAGTATATGCCTTTAACAATAGCTGAGTGTTGGCCAATTCCAGCAGCCGTACTTCAACCAGTCATACACTGCTGAGTGCTCAAACTGTGTTCACATAAGGCAAATGCCAACCTGTAACCAATCCAGCTGCTTCTGCACCTCACTACCTATTTCTTTACGTCACTTCCTTCTTTTTGTCTATAAATTTGTGCTGACCATGCAGCATCCCTGGAGTCTCTCTGAATCTGCTGTGACTATACTGGCTGCCCAATCTGTGAATCGTTCATTGCTCAATTAAACCCCTTTAAATTTAATGCAGCTAAAGTTTTTAACATACTGAATGAATTTAATCCTTTATTTTAAAGAGGATTAATCAAATGAATTCAGGGCTGGGGATGTACATCGCAAGGTTGTCTCTGTATACCCAAACCTGTAATGACTTAAATTTTTCCTAAAGCAATAACTCTTTTCATACCTTTGTATATTGGACTTGTGTAACTCCAGCAAAAACAAAAGAAAACCCAAACCCTCAAAACAAATACTGAAATTTATCTACTAACAATAGTTTGTGTCAGGCAAAAGCAGTATTTTGGGAGGCTGAGGTGGGAGGATCATTTGAGCCCAGGAGTTCTAGACAAACATGAACAACATAGTAAGACTGCATCTGCCCCCCCAAAATATTTTTTTTTTAATTAGCCAGGTGTGGTGGCATGAGCTTGTGGTCACAACTTCTCAGGAGGCTGAAGAGGAGGATCACTAAAATGCTGAGGCTGTAGTGAGTCGTGATTGCATCACTGCACTTCAGCCTGGGGGACAAAGCAAGACCCTGTCTCTAAAACTGCAATACTCTTAAGTTCACTTACCAGTGTGAGCTTGCCTTCTTCCTCTAGTATCAAAGATGATACATCTACAGCACGAGGAACTCGAGGTGAGCAGGATGCAAAACCCCAGGAAGCACATGAGGTCACATACAAAGCATGAAAAGCCTGATGTAGACAAAGGAGCTGGCCTCATTATTGTTTCTAATGCCCCTTGTTTTCATTTTTAAAATGTTACCCTGGGGGCCCAGTACGGTGGCTCGAGTCTATAAACACAGCACCTTGGGAAGCTGAGGTGGGTGATCGCTTGGAGTTTGAGACCAGCCTGGGCAACATGGCAAAACTCTTTATCTCTTCAAAAACACAAAAAACTTAGCCAAGTGTGGTGGTGCATGCCTGTGGTCTCAGCTACTCGGGAGGCCGAGGTGGGTGGATGGCTTCAGCCAGGTCAAGGCAGCAGTGAACTGTGATCTTGCCACTGAACTTCAGCCTGGGTGACAGAATGAGACCCTGTCTCAAAAAAAAAAAAAAGTTACCATGGTATGTCCACTATTACCCCACCCCATCCCGAAGGCCTCCTCAGATATATATTACACGTCTCTAAAGGGTATCATTTATGTGGCAGCCTTCAGTGCCCAAGAAATCACATAGTTCACACCAATCTGCACCAACTATATGGTAATCCTGTCCCTACTCAAGCTCAGGACAACGAGCCAGATGTTTCACTCACGGTAAAGGTTTTAGGTCTAAGTGAATGAACTTTTGAAAGGCGTATGTACTACTAAGCTCTCTGTGGGCCATTCACTCTTCTCTGGTAGCCCTCCAAAGAACAGAACCCAAGGGTCATGGACCAGTGGCTTCAATGAAGCCCTGAAATTGATGTTTAATATTGTGCTATTTATAAGAAGAGGTTTCATGAGTTTCATTAGCTTTTCAAGGAGGACTATAATACCCAAAAGTTTAAGAACCACTGCTAAAGACCCTAGCAGATGCAGGCATACAACTGATGAATGCATATAGCGTGACAAACCCTCAGTAACTCTTGTACTGGCCCCAATTCAAAATCACAACAAGCTCAATGTTAGAAAACACTCTGTAAAATTTGATGGATTTCTTCAGGACTGGGACCCTGAAAATAAAACATAGCAGTTGCTCTAAAAGGTAACTGGGAGAAAATATCCAAAGCTGATCATTTTAAGTCCATTAACTTCCCCAAAAAAGTAACAGAAGTAATTTTCTGTTATATATTTGATCTGTTGTATCAGACCAAAACATATAATGGCAATGAGATTTAACTGTATACACACAAAATTGCCTATTTCGCAAATAATGACAACACACAATGGCAAATGGAAACACATTTAATACACAAAAAAAGCACAATTTTAAAAGTATAAAAAGCATTATTACATAGTGCAAACACCAAAGAGATACAGAGCTACTAATTTAGTGGTGCTTATAAAGAAAACTAGGCAAGAATTCAGAAAATGCCTCCCTCTTTCCTTAGTGAGCTGGCCACATTCAAAAGGTTATTTATTTTGCTGGAAACTGGAGTTTTATTATTACTCAATTCAGTCTCCCAAAAAGTTACTTTACATTGCCACTTTCTTCCCACTTTATGAAACCACATTTGCTACTCTTGTGACTCTCTGATCAGAAATATTTGGAAAATGACATGTTTTCTATATATTAGTAGTGTGTTTTATGCCACCTACCCAAGTTTATGTGGAAACTTTTTGGGCCGGGTGCAGTGGCTCACACCTGTAATCCCAGTACTTTGGGAGGCCAAAGTGGGCGAATCACCTGAGGTCAGGAGTTTGAGACCAGCCTGGCCAACATGGTGAAACCCAGTCTCTACTAAAAATACAAAAATTAGCTGGGCGTGGTGGCGGGCACCTATAGTCCAAGCTACTTGGGAGGCTGAGGCAGGAGAATCACTTGAACTCGAGAGGCAGAAGTTGCAGTGAGCCGAGACTGCGTCACTGTACTCCAGCCTTGGCGACAGAGTGAGACACTGTCCCCACACCCCTCAAAAAAGATTTTTTGTGCATCAAGACCACAGCAAGGCAGTTTTATCAGGATAGAATGTGCTATCCAAATTTACAAACTTCTCTCAGAACACCAAGGAAAGAACTCTTTTCTAGTCAAGAGCCTCATTTCCAGGAAGGGGTATCTAAACTAGAAGCATGGGTAAAAGGGCTTACAATAAGAAAGACAAGCTCTGACAGGCAGGCGTAAAGGAGAGGTTGTGCTCAGCTTCCGTAACATGAGGTATTCTAAATATGTAACCCAGAGCTTGGTACACCAGCCAAGAGCATAATAGGCTCTTACATCTCTTCAAGGAAATTAATAGACTTCAAAGTTGCTCCCCCATGTTTAATCCACCCAACAAACTATGAGGTAGAAGGGTAGGTATGTTTACTGATTTTTACAGATGAGAAAAACTGAGGGATATGAAAGTCAAGACTGGCACCCAATACTTACTCTACCTCCACCCAAGAGGCACTTAATAATGTACAGCTAGAGACTGAAGAAAGTCATATTCAGAGGTGGCTGAGGTCTACCTTGCCAAGTGCTAAGGAAGCCAACAAGCATTTCATCCCTCCTTTGAAACACTTTCTGTTGATTCTAAAAGGGGGAAGAAAAAACCTCAAAGAAATATTTTGATTTTCATTGAGAAGGAAGTGAAAAAATGAGGCAAACCACAGAGAAAAAAAGTAATTCTGTAAGAAGTAAGTCTGACCTCAATTTCTTTTTTTGAGACAGGGTGTCTGTCTGTCACCCACCTTGGATTCCAGTGGTACCATCTCAGCTAACTGCAAACTCCACCTCCCAGGATTAAGTGATCCTCCCACCTCAGCCTCCTGAGTAGCTGGGAAAACAGGCATGTACCACTATGCCCAGCTATTTTTTGTGTTTGGTAGAGACGGGGTTTCATTATGTTGCCTAGGCTGGTCTCGAACTCCTGAGCTCAAGCAATCTGCCCACTTTGGCTATCCAAGCGCTGGGATAACAGGAGTGAGCCACCGTGCCTGGCCTGACCTCAATTTCTTAGTGCTGAGACAACAGGGAAGCTAACTCCCCTATCCCCCATCACATACTTTGGAAGCCTCAACTGCAAGTTGTTACTTTATTAGATAGTAGCTCTGCTATCATAGCCTCCCATCTACCTCCTAACTCTGCAACAGAAACATTTCCCAGGACTGACTGGAAAAAAGAATCTTATCTAAAGATACTGTAGTTACAAGAGCTTATAAGCGTCTTTGGTATAAAAGCAATATCAAGAAATAGGTAATAACTTTGAACTAAGGGGATATAAGAGATACAGTAAAGGTGGAAGAAAAGGTTTTGTTTAAGGGAGACTGGAGGTTTTTTTATTACTCAAATTAGTCTCCCGAAATTATTTTAAAATGCTGTTTTCTTCCTACTTTATGAAACCACATTTGCTATTCTGTTGATAGTGACTATCTGGTCAGAAATATTTGTCTGTTGACATCAGTACTTAACCCTTTTAAAAAACAATGCCTTCAGGCAAGAAATTAGGGACTCAGAGGCTGTTATAATGATAAATGTCAATTTTCTTTCTTTTTTTTTTTTTTTTTTTTGAGACGGAGTGTTGCTCTGTTGCCCGGAGAGTAGTGCAGTGGTATCGTCTTGGCTCACTGCAACCTCTGCCTCCCTGGTTCGAGATTCTCCCGTCTCAGCCTCCCAAGTAGCTTGGACTACAGGCACATGCCACCACACCCGGTCTCCAACTCCTGAGCTCAGGCAATCCACCCACCTTCCAAAGTGCTGGGATTAAATTAGGCACAAGCTACTGCCCTCAGCCTAATGTCAACTTTCAATAAAGCATTAGCCAAATTACAGCAACTGCTCTGAAAGAGGAATTGCTCTTCTAGCATTATTTTACCCTTTTTAGGTATCCTTGACCCTCTCCACCTTAAGAAATGAGGCGTTCTAACTGTCCTGTGCTCCCAGAGGGGATTAATCCTAAAAGGGAAAACCACCTGCAGGGGAAGCAGCATCTTGGATTTCAGATAAAGTACCAAAAAATTTAGCTACCTCTTTCCGTAGACATGCCACTTTCTCTGTAACACTTTCAGTCATCCAAAAGGCTACTGGTAGAGGTGCAATAAATCTAAGTGTAGATTTACTGTAACAGTTTATTTAACTATGCTATATTCACCAATAACAGTTACCAATAATGGCATTAGTGCACATCAAAAGATCTGAAAATGCTAATGGGACACTTCCCACAAAAGGGAAGAAATCTGGTGGCTCCTATAAAGGGAGAATATAGCAACAACAAGCAAAATGAAAGGTTTTGTCAACAGAAAGTAATTCTCAAAGCAATCAGGAAAAACTGTTCCCAAATTAGGCCTGGGGAGCCACTTCAGCCACTATCTCACACTGGTTATTTTGAGCTTAGTCTCAGGGGCCTCAATATTTCCCCTCAGCTGCTAAACTTCAACTTGTCTACTCATAAGTCTCATAAATTCTAGCCAAGTAACCTTAACATTCTCTATGGCAGTGCAAAATTCCAGACATTTGTAAATACTGCACATTTCACATTTAGCATAGGAGAGAGCTTACTGGTAAGATAAAGATCTTTGAAGTGCAGATGCTAAAAACATTGCTAGTTCCTTATCTATGGCCATCTAGATGTAGCAAAGGTAGCATCAGAATCAAAATGTGCTTGCACATATGTGCACTTGAGTGGGAGAACCATCAAAATAAATTGCCCTGTAGGATATAAGTCTGAACAATTCGAGCAGATAACTGACTAAACGACAAACAGATTCACAGTATCTAAAGCCATATATCAGAAATTCACATAATTCTGCAGAGAAAAAAAACAAATGTCTGGTTAACAATTGTCTTCCTTTCAAAAGCTAGTCAAGAAATAACATTACATAACTCTGTATTACAGAACAGAAGATTCACCAATAATTCATTAATGACTTTTCAAGGGAGCCAACATTGCATTGAATCGACACACAAAAAAAATGTTACAAATGTCCTTGACCCTTAAAATAAATTCTTACAAACCAAATAATAACATACAATGCATTACATACATCTAACTACACATAAATTATAATTAAAACACAACCATGTATTTCCAATGCTTGGCAGTGACTCAGTCTTACATCATACAAGTTAGTGGCAGTGCGGAGGCTGGCATGGCTCAACTCCAATCTATTGTCCATGCCTAGGATTAGAAATCCATAATATTCCATAAACAGACTGGAGAAATGGTCTAAGATTTTTATAAAGTCTGGTTTAAGCATTAAATACAAAAGCATACCAATTACTGTTAAGTACAATGCAAGGAAAGTGAGTTAATATTGAGATGGACCTTTTTAGCTGTAATACTGAAATTCATGGTGGTTCTCATGATTTGTTATCTCTGCACTAAACTTTTTCCCCAAGATAACAATCATAAATTTAATTTAAATGACAACCACAAGAAATCTGATGGTAATGGGGTATGATTATTCAAGTCTATGGCATAATGCAGCAGAAACAATGAGCTCCACTGACACATATCCTTCCTCACAATGGAGATTTTAACTCGACCATGGCTTACCCATAACTAGGTGACCGTATAATTTAACATCCAAATGAAGACACCTGAACGTGAAAGGGGAGAGATGGAAACAAACTCCCCTTTCCATCTCCGTTGGGATGCAGAAAAATGGGAGCAAATTGGCAGTCTCCAGAAAACCAGAGCACATGGTCCCAATAACTACAGATAAAAGATGAATATCAGTATTTGGAAGTTTCCTTACAGCAGGAAACTCTGAACACTTCACACATAAACTATGTATTGCTTTAGTTTAGTGGTAGTGAGTAAAAAAATCTGTACCGCAGTGGCAAGGAAAAAAAGAACAAAATCAAAAACAGATCAAGAAAATAATTTACGCTGGGCGTGGTGGCTCATGCCTATAATCTCAGCACTTTAGGAGGCCATGAAGTGGGTGGATTATCTAAGGTCAGGAGTTAAGAGACCAGCCTGACCAACGTGGTGAAACCACCTCTACTAAAAATACAAAATTAGCCCAACGTAGTGGTACATACCTGTAATCCCAGGTACTCAGGAGGCTGACACAGGAGAATCATTTGAACCCAGGACGCAGAGAATGCAGTGAGCTGAGATGGCTCCATTGCACTCCAACCTGGGTGACAAGAGTGAAAACTCCAACTCAAAAAAAAAAAAAAA
>NW_016107353.1:2267641-2269205 GCF_001604975.1 Cebus imitator | reverse complement strand
AAAAGCCTGACATTTACTGCATCCTTCCCTTTTGGCAAAAAGTGTTATAAGTCACTGTGCTCTCTCAAGCCTCATTTTGGCTGCAAATCATCTTCTCTAAAACCACGTATGTAGATCTTTAAGATTAGTTGTCCCAAATTCAATAACCACCACCACTTAAAATAAGAAGGTATTTTTTAAAGACATAGTAGTCGAAACTTGCATTCTAGTAGTAACTCTTATCTTTATGTAATATCTTTATGATATTACATAAAGATAAAAGGATCAATGTAACAAGAAGAGCTAAAGATCCTAAACATATATGCACCCAATACAGAAATACCCAGATATAAATCCCAGCACTTTGGGAGGCCGAGGCGGCCGGATCACCTAAGGTCAGGAGGTCAAGACCAGCCTGGCCAACATGGTGAAACTGTCTCTACTAAAAATAAAAAAACGAGCCAGGTGTGGTGGTGGACACCTGTAATCCCAGCTGCTCAGGAGGTTGAGGCAAGAGCATCACTTGAACCTGGGGGGTGGAAGTTGCAGTGAGCCAAGATAGCGCCATTCTACTTCAGCCTGGTGACAGAACAAGACTGTCTCCAAAAAAAAACAAAAACAACAAAACAAAACAAAAATCACAAGATGAGTTTTTTTTAACTTTTTTTTTTTTAAGCTTATCAGCTAATATTAGTGTTAGTGTATTCTGTGTGTGGTTCAAGACAATTCTTCTTCTTCCAATGTGGCCCAGGGAAGCCAAAAGATTGGACACCTCTGTCTAGCGAAAGGATTCCAAAAGCATGTTCTGTATAAAACTTGCAAAGATATTCAAGGAATACTTGTTCAAATGCAAATTCCTGGTCCAGAGCTCAGGGATCAGTCTCTTGGGCTTTAGGCACTTTTAACAAGCAACCCAGGTGAATTTTATAATCCTTAAGTTTGTCAGCTCTAGCGCCTTGGTCTTCAAAATGACACATACATACCCTTGAGGATACACCAACATTTTCCCATGGGGTAAGGACACATGCATCACTATATGGAAACCAACTTAAAGACCTCCAATTTCCATATGTATTATCCTAAAATATGTGCTCTGATGAGGCCTCTTCATATCTACCATTTCTCTTTAATTCCCTTGTCACAACAGCCATACTCCTTATTCTAAAAAAAAAAAAAAAAAAAAACAGACTGCCTGTCAACCAACCAGTATCAACCAAGGGGCATTGCCTTGCTGTAAGCAGCTCCAGAGGCACTAAACAAAGGGGTCAAAAAAAAAAATCTAGGTTAACTCCAAAGAGGCAAAGAGGGTGGGGGATGGTAGCTCAGGACTATAATCCCAAGAGGCTGAGGCAGAAGGGTTGCCTGAACCTGAGTTTGGGACTAGCCTAGGCAACATGGCACAACACTATCGGAACACAAAAACACAAAAATCAGCTGGGCATGGTGGCATGCACCTATGGTCCCAGCTACTTGGGAGGCTGAGGTGGGAGGATTGCTTGGATCTGGGAGTTCAAGGCTGCAGCGAGCTGTGATTGTGCCAATGCACTCCAGCCTGGGCAACAAAGCAAGACCTTTTCTCAAAAAA
>NW_016107353.1:2256578-2267524 GCF_001604975.1 Cebus imitator | reverse complement strand
TTTGTGTGTTTATCTGAATTAAAACCAAGACATGTTCTGACTGAAGTTAAGTCTGATTTGACTGATTAATTTTAAACTGAGTACAGGCTTTGCCAGTTTATACAACAGGATTTTTTTTTTCTATAAATTTAATCAGCTAAATCTATAGCCTCAAGGCTTTCATAAAAATATCTTTAAGCCTATCTGCAAGGGTTTGTGTGTGTGTAAGGGAAAAATACATGTATATCTTTAAGCCAAGCATAGTGGCTCATGGCGGTAATCCCAACACTGTGGGAGGCTGAGACAGGGAAACCACTTAAACCCAGGAGTTCGAGACCAGCCTGGGCAACATAAAGAGATGGCGTCTACAAAAAAAATTTTTTTAATTAACTAGGTGTCATGGAAGCTGAGGCTGGATCACTTGAGCCCAGAAGGTTGAGGCTTCAGTGGGCAGTGTTTGTGCCACTGCACTCCAGCTTGGATGACAAAGTGAGACGCTGTCTCTCAAAAAAACAAAAATCTTTAAAGCACACATATAATATGCAATAGGTTGGATAGTATATCCTTTGTAAGTACTTAAATTTTAAAAATGTAGATGTCAGATTAAAGTCTTGCAAAAGGGCCAGACTAGGTGGCTCCTGACTATAATCTCGGCACTTTGGAAGGCTGAGGTGTGAAGACTGTTTGACCCCAGGAGTCCGAGACCAACTCAGTGAGACTTCATCTCCACAAAACATTAAAACATTAGCCAGTGCTCTTTTGCAACGTTATCCTTTCATTAGCAGGTCTTGCTCTGTCATCCAAGCAGGTGTGGAGTGGCATGATCATCGCTCACTGTAGCCTCCTGTGCTCAACTGATCCTCTCACCTCAGCCTCCCAAGTAGCTGGGATTACAGGATAACTTCCTGCAATGAGTCAGCTAAACATTCCTGAATCCAACCATTCTACCCCTGGCAAACTCCAATATGTGACGCTCTAACACGTGTGGAAACATAAAGTCACTCACATCAGTTTCAACAAGTATACTGCTTAGTGAAATATGGGTCTTTAAAAACATAATGGAATTTGAAAAAAGAAACAACACACTGATGGTAATGTCTTTCTCTGAATGAATGTGTGTAAAACTGTAACAGGCACAAAAATCAAAGCCAAATAATCAAAGACTTACATCTGTCAGACCTATTCTACAGAAGCCATTTCAGTATCAGGGTTCTTTCTTAGATAGGTTTGAAAATGTATGTCACAATTTAAATCTGAAAACAAAGCCAAGCGCAAACACCAAGTAGAAGTTGCACTACAAGAACATGCAGGTCAACCAGATGTAGAAGATAAATGGTCAAAATATGATATGAAGAAGAGAACTAAGACAGTTACATATAGCAATTCAATCTCTACCAGGTTTTCCACATTAACACTGGAATTTAATCTAATTAAAAATAATCTCTCGTGATGGATTATGGCATGAGCCAGGTTTTCAGTTAATACAATGTTTGTGACAATGTGGAGAGTGGCCTGGCTAATTAATGGGCAAGGAACTTGGAAGGAGTTGCTTCAATTCAACACCAGGGACCCAGTGTGAAGAACAATGCAAGGACAGGTATCTAAAACCTGTGAGGTTCTTGAATTTTTTTTTTTTTTTTGAGACGCTGTCTCATTCTGTTGCCCAGGCTGGAGTCAATTTGGCATGATCTCAGCTCACTGCAACCTCCGACTCCTGGGTTCAACCATTTCTCCTGCCTCAGCCTCCTAAGTACTCCTGAGTAGCTGGGATTACAGGCACATACTATCATGACTGCCTAATTTTTGTATTTTTAGTAGAGATGAGGTTTTACACTGTTGGTCAGGCTGGTCTTAGAACTCCTGACCTCATGATCCACCTGCCTCAGCCTTCCAAAGTGGCTGGGATTACAGGCGTGAGCCACCGGGCCTGGCCCCCTGTGAGATTCTACAGTGTTTGGTAAGATGGAGTTGTGTAAGTATGTAATTGTGGAGTGCAGAGTGGCCTCTGTAATAAAAGAACTCTAATGACCAAAAAAAAAAAAAAAAAAAAAAAAAAATTAGTCAGTGTTGTTACGCTAGTCTACAGTCTCAGCTATTAAGGAGGCTTAAGTGGGAAGACCACTTATGCCCAGAAACCAAGGCTGCAGTGAGCCATGATCACACCACTGCACCGCACTTCAGCCTGGGAGACAGAACAAGACCCTGCCTGTCGCCCCATACCTCCCCTACAACCCCCCAAAAAAGTGCAACCAAAAAACTAATCTAGGCTGAGAGCCATGAAATAGTCAAAGGACTGTCTGAAAAGGGGTAGGAGGGAGTGTTTTAGGGCGACAGAAACATTCTATTGCTTTTATGGGGTGGTTAGATTTTTACAACTTGTTAGAAGGAAACACTTTATCATGTTACCTATACCTCAATATTGTAAATGTGCATGGAAGAAATCTCTTGTTTTTCAAGAGCTTTTCTTTTGGGTTCATTTAACTATGTACCTGACTGCAGCATAAAGTAATCCACAGCACTTCATAATTTAACTAATCAGATTACTTCTGTTTTTCATTGTTGGTGCCCGTTTTTTTCTCACAGCTACCTTGGATTTTAATACCTAACAACATTCTCTAACAGACAAGTAGGAAATAAAATTAAAGGATTGATCTTCAAATAATGTGATGTGAACCGAATAAATGCATTTTTATATTCGTACTACCATTATGCTATAAAAACCTTAATAACCAGCTGAATCTCTTTCTTGCAAATAGGACATGAACCCCCAGCCTTCTTTAGTCTTCTGGCACAGTGAAAACAAGTGACAAGATGGCCTGTCCTCCCATGAATAATGTTCCCATCTCGTGGTCTTTTCTCACATAAGCTACATGGCTTCAGAAGATTCTGGCAATCCTCCATGTTTTCTGTATCTGTTCTCTGTTCAGAAAGGTTATCTAACTGTTCTCCCATGCTTGAGATGGTCTCTTGGCTTGCAGAACTGTGAGCCAAATCCAATAATTCCACCAAGTTGCAGGGATCAAAAAGTTTGGAGTTTTCTTTTTTACACATCTTTAGGTCTAACGACAGGAGCTGAAATGGTTCTTCGACAATCAGGCACATCAATTCCTTCATTTTCCTTTTCAGGTATGGCAGTGATGTCAGATGTGGAGAGAGAATGGGTTAGCTTTGAACAATCTGAATACCAATCCTTCCTCAAGGCCCAACAACGAAAACAGTACCTCTTGCTTGGAGAGTTAAATTTCTTACATTCAGTACACTGCCACTCATTCTACAAAGACAAGTGAAGCCAATTAATACTCAAGGGGTGAATATGATGCTGAGAAAAAGGAAAGGAGGTCAAATTCATTCACATCCTCTCACTAAGCTAGTGATAGTCCAGACATTCTACACCAGTGAGCTAGCCTAGGATTTGAGCAAATTCTACAGCCATGTGAAGGAAAGAAAGCCTTTGGAAGTTTTACTTACACTGATAGTGCCACAACTGCTATTTTCAAGCCACAATCTGATATAGCTATCTTTAAGAAAAGTTAAATTATTCTGGGTTTCTACCTCGTCTGGATGAAATATACATTGTTTACTGTACCTTATGGCCTTCTTTGGGGTTATTTTTCTTTGTACAACTTACCCCTTTACCAGGCAAGAGGCTGAAGAATGAAGAGACTACTCTGTCATTCTTTTCTACACTAATAGCAAATGTTATAAAATCTGGCAAAAAAGAAAGCTAAAACAAATGAGATTTGAAAACTACTAAATTTACTCATGCACTCTCAATTGCACCCAGGATTACAGGTATAATTATATGCCTAAATCGTGCTCTCTGAAAAATAAATGTTCTTGTCCTTGAATGCCAAGTAATTTTTCTCTACTTCTCCATATTCAAATTAGGAGACAGACACTAGATCTCAATGAATTTTAAATGCTTTGCTTAATTCAAAAATAGCTATAGGGAACAAGTAAGACTAATGTGGTTAACTGCCTGGCTGTGACAGGATCAATGATTTGACATAAGCTGAACTTTATTACTTTCAGGTCAAAGACTGAGCACTTCGGGTATAGAAGTCATAAATAGCCGGGCGCGGTGGCTCAAGCCTGTAATCCCAGCACTTTGGGAGGCCGAGGCGGGTGGATCACAAGGTCAAGAGATCGAGACCATCCTGGTCAACATGGTGAAACCCCGTCTCTACTTAAAATACAAAAAATTAGCTGGGCATGGTGGTGCGTGCCTGTAATCCCAGCTACTCAGGAGGCTGAGGCAGGAGAATTGCCTGAACCCAGGAGGCGGAGGTTGCGGTGAGCCGAGATCCTGTCATTGCACTCCAGCCTGGGTAACATGAGTGAAACTCCGTCTCAAAAAAAAAAAAGAAGTCATAAATAACTCAATTGTCCAGACTGAGAGGCAGGGGTACAACCATGTGTTAAACTGGGATATACTCCAGACAGCCTCAAAATACTCTTGCCAGTCTGATATCTTCCAATCTCATTTAAAATGTTGTACAAATAATCAAAGGAACTTCATAAAGATTTGGAATTTGTTACTGATGCTGTGCCATAGTTTAACTGGCATCACTTTTCATTAGTAGTACATAAGATAATAGGGCTTATTAAATTCAATGGCATCCATTTGCTTAACAGTTTTCTGGGCCCAAGTAGCCACAAAAGTCTGATTAATATGGAAACATTTATCTTGGTTATTTGTATTATGGTCAAGAACACTTTTACTGGACCAATATAGTTCACTTTATTACTAAGCTACACACAGATAATTGGCAATGAACTACCACAATGGTCAACAGTGGTGTGGTGGAAGTGGGGGAAACTATCAACACCAGAAACAACCTAAAAATGTTTCTCTCTCCAAGCAGCAAATATAAAATCCCCTTCTTATCCTTCCTCCAACAACCTTTTCTCCATAGTGTATTACCTGCGGCAAGACTAAAAGAAACACGGGGAAACAGCAAGTAAAAAGCAAGCTATACATCTGGGTCTAGACTTGAGTTATCAACTAGTGACAAATCCATACCTATTAACCCAAAAGCAGAATATCAAATCTTTAACAGTCCTCCGTTAATATCAATCTGTGTGGAAATTAAGCTGTTTTCCACTTCCTTCTTTTTAAGAAAACAATATTATTTTTATATTCAACAAATAATTTTAGATAGCCTATGGGTCTTTCGGATTACAGAGAGGTGTTGAGTCATGGAAAGCAGCACAGGACTATTTTGCGTAACTTTGTGTCTCCAAAGAGATTTGATGGCAGGGAGAAAGGCACACACAGGCATAAATCTCATGGTTTTCATGGTAGAGAGAGGATAAGATCAAATTATCCCCTTCCCTTAAGTTGCAATAAAAATCTCTTACAAGATGTAAAGAAACCAACATCACTTAGCAACTAGGCAAGGGCGAGAGAAATGGGTGGTGGAGGGGGAACAGCTGTCTTCAACACAAGCGAACTGCTGGAATTATATCATCTGAAGACGGGGCTGGTGCAAAATAGCTTTCACTGGAGATTCATACCTCAGAGGTAACTTCTACATCAGTATCATCACTTAAGGACTTAGAGTCGTCAAGATCATCATTTTTCCCCACTTCAATCACCTGTGAAGACAAAATGTCTCATTAGTAATGTTTACCTGTTTTAGATGAGGCTGATTACCTAGAATCAAAAAAGACAACAGCTTCCATTTAAAATGAACATTCTGCTTCCATCACTAGCACTTAAGGAGACAGCTTAAACGCAAGACCAAACATGATTCTGTATATCTAGTTAGCATTTCAGTAGTAGCACAAATGACAGAAAAGCACCCAGAAGCGTTACCAAATAAATTCTGCATTCAGAAGAGAGAAGATGCCCATATTTATTACTTTAAATATCTGGGCATGGTGGCTATTTTACAGCCAGGTGCCTATAATTTCAGCATTTTGGGAGGTCAAGGCCAGAGGATCCCTTGAGCCCAGGAGTTTGAGACTGGCCTAGGCAACAGAGTGAGACCCTGTCTCTACACAAAATATAAAAAATTAGCCAGGTGTGGTAGTACACACCTGTAGTCCCAGCTACTTGGGAGCTGACACAAGAGAATCGCTTGAGTCCAAGAGTTCCAGCTTTCAGTAAGCTATGATCTCACCATGGCACTCCAGCCTGAGAGACAGAATAAGGGCCTGTCTCTAAAACAATTTTAAAATAAATAGCTCACACCAGTAATCTCAGCACTTTGGGAGGCCAAGGTGGGCGGATCACAAGGTCAAAAGATAGAGACCACCATCCTGGTCAACATGGTAAAACCCCATCTCTAGTAGAAACACAAAAATTAGCTGGGCGTGGTAGTGCACTCCTGTAAAGCCAGCTCTTCAGGAAGCTGAGGCAAGAGAACTGCATAAACCCGGAAAGCGGAGGTTACAGTGAGCCAAAATCGCACCACTGCACACCAGCCTGGTGACACAGCAAGACTCTGTCCCAAAAATAAATAATTAATTATTAATTTCAGAGTAGAAAAGCTCCAAATTTGAACATTTTTATCTAGGCAGACAGGAAGAAACAAAGTATTTTAAATTTTACTTTTCACATTTAAAAGTAAAACCAGTTATGTGATACTCTAGCTGTCCCATAGAAACAAAAACAAAAAGCCCATTTCAAAAGTGAAGAGTATTCTAAATTTCCAAATTTTTAAATTTTAAACCCTAGTTTTGTAGTCCAATAAATGGAATAAAACCAATTATGAAACAATTATGAACATCTGTATAACAACCTCACAAAAGGTCAAGTATTTTAAGTCCTATCTCTCTCTAAAAAGTCTCCTAGGCCAGGTATGGTTGCACATGCCAGTGTTCCCAACTACCTGGGAGGCTGGAGTGGAAGGACCATTTGAGCTACGGAGTTTAAGATTAAACTGCGCAAAACAGGAAGATCCTACCTCAAAAATAAATACGTTTCCAAATATTGCTTTTGTCTTCATTCAAGCCACCTGCATTCCTTCTAATGCTACCTATATAACTAGTCTAAGAGAACCCAGGCATCATTTGACTACAACAAATATACTACAGTATCCTTCAGGAACTCAAAATTCCTATGAAAATTCCTTAGACAAATAAAAAGAATGACCCAATTTAGTTCTGGTTTTCTTTGCTGTATTTATCTGATGGATGTTTACTGACACTCTTCTACATGCTGGGCACTGGATCTGCTCCCCAGTTTCTCTGGAGTCTTGAGAAAGCTGCGTGTGTGACTCTTCATCTGTACCTGAGTACGTACCATATGTATGAGCACATACAATATGTACTCAAGAGTTCTAACTCCCCTCTTTTCTACTATTTTAACTCTAAAATAGCTATAAAAAATACCTTCCATTAGGTATAAAATGGTTATAGAAGCTATCAAGATTTCCAAGAAATAAGTCTCCTACAGGCTACTATTCATTTAGAACACAGGTGTCCAACCTTTTGGCTTCCCTGGGCCACACTGGAAGAATTGTCTTGGGCCACACATAAAATACACTTATACCAATGACAGCTGATCAGCTAAAAGGAAAAAAAAAAAATCGCAAAAAACTCATGTTTTAAGAAAGTTTATGAATTTGTGTTGATTCAAAGCTGTTCTGGGCCGCATGAGGTCCACAGGCTGCAGGTTGGACTAGCTTAATTAGCAGCTTAGCTTGTTAGCAAAGAGAGAAAAAAATAAAGGTAGCTTGTTGCTATAAGCGGAGAGGAAAAAAAAAAAAGAGGGGCTTACTGCTTTTGAGAAAGTAGAAGTCAAGCAGCACTAATTAACCTAATATTAATTTTAAAATTGGATACTGAAAAATGTTAGTTAAAAAGGGGATTATGTAACCAATCTGCTGTACAGAGATACACAGAGATCTGAACAGATTACATATCATAAGCGCACAAACAGAATCAACATGAAATTTTTCCACAACGTACCTTTTTGTCACTTATTTTCCCTACTTCTTCACTTGCTTGTTCAGTATCCGCAGCTTCAACTTTTATTCCAACACCTAACTGCTCTGATACTGATTCATTCAAAAACCACAAGTCATCTGTAGTATCTGAAACAATAGCAGTACCCACATCCTAACAGAAAAAAAAAAAAAAAAATGAGTTCTGTATTCAGAGGTTTATCATAGATGTTGAAACAACACAAATGAACCCAAAATTCAATGTCTTAACACTACATCGCCAGAGAATGTCTTGCCTTTATTCAATGGACATGTATTCATTCAACAGGTATCTACTTGACACCTACTATGGATAAACTAATAGATGGATTTAATGGCACCAGGCAAGGACTTTTCCATTTTAATACTAAATCGGGTATAACACCTGAGAAACAGTACTGAAGAGTTTAAAAGGTAAGGACTTGTAGTTGCTCAAGTAAATAGAATCCATTCCCTAAATTCCCTTCTACAGGTGACACTCTAAGAAGCTAGAAAACATTCCATTAGTTCTGACATATTCCTTCCCTTAAAATGGTCAAGGATGCTTATTAAAGAAATATGAGTAACTTAACATTTCTCAACACTTGTCCCAGAAAAATAAATAAATAAAAAGAAATATGAGAAATACTGGTCACCCAACCTTTTGCCCTGACACTTTCTGAACTCCTGAACACCTTTCAATATATAAAACTTTCTGCATTCACCTATGAATATTTCATGCATGCTTTTCTACAACATTCATGAGAGACAATTTATTTTGCCACTGTTATATACTCATTCATTTATTAAACAAATACTCACTGAATACCTATTATGTGCCACGTACTGTTCTAGGCACTAGGTAATGGAATAGAGTGGTGAATAATACAGAAGCCCTGGGCTTACATTTCAGTGACAAACAGACAATACATACATAAAATACAGCAATATTTTTACAAAGTGAAAAGTGCTATAGAGAATACACTAGGATAAAAGAGAAGGGTGTCTAGAGAGGAGGCTATTTTAACCAGGGATGGGTTTTGCAGGCCACCACTTATTACTACACAGCTCCAAAACAAAAAGTGAATGGATCCAACTGGAACTACATAACATAATGGCCTTGGTGGCCAGGGAGGACCTCTTTGAAGAAATTACATTTGAGGCGAGTCCTAAATCATGAGAAGGCAAAGAAAGAATATAGGGGAAGGGTGTTTCAGAAAGAGTAAAGAACAAATTTAAGGTGGCTGAGGAAGGAAAGAATTTTGGGCTACAGTGTCAGAAAGGAGCCTGGTGTATCTAAAACACATATAGTGAACAAGGAAGAATGACAAGAAGTAAGGAAGAAGGAGACTGAATCAGTTATGACTACAGCAGAAAGTCTAGCTTTTATTCTACTTGTTTTCTGAAGCCACTGGAAACAATGGGGTTTATCCATTAAAAAATATACTCTTTGACAAGTCTAAACTACTAGAAGAATAAGAAAGAGGTGGACCATGTGGTATGACGATGTTATAATGCCTCTATGAAAAGTGATAATGTTTTGAGAATTGGGGTATGACGGCAAAAGTAGTAAAAAGTTGTTAGATTTTGAATATGTTTTGGATAAAGAGCTAGTAATCTGAACGTGGTCTCTGACAGAGAAAGAAATCATTCAATATCTCCTTGATATATGGCTGGAATAAGTGGATAGATGGTAAATTTATGAAAGAGGAAAGGCTGGGGAAGGAATGTTTGGCTAAAAAGAAGGAAGTTCCTTTCTTCTTTCTCTCTCCTTTCTCTCCCCCTCGCTCCCTTCCTCTCTTTTTCTCCCCCTCCCTCCCTCGCTCCCTTCCTCCCTCTCCCTCTCTCTCCCTCCCTTCTTCTCTCCCTCTCCATCCCTCTCTCTCTCTGAATGACAGGGTTTTGCTCTGCTGCCCAGGCTGGAGTGCAGTGACACAAACATAGCTCAGCGCAGCCTCAGCCTCCCAGGCTCCAAGGATTCTGCTGTCTCAGCCTCCCAAGTAGCTGGAACTACAGGTGTGTGCCACCATGCCTGGCAAATTTTTTATTTTTTTGTAAAGATGGGGTCTATGTTGCCCAGGCTGGTCTTAAACTCCTGGGCTCAAGCAATCCTCCAGTCTCGGCCTTCCAGTGTTACAGGCTGAGACTTCTAGAGATTTCAGTATTAGCCATTACACCTAGCCAAAAGTTCCATTTTGAAATTGTTCAATGTCAAATCCTTTAAGGAGAGGTGTTAGTTAATTAGGCATCTGAAAACTGAAGCTAGGCATTTAGGGCAGAGATAAGGACTAGAGACACAGATTTGGGTATCACATGCATAAAGATACTACTTAATGGCACAGGAGTAAATAAGAATTCTTAGACAATATGTGTGGTCAAGAGTAACCAAGAATGTTACCCTTTCAAAGGAAAAAAAAAAAAAAACCACCCCCCTTCAAATGTGAAATTTACCTGATTTGTCTGTAAATCAGTTGAACCACTACTTCTAGGTGTATAGTTGTTTCTCAAGTTTCCTAAAAACCACCAAGGCAGGCCAGCTACATCCCACTCCTCGAATCCAAGGTCCAGCCTAGATGTCTCATCTTGGGTTAAATTTTCTATTAAGTCTTCATCTATAGAAGACAAATGAAAAGGATGATAACTATGTACACAACACATAATAACCAAGACTATCTTTAGAATATTTAAAACTTCTTTATAAAATAGGTAAAAAGAAATTCCTATTCTAAGAAAGAAAGAACCAGAAATCAAGTATCTTAGTAGCAGAGCTCAAATCTCCTCTCTTGTTTAGGCTTCATTAGCAAGCAATGACACTATTAAGTAGATCATCGTTTATCAAGTCTAAATTCTAAAAGCACTGTCTTCTATGAGAAGATAGGGGAAAAAACGACTCTAAAAGCACCTGAACAATGACCTTGTTCTAAAAGAATTTCTAAATGAGCCAGGCACAGTGGCTCATGCCTGTAATTCCAGCACTTTGGGAAGTCAAGGTGGGCAGATCAGGAGGTCAGGAGTTCGAGACCAGCCTGACCAACATGGTGAAACCCCGTATCTACT
>NW_016107353.1:2241828-2256300 GCF_001604975.1 Cebus imitator | reverse complement strand
TTCATTTACTGGCATTTTAAACACTCCTATCATTGCATGATCTATAGAATTACTTGCTTTAGTACACAGTGTCTGATAATAGTCTGATCCATGGCACTGCAAATGATGGTAACATAGTGGCATAACCCTTAAGATCCAAGCAAGGCAATACAAACCATAAGGGGATCACAAGGTTGTCCAAGCAATCTCACTGGTACCACATATTCTAAGTCATTTTTCAAAAATTTGTATGTTTTAGTAGATAATCACCACTATAAAACACTAAACTCTAAGTTGTCCAAACACCTACATATGTCCTTGCTGGATCAATGGGCTCTTGGAGCTAAGTATCCAGACATACCACAAATATTAAGGCCCCACGTAAAACATCTCATGTTGTGTATCTGAATGACACTGAGGGCAGCTAATAGCTTAAGTCTGTTATCATATGATATTCTTTTCCATATTCCAGTCTTTTGTTGCACTCTACTGCTCCTTTCTTACTTTCTCATTCTCTTCTACCTCTTCCCAATACATTAGGCCTGCCCACAACAACCATGGGCGTTAATGTGTGCTGATGTGCACATGGTGAACGAATTTCTGCAATACATGGGTGCTTGTCAGAACATAAGGTTACCCTATTTACTAACAAGCTATGTCAATAATGCTGACTAAAAGGCTTGTCTGTGGCCAGGGAAACTTCAATTATGTTTCCACTTATTCATTGTTGAAATTATCAGAAACCAAATTCTTGAGATGGTGCCATATTAAAATTATTATTCCCTACTCGAGCTCTACAACTTATGAAGGAAATGAAAATAGGTCATTCCACAAATAAAAATTCTGTCCTTTCCACCTACAGACCTTCCTGAAAACAGTAAGTTATTTATTCCCAAATTTTCATCACAAACTACATATCCTCTCCCTTGAATTGGTTGTTCTTATACCTGCCCTTGTCCTCAACTTGTTTTCTGAGCTAGAGGCCCACTTTGTCGCCCAGGCTAGAGTGCAGTGGCATGATACTGACTCACTGCAACCTCCACTCACTGCAATCTCCACCTCCTGGGCTCAAGTGATCCTTCCATCTTAGTCTCCTGAGTAGCTGGGAGCACAGGCACGCACCACCATGCCCAGCTAATTTTTCACTAGGCTCATTTAGGTCTTGCTATGTTACTCAAACTGGTCTCAAATTCTTGAGCTCAAGCAATCCCCCTGCCTTGTCTTCCCAAAGTGCTGGGCTTACAGGCATGAGCTATCACACCTGGCCTGGATTTTCTAACAGTGCCCAGCCCTGTTCTTACAGATCTTAAAATTGCCTTTTGAGTACAAAATAAGCAAGGATTTGTATTAAAGGAGTAAAATTACACATTTAATATCACATAGACTGAAATCATTACAAAGTAGCTAGGTAGACCAATATTCAGTTTATGCTCAAATGCAATTTAAAGAAAACAATCCAGCATGATAAAATTATTCAAATTTAATTTAAACTTTTAAAATAACTTCAGCAGCCAAAGTTTCTCAGACATAACTAGAGGCTTAACCTGCCATTGATCTGCATGCCTAGGCTAGAAGCCATCATGCCATAAAATCACTCTGGGGAATTTACAATTTCATTCATCTTTCCCAAAAAAAAACCCTCCTAATTCTAGAAAGTGTTTTATAAAGTGGAGTTTTGGAAAAAATACGCATTAACTCATTAGCCTGACCACAACATAGCTAATGCAGTGGCAAAGATCTGGTGACTGCCAACCAAGGGCAAAAAAATTTTATGGATTTGGAATATCTGCATATACGTAATGAGATATCCTGGGAATGGGACCCAAGTTTAAACACGGAATTCATTTATGTTTCATGTACACCTTGTCCACACAAGCCTGAAGGTAGTTTTATATAATATTTTAAATAATTATGTGTATGAAACAGTTTTTATCACTGCAACCTGTCACATGAGGTCAGGTGTTAAATTTTCTACTATGGTGTCACGTGAGTACTCAAAAGTTTACAGATTTGGGAGCATTTCAAATTTAGAATGCTCAACTTATACCAGCCTTCTTATATCTCTTCTTGGCTTTGTGATTAAGTATATTATGTCATCTTTGCAAATTTCAAAATGTGTAAAAATTGGGCCAGGCGCAATCCCAGCACTTTGGGAGGCTGAAGGTGGATCATTTGAGGCCAGGAGTTCGAGACCAGCCTTGTCAACATGGCAAAACCCCAGTCTCTACTAAAAATACAAAAATTAGCCAGGTGTGGTGGTGTGTGCCTGTAATCCCAGCACTTTAGGAGGCTAAAGAGAGTGGATCATTTGAGGTCAGGAGTTTAAGACTAGCCTGGCCAACATGGTGAAATCCCGTCTCTACTAAAATACAAAACATAGCCGGGTGTGGTGGCACACACCTGTAATTCCAGCTACTTGGGAGGCTGAGGCACAACAATCAGTTGAACCAGGGAAGTGGAGGTTCTAGTGAGCTGACATCATCACACTGCTGCACTCCAGCCTGGACAACCAAGCGAGACTTTGTCTCCAAAAAAAAAAAAAAAAGTATGAAAATTAGCCTTTGCCTCAAGTAGACAAATCAGAATAAAAATTCTAACTAAATCATATACAAACAAGAATAACAAAATTTAAAAGTCTAAGGCAGCTGATTCATGTATACAGAAAAGCCACCTGGTGGCAAATCAATAAATATGTAGCTATTTTCTAGCAGTATGCTAGCCATAGAAGGGTCTTGCATCATCCTAGTACTCATGGGTTGCTAAAAAAACACTACCTTCTTCAAAGCTAACAATGGCGGTAACTAGGTTGCTGAAAAAAGGTCTTCAAAGAAGAGTGAGGAATTAGGACATATGCTTCTCCTATTTCACATATGGAAAGATTTTTAAAAAGGGGGGCCGGGCGCGGTGGCTCATGCCTGTAATCCCAGCACTTTTGGAGGCCAAAGCAGGCAGATCACAAGGTCACGAGTTCAAGACCAGCCTGGCCAATATGGCAAAACCCCATCTCTACTAAAAATACAAAAAATATTTAGCCGAGTGTTATGGCGCATGCCTGTGATCCCAACTACTCGGGAGGCTGTGGAAGGAGAATCACTTGAATCCGGGAGGCTGAGGTTGCAGTGAGCTGAGGTCACGCCACTGCACTCCAACTTGGGCGACAGAGCAAGACTCCATCTCAAAAAAAAAAAAAAAGGGCTGACGCAGCGGCTTACGCCTATAATCCCAGCACTATGGGAGGCTGAGGCAGGAGGATCACAAGATCAGGAGTTCAAGACCAGCCTGGCCAATATGGCAAAACCCTGTCTCTACTAAAAATACAAAAAAAAATTAGCCAAGTGTGGTGAAACATGCCTGTAATCCCAGCTACTCGGGAGGCTGAGGCAGGAGAATTGCTTGAACCTGGGAGGCAGAGGTTCCAGTGAGCCGAGATCACACCACTGCACTCCAGCCTGGGTGACAGAGAGAAACTCCATCTCAAAAAAAAGTAAAAATAAAAATAAATTTTTTAAAGGGCGAAAGGAAGAGGAAGAGAACAAAAGTCTATATACCCTTAATCCAAAACACACCTTCTCTAGAATTTACGCATTTATGCTGTGAGGTAGGCAGTGTGGGGATATCATCTTCTGCAGTTCTTCTCCTGGAAGTGGAACTTTCCGCTGCACTTTGCTGAAAGAAGGGAAAGATGTCGTCCATCAGTGCAGCAGAAATAACTGAGACCAAGGGATGTAGCAGTTCCATTCTGGCTCACCAGTTAGTGTGAAACACAATGGGTTACACACAAGAAAGAGAACTCAAGTTCACGACAGTCATCAAATAAAGGCAACATCTCTCCTCAACCCACTGTAAGCAAAGCTAGGAGAATCCCAAACCTGGGGGGAAAAAACCTCTGCACAAAGGCCAAAATCTACTGTTAAAAACGGGCTATCTGTAAAAAGCCGCAAGCCTACTACAAAATTAGGCATAATTCAGAAAACATGTGAAACCCTCACCAAATACAAAGATGATTATAAAATTTCCCCAAATTTGGGGAAGCTTTAGGAAATGGCCTGACATGAACTTAACTGCAACAAGTCTATTAAAATCTAATAAAGCAATTTCCACACACACACACACACACACACACACACACACACACGCGCGCGCATACACACAAACCCAAAGAAAAATGCAACTGGAAGAACTGAAGATCAGAAGTGCTACATCCCAAAGAAAGGTTCAGAGACTGGAACTCTGTTATGGGCAGAACAGAGAAGGTTCACTCTGTCCTTGGTCTGTGAACTCCCAAGAACCTTTCTTATTAAATTCTTACCACATTCAGGGAAAGGTCTTGGGAGTTCAAGATCCATAGGTACAGAGAAGGGGCCACTCTGTACAACAAAAGAAGTCACCATGTGGTGATTTTACCTTCAGTTGGTCTTGACTTGGAATATCCATACTGTGATCCTGTGCGAGAGCGAGAGTCTGAGCAGCATCTGGATAGCAAGTAAAACAAAAGGAAAACCTTCCCTGGTAATAACCATTCTTTCCACACAAAAAGGACCAGCAAACAACCCGGAAGCCAGGTGTAGTCCCTAGAAATGTACTTCACCATGTTGGCTGGACACGGCTCTCATTTGCAAGGGAAAAATCAAAATTGGTAAAAATGACAAAGACCAGGACAGGCTATATCCAAAATATATTACCAAAATATAATTGGGAAAAAAAGTGAAAAATAGCTAAAAATGTTCTTTCATATCAAGCTTTGAAATTTTTATATGAAAAGTGGTTCTAAGCAGTATATAATGGAAACTATTTTCGTCATCTCTTCCCGTATTACCAAATTTGACTAACTCACAAACAATAGCAAAAAAGTGTGTGGCTTTTTAAATTTAATTTTTATTTTCATGTATTTAAATAAAGTTTTTCTCAAGACCAATAAAAAGAAGCAAAGAAAACAACCCAGTAGAGAGAAATTCTTAGACACTGCACTAATCTGAGAGAAATACATTCCAAGGATTTAAAAAGAAATTTTTCAAGTAGAACAAAAGACAAAAACTTGGCTACAAGAAAAGATCAAGGTGCAAACAATAATCTGGACTATTCATTATTTGAGGCTATGAAAATGAGATACACCCAAATAAGTCTACTGTGGGTCAGGTTCATCAACGACTACCAGGTTCAGAGATAAAATATTTACGGAAATTATCGTCACCATCCAATAAAGGCTGCTAGAGGAAGGATACAGATCCTACAAATGATCTGTCAATGTAGTTGTTCTAATAAAAGCAAACATTTTCAAAATTCTAATTATAAAAAACATTATTTCCAAAAACATTTTTGTAGATACACGGAGGAAATGAAAAGTTCGAGAGACAGCATTTTCTGACCACAGCGGTCTTCATAGCAAAGTTCAATTAATATATAATGCAGATGGAGCAATTCTTTAATAAAGCAATCCTATTACTGTCATTTATATTTCTAAAGCCTTACCACCTTACTTAGGTTAAAAGAGTTGCAAGCAAAAATAAATTCTCTGAGGAAATCACAATGTAAAAAAGAAGTTTTAAAATCAGCCAGGTGTGGTGGCTCACGCCTGTAATCCCAGCATTTTGGGAGGCTGAGGTGGGTGAATTGCTTGAGCCCAGGAGTTCAAGACCAGCCTGAGCAATCCACCAGCCTGGTGAAACCCCATCTCTACTGAAATCACAAAAATTAGCCAGGTTGGTGGTGCATGCCTATAATTCCAGCTACGCAGGAGGCTGAGGCAGGAGAATCACTGGAACCCAGGAAGCAGAGGTTGCAGTGAGCTGAGATCACACCACTGCACTCTAGCCTGGTAGACAGAGCGAGACTTAGTCTCAAAAACAAATAAGTAAACAAACACAAAGTTCATCATATTTCATTAGTATGCTTGGGAAAATCTGGAGAAATGATTTAGAGAGAATTGCCTTCATTTTAAACAATGGCATCTTCTTCAACCATTAAAATGAAAAGTCTAACCCACTTGCAAAGGTATAAAATAGATTATATGAAAAGCACTTCTCTCATTTAAAAAACAACAGAGATGGCCAGCCACAAGCACCAATGCAATTGCAAGTCTGAACAGATAACCTATCAGAACTACTTGGGGCAATTTCTTGGTTTTGATCATACTATAATTGTGTAAGATGTTACCACTTGGAGAATCTGGGTAAAGGATACAGGGAAACTGCGATACTTTTGCAACTTTATTAAGTCTGAAATTTTTTCAAAATGACAAATTAAGGAATAAAAATGGGCCAGGCGTGGTCGCTCACACCTGCCATCCCAACACTTTGGGAGGCCGAAGGGGGACTGCTTAAGTCCTGGAGCTCAAGACCAGCCTAGGCAACATAGTAAAAACCTGTTTCTACAAAAAAATATACAAAAAAAACTAGCCAGGTATGGTGGTGTACTCCTGTAGTCCCCAGCTACTGGGGAGGCTGAGGTGGGAGGACTACTTGTGCCACGGAGGTGGAGGTTGCAGTGAGCCGAGATCTTGCCACTGCACTCCAGCCTGAGCAACAGAGAGATGCTGTCTCAAACCAAACCAAACCAACCCAACAACAAAATGCTCTTTATATGGCATGTTAAATTCTGCAAAGAAAGTACAAAAGGGAGAATTACAGATATTCTAAGAACAGATCAATCCGAAAACAAATTTTACTGAAAAAGTGGATCAGCAATTATAAAATCCTCCATGTATTTCGAATCTTTAGTGACTATCCCAGGAAAGTCATGCTATTTTACAAGTGACTGAATTTCAATAAAGCTGCCATATCATTTGCAGGGCCTTCTCTCTCAAATTGACAGCTATGTGAAGTGGGCAAATGACTCAATGAGACCAAAAGGCTTCAAAATTCAGTAAGTTCAAAATCATGTTTCAGTATGAGAGCAATGTCTCCTTCTCTGCCTTTAAAGAATAAATCTTTATTAGGAATTGATTCTAGGGCTGGGCCTGGTGGCTCATGCTGTAATCCCAAGACTTTGGGAGGCTCTAAGTGGAAGGATAGCTGAGGACAGGAGTTCAAGACCAGCCTGAGCAACACAGGAAGATGCCATTTCTACAAAAAACAAAATTAGCCAGGTGCAGTGTAGTGCCATGCACCTGTAGTCCTAGCTATTTGGGAGACTGAGACAGGAAGATCACTTAAGCCCAGGAGGTAGAGGCTGCAGTGAACCATGATTGTACCACTGCATTTCAGCCTGAGCGACAGAGTAAGGCCCTGTCTACGTTTAATAAAAAGAAGAAAAGAAAAAGAAAAAAAGGGAATGGATTCTTCTCAAGCTATTTATTTCTGTAAATTATCAAAAGATAGGCCATCTTGGCCAAGTGCAGTGGCTTACACCTGTAATCCCAGGACTCTAGGAGGCCTAAGTAGGTGGAATGCTTGAGTCCAGGAACTCAAGATCAGCCTGGGCAACACAGCAAAACCCCATCTCTACTAAAAATATGAAAAATTAGCCAGGCATGGTGGCATGTGCCTATAAGCCCAGCTACTTGGGAGGCTGAGGTGGGAGAATCACTCGAGCCCTAGAGGTCAAGGCTGCAGTGAGCTGAGATAGTACCACTGCACTCCAGGCAACAAGAGACTCTGTTTCAAAAGAAAAAAAGATGGTCAACCTAAAAAGATTACTAACTTGGGCTTTCTTCAGTGTTACCTAAAATCTAATATAAAGCTCACAAAAGGGCTTTATGTAGTAGTGGAGAAGGGAAAAATTTCGTTATTTGGAAATGGCTACATTCAGTCTATCAAGTTTACCCAAATCTTAGAGATCACCACTTCGGAGACTTCAGACTCTAGTACAGCCCGTTTCCTATACATGCCTAATAGATTAGACTCAAAGTGCAGTATTTAGAAGGTCTAGAATCAAGTAAAGGGTCAGAAGAATTGGCATTCAGATAACAGAAGGCTAAAGCCATTAGGTGAAAGGTTCTTGAGAAACCTGTATAACAGGTCGATCAGACTGATATCTCCTGAGCTAAAAAACTGTTAAGGTAATTGACTAAAAGAGGAACAGGCAAACCTTACATGACTCTGATGTGATGAAACACAAGTACGAAGCATCACCTATAAAGCTGTCTTGGCAAAAAATTTAAACTTGAATTTACTCAAGCACTACCAGTTTACCAAAAATAGAGGGGGTAAAGAAACACATTAAACAAAATCACAAGGATACAACCTGCCAACTCTAGAACGTGGGAAATTCTACAGGACAAATGACCCAGTTCTTCAACAAGTAAATGACATGAAAACAAAAGGAAGGTTAAGTTTTATAGACTGAAGACACTTATGAGACATGTCAACCAAAGGCAATGTGTAGAGTTTGGATCTTAATTCAAGTAAGCCAAAAATACAAGGTATTTTTGAGATAACTGGGGGAAATGATACATAAACTGGCTATGAAATAGGATTATGGAATTATATATTAAATTTGTTATGTGTAACAATGGTACTGAATGTTTAAAAAAAAATCAGCTAGAGATTTTTAAGAGTGTGTCTAGATGAAGCAATATGACAAAATGTTAACAGTACGTCTAGAAAGTGGGAATCCCTCTATTCTATGTTTGATTTTTCAGTGAAAAGTTAATAACATAATAACATTGTGTGACAAGTAGTATATATTCCTCCCAGTCATGCCAAAGATAGCATTCCATTTCCACCTTCATCTTTGTTGCTTTCCCATCATTTGCCCCCCTTGAACTCAAAGCTGTGATACAGACTGAAAAAAAAAGATGTGACATACCTGTAGTAGCAGTGGCTAAAGTGACAAGATTCTTTCTTAGCATATCATAGAGAGGGCTGTTAAAGAGATAAGATTAAAAAATTAACAATCCCAAATGCCATTATGAAGATATCAGTTGTTTGCTGTTAAATATTAAATGTATTTCTGATGTTATCTCTCAACTTTCTCCATAAAGCATAGAGAGGCAGAATTTTTTTCCCAGATTTAAAAAAATTATTTAATTATTAAGATGTTAATGCCCAGGCCCCTGTGTTACTTTGCCAATATTAAACAAACTGATTAATTTACATTTTATTTCATTAGCTAACAGTAATCCAAGTGGGGAGATTTCCTTTGGAAACTATTCCTTCCTTCTAGGAGTTAAGTTTCGCATTTTAATTAGAGAGTGATGGTGGAGAGAAGTCTTAATGTAAAACAAAATGAGGTCAGATGCAACAGTCATCAAAGCTAAAGAGAAAGAGAACACTAGCCTCTAAATTACTAATTAGCTTTTGAGTGTATAAGCTAATGACTTACACCCCATGCAGTTGGAGAAAAGTAACAGGTCAGATTAGCCCTATCATGATTCTTACTAGGCTCATTATCAACCCCTAACTGCCCAGCAATTCTACATTTCTCTCATCTGCTCACTCTTCCTCTCTCCAACAATTACTTCACAAAATTCTAACCTAGTCACATCAAGCTTCGTCCTACCCAGGTCTTTACACATGGTGTTCAATCAACCTAAAAACTCTTTCAACAAATGCCCTCTCATCAACTCCTTAATTATCTTTCAGCTTTTGGCTCAAATCTCACTTCCTCAAAAGAACTTTTCCTTGACCTCTAACACTCTAAATACCACCCACTCTCGGCTTCATGTATCTCTTTTCTGTAGCACTTATCATAGTGTAAGTTTACCATGAATTGGTATGATAATTTGATTATCAAATTATCCACTTCATAAAATCAGACTGTGGGCTGCTCATTACCATATTCTGAGTACCTCATAGGCTACCTAACATATATAGGCCCTTACATATTTGTTGAGCTAAGTAATAAACCTATAGAAATTAAGTGGCTAGGTATAAGCACCCAAAAAGATACACAAACCCTCACACTTTTTACCTTGGGTCTTTCACGGAGAAGCTCTGACATCCCAGTAGTTCTCCCAAAAGATCTCCACCACAATATACCATATGCTGCTCCTGCTGATCATAAAGCTGCTTCACCATTATGTACTGACCTAAATAGTGCATGACCTGCATGAAATAAAATACCATGTTGTGATCTGTCCAGCTACTGCCAAAAACACAAATTCATTAGAGGAGGTAAGGTAAGTTAGTTTGCTAAAGAGACAACATATTTACAAGACTGTCAATGTTTGTGCAAGGGGTCCTACAACAGGAAAGTTGCTCCCAACTACTAGGTCCATTTACTCCTGTCCTTCTGACAATTAACAGACCCAAACTTTTTAGCACAGAGATCTGACAATGAGAAAAAGCAGTGAATTTACCTAGTATCCTCTTAAAAATTTTCTCAGACATCCAAATAAAGAAGTCTATTCTATTATTAGAAGTAATAAACTTTAAATTTGCCTGAATATAAAACTATTTTCCTAGTCCAGGGCACATAAAAAAAGACTTTAGGCTTCTGATGTGTGTTCACGTAGTAATTCTTTCTGGCAAACGACGTACAAAGTTTAATAAGCCATCAGCACTGTAAGTGAATGAAACATAAAATTCAAGTGTTTATCAAATATAAATTTAGTAGTCTGGATGAAGCAGTTCACACCTATAATCCCAGCACTTTGGGAGGCCAAGGCAGGCAAACTGCTTGAACCCAGGAATTTGATACCAATCTGGGCAACATGGCAAAACCCTATCTCTACAAAAAATACAAAACTTAGTCAGGCATGGTGAGGCATGCCCGTAGTCCCAGCTACTAGGAAGGCTGAGGCGGGTGGATCACTTGAACCTGAAAAGTGGAGGGTGCAGTGAGTTGAGATACAACCATTGCACTCCAACCCAGGTGACAGAGTAACAAGACCCTGGCTCAAAAAAATAAATAGGCCGGGCACGGGTCTCATGACTGTAATCCCAGCGCTTTGGGAGGCTGAGGTGGGCGGATCACCTGAGGTCAGGAGCTCGAGATCAGACTGGCCAAGATAGCGAAAGCCTGCCTTTACTAAAAATACAAAAATTAGCCAGGCATGATGGCACATGCCTGTAATCCCAGCTACTTGGGAGGCTGAAGCAGGAGAATCTCTTGAACCTGGGAGGCAGAGATTACAGTGAGCCAAGATCACACCATTGCACTCCAGCCTGGGTGACAGAGCAACACATTGTCTCAAAAATAATAAAATAAATCAATAAATAGCAAAAATCAGGAAATTCCTTTGATGCAATAGCTAGAGTCAGTCATAACAGAAAGCTTATCATATAAACTCAGGCCAACTCTGCCATGCTAAATGAAGTAAACTGCATCATTCATCATAATCACTATGATATAAAAATCCAGAGTTTACCCCTTGCCTGCATGTGATGCCAGAATTGCCATGGCCAGCTATCCGTAACAGCAGGGCTGCCCAGGAGCTGCAGGACAAGTGCCAGGAGCACCTCTGGGTAGCTGCTACCCTGGACCCCCCAAATAGTGGAGGGCAGTATGGCAGCAGGCTACCCCCAGTGGTGGTTATGGGAGTCCTGCGCCTGGAGGACCTTATGGACCATCAGCTGGAGGGCCCTGTGGACAACCCAATCCTGGGATGTTTCCTTCTGGAACTCCAAGAGGACCACATGGCAGTGTAGCTCCAGGGGACCCCTATGGTCAGCCACCTCCAAATGCCTATGGTGCCCAGCAACTTGGGTCTTATGGGCAGGGTGGCGCCCCTCCCAATGTGGATCCTAAGGCCTGCTCCCGGTTCCAGTCAGTGGAGTCTGATCACAGTGGCTCTCTCTCCATGAAGGAGGCAAAACAGGCCCTGTTCAACTTCAATTGGTCCTCATTCAATAATGAGACCTGCCTTATGAAGATAAACATTTTTGACAAGACCAAGTCTGGCTGCATCGATGTCTACGGCTTCTCGGCCCTGTGGAAATTCATCCAGCAGTGGAAGACGCTCTTCCAGCAGTATAACAGGGACCACTCAGGCTCCATTAGCTACAGAACTGCAGCAAGCTCTGTCCCAAATGGGCTACAACTCCAGTTCACCCAGTTTCTGGTCTCCTGCTACTGCTCACACTGCCAATCCTCCCATGCAACTTGACTGCTTTATCCGGGTGTGCACTCAGCTCCAGGTACTGATGGAGGCCTTTCGGGAGAAGGACACAGCTACACAAGGCAACACACAGCTCAGCTTCGAGGACTTTGTCACCATGACAGCTTCTCGGATGCTATGACCCAACCCATCTGTGGAGAATGCACCAGGGACCTTTCCTGGCTTCTTAAGAGTGAGAAGCATGTGTACCTCTCTTCTTTCCCTGTCCCTCTAGAAGAACATTCTCCCTTGCTTGATGCAACACCGTTCTAAACGAGGATTGAGAGTCTTGCATCATAGCCACCAAACAGTAAGGACCAGAGCTGAGGCCACACAGGTAGGGTCCTGATGGAGGAAAGGATGGAAGTTGAATGTCCTGATGGCCATGAGCAATTGAGTGGCACAGCCTGGCACCAGGAGCAGGAGATACTGGTCCTTGTAACGGAGTTAGTGTCCAGTCAGTTGAGCTCCACCCTGATGCCAGTGGCGAGTGTTCATCGGCCTGTTACTGTTAGCACCTGTGCTCCTTCACCAGGCCATCCTGTCACATGAACCCATTTTCTCCCAAGTGGAATCTGACCAAGCATGAGAGACCATGGGACCAGTGGCTTGGATTCCACCACACCCATAAATCCTTGTGTGTTAACTTCTAGCTGCCTGGGGCTGTCCCTGCTCAGGGAGCTCAGCCAAATCTGCTCCCCAGGCATCTATGGCCAGGCTACTGCCCTCCGCAGCTGAGACCCCTCACTTGCCTGCCAGGCTCTGCTTGGCTTCGGATTCCAGGGGACAGTGGTCACCTCTCCCTGCCAATACAATACTCTTTTTAGTTTGCATTTTTTTTCATTTGGCGCCAAAAGTCCAGTGAAATTGTAAGTTTCAATAAAAGGATCAAACTCAAAAAAACAAACAAAAATCCAGACTTTAATAACAGTTTGGAAAAAAAGGTGATACATATCAAAATTTTTAGAGCTATAGTCCAAAACAATGCACTTAATTGAAAATCATAAAATACAGGTATTCTAAAAAACCAGAAATGCCTCCAGATTTGTTTCCTTGAGAGGTGTAATGGTTTTGGAGTGTGACAGTGTTGATAGGTGTGAAGGTTTTAAGTTTAAAAAAAAAAAAGCCTGATAATTTTGTTTCTTCTCTTTAGGATTAGCTATTTACGCTACCAAATGAAAGCAGTTCCAACAGACTAACATTTTAATACTGAGTCTTTTCCACTTAAATAATACAATTCCTTTCTGTTTTTTTAAAAAAATCAGAAGCTAAATAAGATATTTAAATGTGTGTTTATAATAATTCACAGTGCTCAGAAGAGTATTTGACACATTTATAATGAAAACTGGCCAGGCACGGTGGCTCACGCCTATAATGCCAGCACTTTGGGAGGCCGAGGTGAGCGGATCACGAAGTCAAGAGATTTGAGGCCATCCTGGCCAACATGGTGAAACCCCATCTCTATCAGTAAAAAATACAAAAATTGGCTGGCACCTGCCTGTAGTCCCAGCTACTGGGGAGGCTGAGGCAGAACTGCTTGAACCTGGAAGGCGGAGGTTGCAGTGAGCCAAGATGGCGCCACTGCAGTCCAGCCTGGTGCCAGAGGGAGACTGTCTCAAAAAAAAAAAAAAAAAAGAACAAAAAATAATGAAAACTGCTGCATTTAATTACTGCCTCAAAATACAGCCTATACATCCAAGTGTCCTTTTTTTTGAGACAGGGTCTCATCTGTCAACCAAACTGGAGTGCCCATCACTGTAACCTTCGCCTTCCAGGTTCAAGCGATCCTCCCACCTCAGCCTCCCAAGTAGATGCTGGGACTACAGGGCTATACCACCATGCCTACCCACTTTTCCTATTATTTTAGAGACGGGGTTTCACCATTTTGCCCAGCCTGGTCTCAAATTCCTGGGCTCAAGTGATCCACCCGCCTCACACTTTCCAAGTGCTGGAATTACAGGTGTGAGCCACCATGCCCAGTGGCCCACCCCTGGGTCGTCCCCCTCCCCCTACAACTAGGTTTCTGGATTTTGTTTTCAAGAGAGAAGGTCTCACTCTCTTGCCCAGCCTGTGGTGCAGTGGTTGCCATCATAATTCATTGAAACTTCAAACTCCTGGGCTCAAGCGATGCTACAGGCATGCTCCACTCAACCTGGCTTATGAATTTTTGTATGTTTTCTAGAGATGAGGTTTCATCATGTTGCCCAGTCTGGTCTCAAAATCCCAGGCTCAAGCAATCCATCCACCTCAGCCTCCCAAAATACTGGGATTACAAGTGTGAGCCACCGTGCCAGGCCCAAAAAGTGTCTTTTTCATCCTTATTTGCTCTGCATTTTAACTCAATGAATTCATGGTTCATCTTATGTTTATCTTACAACACGCTTCAAAAGAAAAGAAATATGATGTTCAACTTAACTGTCTTTAAAACAGAATAAAAGTTGCCCCTCTGATACCTAAGGAATAGAACTGAGGCCTGATTTCAAAATTACTCATTCACTGGCTTATATTTCTACACT
>NW_016107353.1:2234430-2241715 GCF_001604975.1 Cebus imitator | reverse complement strand
TTACAGGCACGCGCCACCATGCCCAGCTGATCTTTTGTATTTTTAGTAGAGACGGGGTTTCACCATGTTGACCAGGATAGTCTCGATCTCTTGACCTTGTGATCCACCTGCCTCGGCTTCCCAAAGTGCTGGGATTACAGGCTTGAGCCACCGTGCCCGGCCCCACTGTTCCTTTTTTTTTTTGAGACGGAGTCTCGCTCTATCACCAGGCTGGAGTGCAATGGCACTATCTCCGCTCACTGCAACCTCTGCCTCCCAGGTTCAGGCAATTCTCCTGCCTCAGCCTCGTGAGTAACTGGGATTACAGGCATGTGCCACCACACCTAGCTCATTTTTTGTATTTTTAGTAGAGATGGAGTTTCACCATGTTAGCCAAGATGGTCTCGATTTCCTGACCTCGTGACCTGCCCACCTCGGCCTCTTAAAGTGCTGGGATTACAGGCGTGAGCCACCATGCCTGGCCAACTATTCTTAAAGCTGAGAATTTTATGGCTTACCTCTTTAACAGTGAACATTTCACCTTGCGCACCTGCTGCATGCAAAATCTTCAAAAGTGGCAGTTTTGGTCGTACCTAATGTAAACATAAATAAATGTGCTATTTACATTTCAAGTAGGTTTCTGAAACTATGGAACAAAAGAACCTCTTTAAACAGCTTCCCCCACTTTTTTTTGTTTTTTTTAAACAAAGTCTTGCTCTGCTGCCCAGGCTGCAGTGCAGTGGTGTGATCACAGGTCACTGCAGCCTCAATCTCCCCAGCTCAACTTCAGCCTTCAGAGTAGCTGGGACTACAGGTGCACACCACCATACTGGGTAATTTTTCTATTTTTTTGTAGATAGGGGGTTTCACCATGTTTCCCTGGCTGGTATCAAACCCCTGGGCTCAAGAGACCTGCCTACCTCAGCCTCCCAAAGTGCTGGGAACACAGGTATATGCCACCTCACCCAGCAACACTCCCACATCCCCCCTATTTTTAAAAAAGAGACAAGGTCTTACTCTCTTGCCCAGTCTTGGGTGCAGTGGTTGTGACTGTAATTCACTGCAGCTTTGAACTCCTGGGTTCAAGTGATCATCCTGCCTCAGCCTCCCAAGTAGCTAGAACTAAAGGCATACCCCACTGCACCCAGCTAATTTATTTTTTTTTTAGAAATTTTCTGTAGAGACAGGGGGCTCACTACGTTGCCAAGGCTGTTCTCAAACATCTGGCTTGAAGCGAGCTTCCTGCCTTGACTTCTCAAAGTGCTGGGATTACAGTCATGAGCCAGTTAAACCTTAAAAAAAAAAAAAAAACTAGAAACACCCAAAATGATTTACCTGATTGGTTTGTCCAGGAGAGATCCTACAAGCACTGTCAGATGTTGAACACTGGGCAGAGGTGGAAAATGATGTCATTTTGGCAGTGAAGAAACTGCAGTCTGTTGGCAAAACTAAATAGAAAAAAAAAACTTTATAAAATCTATTCTAACATAGAAAATTTCCTATTTAGCATTCACAGAAAGGCAACCAGCAGAAGTAAAAAACAAATATGACACATAAAATGGAGCACCCTACACAAATGCTGCATACCCTTGCTGAGGTTCTGCGTATCTTCAGATGACTTTCTAGTTCAGATCCTGCCAAACTGAAGAATTTAATTAAGTATAAGAATCGTCCATGCTTCTGTCAGGTGAAGCCTGAAACAGAAACAGTTTCAGACATGCCTCAACCTCCTCGATGATGTTAATGAATGAGTAAACTGTTTTAGCTGAAATTCAAATCCTTATCTTCCCAATGGTTATCAGGCAGAGCCCTCTCTAGATGCAAGACTGGGGATTTACCAAGGTGAGTCATAGGTTTAAGATTCCAACAAGACTTGTAGGAAAACCTCTAAAACATGTTGGAACATGTCTTCACAGAGGACTACAGTAAACTAAAAGTCAACACTTTCAGTTCCAGTTAAAACAGCTTTTAAATCAACCCCAAAAAGAACATGGCAATTGTAAATCTACAAAACGGGTTAAACCAAGATGGACACATAGCATCAAGGAAAAGATGTAGCATGAACTGAAAGAAAGGTTAATGAAAATCTTTCGCCTATTATCAAAAAAAAAAAAGCTACAGAGAAGAAAAATAGATTTTTTAATTTTTTAATTTTTCTTTTTTGGAGTCTGACAGTTTGTTAATGAGGCCTCGCTCTGTCACCCAGGCTGGAGTGCAGTGGCTCAATCTCGGCTCAATGAAACCTCCGCTTCCTAGGTTCAAGCGACTCTCCTGCCTCAGTCTCCTGAGTAGCTGGCGCACACCGCCACACCCTAAGTTTTGCATTTTTAGTAGAGACAGGATTTTACCACGTTAGGCAGGCTGGTCTCAAATTCCTGACCTTGTGATCCGCCCACCTCAGACTCCCAAAGTGCTGGGATTACAGGCATGAGCCACTGCACCTGGCCGGAAAATAGATTTTCAAATAAACTTGCTTGAGTTAACCTTCATTCACACTGTTTTTCTAACAAAAAGGCAATAATTATTAAAATTGATTACTAACAAGCCACATCAGGGAAAGAGTAAAAGAATCTTAGAAAGACAATCAATAGGCCAGGCGCAGTGGCTCACACCTGTAATCCTAACACTTTGGGAGGCTAAGACAGGCAGATCACCTGAGGTCAGGAGTTTGAGACTAGCCCGGGCAACATGTTGAAATCCTGTCTCTACTAAAAATAACAAAAACTAGCTGGGTGTGGCATGTGCCTATAATCCCAGCTACTCGGGAGGCTAAGGCATGAGAATCGCTTGAACCAGCAAGGTGGAGATCTCAGTGGGCCAAGACCTTGCCACTGCACTCCAGCCTGGGTGACAGAGTAATACCCTGTCTCCAAAAAAATTTTTTTTTAATTTTAAGACAATTAGCCAGGCTCAGTGGCTCATGCCTGTAATCCCAGCACTTTGGGAGGCCGAGGAGGGTGGATCACCTGGGGTCAGGAATTCAAAATCAGCCTGGCCAACATGGTGAAACCCTGTCTCTACTAAAACTACGAAATTAGCTGGGCGTGATGGCACATGCCTGTAATCCCAGCTACTCGGGAGGCTGAGGCAGGAGAATCGTTTGAACCAGAGGCAGAGGTTTCAGTGAGCTGAGATCTTGCCATTGCACTCCAGCCTGGGTGACAAGAGGGAAACTCCCTCTCAAAAAAAAAAAAAAAAAGACAATCAATTAATACACTGGTTGAATAAAACACAATCCCTCATGCTTCTGAAAAGGCTTATAGCTGTAACAAAATATAAATTCCTCCCTCTCCTATTACCTTCCTTTGCTACAAAATAGGAAGTCAAATAGAAAACAAGCACAACTTAAAATTTAAAAGCTATGGGGCCGGGTGCCGTGGCTCACAACTATAATCCCAGCACTTTGGGAGGCTGAGGCGGGTGGATCACGGGGTCAAGAGATCAAGACCATCCTGGTCAACATGGTGAAACCCCGTCTCTACTAAAAATACAAAAATAAGCTGGGCATGGTGGCACACGCCTGTAGTCCCAGCTACTCAGGAGACTGAGGCAGGAGAATTGCTTGAACCCAGGAGGCGGAGGTTGCGGTGAGCCGAGATTGCGCCATTACACTCCAGACTGGGTAACAAGTGCGAAACTCTGTCTCAAAAAAAAAAAAATTAAAAGCTTTATGCCCAAAAGAAAAAAAGTAATTTTAAAGCTGGCTTTTAATGTGTGGCTGTTGATCTCATCCCCTACTTCCTCATTCACTTTCTTCTTTTAGAGATAGGGTCTCACTCTGTCATCCAGGCTGGAGTGCAGTGGCACAATCATGGTTCATTGCAGCCTCTCAACCTCCTGGGCTCTGGCAATCCTTCCACCTCAGTCTCCCAAGAAGCTGGAACTTCAGGTGCAAGCCACCATGCCCAGCTAATTTATTTTTTTGTAGAGTCAGGGTCTTGCTATGTTACCCTGGTTGGTCTCAAATTCCTGGGCTCCTCCTTCAGCCAAAGTGCTGTAATCCCTGGGATTATAGGACTAGGCTACCATTCCCAGCCTGCCCTCCAGTTCTTATCCCTTTTTTTTGTCTCTGCTCAAATGACAGTTTGTCAACAAGGCCTCACGTGAAGTCATTTTTAAAACTGAAACTCCCAACCACTTCTATGCCCTATCTCCTTCCCTGCTTTATTTTTCCCTACCAACCTTATTACCAACCAAAAACACGATATACTTTAATTATTTATTATGTAAAACATAAGCTTCAAGTGGGCAGGAATTTGTAACTATTTATTTATACATTCCCAGTATCTAAACTATATACGTGGTAGAGCAACATGGTAGATGGAAACATTAATAATAATATGTAGTTTCCAAAAATGGCTCCCAATGAACCACACTCCCTAACTGGCTCTATGACTTAATAGAATGCAGCACGTGATAATGTGACAATTCCAGGCCTGGAGGGTTGTTTTGTACTTTTGGAGGTGCCCAAAATCTGGCTACCCTACTGGAGACCATGCAAAAAGGCTACAAGGAGAGGGAGATGCAGTTGCCCAGCTGAGCCCGACTCTTAGCTGTATCCTCCAAAGCACCACACATCTTCCAGCCCCAGTTGCCACCTGACTACAACAAAGCACTCACTCAACGGTCTTGAGGTGTCCAAAAAAAAAGGAAAGAAAGGAAACACAACAAACCATCACACACATTCCAGCCCCAGCTGCCACCTGACTTACAGCTGCATGACAAACCACAAGAACACCAAAACTATCCAACTCAACCCGTCGCTCCACTGAATGAAAAATAAAATGACTGTTTCAACTCGCTAAGTTTTGGGGTGGTTTATTCCATAGCATTAGATAATTGAAACAAATGGTAAAGGCTCATCAAGCCTACGATGTACCAGACATACATATAAACCCATTTAATACCGAAATAGCCCTACTGTGTAGACATTATCCTTATTTTATACAGCAGGAAAGAGAAACATGAGTTATTTGTCCAAGATCACCCAATGAGTAAGTACTGGAGTCGATATTTCAAACTCAGACAAGCACTAACATCCCCACTTAACAGCATTTTTCCCCATTAGACCTCAAGTGCACAGAATTAAACTCTTTTATTCAAGACATACTCTGTTCATCCACACAGGGCCCATTTTACTTATGTTTACCTTTTTATAACTTGAGACAGGGCATTGTACTGGAAGTACAGTGGAGTACTCCAGGCTGGAGTACAGTGGCACAAACATAGCTCACTGCCACCTCAACCTCCTGGGCTTAAGCCCTCCTTCTACTTCAGTCTCCTGATTATCTGGGACTACAGGCATGCGCTACCACACCTGGCTAATTTTTTTTCACTTTTTTTGTAGAGACAGGTTTTTGCTATGTTGCCCAGAATAGTCTCAAACTCCTGGCCTCAAGTGATCCTCTTAACCCAAATGTTGGAGTTACAGGTGTGAGCCACCACACCTGGCCTTATTTTTAATAATGCAACCATCATCCACAAACTAGGACGTCTGACAATAACCTATATTTAACCATAACATCCCCCATCCCATTCTGCTGCCTTCCTGCAATAATCATCCTGATTCCTATTGTTTTCATTTCCCTTGCTTTCCTTTTTATACGTTTTACTGATCAAAACGGATTCCTAAAAAATATTTTTGGTTTAGTTGCTCTTAGAAAAAAAAAAAAAACAGTGATGTTGCGTGTAATTTGGGAGATTCTGTTCCGCTAAAATAGATTAATTCCTACTGTCACATCAAAATTCATTTTTTATAGATTTTTGTTATCATGGTAAACTACACATACTAAAATTTAGTTTTAACTTTTTTTTTTAAGAGACAGGGTCTCACTCTGTTGCTCAGGCTCATTGTAACCTCAAACTTCTAGGCTCAGCTCCTGGCTCGGCCTCCCAAGTGGCTAGGGCTATAGGTTGGCACCAGCACACTTTAGCTAATGTGTTTGTGTGGGGGGGGAGGGGTAGGGGCACCAGCACACTTTAGCTAGTGTGTGTGTGTAGACACAGTCTCACTATGCTGCTCAGGCTGGTCTCAAACTCCTGGCCTCAAACAATCTCCCGCCTTGGCCTCCCAAAGCCCTGGGATTACAGGTGTCAACCACTGTACCCAACTCATTCTATCCATTTATAAGTGTTCAATTCAGTGACACTAAGTATATTCCTAATGTTATACAACCATCACCACCATCCATCTCCATCCAGAACTTCATCATCCCAAACTGAAACTCCATACTTATTAAATAGTTCCTCCATTAGCTTCCTCTCTAGCACCTCGTAACCACCATTCTACTTTGTCTCTATGAATTTGCCCAGTCTAGGTACCTCATATAGGTAAAATTATACATTTGTCCTTTTTATGTCTGGCTTATTTTACTTAGCATGGTCAAAGTTCATCCATGTTGTAGCCTACTTTTATTCATTTTTCATTTGACTTCTGTATATCCTGTATTTGATAAACATTTGAGTTGTTTTTTAGGGTTTTACTGTTATCAACAGTGCTACAGGTTGACTATCCCTACTGGAAATGTTTGGGTCCAGAAGTGTTTCCAGTTCTAGATTTTTTTTCAGATTTTGAAATATTTGCATTACACATACTGGCTGAGCATCTCTAATCCAAAAATCCAAAATCCAAAATGTTCCAATGAGCAATTCACTGTGGGCATCATGTCAGTTTCAGATTTTAAAGGACTTCAGATTTATGGACTTAGGATGCTCAGTCTTTTATTAACATTCTGGTACATGGCTTAAACAATCTTTTATTCTCTACTATGGTTTTAATAGCCCCAACGTGGCAGTATTGAGAGGTGTGGCCTGTAAGAGGTAGGTAGACTTTAGGGTTCTTTTTAATCTGGCTTGTTTTTACCTTTAACTGGTAAGCTTAGTTCACTTAGTGTAACTGATAAATATGGATGTTTCCACCATCTTATAATTTAACATTTTGTCTTACTCTGTTTCTTTCCGATATGTCACTACCTTTTTAAAAACCTGCATGTCTCCCTAAAATAAGAATTTTAGGCTGGGTGTGGTGGCTCACGCTTGTAATCCCAGCACTTTGGGAGGCCAAGGTAAGTGGATCATTGAGTCCAGGAGTTCGAGACCAGCCTGAGCAACATGGCAAAACCTCAACTCTACAAAAAAATATAAAAATTAGTCCAGCATGGTGAAGCACACCTGCAGTCCCAGCTACTCAGGAGGCTGAGCTGAGAGGATCACTTGAGCCTGGGGAGTTGAGGCTGCAGGTGAGTCATGATCATGTCACTGAACTCCACCTAGGTGACAGAGCAAGACTCCATCTCAAAAACAAAAA
>NW_016107353.1:2227976-2233618 GCF_001604975.1 Cebus imitator | reverse complement strand
TTTTTTTTTTTTTTTTTTTTTTTTATTGTAAAGGAGAGAAATACTCCATTATTCCTTCAATACTTCCTTCTTATTTTTCTCAAAGACTTTTATCAGATGTCAGTACCTCTATGCCTACTCTTATCTTTTCATTTATATTTTTAATTTGTTCTAGATTTTCTCCTTCTAAAATTCTAATTCATTCCTCAGTTGTATCCATTCTGTTGTTTATTCTATCTGTGATTCCATAACATTACACATGGAATAAAAAACAGAATGTATACAGCTGTTTTGAGACAGGGTCTCACTCTGTCACCCAGGCTGGACTGCAGTGCCGTGATCAAGGCTCACTGGAACCTCGACCTCCCCAACTCAAGCAGGCCTCCCACCTTGGCCTCTGGAGTAGCTGGGACTACAGGCATTTACCACCAAACCCAGCTAGTTTTTTTTACGTTGCCCAGGCTGGTCTCAAACTCTGAGCAAAAGCAATCCTTCTCAGCCCCCCAAAGTGCTGGGATTACAGGCACGAGCCACCATGCCCAGCCAGTGTTCTTTATTTCAACCACTGTATTTTTCATGTCTAGTATTTGTTTGGTTCTCTTGGTCTCCACTTATATTTTTATTTCAAATTGCCAACATATTCCCTTATTTCTTCTAGGATGATTATCAGTCTACCTTTAAACTCTTAGTCCATTTGTTCTAATATTTGTTCCAATGAAGTTTGCATGTTTTCTCTTAAAATATCTTTGCTTATCTGTTATTTTTACCCAGAAGACAGATATCAGTTATTGTGACAAGCAAATATAGGTGAAATCCAGACTCTAGTCCTTATCAGTAAAGTAGAAAGCCATAATCACTCTCCATCTCACATAATCACTACTCAGATCAGGGCTTCAACTTTCATTTCCCAGGCAGAAGCAGCATTATGATTGGAATCTGGCAAGACCTAAGGATTAAGAGGGTAAGCCACAGAGAAGCGATTGCCTGAAGTCAGTCACCACCTGTTTTCCCCCTACTCTTCACAAGTATGGGCTTCTCTTATACCCTGATTAACTCTTGAGAGAAGTGGACTAGGGCTCTGAGTTACGGCAGGTGTGGAAAAGGGTAATTCCAAGATAATGAAGCAGGGGAGAAACTAGAGCAATATTTCAATAGTTGCCTTGCCCAATGGTTTTATTCTCCCACAGCCATGCCTGGCTAACTGCTGTTTCAGGTCAGCTGCTGCCTTCCACCTCCTACCCCCAACTTCCCCAACTTCCATCCAGTTTGAAACTGACCATGTGTGTTTCTCCAGTATTTTCCCTTTATAGTTCCTTCAAGAATGATTTTCAGGAAGAGAGCCCCAGCCATGGTGGTTAAGTACCTTCGTAGGCACAGGAATTGACCACTTGGCAACTTTGAAGAATTTAAACAAAAATAAAGGTTTCTTACGTTACTTTAACACCCAACACAAAGTTCTGTATCATTAAAAAGATACTGATTTAAGGGCCATGGAAATTCAGAGCAGAAAAAACTACTTTTGACTGCCAGGCAGAGGAGGAATCAGAGAGAAGGAAAATAGGAGGGGAAGGACTTTAAAATGGGAGCGTACTGCACAAGTTGGTGAAGATCTACTTTTAATAGCTTTAAAAAAATACATATATACCGAAAAGAACGGGAGAGAAAACATTATAAGCAATGGCACTGTCAAGATTTTATGCGAAAAATGAAGTCAGTTGAAATTCCTTTTGAATACACCAGTTACATACTGTCACCCGCCACCCTCTTTTTTTTTTTTTGAAAGAGATGGGGCATTTCCATGTTGGTCAGGCTGGTCTTGAACTCCCGACCTCAGGTGATCCACACATCTGGGCCTCCCAAAGTGCTGGGATTACAGGCATGAGCCACCGTACCCCTCAGCTTTTTTTTCTTTTTTTTTGGAGACAGAGTCTCTCTGTAGCCCAGGCTGGAGTACAGCGGCAGGATCTTCGCTCGCTGCAACTTCCACCTCCCAGGTTCAAGCAATTCTTCTGCCTCAGCCTCCCACATAGCTGGGAATACAGTCGCAGGCCCAGCTAATTTTTTTTTCATTTTTAGTACAGATGGGATTTCACCATATTGCCCCGGCTGGGCTTGAACTCCTGACTTCGTGATCTGCCTGCCTTGGCCTCCCAAGTTACCTGCTTTTAAAAGAGAAAACTATTTGGCTTAAAGAAGTCAAATAACTTGGCAAGTTTTTCCATATAAGTGGAAAAACTTACCCTTTTCCACTATAATATGCTGCTGTTTAGTAGTAACATTCAGTTGCTCACACCAGAAAGTTTAATCCTCAATCTCTCCCTTTGCCTCTATTATCACATCCATAATCCAATCTTGTAGATTTATACTTCCCAAATAACTCAAAACCTTCCCTTCTCTCCATCTGCATGACCACTTCCCAAACCAAAAAGTGTTATTTCTTGCTTGGGTCACTGCAATAAATTCTATCCTAGTCTTTCTAAACCCCACTCAAACTGTACACTACAAAAAAATACTTTTTTTTTTTTTTTTTTTTTTTTGAGACGAAGTTTTGCTCTTCTTGCCCAGGTTGGAATGCAATGGCATGATCTTGGCTCACCACAACCTCCACGTACCAGGTTCAAGTGATTCTCCTGCCTCAGCCTCCCTCCCAAGTAGCTGGGATTACAGAAAGGCACCACCAAAGGCTGGCTAATTTTGTATTTTTAACAGAGATGGGGATTCTCCATATTGGTCAGGCTGGTCTCGAACTCTCGACCTCAGGTGATCTACCCGCCTCAACCTCCCAAAGTGCTGGTATTACAGGCATGCACCACCTCATCCAGCCTGCCAAAAGCATTTTTTAAAGAAAAAAAATTCTGACCAAGCACAGTGGCTCACACCTGTAATCCTAGCACTTTGGGAGGCCAATGTGGGTAGATCACAAGGTCAGGAGTTCAAGACCAGTCTGACCACAATGGTAAAACCTCACCTCTACTAAAAATACAAAAATTATCCAGGCATGGTGGCACGTGCCCACTTTTTTTGAGACTCTGTCTCAATAAAAAGGAAAAACAAACAAAAAAATCCTATAGTGTCAGGGCCTGGTCAACAGCTTGCTACTGCTGTAAGATGAAACACATGGTCTAGCGCCTCAGCACCTTTTCAGTCTTACCTTGCTCTATTCAGTCTTAAGCCTCAGCCACACTGATCTTTCAGTTTTAAAACAGGGCCTTTGCACACATTGTTCCTTCATTTGGAGCACTGTGAGTTTTGCAGAAAACTGATTCATCCTAAACCTTAGTCTCAGGTTAAATGTCGCCTATTCAACAGTCATCAAGAGATGCCAGGCCGGGAGCAGTGGCTCACGCCTGTAATCCTAGCACTTTGGGAGGCCGAGGCGGGCAGATCACTTGAGGCCATGAGTTCCAGAGCCGCCTGGCCAACATAGTGAAACCCCCTCACTACTGAAAACACAAAAATTAGGGCTGGCTGCGGTCGATCACGCCTGTAATCCCAGAACTTTGTGAGGCCGAGGCGGGCAGATCACGAGGTCAGGAGTTCGAGACCAGCCTGATCAACAAGGTGAAACTCCGTCTCTGGTAAAAATACCAAAAAATAAAAAAATAAAAAAATAAAAATACCTGGGTGCGGTGGCGTGCGCCAGTATTCCCAGCTACTCCCGAGGCTGAGGCAGGAGAATCGCTTGAGCCAGGGAGGTGGAGGTTGCAGTGAGCGGATATCGCGCCACTGCACTCTGGCCAGGGTGACAGAGTGAGACTCCGTCTCAAAACACATACACACGTTTCTCTGAGCCCTATCTCGATACTATCTGGAAGTTTTGGTGTGGCTCCAACACGAGCATTTTCAAACAAGCACTCAAGTGCCTAGTCTAAGGCAGACTTTCCGCAGCCCTTAACTTAAAAACTTAACACACGTCAATGTCACGCTCCCCACCTCCCTCTCTCCCAGTTCTATTCTCTGAGTTGCCTCAATGGCCCTCAAATGTTGTGTCCACTTAAACTTAATCCAACTACGTCGACTTTAGGTGTGTCACCAGATGGCCAGTTACATCACGTCACTCACCCCCACTTTTATCTTCCGCGAACCCTTATCCCACAACCCTTCCCCTCCCCGCGAGTCCTCCTTCCGCCCGGCGCGGCGGCCTTCCCCAAGCCGCCGGACCCACGCCTCAAGCTCCTCCCACCCGCTACCCCCACTCCCAGGCCCGCGCAATTGGCGGTACAGCCGCCCACTCCTCACTCTCCAGCTACCGCGCGCGACACCCCGCCGACGAAGGCCAAGAGCCACACCTTACGGCAGCTCCATGAATGTCTCCCCGGTCGAGCCCGGGTAGAGGAAGTGGTGGCAGCCACAGGTCCTACCTCGGCAGCATTTTGAAATGGCGAGTATTGAGGCCGCAACTTCCGGCCTCCCACAAGGCCCTACACGAGGGCTTCCGGTGAGGTCTCCGAAACCATAGATGGGGCAGTCGGAGGACTAGAGAGCTAGAAAGGCTGAGCTCTCTACCATAGAGTAGATCCTAGTGCCGGGAGAGAGTCGTGGGGCCCGGAAGACTGAAGTTCTTCAGATTTTAAGAAGTAATATTTGAGGGACTTGCAGTCTTGTGATACTTACGGACGTGTATTAGGAGATCAGAAAATAGAGAAGGTCGTAATCACAGGCTGCCTTCAGCTCTTCGGAAAAACTACGCTTCCTCTGGCATTCGCCAGTATTCATCCTTACTCCCCAAGGGTGGCGGGGGCGGGAAACGGAGCGATGGCGTCACTAGGGTGGTAGGGAAGCTTGAAGACATGTCAAATAAGAAATTTTTGAAGGCGCTGGGTGCGGTGACTCACGCCTGTAATCCCAGCACTTGGGAGGCCGAAGCAGGCGGATCACCTGAGGTCAGGAGTTCGAGACGAGCCTGACCAACATGGTGAAACCCCATCTCTACTAAAAATACAAAAATTAGCTGGGTGTCGTGGTGCGGGCGCCTGTAATAGCTACTCAGGAGGCTGAGGCAGGGGAATCGCTTGAACCTGGGAGGTAGAGGTTGCAGTGAGCCGAGATCGCAGAGTAAGACTCCGTCTTCAAAAAAAAAATGTGCTTAGCATACATCCAGGGAAAAAAAAAACGATCACTACCCGTGATTTAAAAAAAAGAAAATACAAAAATTAGCTGGGCATGGTGGCACACACCTGTAATCCAGCTACTTGGGTCGCTGAGGCAGGAGAATCGCTTGAACCCGGGAGGCAGAGGTTGCAGTGAGGCTAGATCACACCACCTCACGCCAGTGGCGGGGCAGGGGATGCCAAAACCATTTGAGTGAAACGTTGGCGTGGAAAGAAAACACATGGTGTATGCTGACCATTCCACCCTCCCCAACCGTCTCACTAAAAGAGGGTCTTTCACACACCATATAATATTTGATTATGAAGCAACAAGAAACCAGAACACCACCTATGAAGTATTCCTGACCAAAAGATAAATAATCCAAATCTAGATCTACCTACTGACTGCGAGTTAGTAGGGAAAATGGAGAGCAAGGAGTTAATTAACCAAATCCAGAATGTAGGAGTTCTACAGGACCTGGGGCGACAGGGAAGATTAAAGTGGGGGGACTTTTAGAGAACCTTAAAAAAAACCAACTGCGGGCCGGGCGCGGTGGCTCAAGCCTGTAATCC
>NW_016107353.1:2224937-2225988 GCF_001604975.1 Cebus imitator | reverse complement strand
CCAGGAGGCGGAGGTTGCGGTGAGCCGAGATCGCCCCATTGCACTCCAGCCTGGGTAACATGAGTGAAACTCCGTCTCAAAAAAAAAAAACAAACAAACAAACAAAAAAAAACCAACTGCAGGTGGTGGCCTGTACCTGTATTCCCAGTTATTCCGGAGGCTGAGGCAGGAAGATCCACAGAGTCAAGGAGTTTCAGGCTGTAGTGTGCAATGATCACTTTTGTGAATAGCCACTGCTCCAGCCTCAGCACACAGTGAGATCTTTTTTTTTGAGAGACAGGCTGTTCCCGCTGTTGCCTAGACTAGAGTGCAGTGGCTCCATCCCGGCTTGCTGCAGCCTCGACCTCCTGAGCTCAAGTGATCCTCCCACTTCAGTCTCTCGGGTAGCTGGGACTAGAAGCTCCAGACATGACTCCTCGCTGATTTTTGGCAAAGGTGGGGTGTCAGTTAGTTGCCTAGGCTTGTCTCAAACTCCTGGACTCAAGCAATCCTGCCCCCTCCGCCTCCCAAAGTTCTGGGATTAAAAGCGTGAGCCCCTAGGCCTGGCCAAAATCCCATCTATTAAAAAAAAAAAAAAAAAAAAGTACGTATGAGGAAAGAGAGGACTAAATCTAAACTGAGATACAGTCATACTTAATACCAAGAGGTTGCAAGTATCTTTGACAGATACTAGTTCCACGTGGCAACAACCACGGGGCTTGGAGGCACTCCCTAACAATGATCTTCCCTGATGAAGGAACAGAGCTGCAGCATTTTCTCCAGGTATCGCTTTAAAACTGTGGTTTTCGGGCAGACGCAGTGGCTCACACCTGTAATTCCAGCACTTTGGGAAGCCAAGACGGGCGGATCACCTGAGGTCAGGAGTTCGAGACCAGCCTGGCCAACACGGTGAAACCCGGTCTCTACTAAAAATGCAAAAATTAGCCGGGCGTGGTGGCTGGCGCCTATAATCCCAGCTACTCCCGAGGCTGAGGCAGGAGAATCACCTGAACCCGGGAGGCGGAGGCTGCAGTGAGCCAGATCGTGCCACTGCACTCCAGCCTGGGCAAAA
>NW_016107353.1:2221213-2223356 GCF_001604975.1 Cebus imitator | reverse complement strand
TAACCTGTTTATAAACGAGGGAGGCCGGGCGCAGAGGATCACAGCGGTAATGCCAGACTGGGAGGCCGAGGTGGGCGGATCACCTGAGGTCAGGAGTTCCAGACCAGCCTGCCCAAAATAGCGAAACCCTGTCTCTACCAAAAATTCCAAAAATTAGCTGGGCGTGGTGGCGGGCACTTATAATCCCAGCTACTTGGGAGGCTGAAGCAGGAGAATCGCTTGAACCCGGGAGGCGGAGGTTGCAATGAGCCGAGATCAAGCCATTGTACTCCAGCCCGGGCGTCAAGAGCGAAAGTCTGTCAAACAAAACAAAACAACGAAGGAAAGGGTTGGGCATGGAAATTGGAAGCTGTCTTCAAATAACTGAATAGTATAATATTGGAAATAACGGAGCCTTATTCTCTACTCCAAAGTGCAGAACTAAAACCAATAGAAATTACAAGGCAGTATATTTTAGCTCAAAAAATCCTCTAACGTTTAGAGTTGTCCTGAAATATATGCAATTAGGTATTTGGGAGAAGTAATGTCATTTGAAGGCAGCCTGCCTGAGAGGTTTGTTGAAAGCTCTTCTATGTTAGGAAACGTTAGACCTGGTTGTGTAACCCAGGAAAGCTCCATCTCAGTGTTCTTTACACCTCTCTTTTAGCATTTACCACGTATTGTTTTAGTTATTCATGTATATACCATTTTTATCTCTTCCAATAAGCAATACAAAACGTGGCTCCCAGTGCTAGATACAGACCCATGCAAAAGAACATAGGGCAATAGCCTTCCTTAAATTTGTACATTTCGCCTTGCGGTGCTTCTAGCATCACCTACTGCATAGCTGGGAGATCCAGAGTTCCATAAAGGAGCTGAAGAATTAATTTTTTCATAGAAATCTGCAGCCACCTCACTCGAAAAAAGAAAAGGTCGGGGGGGGGCTTTTTTAGGTGAACCACTGTCAACTATTTTCCCTGTCCTTTTGTGTAATTACTATTTTTTTAAAACTTCCAACAGGAAGGTTTTTTTTGTAACTTTTAAATAGCATCTGGTTAGTTTGGATCCCTTCCTAATGTCTCCTGGAGTCTTGGAATATGATCTGTTCATGCATTTCCATTTGTGTAAAATCAACAAGTATTTGTTGAGGCCAGGCACAGTGGTTCACCCCTGTAACCCTGTAATCCCAATGCTTTGGGAGACCAAGGTGGGAGGATCATTTAAGCCCAGGAATTCAAGACCAGCCCCAGCAACAAAGCAAGATCCCCATCTCTACAAAAAAAAAAAAGGTTTTTTAATTATCTGAGCATCCTACTGTGTGCCAAGCACCAACCTAGAGGATTCCAAAACAAGATCTAGAATCTGTCTAGTGGAGGAGTCAGACTGTCCAGGTGAAAAGAATGTGCTAAGTGCAATGATTGATGAGCTACAGTTACCCTTTCCTAGTTTAAGAGAGATGAGCCCTTTCAATTTGGGCAAAATATTCACCAACATCTCTAATTTGTCTTCATTTAAAACCTTGAGGGCTGTAGCTGGGCGAGGTGGCAGATGTCCTATAATCCCAGCTACCGAGGAGGCTAAGGTGGGAGAATCGCTTGAACCCACGCAGAGGTTGCAGTGAGCAGAGATTTTGCCACTGCGCTCCAGCTTGGGTGACAGAGTAGACTCCATCTTCAAAAACAAACAAACAAAAAAAAACTTGAGGGCTGGGCACAGTGGCTCATGCCTGTAATCCCAGCTCTATGGGAGGCCAAGGCGGGGGGATCAGTTGAGGTAAGGAGTTTGAGACCAGCCTGGCCAACATGGTGAAACACTGTCTCTACTAAAAATACAAAAAAAATTAGCCAACCAGGGTGTTGGGCACCTGTAATCCCAGCTACTTGGGAGGCTGAGGGAGAATTGCTTGAACTGGAAGGAGGAGGTTGCAGTGAGCCCAGATCGAGCCACTGCATTCCAGCCTGGGTGACAGAGTGAGAATCCATCTCAATAGATGGATGGATGGATAGATAGATTAGATAGATAGATAGAACCTCGATAAATATGTTGAATAGGCCGTGGTTAAGAATAGAGTTTTTCCCATCATGTTTGACACTGATTTGTGAGTAAATGCTCATCTTCAAATTTTTTTTTTTTTTTTTTTTTTTTTTTTTTGAGACGGAGTTTC
>NW_016107353.1:2213070-2219191 GCF_001604975.1 Cebus imitator | reverse complement strand
TGACCTCGCGATCGGCCCGCCTGGGCCTCCCAAAGTGGTGGATTACAAACGTGAGCCACTGCGCCCGCCACCCCTGATTATTTCTTTTCTTTTTTTTTTCTTTTTTTCCTTACTGGAATAGTTACTCGGGATATGGACACCCCTGATTATTTCTTCAGGACAAATTCCTAAAAGTGGAATTGCTGCACCAGAGCAATCACCTGGAAAGAGATTAAGAATGGAATCTGTAAAGCAACATTAGCTAACAAAGATCCTTTAATGTCCCACTCTCAAAGCTCTACCGTGGTAATTCTCAACGCCAGCTCCACAGCAGAGGGCAGTGCTCAAATTACTGTTGGCTACGGAAGGGAAGAACCTCCAGTGCCAAGATCAAAACAATCTCTTTTCAAGGCCACGTTCAGTTTTCCTGTCTCTCTAGCTTAGTAGGGCTTCTGCCCCCAAAGTCGCTGCTCGTGAATTTCTCCTGAGTTTGCGCCCCTTAAAATTACTTGGATGCGCAGGGCGAATTACCTGAGGTCAGAAGTTCCAGAAGTTGGCCAACACGGTGAAACCCCGTCCCTATTAAAAACACAAAAATTAGCTGGGCATAGTGGTGGGCGCCTGTAATCCCAGCTGCTTGGGAGGCTGAGGCAGGAGAATTGCTTGAACCCGGGAGACGGAGTTTACAGTGAACCTTGAGATCCTACCATTGCACTCCAGTCAGGGTGACAGAGAGAGACTCCGCCTCAAAACAAAACAAAACAAAAAAAAACCTACTTGGTTGCTTTTAAGGGACCCACTGGATAACCTCACCTTCCTTTCACTTTATACCGCGCAGTGCAACCCGATAGCTTCAGAATAGCAAATTCATAGTCTGTCTTAGACTCATTTTTTTTTCTATCGTTGGGTAGGTTTTAGCGCTGATGCCCATCCTATTACCAATGGTAAAATAGATCTAAGGTTATTACAGCGCTTCAAAAGTGACACCTTGCCATTCTTTTAATCTTGAACCTGTTAGATTACAAATCAAAAAAACCTACCTAATAATGCTTACTAGGCGCATAGATATCCTGCAATTCGGAATTAACTGGTGATGCCGGTGAAAGGTGCAGAATTTGGGCCTTTTGTTTTTCTTTTTGCGCACGGATCACGAACTTTCTTGGCGTTAAAGCAGTCTCACAAAATGTGGATGATGCAAGAGCTCAAGCGCCCTGTGTCTTATGTAAGACATAGCAGAACAAACGTTTCTCCACGGGAGCCCGGATAGCTCAGTCGGTAGAGCATCAGACTTTTAATCTGAGGGTCCAGGGTTCAAGTCCCTGTTCGGGCGGCCGAATCCTTTTTCCATAATGGATAAAAATTGTATACATTATGATGTAGAACACCATGTTCTGAAATATGTACATATTGTTGAATAATTAAATCAAGCTGACGAGGGTATGCAGTATCTCACAGTTTTTTTTGAGGTGAGAGCAGGAGCTGCTTGCTTTTAAGCGCCTTTTTCTTCGTTTCTCAGCTATGAGCAATCAGAAAACTGACGTCTTTCCAGGAAACCAAACCTCGATTCTTGCCAAGGTATTAAATGATTTTCCAGTCATTTTTTTTCCTCCCTGAGAACATATTTATCTAACATATTCTGAAACCAATGAAAAATGAATTACATTCAATTTTAAACATAAGGGTTTATAACATCCACCTTTGGGAAAACTACAAACGCCCGAACAGGGACTTGAACCCTGGACCCTCAGATTAAAAGTCTGATGCTCTACCGACTGAGCTATCCGGGCACTCTTTGGTGAAGTGTTTTTCTGTTTAGTTCATATAAGTCTAATAGATTGCTTTCTCTTTATTTATTTATTTTTTTTTTTAGATGGAGTTTCACTATTGCCAGGCTGGAGTACAGTGGCACAATGCCAGCTCACTGCACCGTCTGCCTCCCCGGTTCAAGTGATTCTCCTGCCTCAGCCTCCAGAGTAGCTGGGACGCCCCACCACACCCAGCTAATTTTTGTATTTTTAGTAGAGATGGGGTTTCACCAGGCCAGGATGGTCTCCATCGCTTGATGTCGTAATCTGCCCGCCTTGTTTTACCCAAAGTGCTGGGATTACAGGAGTGAAAGACTGCGCCTGGCCTGCTTCCTTTTAAGTAGCTAGATTTAGGTTTTAATTAGTATTAAAGGTTTTTAATTTTCTTTTTCTTTTTTGTTTTAGCAAGATAAAGCAAAACAAATATTTGCCTTTCCTTTTCTTCTTGTTCCATTCACTCACTTAACACATGTGTTCTTCAACATGTTTCATGTTTGACAAGTTATCAGTATTTACTAACTCTCTAAAAGGAAATTAACAATAGTAAATTACAGAAAAAAAAAACCAAGATAATATTCAAAATTCAGACATAGGGTTACAACTTGCTTCCTTCCTTCCTTATTTCCTTCCTTCCTTCCTTCTTTCCTTCCTTCCTTCCTCCCTTCCTTCTTTTTTTCCTTTCAATCTTTGCAGCTGTGCTAAGGAGCAGCCTCTTTTTATTATACTTCTGCCTTCTATTTATCACTTCCCTGATAAGACCTCTTAATTTTAATTATAATTATTCTACTGAGCCAAATTACAGCATCTCTCTCATTAATGAAAAATACATTTCCATTCATCAGATGATGTAGCTGTTAGGTAAGCATTCCTTAGCACAAAAGAAGAAAAGGCACTTTGATTCATGCACAGAGGAGCTAATACTATAAGAAAATAGAAGTGATTGTGGAAAAGTCTGAATTTAAATTGTGGGAAAAGGAGTTTAGACCTTTAATTCGACTCTGGATTGAATTTCTGCCTTTCCTCCTTTTTCAAGCAAATTGCAGTTTTCTTTTCTTTGAGAAGGAGTCTCATTCTGTCACCCAGGCTGGGCGATCTGGCAACCTGTGCCTCCCAGGTTCAAGCAATTCTCCTGCCTCAGACAGGTGCCTGCCCCTAGGCCTGGCTAATATTTTTGAATTGTTTTTTAGTAGAGACGAGGTTTCACCATGTTGGCCAGGCTGGTCTTGAACTCCTGACTGACCTCAGATAATCTGCCCACCTTGGCCTACTAAAGTGCTGGGATTACAGGAGTGAACCTCACACCCGGCCTCAAGCTGCAGTTTTCAAGACAGACTCACAAGATGAATCTTCCCAAAGCAGTGTGTGCCGGGGCGGGGGGCAACATTAAGAATACAAACCGGCCGGGCACGGTGGCTCACGCCTGTAATCCCAGCACTTTGGGAGGCCGAGGCGGGTGGATCACGAGGTCAAGAGATCGAGACCATCCTGGTCAACATGGTGAAACCCCGTATCTACTAAAAATACAAAAATTAGCTGGGCATGGTGGTGCGTGCCTGTAGTCCCACCTACTCGGGAGGCTGAGGCAGGAGAATTACTTGAACCCAGGAGGCGGAGGTTGCGGTGAGCTAAGATTGTGCCACTGCACTCCAGTCTGGGTAACAAGAGCCAAACTCTGTCTCAAAAAAAAAAAAAAAAGACTACAAATCTCCAGCAGCCTAATTTTTCCTAAAATCAATTTCTTTTTTTTCTTTTCTTTTCTTTTTTTTTTGAGACAGAGTTTGGCTCTTGTTGCCCAAGCTTGAGTGCAATGGCACGATTTCAGCTTGTTGCAACCTCCGCCTTTCAGCTTCAAGGGATTCTTCTGCCTCACCCTCCTGAGTAGCTGGGATTACAGGCACGCGCCACTAATTTTTTGTATTTTTAGTAGAAACAAGATTTCACCATGTTAGCTAGGCTGGTCTCAAACCCCTGACCTCAGGTGATCCGCCCACCTCAGCCTCCCACAGCGCTGGGATTACAGACGTGAGCCACTGCGCCCAGCCACCTGAAATGAATTTCATCAACCCTGACACATGGGGTGTGGAACACAAGATTATAAAATTTCAAATACTGATAAGGGAATTCATTGTAGTTTCTGGGAACTAGTGGCTTCTGAACACAATGAACAACAAAATAGCTCAGCCTCAGTTGGGGAAATTTTTCTTTCCTACAATTGTCTGATTCTTTTAGAACAAAGACCAACAAATTGTATGATCCTGAGCAGGCCTGGGTTTCCACATTTATAAAATAAGGGAAATTGATTAGATGGCCTCTAAGATAACTTGTAAATCTAAAGTTTTACCATTCTGTTACTTTTTCCGTTGTGAATAAGATTAGAAGGAACAGACTCAAAGTGTGCCAGAATGGAGTGATTTAATTCAACAAACATTTTCCCATCATCTATTATGGCTTAGGCTCTGTGCTAGCCCTAGAGTCTGAGATGAGTAGGGCATGGGTCCCGCTAACAGTCTAGGAAAGAAGACACACACACCAACAAACAATTTGAACATAAAGTGAAGTGGCAGCAGATGAGGATGGACAGAAAGGCAGACTTTATACAATGAGGGTGGCTGAGTCCCTAAGTTTTCAGCAGGGAAACTTCATGATGAATATTCAGTCTAAACAAGTAGCTCTCAGAACTGTACTGAAGAAATTGTAATGAGAAAAACACAGACCTTTATTTATTTAGACATATTTTTTCAGCACCCACTGTGCAGATAAGGAAAAACTGCTAGCACTGTTTCTATGAATGAGATGTGGAAATAAATTATACTACAAAATTTTTTTTTTTTTTTTTTTTTTTTTGAGACGGAGTTTCGCTCTTGTTACCCAGGCTGGAGTGCAATGGCGCGATCTCGGCTCACCGCAACCTCCGCCTCCTGGGTTCAGGCAATTCTCCTGCCTCAGCCTCCTGAGTAGCTGGGATTACAGGCACGCACCACCATGCCCAGCTCATTTTTTGTATTTTTGGTAGAGACGGGGTTTCACCATGTTGACCAGGATGGTCTCGATCTCTTGACCTCGTGATCCACCCGCCTCGGCCTCCCACAGTGCTGGGATTACAGGCTTGAGCCACTGCGCGCAGCCTACAAAAGTTTTAAGGAGGGGAAAAGCCCTCCTTAAAAGGGCAAGAATAGATAAAGGGGTCTTCAAGTTTTTTCCTACCCAAAGGCTTTGTTACATCGCACTCCTGTTCCTGCAAGATAACAAAACCAGCTGTTTAAATTAACTGAATGGGATTAATCAATCAAAATTTGCTTACTGGTTACCCACTGCTTCCACAACAGTGAGCTAGACACCGTGGGGAGGAAAACAGATAATCTGGAAGGAATGTAGGGCCTGCAAGGTGTATTTAGAGCATGGAGAATAACAATCTGGCTGGAGCAGAGGGAGATAGAGGGAAGGTCACATTGGAGACCACACTTTCACCAGGCTAAAGCAAACAATTTTATCCTACAGGCAACGGTGAGCTATTGAAAGATTGGCTTGTTAACATTGCAAAGTCCACCCAATATAGTATGAAATGAATCTGTTTACTTCATTTAGTTGCATCAAAAACACCACAAATACCATCTTGTACTTTAGCATAAAATCTTCCTGGAGAGCTTCTTGAAGCTTCCTTATGCAGACTATTGAACTTACTTTTCCCGCTAGAGGGCAAGCTAAACTCACAGATTCTGTAAATTTGATGATTCTACTAGTTCTTTAATTTCTCCCACTATCTTTTGAAGTGTGTGTGTGTGTACACTTGAGATTACACTCTTAGCAAATTTCAAGTACACCATACATTATTAACTATAGTGATTGTACTATATGTACAATCTTTATTCATCTTATTCATCTTATAACCGAAACTTTGTGCTCTTTGATCAAGATCTATTCGTTTCCCTCACCACTCAGCCCTTGGTAACCATTCTGCTGTTTCTGTGAGTTCAACATTTTTGGATTCCACATAGAAGTGAAATCATATAGTATTTGTCTTTCTGTTTCTAGCATATTTCACTTAGCATAAAGTCCTCCAGATCCGTCCATGTTGTTACAAATGGCAGGATTTCCTTATGTATTACATTTTCTTTTTTTTTTTTTGAGATGGAGTTTCACTCTTGTTGCCCTGGCTGAAGTGCAGTGGCATGGTCTCAGCTCCACTGCAACCTCTGCTTCCTGATTTCAAGCAATTTTCCTGCCTCAGTCTCCCAAAGTAGCTCGGACTACAGGAGCCTGCCACCACCACACTCAGCTTTTTTTTGTTTGTTTGTTTTTCAGAGAAGAGGTTTCACCATGTTGGCCAGACCAGTCTC
>NW_016107353.1:2210577-2212755 GCF_001604975.1 Cebus imitator | reverse complement strand
CCGGCCTAATTTTTGTATTTTTAGTGGAGACAGGGCTTCACCATGTTGGCTAGGCTGATCTCGAAATCCTGACCTTAGGTGATCTGCCCGTCTCAGCCTCCCAAAGTACTGGAATTACAGATGTGAGCCACAGCACCCAGCCCCATTTTCTTTATCCAGTCACCTGTTGCCAGATACTTCTGTTGAATCCACATCTTGTCTATTGTGAATAATGCTGCAATGAACATGGAGGCGCCAATCTCTCTTTAACATACTGATTTCATTTCCTTTGGATATATTCCCAGAAGTGGGATTGCTGGTTTGTACAGTAGTTCTATTTTTAATATTTTAAAGGAATCTCCATACTGTTTTTCATATGGCTGTACCAGTTTACATTCCACCAACGGTGTACAAGGGTCCCTTTTCTCCACGCCCTTGCCATCACTTGTAATCTTTTGACTTTTTGAGAATAGCTACACTACCAAGTGTAAGGTGATCTCTCCTTATCGTTTTGACTTACACTTCCTGATGATTAATGATGTTGAGCATCTTTTCATATACCTGTGAGTCTTTTTTTTTTTGAGACGGAGTTTCACTCTTCTTGCCCAGGCCGGAGTGCAATGGTGTGATCTCGGCTCACTGCAACCTCCGTCTCCCAGGTGTAAGGGACTCTCCTGCCTCAGCCTCCCAAGTAGCTAGAATTACAGGCATGCGTCACCACGCCTGGCTAATTTAGCATTTTTAGTAGAGACGGGGTTTCTCCATGTTGGTCAGGCTGGTCTTGAACTTCCGACCTCAGGTGATCTGGCCACCTCAGCCTCCCAAAGTGCTGGGTTTGCAGGCGTAAGCCACTGTGCCCAGCCACTTTGGGTCATTTGTATGTCTTCTTTGGGAAAATGTTGATTCAGGTCCTTTGCTCATTTAAAAAAATTCTGGTTATTTGTTTTTGTTTTGTTTTACTATTGAATTGTATAAGTTCCTTATATATTTTATATATTAACCCCTGATCAGGTATATGGTTTGCAAATTTTTTCTCTCATTCTGTATGTTGCCTTTTCATTTTGTTGAGCCCTACTATAATAACTTTTAAAGGGATTTTTTTTTTACCCTCCTTCTCATCAGACTTACTGCCTTTGAAAAAAATTATCATCAATCTATATCACAGAGGGGGAAAGTTGTAGACCCTTCCTTCCCAGATTTCCCCAAACCAACACCAAGTTGTAGCAAACTACTCAGGGGCCCAGTCTTCTATTGTCACAGTATAGCACATAGAGTCTTTGGAGCTGAGACCATCACAAGGTACTAGGAAGATGCATAGTATAGGTTGCTTTTTGTTTGTTTTGACACAGGGTTGCAATCGTAGCTTACCATGGCCTCAATTTCCTGGCTCAAATGATCCTCTCATGTCAGCTTCCAGAGTAGCTGGGACTACAGGCATGTACCACCATGCCTAGTGATTTTTTTAAAAATGTTTTTGTAAAGATGGGGTCTTGGTATGTTGCCGAGGCTACTCTTGGACTACCTTAACTCAAGGGATCCTCCCGCCTCAGCCTCACAAAGTGTTGGAATTATAGGCATGAGCCACCATGCCTGGTTGAGCCCAAGAATCTTACACAGCATCAAGAGCTCAAATACAGAGGCTGGGCACCCTGGGTCACGTCTGTAATCCCAGCACTTTGGGAGGACGAGGCGGGTGTATTACAAGGTCAGGAGTTCAAGACCAACCTGGCTAAGATGGTGAAACACCGTCTCCACTAAAAATACAAAAATTAGCCAGACGTGGTGGTGGGCGCCTGTAATCCCAGCTACTCAGAAGGCTGAGACAGATAATTGCGTGAACCCGGGAGGCAGAGTTTGCAGTGAGCTGAGATTGCGCCACTGCACTCCAGCCTGGGTGACAGAACAAGACTCTGTCTCAAAGAATAATAATAGTAATAAGAGCTCGGATACTGGAATAAATACTCCCTGAACAACACAGCCCTCAAATGTCATGGATCATTGAAAAGGTGTAGGGAAGAAGTCAGACTGATTTCAAAGCCAGTAAGAGTCAAAGGATTGAAGCAGTCAGTCTCTCCATAAAATATTTACTGAGGCCGGGCGCGGTGGCTCAAGCCTGTAATCCCAGCACTTTGGGAGGCCGAGGCGGGTGGATCACGAGGTCAAGAGATCGAGACCATCCTGGTCAACATGGTGAAACCC
>NW_016107353.1:2200638-2210377 GCF_001604975.1 Cebus imitator | reverse complement strand
AAAAAAAAAAAAAAAAAAAAAAATTTACTGAGCACCCACCCCATCTCTAACATCCATTCACCTTTCAAAGATATTTGAATATTTTTGAAGAAAGCCTATTGAAAGATTTAAAATAAAATGGTTATAAACACTGCCTTTCAAAATATTAGCTTGGGCTCGAGGCAGTGGCTCATGCCTGTAATCCCAGCACTTTGGGAGGCTCAGGCAAGTGGATCACCTGAGGTTGGAAGTTCAAGACCAGCCTGACCAACATGGAGAAACCCTGTCTCTACTAAAAATACAAAATTAGCCAGGCATGGTGGCACATGCCTGTAATCCCAGCTACTGGGGAGGCTAAGGCAGGAGAATCACTTGAACCTGGGAGGAGAAGGTCGCAGTGAGCCAAGATAGCGCCATTGTACTCCAGCTTGGTCAGGAGAGCAAAACTTCATCTCAAAAATAAAAAACAAAAATTAGCTTGGAGTTGTTTTACAGATTAGTCCCAGCCTAGAGCAGAGCGATAAGAGAATATAACCCAGATAAACAGATTCTATCATCATCTCCTACCATTGATTTCAGCCATTTGCTCCCTGACCAGTAACCTACTTCTTATTAGCACTGAATTTTATTTTTTATTTTTTAATGAGACAGGATCTTACTCTGTCGCCCAGGCTGGCATGCAGTTGCACGATCATAGCTCACTGCAGCCTCCACCTCCTGGACTCAGGTGATCTTCCCACCTCAGCCTCCTAGGTAGCTGGTACTACAGGTACACACTACCAGGCCCAGCTAGTTTTTTGTGTTTTCGTAGAGATGAGGTTTGCCATATTGCCCAGGCTGGTCTTGAACCCCTGGGCCCAAACAATCCACCAGCCTAGGCCTCCGATGGCACCAGGATTACAGGCATGAGCCGTCACGCCTGGTCACCACCGCAATCTTAGACTCTCAAGCTTTTCATTTTCTGGCTCAGTTGCTCTGTCTTCCTGTAAACTAGATCCAGGTCTTCATCCATTCACTTATTGATCAAGAATTCATTGAGCACCAGCTTTGAATCAGGCAATGAATTAGGCCTGGAAATTCAAAGATAAAACAATGGAGATCCCTTGTCTTCAAGGAGCTTACAGTCCATTGCCCTCCTCTTCTGTCCCCTTCCCAATTCAGAAAAAAGTAGACAAGCAGTTATAACACCCCTGATCAGTGTTACAACTCAAATAGCCATTGGGTGTGTCTAGACACTCTTAAGAGGCACTCTAGGGTCACTTTGCAGAGAATTCGTTGTAGGATGTATTAGTTTGTTATTGCTGCTGTAACAAATGACCACAAATTTAATGGATTAATGCAACACAAATTTATTATGCTACAGTTCTGCAGATCAAAAGCCCAACATGGGGTTCACGGGGCTAAAATCAAGGTTCTGCAGGGTCATGTTCCTTCCTGGAGGCTCTCAGGCAGAATCTGTCCTTTGACCTTTCCAGGTTCTAGAGGTCGTTCATACCCTTTGGCTCAGGACCTCCATGCTCTGACTTTCAAGCTTGCATTTTTCTGACTTTTTTTTTTTTTTGAGACGGAGTCTTGCTCTGTCACCAGGCTGGAGTACAGTGGCATGATCTGGGCTCACTGCAACCTCCAACTCCCTGATTCAAGCGATTCTCCTGCCTCAGCCTCCTGAGTAGCTAGGACTGCAGGCACAAGCCACCAGGCCCAGCTAATTTTTGTAGTTTTAGTAGACACAGGGTTTCACCATGTTGGCCAGCATAGTCTTGATCTCCTGACCTCGCGATCCGCTTGCCTCGGCCTCCCAAAGTGCTGGGATTACAGATGTGAGCCACCAAGCCCAGCCTTTCTGACCATTCTCACATCATCACATCTCCCACTGACTTCAACTAGGAAAGATTCCCAGCTTTCCAGGACTGATGTGGTTAGATTGGACCCACCTGGTTAATACAGGCTAATTTTCTACTCCCAAAGGTCTTAACTTAATCACATCCATAAAATCCTTTTGCCACGTAAAATAATGCATTCATAGGTTCCAGGGATTAGTAAGTAGACATTTCCTCCTTTGGGAGACCATTACTCAGTTTGCCATGTAGAGGGACAACACATAAAGGGAAGGGGATAGAGGTGGGGATTGGAGGTAGGAGGCCATTTCCAGGCAGTGGGAAACCATATGGAAAGGCCCTTAGGTAAGAATATTGTGTATTCTAGGAACTGCAGGAAGTTTAGTAAGGCCCAAGTATGAAGTTTATATTGGAATGTGGGAGGCTGTTCATTCAATACACATTTATTGACTACTGTGTGGTAGGTGCCTTTAGGAGATGCAGGAATGCACAAGACAAAGTCCTTGTTCTCTGAAGCTAGATGAAATGCAAGGGCTGACTGTGAGAGAATTCCGAGTTTCCTTAGGAGATTGGACTTTAGGAGTTATACAAAGTCACCCATTAATTCATCTGCCAAAAATTTTTTGAGCACAAGTGCCAGGCATTGTTCTAGGCTCTGAGAATACAGATGTTTCAAAACCAAAGCAAAAATCCCATATCCTACCACTTAGTCGATTTTAAGCAGGGGAAGCAGATGTTTGCTTTGGAAACATCACCCTGGCTGGGCTGCTTGAGAAAAGAGTGGAAGGGGAATAAGACTAGAGGCAGCCCAGTCCCTTTCCTCCCCCTTCTTCAAGATTCACAGCCTTGGGCGGGTCACAGTGGCTCATGCCTGTAATCCTAGCACTTTGGGAGGCTGAGGTGGGGTTGGCGCGGGTGGGGGTAATCATCTGAGGTCAGGAGTTCAAGACCAGCCTGGCCAAGATGGTGAAACCACATCTCTACGAAATATACAAACATTAGCCAGGTCTGTTGGCACTCTTCTGTAGTCCCAGCTACTCAGCAGCTGAGGCAGGAGAATCACTTGAACCCGGAGGCGGAGGTTGCAGTGAGCTAAGATTGCACCACTGCACTCCAGCCTGAGTGACAAGAGCAAGACTCTGTCTCAAAAAAAAAAAAAGATTCTCCTTTGCTCAGCTTCGCTTCCCTCCTTGGACACCTGCTCTTTTGTCAGGAGCCCTCTTTATCCTTCATGCCTCCATTGTACTTGGAAACCTGACCTCATGTTCTACACCTGGGCTTCTAAGCACTGCAGGACAAAATGATGAAAACATTCAGATGTTTTTATTCATAGCCACAACATATTAGAGTATCCAATGCCACCTGTATTCTCAATTCTACTGACAATTCTCCCTCTCTCTCTCCCCTCTTTAACTGTAACCACTTTCTTTAAGTCTTTAGTCCTTTTTTTTTTTTTTTTTTCCTTAAACAAGGTGTGCCTTTGTTACCCAGGCTGGAGTGCAGTGGTGCAATCTCGGCTCACTGCAACCTCCGCCTCCCAGGTTCAAGCAATTCTCCTGTCTCAGCCTCCCGAGTAGCTGGGATTACAGGCATACGCCACTATGGCTAGCTAATTTTTTGTATTTTTAGTAGAGAAAGGGTTTTGCCATGTTGGGCAGGCTGGTTTCGAACTCCCAATCTCAGGTGATCCACTCGCCTTGGCCTCCCAAAGTGCTGGGATTATAGGCATGAGCCACTGTGCCCAGCCAGGCTTTTAACCTCATCTTGACCCTTTCTCTCTCAACAAACTGCTTAGAGACTATCAGGCAGCAGCCAGTCCTCGCAACACCTAGTCTCAAGTTCTAGTCTCTTTACCAGTCTACAAATGCATCTGCTATTGTATAGCCTTCCTCTCAACGTTATCAGAGGCAGCTCCACCCCATATGCCTGGGTCCTATCTCCCTCCTATTCATGATCTTGCTGTCTTTGGTCTTACTCTGCAGCATATGAACATGTTTAAGCCTTTCTCATCCTAAAAAGAAAAAACAAAAATCTCCCCTTTTATCCTGCATTCCCCTCTACCCACTGCCTTATATTTCTTCTTGTCTTAAATTGCCAAGCTTCTAGAAAAAGCATGTCTCTTTTATTCTAGATCCAAGTTCATCCATTCATTTACTGACCAAGAATTTATTGAGCACCAGCTTTGAATCAGGCAATGAATTAGGCCTAGAACCCACTGGAGGCTGGTTTAACTATGATCACTCTCACTCCATGAGCACCAGTGACTTTCTTGCCCATCCAAAGGGATTTTCCAGCCCTATCCTCCTGGAGGTTCCTGCTGCACTTGTTATCCAGTCAATCTCTTTTTTTTTTTTCTGAGATGGAGTTTCGCTCTTGTTACCCAGACTGGAGTGCAATGGCACGATCTCGGCTCACCGCAACCTCCGCCTCCTGGGTTCAAGCAATTCTCCTGCCTCAGCTTCCCGAGTAGCTGGAACTATAGGCACGTGCCACCATGCCCAGCTAATTTTTGTATTTTTAGTAGAGACGGGGTTTCATCTTGTTGACCAGGATGGTCTCGATCTCTTGACCTCATGATCCACCCACCTCAGCCTCCCAAAGTGCTGGGATTATAGGCGTGAGCCACCGCACCCGGCCTCTTTTTTTTTTTTTTTTTTTTGAGACAGAGTCTCACTCTGGCTCCCAAGCTTGAGTGCAGTGGTGTGATCTCAGCTCACTGCAACCTCTGCTTCCTGGGTTCAAGGGATTCTCCTGCCTCAGCCTTCCCAGTAGCTGGGACTACAGGGGTGTGCCACCACACCCGGCTAGTTTTTTTGTATTTTTAGTAAAGACAGGGTTTCACCATGTTGGTCAGGCTGGTCTCAATCTCTTGACCTTGTGATAAGCCTGCCTCGGCCTCCCAAAGTGCTGGGATTACAGGCAAGAGCCACCGCGCCTGGCCTATCCAGTCATTCTCTTCTGAGACTCTGCCACCCTAGCTTCTGACAGTCTGTGGCCTCAGTTTTTCTCTTACCTCTCTGGTTGTTTCTTCTTTCCTCCTTCCGCCACCTGGATGACCACATACAGACTTGTAACTTCACTGACCACCTATAACCTGCAGAATCCAAAGCTGCTATCACTTGTCCACACCCCAATTTGAGTTTAGTTTCGTAGGTTTGCTGCCTACTAGACACCCCCATATAGACACCCCCATTCCACAGACACCGCAAACTCAGCATGTTCAAAATGAAACTCGGCATCCCTCCCCTAACATCTGGGCCCTGTCTTACTAGTTGTCCCTAACTTAGGTAATGGTATCACCTACCAACAATTCCTAAGGCTTCAAATGGGGAGTAATTCTAGAGGCCTCTCTTTCCCTAATTCCCTACGGTTTATATATTATCAAATATTATTGATTTATCTTCATAAGTATCTCTTGTATCTACCCAGTTTTTTTCTTCCCCACTGTCACAGCTCTGGTACAGTTTGAGATTTCCTGATTTCCCACCTGGAATGTAGCCATGGCTTCTCTGTTGAGCTCCCAGGGGGCACTCCTGACCTGTGTTATTAGGTCCTGGCAGAAAGCAAATGGCACATTGCACTTGAGGAGTAATTTGAGGAGAGGTTAAAAAATAAGGAGAGAATTTATAAAAGGTTGAGGGGTATAGGAAAACCACAAGAAATAGTGTACTATCTACTGGGACCAGTAGCAAATCAATGTTTCTACCCCTTAGGCCTGAGAAGTTAAAGGAGGGGAGTGATTATCTGAATCAAGAGAGGGGGATGGGAGAGAGAATCACTTGTGGAAGCTGTGATCTTTGGTTGAGGGTGGCAGCCTGTGCACTGTGACTCCAAAGGGAGGGATCCTGAAGAATAAATGTCCAGTTTTCCCTGACCTCCCTCCCCATTCAATCTCCAGCCATGGCTCCCATTGGCCAACTCCTTGTAGGAAGCCAGAGGGCCAGGAAGATTTGGAGGGGCGTAGGGAAGACATGCAGTGCATCCTCCAAATTCTTCTCTATTATAGGCCAGGAAGTTTTTTACTGGTCACACTACTTCCCAGCTCCATTTGTGCTCAGCAGGTTCTCTGTCACCTGCAAAACCTAAACTTTCTGGTATGCTCCAGTTTCTCTCTCTTTTTTTTTTTTGAGTCCAAGTCTTGCTCTGTAGCCCAGGCTGGAGTGCAGTGGCATGATCCTGACTCACCACAACCTCCACCTCCCAGGTTCCAGCAATTCTCCTGCCTCAGCCTCCAGAGTAGCTGGGATTACAGGCACGCGCCACTGCACCTGGCTAATTTTTTGTATTTTTGGTAGAGACGGGGTTTTACCATGTTGGCCAGGCTGGTCTTGAACTCCCGACCTCAGGTAGTCCGCCTGCCTTGGCCTTCCAAGGTGTTAGGATTACAGGCGTGAGCAACTGCACCCTGGCTTCTCTTTACCCAATTTTTTCCTTATCAAAATGTATGATAAAGCCTGTGATTTGATCCTGCACTCAGCTACCCAGGCCTACTTCCTGGGAGTTCTCACCTTCAGACTCTTCACTCCAGCAGCATGGAACCACCAGTGGCCCCTGCCTGTATCACTCTGTTCTCTCAGGCTTCTGAGCTTGACCTGATGACAGACCTAGAGTAAGCTGTCATAAATATTTGTATGGTGAACAAGTGGTGAATGCATTCATGGACACGTCTTTTAACCCCTGTGGTTCCTGAAATCAGGAATAACATCATATACATTATGATATATGTGCAGAGCTGGCTGCCTTCAGTTAATTATCAAGATGTTTCACTTACATTCTTTCCTTTGATCATTATGAAAGCCCTGCGTGATAGGTGAGGACGCTATTGTTGATGTTCAGAGGGTCAAGTGGACTACTCAGAGTCACACAGCACTGGGTACAGAAGGGAATGTAGGAGCAGAAAGGGGTGAGTAATCCCTTTCCTCCCCATCATAAGAGTCACAGCCGATACTGCTATAAAAGACAAGTTAACAAGAAAGAAGCCTAACAAATGTATTTAATCATAGTTTTACTTGAAAGGCTGAGAACCAGGTGTTAATCTTCATAGCCTGTAGAGAAAGAAAGAAGAAATGAGGGCAGTGGAGGAAAAAACGTTTTCAGGAAAAGGTACTTTGAGATCAGGGATCGTTGGTACAATGCAAACCAAATGCAAACGAGGAGCTGGCCAACTCATGGTTTCTTTTGGGTGGAGCCTTTAGGAAAATTCTTCCAGAGACCAATGCTCGAAGTAAGGTATTTAGAGTAGAAATTTTAAATATTACATATTGTATGAAAGGTTTTTTTTCCCCTACCCTAGTTGGGTTGGAGGATCCTCTGTCTCCCCTCCCCACTTAGGTTGACTGCTATTTTCTGGGTCACAGCTCGGAAGATCCACCTGGGCGAATACAAAAACGAGACTCCCCTTCCAGAGAGGAAGGAAGGAGACAGACGAATGAGACTGAGCGTGTAAAGGCCAGAGACAGCCTCTCTCTACCCCCACCTCACCCTCAAGGTAGGGGCTCCTCGGAACATCGCTACCGTAATTACGGGAGAAATTCTTGAAACGGATAACTGGACCTCAGCACCGTCATTTCTAGCAGAATGATTGCGCTTTCCTCTGACCCAAAGCCAAGGGGTCCCAGCAGGGGAAAGTAACGACCATCCGCAAAAACCCTCACCCAAGTGGGGAGTAGAAATCCTGGCTCTTGGGTTGCAGAGCTCAACTCGACGCTAGCGCGTTTCTCTTCCCCCACGCAATGGCAAGTCGGGAGGGAGTCGGAGGGGAGAGGGGAAGAGGAAAGGAGGAGAGAAGGGGGAAGGGGAGGGGAGAGGCCGAGGGCGGCCCGGGTTCCAGCAGCCGCCCCGCCCTCCGGCTCGCGGCGGATTCGGCGCTGCGGCTGGAGCCGGCGGCCGGGCGGCTGCCTGTCCAGGCTGGGTCTGGCCGAGCCTCGCGTCGCCGTGCAGTGCGCCGGGTGTCCGGGAGATGGCTTCCCCTCTCTCGCCCGCTGCTCCCGCTATTGTCTCACCCGGGGTGGCCTGACTCCGCGAGCTCGCGCACGCTCTCAGCGGAGAGCACCCCTCCCCGCCCCCCAAGCTGGTCCTTGCACCCTTTGCTACCTCTCCCTCTCCCCCTTGGACCCCAGGGTCGGCGCGGAGGCTGGAGAGGGGAGCGGCCCGGGAGCGGGCGGCGTGCGGCCGGCCAGCTCCGCTCGCGCTGGTGCGAAAGGCGCTTGGAGCCGCAGAGCGAGCCCGGGAGGCGCGGAGCGAGCAGCCCACGTCGCCGGGCACAAGACACGTCGGGTGTTGCAGCAGAGCCCGCAGCTAGCGCAGGTAGGACACGCACCCAGCCGGCTGCACCGGCCCCAGGGTCTGCAAAGTGCCCCCAGAGTGGAGGCAGCGGAGGTCAGGAGGCTCTCCCTCCAACATGGCAAGAGCGGAGGTGCAACAATGGAAGCAGCTGAGGGTTCCAGGCGGCGGGCTGAGCGGCGGACGCCGTGGGAGCCTGAGCTCCTGCCGGCCGCGCAGAGCAGGTTGCCCCTCACCCCACCCCACTGCACTCCAGCAGCTTCAGGGCCTCTGGGGCTCCAGGCACCCGCGTCCCCACCCCCTTCTCGCTGAACACACTTCCTGGCTCCCAGCTGCTGGGCGATCTGAACCAGCCAATGCCTTTGGGGTTTGTTTATTTAAGATGAGACATAAAAAAAGCAAAACCTGTCCTGTGATGGGGGTAGTGCCTTCCGTGGATTGGGTGAGAAGTCGGCATCTAGCCTGGGGAATGTGTATATTTCTTAGCCGGGCGGAGGGTAGAACTGCCTTCTCCCTTATAAGGACACTGCAGCAAAAGGAGACTGAAAGCTTGAAAGACGGAGAGGGACCCTCAGGCCTGAGTTCGTGGGTGCTCGGAGAAGGCGCTGCCCTCCTGGCCCATACTTGTCTCTCTTTTTCAGCTCCCGACAGCGGTGACTTTGATGCTGGAGGGAGCAATCGCAGCAGGAAGCGCAAGCAAGGCTGCCAAGCTGGTGTGGGGTGGAGTAGGGTGGGGAGCCCAGGGGCTTGGCAGGCTCCTGGGTTGTGGGAAGAGGTTACCAAATGTATGAGGTTAGTGCACACACCCTAGCTGGCCGATGTTGAAGAGTGTGTGTGAAATCTGCCTTTGCTCTTGCTCCTTCAGGCCTGCCTTCTCTCCCTCTCCACCCTCTTCTGGGGTCTTCGTAGCTTCCCTGCCCCAGTCCTTCCCGTCATGCCTGGGATGGAATCGCTATGCTGTCTCTGGCAGCCCTCTTGGGCTGTTTTTTCTAGACTCTGTTGGAGAGTTTTGTACCCTGGGCTGACTGGTCCCAGCATGGCACCGGATTCTTTAGCAGGCAGCTACCCGGAGTCCAAGAAGTGGGCCAATGCTGCCCCTCCTCCTCACTCTAAACTACCTATTTGGGATATGGCCAGGCAGATGTAAGCAATTTGCACTAAATTCCAACCCTGAATCAGTGCTGAATGAAAACTTACTCTGTTGCTGCATTCGGCCTTGGGAAGGTTTTAGGAAGAGAAATGGCCCAAGAGGTGGCAAATGTTGACCCCAAATACTTCCCTTTCCCCAACTTTAGCTGTGGATCCCAGAGGAGAGAGGCAGTGAGCCTTTGGAATCCCAGCTCCTCCCGAGCCTGGCCGTCCCATCCTGAGGTTGTGTCCATGGAAAAATTAAGTCGAGGCACATTTTATAGCTCTGTTTGGCAGCAGCATCTGAAAAGACAGTGGTTCTGAGCTCGAGCCCTAGACCCAGGCCGTGGCTGCCTCTTCTTTGGCCTTTGGGTGAGCCCAAGGTTTGATTTCCATGGCTCTGAGCTTACTGCTGAGTGTGCATGGGTGTATATGGCTGAATTTGATCAAGCTGTCAGGCCTGGCTGCTTGTCCATTTCCTTCTTTTTTTTTTTTTTTTTTTTTTTTTTTTT
>NW_016107353.1:2198076-2200499 GCF_001604975.1 Cebus imitator | reverse complement strand
CTAATTTTTGTATTTTTAGCAGAGACGGGGTTTCACCATGTTGACCAGGATGGTCTTGATCTCTTGACCTCATGATCCACCCGCCTCGGCCTCCCAAAGTGCTGGGATTACAAGCGTGAGCCACCGCACCCGGCCCCATTTCCTTCTTCACTGGAAGCATGAGGGAGAAAGGGCCAAGGGGGTGTGCTGGGTGAGGAAGGGCCAGTTTATCCGGGGACTTGGGCTGTTCCTGGGGGAGCCCCTTTGGGCTTCCTCAGTGGTCTGGAATGCGTTTGGTCTATATCATGACCTAGTATGCTCTGGCAGATACTCTATGCCCTCGTGGGCCTTTGGTCCCCTTTTGGTGGTGTCCCCACTCCTATGCCTGGTGCTTTGCGTCTGTATCATGTCTGTGGTCCTTCAGCCTGGATAGCCCTGCCTGGACCAGCAGGGAGGAAAATGAGGAGGTCTCTGTTCCCTTGAGGGGCATGTAACTAGCCATAAGGTTCAGGCTCCTCATATTCCCAGGATGTGAACTTGGACATCATAATGTGAAGTAGTAGAGAAAACAGTGTCCTGGTGTGACTTTCTTCTTAGCTATGTGAGCTTGGACAGTTTGTGAACCCAAGATTTAGTTTGCATATTTGTAAAACGGAGGTGGGAGAGTAGCCATGGCTTGCAGGATTAATAATGTAATACTGCTTACCAAGAACTGAACAAAATCCTGTGTGCAAAAGTACTCTGAAAACTGCAGAGTACTTTACAAATGAATATTCATCCTGGGTTTACCCTCCATCATAAGGATAAACTGTCAGGGATGGGGATAGGGTGGGGTCTGAGAGCCATAGGGAGTAGGGAATGTTTTGGGACCTTTTCTTTCTTGCTAAGGAAAGAATAATGTGACAATACCAAGGTAACTGCTGTATTCCTTGGATATTTTTCTTTTTTGAGACAGAGTCTTGCTCTGTCGTCAGGCTGGAGTGCAGTGGTACGATCTCAGCTCACTGCAACCTCCGCCTCCCAGGTTCAAGTGATTCTCCTGCCTCAGCCTCCCGAGTGGCTGGGACTAGAGGCAGGTGTCACCACGCCGAGTTAATTTTTGTATTTTTTACTGGTAGAGAGGGAGTTTCACCATGTTGGCCAGAATGGCCTCAATCCCTTGACCTCGTGATCTGCCCACCTTGGCTTCCCAAAGTGCTGGGATTACAGGCGTGAGCCACTGCGCCTGGCCAGGTATTTTTCTTTAAATAGTGTTGGCAGGATGGGAACTGGGAGAGAGGGAAAGGCTGCCTCATGATATTTGTAGTAATGGAGGGGGACAAACACCTTCTAAAGGTTGGCTACTGCCTTTAGACAGGATAACACTGAGCTGGCAAGTAATATAAACGCTTATACTGATTGATATCAGCCATCTAGTAATCATAAAGGTGGGATTTGAAGCAGGCAGTCACACTCCATACCCTGTGCTCATAGCCTCAGTGCCACTCCCAGAGAGATATTGGGTCTTGGTAGAACGGAAAGGGACAGCAAAATGAGGAGTTCATTCTTTTTGTTTGTTTGGTTTTGAGACAGGGTCTCTCCTTGTGGCCGAGGCTGGCATGCAGTGGGCTGAAGTGATCCAACCTCAGCCCCCACCCTGAGTAGTTGGCACTCCAGGCATGCACCACCTGTGTTTGCCCCATTCCTGACATGGGCATGGTAGCTCATGCCTGTAATCCCAGCACTTTGGGAAGCCAAGGCAGGTGCGGCTGATTTTTAAATTTTTTGTAGAGATGGGGTCTCAGTATGTTGTCCAGGCTGGTCTCAAACTCCTAGCCTCAAAGGAGCCACCTGCTTTGGCCTCCCAAAGTGTTAGGATTATAGGCATGTGCCACTATATCTAGCCTCAGAATTCTTTTTTTTTTTTTTTTTTGTGATAGAGTCTTGCTCTGTCACCCAGACTGGAGTATAGTGGCACCATCTCTGCTCACTGTAAGCTCTACCTCCCAGGTTCAAGGGATTCTCATGCCTGAGCCTCCTAAGTAGCCGAGATTATCGGTATGTGCCGCCATGCCTGGCTATGTTTTTGTATTTTTAGTAGAGATGAGGTTTCACCGTATTGGCCAGGCTGGTCTTGAATTCTTGACCTCAGGTGTTCTGCCCACCTCGGCTTCCCAAAGTTTCACGATTACAGGCGTGAGCCACCATGCCCAGCCTCAGAATTCATTCTTAATGGATTCCTTGAATTCCCATGAGATGTCACCAGCCTGGGACATCTCATGGGCATGTGGGCATAATAAATTTGTCTGGGCCTTATCTGCTTTTCTATGCATTTTTATTTCTTTTTTTTTTTGAGACGGAGTTTCGCTCATGTTACCCAGGCTGGAGTGCAATGGCGCGATCTCGGCTCACCGCAGCCTCCGCCTCCTGGGTTCAGGCAATTCTCCTGCCTCAACCTCCTGAGT
>NW_016107353.1:2183223-2198011 GCF_001604975.1 Cebus imitator | reverse complement strand
CCAGGATGGTCTCGATCTCTTGACCTCGTGATCCACCCGCCTTGGCCTCCCAAAGTGCTGGGATTACAGGCGTGAGCCACCGCGCCCGGCCCTTATGCATTTTTATTTCTATCCTTGCCTTCTAAGGAAAGAGATGTGGGATAATCTGATCAAGTCATTTTGCTGCCTTCTGAGCAATGCTAATAGAAGGTTTGGGGCCGGGCACGGTGGCTCATGCCTGTAATCCCAGCACTTTGGGAGGCCAAGGTAGGTGGATCACCTGAGGTCAGGAGTTCCAGACTAGCCTGGCCAACATGGTGAAACCCTGTCTTTACTAAAAATACAAAAAATTAGCTGGGCGTGGTGGTGGGCACCTACAGTCCCAGCTACTTGGAAGGCTGAGGCAAGGAGAATTGCCTGAACCCAGGAGGTGGAGGTTGTGGTGAGCTGAGATTATGCCATTGTACTCCAGCCTGGGCAACAGAGCGAGACTCTCAAAAAAAAAAAAAAAAAAAGAAAAGAAAAGAAAAGGAAAAAAAAAAGATTTGGGGCATGGAGGATCCTGGAGAAATTAAGGCAGATTTCTTGTTTTGGTATTTTCATATCTGCTTAGTTTTGCCTCTGTTTTATAAAAGGAAACTTGAGGGACTATTCTTGCATTTTTTTTCTTTTTATCTTGAGATGGGATTTCACTGTGTTACTTAGACTGGTCTTGAACTTCTGGTCTCAAGTGATCTCCTACCTTGGCCTACCAAAGTGTTGGGATTACAGGCATGAGCCACCTGTCCCAGCTGCTCTTGCATTTTGTATGATCACATAGAGTATTAAAACTGGAAAGGACCTGGGCCATCACTTCCCTGAGAAAAAGTGACTTTCTCAAGGTCATGCAGTTAGTAGCAATGCTGGAACTGAACGCTTACCCAGCAGATCACAACATGACCCTTGAAAGGACCTATCCTGCAGCACTTTTAAATTTTTATTATTTTTAAATTTATTTTTTATTTACAAGAGCCAAGTGCACATATACGGCAGCACTTGGGAGTCTTGTGCCAGCCCAGTTAGCAGCTTTGTTTTTGGGAAATGTACTTCCCTCAGGACATTGGGATGGAATTCACTCATCCCAAATCATCACCCTGGTTTAGAAGACTAAGGAATCAGAAGACATTTGTGCTTTGGGGAGCAGAGACCCTCAGGGCACAGAGAAGGAAGTAGAGAGAGATTCTGTGTAGTCCTGAAGCAGAGGTAAGTCCTGTGGCTGAAGGAAGCCTTAGCATTTAACTCCTTTCTCTTCCCGAGAACTCTCTGTAGGAAGTCTCCCCTAGCAGAGGCTTCATAGTATGTCAGAGAAGCCAAAGATGGTTTGCCTCTTTGGAAACTGTTATCCTTCCATCTTGATGGCATCACTCCTGCCACTGTTCCACCACAGAGGTGGGTGCCTAGTGTAGAGAGTTGGTTCACACACACGTGGCTCATTCCTCAAGCCAAGCTCACCAGGAAGAAGCTTGAGCGGAAGCCTTCTCTCCAGCCAAGTCTTTCTCTCTCTCATACTAGATGGCATCCTTTGCAGCACACCAGAAGTTATAAGGATGAGGGAAGAAGAGTAGAGGGCCAAAGAGATTCCATTTTGAGGAAATACTACAGTTTGCCTTGCCAGGTGGAATAATCAAGTATGAGTTCTTTTCGTCTCAGTTAATAAACTAACCAACGCCCAGGTAGTAGTAATGATGGAGCCCTTCAATGGTTGACATTTCCCAAGAACCTTCTTTTTCTGAAAGCAGATCGTTTCTCTCATTCCTGACTCGCCATGCTGTGTGTCTTCCAGAGTGAAAGAAATTGATGTGACTGTGAGCACCAGCAGAGTGGATTTAATTCTGACCAAGAAAAGGGAGATGGTTTGCAAATGGGTTGTTCTGGGATCCTGGGAGAAGAACGTTATAGCCAGAGATATTAGATTTTCACTCTAGACTTTAAGGAGACTTTTTTTTTAAAATTAAAAAACTGGGGGCTGGGTGCGGTGGCTCATGCCTGTACTCCCAGCACTTTGGGAGGCTGAAGCGGGTGGATCACCTGAGATCGGGAGTTCAACACCAGCTTGGCCAATATGGAGAAACCCCGTCTCTTAAAAGAAAATACAAAAATTAGCCAGGCATGATGGCGGGGGCTTGTAATCCCAGCTACTGGGGGGGTGGGGTGGGTGCTGGGGTGCTGAGGCAGGAGAATCACTTGAATGGGGAGGCGGAGGTTGGGGTGAGCTGAAATTGCGCCATTGCACTCCAGCCTGAGCAACAAGAGCGAAAGTTTGTCTCAAAAAAAAAATCTCCCAGGATCCAGAACAACAAAAAAAAGATTGGGTGCAGGAATGGTGGCTTATGCTGTAATCTCAGCACTTGGGAGACTGACGTGGGAGGATCACTTGAGCCGAGGAGTTGGAGACCAGCCTGGGCAACATAGCAAGACCTCGTTTCTACTAAAAATAAAAATAAAAAATGTTAGCAGGGCTAGATGGTGCATGCTTGTGGTCTCAGCTACTCAGGAGGCTGAAGTGGGAGGATCTTTTGAGCCCAGGAGTTTGAGGCTGCAGTGAGGTATAATTGCACCGCTCTGATTGCACCCATGTATCACTCTAGCCTGGGTGACAGAGTGAGACCCTGGCTCTAAAAAAATTTTTAGAAAAGTCCGCCAGACCGCCCCTGAGCCGCCATGATGGATACCAGCCACGTGCAGCCTATGGAGCTGGCCAGGGTCACCAAGGTCCTGGGCAGGACCGGCTCTCAGGGACAGTGCATGCAGGTGCGCATGGAATTTAGGGACAACACAAGCTGCTCCATCATCCGCACTGTAAAGGCCCCGTGCGCGAGGGCGACGTGCTCACCCTGTTGGAGTCAGAGCGAGAAGCCGGGAGGTTGTGCTGAGCTTGGCTGCTCACTGGGCCTTGGATATTGGATTCGACCACTTGAGATGGAAATGGTGTGTCACGACCTGCTCCTTTATTTTGTGCCGCCACAGTAAATTGAGATGGACCTTTTTTTTTTTTTTTTTTTTGAGACGGAGTTTCGCTCGTTACCCAGGCTGGAGTGCAATGGCGCGATCTCGGCTCACTGCAACCTCCGCCTCCTGGGTTCAGGCAATTCTCCTGCCTCAGCCTCCTGAGTAGCTGGGATTACAGGCACGCGCCACCACCATGCCCAGCTGATTTTTTGTATTTTTAGTAGAGACGGGATTTCACCATGTTGACCAGGGTGGTCTCGATCTCTTGACCTTGTGATCCACCCGCCTTGGCCTCCCAAAGTGCTGGGATTACAGGCGTGAGCCACCGCGCCCGGCCTAGATGGACCTTTAAATACAGCGTTTGTGATCCAAAAAAAAAAAGCTTATACAACTAATTTGAGAGGAGACAAAGTTTGAGTTTAGGTCAAGGAACTTCTAGAAACTGTATTCCTTCTGTGCTATGCTGAAGGGGCCTGTGAGGAAAAAAAATGTTTATGAAGCTTGAGTCCTGAATGGGGTGGAGCTTCCCCAGGAGCCAATAATGACAGAAGGGGTTCTTAAAGTCATTTCTAGAAGAGCATACAATCACAAAGGTTTAAGTTAATCAGATCCTGTTAAAAAGGAAGTCATTTTGGGAGGCCGAGGCGGGTGGATCATGAGGTCAAGAGATCGAGACCATACTGGTCAATATGGTGAAACCCCGTCTCTACTAAAAATAAGTTATTTAATTTATCTGTGCATCAGTTTCCTTATATGTAAGATGGGGGAAATAATACCAGAAAATTTTGTTGTAAAATGAAATGAGTTAATTAATGAACTGCTTAGAGCACTGTCTGATGCATGTAAAGGGTGACTCAGCAGCTCATGGTTCTTGTAATTATTATTTCTCAATAGCAGGTTTGTGCTAAACTCTAAGAATACAACCTTGAATTGAGTGCGGTCCCTGACCTTGAGGGAACCACGTTGTACCCACCCCCCCAAATGCAGGTAAATGGATGAGTTTCTTCATGGAGTAGGGTAATTTTATAAGCTTAATGTGAATCGATTGTGATAGGGTGCCCTAAGAGTTAATATACACAGTCTTAGGCAGCATTTCCTAGAGATTATAGAAACTAGAACTGCAGTGTTTATTGTTTTGGAGATCTCTAAACTCTTAAGAATCTGATAAATGCTATGGGGTGATTGTCTGGAAAAATACGTTATAATTTTGCCTTCATCAAACAGCCTCTGAACCTCTGATCCTCTGATCCTATGACAAGGAGCTGTTAAGTTTTCTCCTCTGGGTTGGTCAGACCACCCTGAGAACATGGTATTAGCAGTTCTGTACCGAGCATGTACTTTGTGTAAAACATCGTGCTAACCATCCTGGGGGAGACAAAGATAAATAAAGAGGTAATCCATACAGTTTAAAGCCTTAGTGGAAAAGAATGTTTTGTATGCAATGAGGTGTTTGTAGATACAAGTTGAAATGATAAAAGTAATAGTGTTCAGCTTGGGCAGTGGAACCAGGCTTTATCTGTACCAAAAGTTTAAAAATTAGCTGGGCATGGTGGTATGCACCTGTACTCCTAGCTACTTGAGAGGCTGGGGTGGGAGGATTGCTTGACCTGGGGAGTTTGAGGTTACCGTGAGCTATGATCATGCCACTGCATTCTAGCCTGGGCAACAGAGACAGACCCTGTCTCTTTAAAAAATAAACAAAGAGGTCGGGTGCAGTTGCTCATGCCTGTAATTACAGCACTTTGGGAGGCCAAGAAGGGCAGATCACCTGAGGTCAGGAGTTCAAGACCAGGGTGAAACCCCATCTCACAAAATATAAAAAGTAGCCAGGCATGACAGCAGGTGCCTATAATCCCAGCTATTCTGGAAGCTGAGGCAGGAGAATTGCTTGAATATGGGAGGTGGAAGTTGCAGTAAGCAGAGATCATGCCACTGCACTTCAGCCTGGGCAACAGAGCAAGACTCCATTTCAAAAACAAACAAACCAAGGCTGGGCGCGGTGGCTCACGCTAATAATCCCAGCACTTTGGGAGGCCGAGTCAGGTGGATCACGAGGTCAAGAGATCGAGACCATCCTGGTCAACATGGTAAAACCCTGTCGCTACTAAAAATACAAAAATTATCTGGGCATGGTGGCACATGCCTGTAGTCCCAACTACTCAGGAGGCTGAGGCAGGAGAATTGATTGAACCCAGGAGGCGGAGGTTGCGGTGAGCCGAGATGGCACCATTGTACTCCCACCTGGGTAACGAGTGAAACTCAGTCTCAAAAAAAAAAACACAAACAAACCAAACAAAAAAAGTATGAAGGATGTTCCTTAAAAGATGTATTGGTAGGCTGGGCACGGTGGCTCACACCTGTAATCCCAGCACTTTGGGAGGCCGAGGTGGGCGGATCACAAGGTCAAGAGATCGAGACCATCCTGACCAACATGGTGAAACCCTGTCTCTACTAAAAATACTAAAAATTAGCTGGGCCTGGTGGCACGCACCTGTAGTCCCAGCTACTCAGGAGGCTGAGGCAGGAGAATTGCCTGAACCTGGGAGGCGGAGGTTGCAGTAAGCCGAGATTGTGCCACTGCACAACAAACAGAAACCTGGTGACAGAGGAGGACTCTAAAAAAAAAAAAAAAAAAAAGATGCATTGGTAACTATGTTAATAAACAAATAAGAGGTTATCTTTATTCTTTATTCGGCGCTCAGTCACCCCGGCTGGAGTGCAATGGCATGATCTCAGCTCACTGCAACCTCGCCTCCTGGGATTAAGCAATTCTCCTACCTCAGCCTCCAGAGTAGCTGGGATTATAGGCACCTGCTGTCATTCCCAGCTACTTTTTATATTTTTGTAGAGACAGGGTTTCACCACGTTGGACAGGCTGGTCTTGAACTCCCACCTCAGGTGACCCCACCGCCTCAGCCTCTCAAATTTCTGGGATTACAGGTGTGAGCCACCACACCCAGCCATCTTTATTCTTAAGATTAGTGGGCTAATGTCTATAAAAGTGCTTTGTAGCTGTATATAGCTGCACAAATAAAAGCTGTTCTTTTTATTCTAATCACTAGTAGGGATAATCCAAAACAGAATGCACATAAATGCAGTAGAGCACATTAAAAATTATAAAAATGTTCAAAAGAAAGCAAAGTCGATTGGGTATGGTGGCTCACGCCTATAATCCCAGCACTTTGGGAGGCCGAGACGGGTGGATCACAAGGTCGAGAGATCGAGGCCATCCTGGTCAACATGGTGAAACCCCGTCTCTATTGAAGATACAAAAATTAGCTGGGCATGGTGGCGTGAGCCTGTAGTACCAGCTACTCAGGAGGCTGAGGCAGGAGAATTGCTTGAACCCAGGAGGCAGAGGTTGTGATGAGCCGAGATCGTGCCATTGCACTCCAGCTTGGGTAACGAGCGAAACTCCATCTCAAAAAAAAAAAAAGATATCTACCTAGAAGCACTCAGCCAAAAAAAAAAAGAAAGCAAAGTCACTTTTATTCGTGAGGAATGTGTGATGTCTCTAGTATAAGAGCGGGCACTGCTGGGTGCAGTGGCTCACACTGTAATCCCAGCACTTTGGGAGGCCGGGCGGGTAGATCACTTGAGTTCGAGATCAGCCTAGGCAACATGGTGAAACCCTATCTACCAAAAATACAAAGAATTGGCCAGGTCTGGTGATGCCTGCGTCTGTAGTCCCAGCTACTCAGGAAGCTAGGGTGGGAGGATTGCTTGGGCCTGGGAGGCAGAAGTTGCAGTGAGCCAAGATCCTGCTGCTGCACTCCAGTCTGGGTGACAGATCAGATCCTGTCTCAAAAAAAAAGGAAGAATGACACGGTTAGAGCTGCCCCATAGGAAGATTATCCTGGCAGTGGAGAGCAGATACTTTAGGGGGTCAGCAAGGTGACAGACTAGTTAGTGGTCTATCTCAATCTTTCAAGTGAGATAAATGAATAGTAATTTTTTTTGGTGCCCAATAAAATAATTTTTCAGGTAAGAGAATAAACATTCGGGTAGAAGAAACGAATAACAATTTTTTCTGGTGCCCAATATATGCTTTGCATAGGTTATTTCACTTAGTGAAGGTCATCAGAGCTTGGAAAGGAATGGACCAATCTAAGAGAGATTAGAACAGGAAGGCTGGGGGATTTCCTTTCCTGAAGGATGGGAGAGGGCCGGGCGCATTGGCTCATGCCTATAATCCCAGCACTTCAGGAGGTCGAGGTGGGCAGATCACGAGGTCAGGAGTTCGAGACCAGTCTGGCCAGCATAGTGAAACTCCATCTCTACTAACAATACAAAAAATTGGCCGAGTGTGGTGGTGTGCGCCTGTAATCCCAGCTACTCCAGAGGAGAATTGTGTGAACCCGGGAGGCAGGGGTTGCAGTGAGCCGAGATCACGCCATTGCACTCCAGCCCGAGACATCATCTCAAAAAAAAAAAAAAATCAGGGGCAGAGATAGCTGGGTGCAGTGGCTTACACCTGTAAGCTCAGCCACTTGTGAAAATGGGGTGGGAGGACTGCTTGAGACTGGGAGGTCAAGGCTGCCGTGAACCATGATCACTATGCGACAGATCACACCACTTCACTCCAACCTAAATGACCCAGTGAGACCTTGTCTCTTAAAATTAAAAAAAAAAAGCTCACGCCTGTAATCCCAGCACTTTGGGAGGTTGAGGCTGAGGTCAGGAGTTTGAGACAGCCTGACCAACATGGGGAAAACCCATCTCTACTAAAAATACAAGATTAGCCAGGAGTGGTGGTGCATACCTGTAATCCCAGCTACTTGGGAGGCTGAGGCAGGAGAATCGCGTGAACCCAGGAGGTGGAGGTTTTGGTGAGCTGAGATCAGGCCATTGCATTTCAGCCTGGGAAACAAGAGCCAAACTCTGTCTGGAAAGAGCACTGGAGAGGGAGTGTTTTGACCTGGACTCCTTCTTGTCTCACCTCTATCACTGACAAGCCGTATGACTTCACACAATCCCCCCTGCTCATTGGTTCTCTTGTCTACCAAACTGTGGGGTGTTTGTTTGCTTGTTTATTTATTTTTATTTTTATTTTTTCGAGTGGCCTGGGAGAGTGAAATGTTCTGGAATGTTGGGGGGAGAGCGTGGTGGTGTTCCAGAATAATCACCAATATCAGCTTAAACACTTACTCACATGTGATGTGCCTGGGTTTTCACAACAGAATGGGAAAAAGACTATGAAGTTTGGGCACGCACATGTTTCAGTTTAACTCTTGATTCTATTGTTTACAAATTGTGTGATCTTTGGGCCAATTATTCCATCCCTTTACTGTTTTCTACTTTCCTCTTCCATAAAAGAAGGATAATAACATCCACATTTAAGGATTGTTATGAGGACTAAATAAGACACTAATACCTGGTATAAAATACCAGAGGTGGAAGAAAGGTCTGTTTCCTTCCTTCTATTTCTGTGATGCTCATGTTCATGTAATTTCCCTTCTGTCTCCCCACTTCTCTGCCTCCCTTCTCTTTCCCTTTCACCAGCACAAAGTGTAATACCCTCACTCCTGTTGTGTCAGTGGGCTGTACTAGTTTCACAGACCTTGTAAAGGCACATACACCGGGAAGGTATTTCAACATGGTTCCTGTGGACTGTTGGCGAAGGATGTTTGTACAAACAGTCACACCCTGGCCGCTCATCCAGCTGAAACAGTCTGTGAATCACTGCTGAGAATGGCCTCTGACTGCTGCTGTCCTGGGGGACCCTAGGTGAGGGTCACATGGGCAAGGGGCTGGTGGAATGTGAGTGTGCTGTAGTGTGCCTCTGCTGAGTGTCCCCTTTGCTTAGTGTAGACTTAGATTCTGCCTTAAGGCCATCTCTGTCTCCCTTGGGACCTTCCTGTGCAAATTGGGGGATAAGAAATCAGAGAAAGGCATCAGGGCATGTACAAAGCAACATGGCAACTAATTGACATGACTCTTTGCTCTATACCCCTCCCCCTTCCTCAAGTCACTTTCTTGTTTCAAAATCTTCATGACAGTTTCATGCACAGAGATGCAAAAATGGTCAAAACCATGAAAGGCAAAAGTGTTGCTCTTGTTCCCCAGGCGACAGGGCCACCATTTTTATCAGTGTGACATACAGAGCATCAGAGTATTAAGGAGACGCTGAGAAATTAGGAGATATAGGAAGGCTTAACCAGGGAAGGCTTCTGAAGCTCTTTTTTTGTTTACTTTTGAGACAGGGTCTCCCTCTATCACCCAGGCTGGAGTGCGGTGGCTCAATCATGGCTCAGTTGATCCTCCTATCTCAGCCTCCCAAGTAGCTGGGACTACAGGGACGTGCCACCACACCCAGCTAATTTTTGTATTTTTTGTAGCAGTGGAGTCTCACTATGTTTCCCAGGCTGGCCTCAAACTTCTGGGCTCAAGCGATTATCCTACTTCGGCCTCCCAAAATGCTGGGATTATAGGTTTGAGCCACTGTGCCTGGCCTTTCTGAGGATCTTGAATTCAGATGGAAATGAGAGAGAGAAAGCAAGAGGAAAGGAAAGGCACCCCCAGTGGTAGCCATGGCTTTGAGGCCCTAAGAGTCAGGTATGAATGGGAAATAAGTACCTAAGAGTCAGGTACGATGGGGAGTCCATACCAGGCTGTACGTGCAGGTGAGCAGGGCAGAGGGGAAACTGAGACCTGCTGCAACATGTCTGGGGTGACCAGGCTGACATGGGCAATCCTGCCGGGATACCCTGTGGTCTGGCACCATCAGGACCACTGCCTTCTGCCTTCTTCCCAGTCCCCCCATCTAGGTATCCTTCCTGTGGTTTGAGGATTCTGGGGAGCCACAGGCTATCTTGGAGAGTATCTTGTTTCTCAGTTCTTTTTTTTTTTTTTTTTTTTTGTGAGACAGTGCAATGCAGTGGTGCGATCTTGGCTCATTGCAACCTCTGCTTCCCAGGTTCAAGTGATTCTCCTGCCTCAGCCTCCCTAGTAGCTGGGATTACAGGTGCCCGCCACCATGCCCAGCTAATTTTTGTATTTTTGGTAGAGATGAGGTTTCACCATGTTGCCCATGCTGGTCTTGAACCCCTGACCTCAAGTAATCTGCCTGCCTTGGCCTCCCAAAGTGCTTGGATTACAGGCATGAGCCATCGCACCCGGTCTTCAGTTCTCTCTTAAGGCCTTGCACCCTGAACAGGATTTCTCCTTTGACCTGGGTAAAGTAGAAAGAATCCTTGGTTTCCCTGCTGGGTTCAGTGTCCTTGACTGACCCTGGAGCAGTATATCCTTCTGGCCTGGTACCAGGAAGAATGGAGGCTCCCAACTTGGGAACCACATGGCTATAGACAGAGGACTGTGGCCACCTGGATCAACCTGGGCTAAGAATAGCCAAGACCCAGGGGTTGGAGGGGTCAGTGCCTTAAAGGGGCAGGCTGCCTGGTGGGCAGCATTGTGGGGACAGTACTCTAGAGAGGGGCAAGAGGTTCCTAGGCTCAGGGGCTGAGGCTAGGGGAGGCTATGGAGCCATGAGGCCTAACACTAGAGAGCACCCCGTCTAGCTTTTCACGGCTCATTCCTCCCTGTGAAAATAGAAATCTTACCATTTCCAGGGCCTTTTGGGTTGGGCACCCCCCTCCTCTGACTCTGCTTTTTAAATGCAAATGCCCCTGGGAGGGACTAACACCTTGGCCTCTCACCCCTGTGTAAATGAGTATCAGATGTTTAGGGGTGTTTCATTTTCCTGCTTTTCTCTGGATTGAAAGATGGGAACTGCTTGAAAGCTGGTGTCCCTTTCCTACCTTGGTCTGTGGGGACCCCAGGGCTTCTCTACAGCTTCCTGATTTAGGGAACAACCGGCCACCCTGGGCGCCTGCCAGAAGGCCTGGGGGCATTTGGGAAAGGGTCCTTGTGAAGCTTTTCTGTCTGAGGCTCTTTCCATGACATGCTGTTTGCCTGGGTGCCCCCAGGATGCTGGAATGCAGAGAAGGAAGAGCCTGCTTGGGGAAGGGCTGGAGCTGCCCCCTGGGGCTGAGAGGGCCTGTTTGTCTTTCTTTTCTGGGTTTAACCTTTTTTCTCAGACTTCTTTGTCAGTGACACAAAGAATGTGACCTCGGCCGGGTGCAGCGGCTCACGCCTGTAATTGGCCTTTGGGAGGCTGAGGCGGGCGGATCACAAGGTCAGGAGATCGAGACCATCCTGGCTAACGTAGTAAAACCCCGTCTGTACTAGAAATACAAAAAATATTAGCTGGATGTGGTGGCGGGTGCCTGGAATCCCAGCTATTCAGGAGACTGAGGCAGGACAATTGCTTGAACCCAGGAGGCGGAGGTTGCAGTGAGCCGAGATCGCACTACTACACTCCAGCCTGGGTGACAGAGGGAGACTCCATCTCAAAAACAAAAAAAAAAAAAAGAAAAGAAAAAAAGAAAAAAAAGAATGTGACTTCACGGAGTCTAGGCCAGCTTCCTTGCTTCTGGGAGAGCTGGTATGGGAGTGAGTGAGCAGGAGGGTGTATGTGAGGAGAGTAGGGTGTGTATGGGGAGGGTGTGGGGGGATGGAATAAGCGTGGGAGGTGTGTGGTCTGTATGTAGGGGGAGGCGTAGATGTGTGTGGGGGATGCAGGGGAAAAGTGTGGGGGATTGGGGGTTACACGCAGTTTGTGTGATCCCTATGGTTTCAGGTCTCCAAAAGTGACTGTACTCTGTTAGGGATTGTCTTGATGTTTGAGGAGTTAGCATTAACTGAAGTTATCTGCTTTATCATTAAACTGTGAGTCCAGCTTGCTGCTTTAGGAACAGCATAGTGGCACAGGACAGTGGGCTGGGCTGTGGGCACATGGTAGAGAGCCTTCCTATCCCGAGGGAGGAAAGAAGCATGGCACGGGGGCTGCTCGGTGTCTTAGCTGGTTCCCACGGATGGCTGGCTCTGTCTTTTTCTGCTTGACTTCCTTTGGCCTTCCTCAGCGCTGAGCAGGTGGCTGTCAGCTGCCAGCAGCCTACCACCCACACAGCCTGACCCTGCCCATTGGCTCCTGCACCCAGGCTTACAGACAGTCACCCCCATCCTCCCCACAGACAGCACCACCACCTGGGAGCTGCTGGCCCTGCCTCCTCCACTGGTATGTGTGTGATCCTTCTGCGTACCGGGGCTCCGGCACATCTATGCTGAGTGTATACTTGTAGGGGAGAGCACAGGGCTTGGGCCAAGAGTGTTTTTGAGTGTTCCCACCATGCCAGCCTCCCTCCATCGGGTCTATGACCTTTTCCCGACTCTGCAGCAGCTCTAGTGGGAGACACAGTACAAAGCCACTTAGCCTTAGTGGTCCTCCCTCTCATCTGGGACAGAAAGGAGGACCCTGTCACAGACAAGAGAGAACCTTTCAGACGTCTGAGAAAGGTGCTACCAGAAAGCACCCTAAGAATTATTATAATTGAATGAATTGGAGACATTCGCTCAAAAAGGAAGTGTCAGCCCCCAGCAAGGATGTCTTCCTTCTGGAGGATGGTCTCACTGGCATTATTCATAGCTCTCTGGTCAGTCCAGTGCCTCATCCCCTTGCCATGGGCACTTCATTTGAAGCACGCCTCAGCACTGCCTCCTAGCTCCGTGCAGACCCAGATGGGTTAGCCCAGCCCCGTCGAGACTGGTGCAGAGGACCTGAGGAGGCAGCCTCTCTGCCACGACCTGTCTCTCCTCTCTCTGGTGAGCCCTCCAGGCAGAGCCGAGCCTTGGTGTGTTGTTCCCTTACTTTGGAGCCCTCGCTGGATGGGAACAGCTGGGACCTGCTTTATGGAGTCTACTGAACAGGCTGGCATCCTCCAGGGAGTTTTCCCCACCCACACAGGAATGAGTCCTACAGAACTGGGTTCCCAAGCGCATGAGCTAAGAAGGCTGAACTGCGGCTGGAGGTGACAGTGGTGACAATCTGGGCCTTGTGGGAGACCTCAGTTTACAGGAAGCAAATGCTATGTTGAGGCAAAGCTGAGAAGGATGGTAGATGGGGGAGGCCAGGCCTAAAGAGAGCTACTGTGTCTTTGCCTCTGACTCCACCCATTTTCTGTGTCCTCTTTCAGGGGAGCTGCTCTTGTACTTCAGAGCATCTACAGGATCTTCAGAGCATTTAGGGTTTCCTAGGTGTTGCTGTTTGGAAATGCTGTGGTGGTTTCTCTGACACAGGATGGGCTGGAGACTAAGGTTGGTCAGGGGAGGTCATCCTGGGACCTTCCCTGTCCCCCTGCCTTTCTCTGGAAGGCCAAGAAAGCTAGAGGAGTCCCTTATAACTACCATGCCCTTAGAGGGAACCTGGGGTGAACTGCATGAGAAGGACTCGTTCTTGGGTGAGGGAAGAGTGGGAGGAGGAAGCAGGAAGTAGGAGCCAGACAGAGGAGAGGTGGCTGCTCTGGTTCCTGGGATGATTCCTGGGTTAGAAATACACATGCTGCCAAGACTTTCTTCTTTGCCAAACTTTCCATTCAGTTGATTGCCAGCTTCTGGTCCCTGGCCTTGCAATCAAAATTGCCAGCTCTAGAGGAAGGAAAGTTTTTAGAGGAGCCATAAGCTGCCTCACCTCTTCCATCCTGGTCTCTCCTCATACTGAAAGCCCAGAATCAACAGGGTATGTGGCAGGAGCTATGATCTCCAAGGATTCCAGGTGTGTGTGCATGAGACCAAATGGTTTCTGAGCTGGAACTGGGGTCTCTGAATTGGAGTCAGCAGTGCACGGAGTCCTGACTTTATGTAGCTGTGTCCTACAGGCTCCAAGCTCCTGGCCCTCAGCTTGTCTAGGACCCCAAAAGACTTTCACTAAACTCTTGTGTGCACTTTGGCTTCAAATCAACGGTGAGTCCGGGGTATGGTATGCCCAGAGAGTAGAAGGATGGACAATAAGTCCTGGTAGGAAATGCCAGATCATATGGGGCTGCTTTCGTTTAGCTAAGAGGACACTAGAGAGAGGATGTATGAGTGGGAAGAAAACGCAAGCTATTGGCCAGGTGTGGTGGCTCACGCCTGTAATCCCAACACTTTTGGAGGCCGAGACAGGAGGATTACCTGAGGTCGGCAGTTCGAGACCAACCTGACCAACATGGAGAAACCCTGTCTCTACTAAAAATAGAAAATTAGCTGGGCGTGGTGGCACATGTCTGTAATCCCAGCTACTTGGGAGGCTGAGGCAGGAGAATTGCTTGAACTCAGGAGGTGGAGGTTGCAGTGAGCCGAGATCGCACCATTGCATTGCAGCCTGAGCAACAAGAGGGAAACTCTGCCTCAAAACAAAACAAAACAAAAACAAAAATAAAAACACAAGCTGTTATTTTCTGTCTTCTCACATTTGGAACTAAATGAGAGGCAACCAGAGGGCTTGCATGCTAGAGAAGAGAAAGACCTTGTTGGTGCATGTGATTCCGTAACAGACCTGCCGTCAGATAAGCTTATAGAGCGGTATACAACCTGTGGGTTTTCCATAAGGAAGCTGGGATCAGATGCACATCCGTTGGAGGCTGGGAGCTGGCCTGCTTGACCTTAATACACCTTCCTGCTGGAGGAATCGGATTCCTGGCCGAGTGTGTTGATGTTTGCTGTTAGAGCCAGGCTGTGGGAGGGGCAGGTGGAGCTGGCAACAGGTGTGTGGAGTGAGATGTGGGACAGGGTCTCTGGCTGCAAAGCCAGTGGGATTGGGGGTATGGGTGAGTGTGGGTGCTGGACAGAGGTGGAGGTCCTCTCTGAAGAGAAAAATCTGGACCCCAAGGCCGGGCGCGGTGGCTCAAGCCTGTAATCCCAGCACTTTGGGAGGCCGAGGCGGGTGGATCACGAGGTCAAGAGATCGAGACCATCCTGGTCAACATGGTGAAACCCCATCTCTACT
>NW_016107353.1:2178891-2183048 GCF_001604975.1 Cebus imitator | reverse complement strand
AAAAAAAAAAAAAAAAAAAAAAAAATCTGGACCCCAAAGGAGTTAAGTCCTTATGGCCTCTGACCTCCTGATCCTGCCTGTCCTTAGGGGAGAGGCTGAGGATCCCTTCCTGGGGCAGTTGTAGAGCTGAGTCTCTTCCCTTAGTAAAAACTATTGAAAATCAGGATGCCCAAGACTGGGGGCTTGAGACCTTGTCTGTTCTTCACCGCCTTGCTTTGGAGCTCTCCATTTTCCCTGCCCACTGAAGATGGTCTAAGACATGCAGTACCTTTCCGCTTCCTGCTTTATGCCCCAAGAGGGGACTGAATTCTTTATGTATGTGTCTGCCATCTTTGCTAGATTGTAAGCTCCCTGGAATAATTGTGCCACAGTCATCTGAATACTTCTTTTTTTTTTTTTTTTGAGGTGGAGTCTCACTCTGTTGCTCAGGCTGAAGTGCAATGGCATGATCTCGGCTAACTACAAATTCCGCCTTCTGCGTTCAAGTGATTCTCCTGCCTCAGCCTCCTGAGTAGCTGGGATTACAGGTGCGTGCCACCACACGCAGCTAATTTTTGTATTTTTAGTAGAGACGGAGCTTCACCATGTTGGCCAGGCTGGTCTTGAGCTCCTGATCTTGTGATCTGCCCACCTCATCCTCCCAAAGTGCTGGGATTACTGATGGGAGCCACCTCGCCTGGCTACTTATCTGGATACTTCTAAGTCTTTAGATATGTGTGTGCCTGGCCTGGCAAGTAGCTGGCACTCAACATCCATTGGGATCCAATCTGTGGCTCAGGGTATGGGGAAGAGATGACCCAGACCACTCCAGATTCTCCCAGTCCCAAGCAGGACAATTCTGTTAGGGTGCCTTCCAGCAAGACAGCAGGAAGCCTCACTACCCACTGGCTCCAGTGGTGGCCCCTGGGGCTCCTCCCACGCTGGCACAGGGACTAAACAGAGCCAGCTCCACTGAAGGGAGTGCCCTCTTCTTTCTGTCCACCCTTTGACTCTGAACCATTGTGTCACTCTGTCCTGACCCCATTTCCTCCCTGGCCAGCCCTCAGCCATCTGTGGGCAGCTGTGGGACGGAGTTTGGTGCCTGGTACAGCTCAGACCCTGGCACCAGCCTGCTTGGCCATAGGCATGTCCTCTCATTTCATTAGCTGACTGCTGCGTGCTTTTTGGTGTTCCTTTACTCAGGTCCCCTTATCTTCCTGAGAGTTCTGAAACCCTAGCCTGTAGGATCAAGCCCAGCTGCATATTCGAATCACTGTAGGGGCTTTTGAAGCACACAGCATCCAGGGACCCACCCTACTGAGTCAGAACCTCCAGAGTAGAGGCTGGAAATGTGTATATTTTTAAAACTTCCCAGATGACAATTGCAGTCACTCAAATGTGGAGTGTACATTAGCTAATGTTATTGTTGTCAATGTTAAGTTTTGTGGGTATGTTCAAGGCATTGTGTTTATATAGGAGAATGCCCTTGCTTTTAGAGATTCAGGCTGACATTTTTAGAGGCAAAGTTTTTCTTTTTTTTTTGAGACGGAGTTTCACTCTTGTTACCCAGGCTGGAGTGCAATGGCGCGATCTCAGCTCACCGCAACCTCCGCCTCCCGGGTTCAGGCAATTCTCCTGCCTCAGCCTCCTGAGTACCTGGGATTACAGGCACGCACCACCATGCCCAGCTAATTTTTTGTATTTTTAGTAGAGACGGGGTTTCACCACATTGACCAGGATGGTGATCAACCCGCCTCGGCCTCCCAAAGTGCTGGGATTACAGGCGTGAGCCACCGCGCCCGGCCCCTTTTTTTTTTTTTTTGAGATGGAGTCTCGCTCTGTCACCCAGGCTGGAGTGCAGTGGTGTGATCTCAGCTCACTGCGACCTCTGCCTCCCAGGTTCAAGCAATTCTCTGCCTCAGCCTCACATATAGCTGTGATTATAGGCATGCGCCACCAGTCCTGGCTAATTTTTGTATTTTTAGTAGAGACGGGGTTTCATCATGTTGGCCAGGCTGGTCTTGAACTCCTGACCTTGTGATCCGCCTGCCTTGGCCTCCCAAAGTGCTGGGATTACAGGTGTGAGCCACTGCATCTGGCCAAAGTGCTTCTTACAAACACTTTGGAACATCTTACTTTCAAAAGTAAGATGTAAAGCAGAGCAAGAGAGAGAGCAAATGTGGGGAAATGTTAACAATTATTGCAGGCAGGTTGTAAAACAGGCACCTCTGTTTTCTAAGAGGTGGGCATTAGGAGAGAATGCAGCCCGAACCACCAAGGTGTATAACTCCAGGAGGCACCATTCACATGGTTTTCATTTTCTGTGGTCGAGGTGTCATTCATATGGAATTTAGGATGAGTGGGGTACCCGCTGTGTACCCTTCCTCTTTCAAGGGACCTACATGGCTATTTGTTTTTATACAGAATCCCTAGTAGCCGTTGAAGACTAAGAGAATAGAGCAACTTTTTTTTGTTTTGTTTTTTGAGACAGGGTTTCTGTCACCCAGACTGGAGTGCAATGGCACCATCATGGCTCACTGTATCTTCAAACTCCCAGGCTCAAGCGATTCTCCCACTTCACCCTTTCAAGTAGCTAGGACTACAGATGCATGCCACTATACTCAGCTAATTTTTTTTCCCATAGGGATGGGGTCTCACTATGTTGCCCAGGCTGGTCTTGAGCCCTGGACTCAAGCAATCCTCCCATCTCAGCTTCCCAAAGTGCTGGGATTACAGACATGAGCTATCATGCCTGGCCCTGGAGCAATTTCTAATGTAGAGCCTGACAGAGAACTGAATTGGGGAAGCGGGGAGGTAGGAAACATGAAACCCTGATTCCTAAAATACTTTTTGTGTGTCCTGTAGTCCTGGAAAATGAAATCTAGGGCTTGAGTTTTTAGAGGAAGCCAGCTCGCTGTGTTTCAAGGTTGTTGGGACTGGTTGCTCCTGCCTTTCCCCTTTCCCTCAATGGAGTTCCCTCAAGTCTGGCTGCTGCTCTCTGAACCTTCACTTCACCTTGGGGGTGGCCCTCCTGGTCCTGCAGGGGATACTATTTGTCCTATTTCATCACCATCTCTCAGCATCATAGCGAGCTGAGTGCTGAGCCTTTGGGAGGAGCATTGCCAGTGTGGCCCTGGGCCTGAGATCTGTCAGAGGGCTGGGCTTCCTTCCCTGTGTCGCTGAGACAGTCTAGTGGCGGCCTGGCCCAGAGCCAGGGGGATGTTGGTTAGAGAGGGGCAGCTCACCTTTCCTCCATCTGAATTCCAGTCTGGGAAGAGCCTCAGAAACAGTGTCTACCTGGGACCTTTCCTTCTCTTTCATGTGACTTTGGAGTCCTCTGAGAGATGCGACCTAAGGAATCAGTAGATTGGAATCAAGGAATCCCAGAGCTGGAAGGCACTGTGTGTGGTTTTCTTGCCTTCTTTGCACCTGCCTTACAGATGCCAGCCCAACCTGGTTAGTTCTGAAACCCAGTCCTGTGTTTGAAGGATGCGAAGGAGCACACCACCTCCATCTTAACCACCCACCTCCATGTCTCAAAATACCCCACCTCCCAGAAGGTTCTGCCCTGACATTCCAGTTCAAGCTCAGTAGAAATGATGTGAATTTGGAACTTGAGGAACATAGTGGGGGTGATAGATCCATAAACATGTAATTTTGGGTAAAATGTCTTCAGCCTATGTTTGAGATATACACTGGTTGCTATTGGGAGCCAATAGCAAATAGCAAATTGGAACAACTTGAAGCAAATCACAGAGGTATTACGTATGTGGTAATGAATGGCTGGAGGGAGAGAGTCTTATAGAGAAATCAGAGAGTCTTTGAAGGAGCTTAAGCGGGAAGCTAGGTGATCGGATTTACATTTTAGGAAGAGCCCTCAGGATTTTCTGTGAAAAAGCCTTGAAGGGCCGGGGGTGGTGGCTCATGCCTGTAATCCCAGCACTTTGGGAGGCCAAGGCAGGTGGATCGCCTGAGGTCAGAAGTTCAAGACCAGCCTGACCAACATGATGAAACCGTGTCTCTACTAAAAATATAAAAATTAGCTGGGCGTGGTGGCAGGCACCTGTAATCCCAGCTACGTGGGAGGCTGAAGCAGGAGAATCGCTTGAACCTGGAAGTGGAGGTTGCAGTGAGTGAAGATCCTGCCTGTACTCCAGCCAGGGCAAAAGAGCAATACT
>NW_016107353.1:2130157-2178126 GCF_001604975.1 Cebus imitator | reverse complement strand
TGGTGCGATCTCGGCTCACCGCAACCTCCGTCTCCTGGCAAGCAATTCTCCTGCCTCAGCCTCCTGAGTAGCTGGGACTACAGGCACGCGCCACCATGCCCAGCTAATGTTTTGTAGTTTTAGTAGAGACGGGGTTTCACCATGTTGACCAGGATGATCTCGATCTCTTGACCTCGTGATCCACCCGCCTCGGCCTCCCAAAGTGCTGGGATTACAGGCTTGAGCCACCGCGCCCAGCCTTTGGCTTTGGGAAGTATTAAGGAGGAAAAGGTGGCAGGCCTTGGTGACTGGATAGAGGGGTGAAAGGAAGGGGGACTCTAGGATGTCTGCAGGATTTTTAGCTTGGGGATCCAGGGGGTGCCATTCACCACAATGGGAAAGCAGGAGCAAGGAGCAGATTGTGGGGGGGAAAGATGATAATGGTTGAGTTTTGGACATTTGGATTTTGAGATATGAGTGGGCACATAAACTTGAAGGAGAGGTACATATTTGGAATCATCAACATGTGAGTAGTATGGATAGGAAACAAGAATAGATGAGATTGCCCAAGCAGAGGGGGTAGAGTTAACAGTAAGCTGGGAATAGAATCCTGAGCCAACACCAACATTTCAGGGGTGGACAAAGGAAGAGGAAGACAAAGAGGAAGGAGATGGAGAATAAGAAAAAAATAGTGTCGTGAAAGCCAGGGCGGGAGGGTTTAAGGAAGGAATGGTTCATGGAGCCAAATACAGCAGCAGTGTCCAGGCAGGTGGCAGTGCCTGCCGACGGGGCGGCCCTGCTTTGCTGCTGGAGCAGTTTTAGTGGGATGCGGGGGCAGGTACCAGATTACAGTGAGTTACAGAGTAAATGGGAAGGGAGAATTTGGAAACATCAGGTGTAGTCCACTCTCTGGAAGCTTGGCTGAGAACGGAAGGAAGGACAGAGAGGACAAAGCCAAGGGAGGTGTTTAGGGTGTGGGGTTTTTCCTTTCTTGTTAAGATTAGATGAAGCTTTGAATCAGAGTCACAGCACCAAAAAAAAAAAAAAAAAAAAAAAAAGACGAAGCATGTTTATGTGCTGAAGAGAAAAATTGCATTAAGGAGAGGAGATTGAAGATACAGGAGAGGGAAGGAAATCCATGGAACATTATCCTAGAGATGAAGTGGATAGGGCAAGAGCAGAAGAAAGTTGCCCTTCAGCAGGAGGCAGGAACTGCTTCCCCTGGGCCAAAAGGAAGAAAGTGAAGCTGAGTGCAGATGTGGATAAATAAATGAGTGTTGGAAGAGAGGCTGGAAGTTAAAGAAGATTATTTCCGCCGGGCGCGGTGGCTCAAGCCTGTAATCCCAGCACTTTGGGAGGCCGAGGCGGGTGGATCACGAGGTCAAGAGATCGAGACCATCCTGGTCAACATGGTGAAACCCCATCTCTACTAAAACTACAAAACATTAGCTGGGCATGGTGGCGCGTGCCTGTAATCCCAGCTACTCAGGAGGCTGAGGCAGGAGAATTGCCTGAACCCAGGAGGCGGAGGTTGCGGTGAGCCAAGATCGCGCCATTGCATTCCAGCCTGGGTAACAAGAGCGAGACTCCGTCTCAAAAAAAGAAAAAAAAAAGATTATTTCCAATGTTAGACAAGGAAACAGCAGAAGAAGAAAATTATTTCCAATGGCCTGAATTTTCCTCCTCACAACAGTGCCTGCTAAGACAAATTTTTTTTTCCAGGCAGAGTTTCAGTCTTATTGCCCAGGCTGGAGTGTGATGGCACGATCTCGGCTCACCGCAACCTCCACCTCCTGGGTTCAAGCAATTCTCCTGCCTCAGCCTCCCAAGTAGCTGGGATTACAGGCATGTGCCACCATGCCCGGCTAATTTTGTATTTTTAATAGAGATGGGAATTCTCCTTGTTAGCCAGGCTGGTCTTGAACTCTCAACCTCAGATGATCCACCCGCCTCAGCCTCCCAAAGTGCTGGGATTACAGGCATGAGCCACCGTGCCCGTCTTTTTAAGGCAAATCTTAATACTCTGCTTGTCCTCGCTCAGCACTGAAAATACACAGTTATTCCCTGGATTAACATGCTTAAGCCCAATCCAACTTTGAGCATTTATCTGGTGTCTCCTATCTGTAAGGCACTAGGCCCTCCTTTTCCTGGGATGCGTCTCCCAGCTCCAGGCGGCCAGGTTCTGAATATCTCCATCTGCTTATGCTACTCCTTTGAATTTCAAATAGCAAGACTCATACCCACTGTGGATAAAAAGTGATCTGTAAGGAGCTGTGGAAAGGCAGAGAAATTAAGTTAACAGAGAGCTGCTTTAGATATCCTGAGACTGGGCTCGGACTGTTCCATCCTTGGTGAACTAATTCCTAAGTTCAATAGTTATCAGATTCACTGAGCCAGAACCCTTCAGACCAGGGTTCTGCGCCTACACCTGACAGATGTACCAGGGTCCCGGAAGGATACCCCAGAGTGAGGGATAACTTTGTCCTAAGTTATTTTGAATCTCAGCGACTTGCCACACAAGAATCTATCTGAACCTTTTTCCTATTGATGTTTTCAACATTCTAATCATGAGGTGTAATGTTTCATGTTTGTTACCTGTTGGGTGAGGCAGTACAAAAGAATGAACACTTTTTGATAATTTTATTGAATTGTGACCCTCTTGGGCTGCTGGTGCTGAGAGTCGGAAGTGACTGCTTCATGCTTGTCTCCCCCAACCTCATCACAAACACACATTCATAGATCCAGAGTTCTCAGCTAGGGCTACACATTAGAATCTCCTGGGGAGTTTTTTTTTTTTTTTTAAATACTATTACCCTACCGCAGAGCAATTAAATCAGACTCTCTTGAGAGTATTTGAGCTTCGGTACTTTTAAAAATTCCCCCAGTGTTGTGCTAATGTTGCAGCTAGGGTTGAGAACCACTGGGCCAGACTGACCTTATCATTATAACCATTTATTGAGTGCTTCTCAACTTGGCTCCTGTCATGGCTTCTAGAGAAAAGAGTACCAGCACCGAAGAAAGTGGAAGCACTGGCTCGGAGATCCTGTGTGACTTCCAGAGGGCTGAGGGGACCAATATTTTGACACACCTGTAAGACATCAGGTGGCCGAGTCTCACCTGTTGGCAAGCTTTGTTTTGTTGTATATATTGGTGTGTTTTGGGAGGATCCTAGTGCTGGTAATTACAAGGTCCGTTTAACAGGGCTCTCTGGTACTTTCCGTTTATAGTTTTATTGAGGCATAATTGACATATAATAAAATATACATATTGAAAGCATTTGGTAAGTTTTGCCATGTGAGTATACCAATGAAGGCATGACCACAATCAAGATAATGAACATGTTCATCAACTCCAAAGCTTCCCTTGTGTCCGTTTGTAACCCATCCTTCTTTCCACTCCGTCCCCAAGATACCACTGATCTGCTTTCTGTCATTATAGATGAGTTTGCATTTTCCAGAATTTTATATAAATGGAATCATACATAGTCATACTCTTGTCTGGCATCTTTTACTCAGCAAGGCTATTTTAAGATTCATCCATGTTATTGCGTTTGCCAATAATTTATTCCTTTTTATTGCCAAGAAGTGTCAATTGTATAGACATCACATTTTAAAAATCCATTCACTGTTGATGGACATTTTGGGTTGCTTTTAGTTTTGGGATATTACAAATGAAGCTGCTGTGGGTATTCATGAACAAGTCTTTGTGTGGACATACGCTTTTATTTTTCTTCGATAAGTAAGAGTGATAGTTGAATCCTATGTTCGGTGTATGTTTATCTTTTTAAGAAGCTGGCTATTTTCTAAAGTGGTTGTACCATTGTGTATTTCCCACCAGTAGTGTATGAGAGCTGTCCTCTTCAAATTGACTGGAGAAGCTTTGCTTTCATCTCTTCTTGGCTAATAGAAGGTGCCTCTTGGCCAGGCATAGTGGCACATGCCTGTAATCCCAGCACTTTGGGAGGCCGAGGCAGCGGATCACCTGAGGTCAGGAGTTGGAAACAAGTCTGGCTAACATGGCAAAGCCCCATGTCTACTAAAAATACAAAAAGTAGCCGGGTGTGGTGGTGGGTGCCTGTATTTCCCGCTACTTGAGAGGCTGAGGCAGGAGAATTACTTGAACCTGAGAGGTGGAGGTTGCAGTGAGCTGAGATCGCGCCATTGCACTCCACCCTGGGCGACAGAGCAAGACTCCGTCTCAAACAAAAAAAAAAAAGGTGCCTCTCTCTCTCTTCTTGGGGCACAAATGACAGAAGTGAGTATAGGGATTAGGGCACAGAGATGAGACATGTAGAGATGAATGGATGGGTAGCTGGATATAATAAATAGGTAAAGTTGTCTTGGTATTCCTTTTTTTCTCCATCTTTCTGTACTTTCTGTTTGTTGTAGACACCAAAGAAGCAGGCATTGGCCCAGATTACGTCACCTAAATTGGATCACTAGTAAATCTCTCTTTATGACTGACAGATATTTTTACCTCTCACCTGCAGGTGCCCAGACACCATGTCACAACCCTCCAGAACTGAGGTTGGCAGGAAGTAGAGGCTTGTTTGTCTCCTGTGTTCCCCATCCTCACCATGTCTTCGACTCAGGGCAATGGGGAACACTGGAAGTCCCTGGAGTCTGTGGGCATCAGCCGCAAAGAGCTGGCGATGGCCGAAGCCCTGCAGATGGAGTATGATGCCCTGTCCCGGCTCCGGCACGACAAGGAGGAGAGCAGAGCCAAGCAGAACACAGACCCCTCTCTCATCAGCTGGGATGAGCCTGGGGTAGACTTCTATAGCAAGCCAGCAGGAAGGCGGACCGACCTCAAGCTGTTACGCGGTCTCTCTGGCTCTGATCCTACCCTCAACTACAACTCACTCTCCCCACAGGAAGGGCTGCCCAACCACTCTACCTCCCAAGGGCCCCAGCCTGGCCCAGATCCCTGGCCCAAAGGCTCCCTGTCTGGAGACTATCTCTACATTTTTGATGGTTCAGATGGGGGAGTCTCTTTGTCCCCAGGACCAGGAGACATAGAGGGCTCTTGCAAGAAACTATCCCCACCTCCTCTGCCTCCCCGAACCTCTATCTGGGATACCCCTCCCCTGCCTCCCAGAAAAGGGTCCCCGTCATCCTCTAAGATCTCCCAGCCCGATGACATCAACACTTTCTCTTTGGTCGAACAATTGCCGGGAAAACTGCTAGGGAATCAGATCCTGGAGGAGGAAGAGGTGCCAGGAGGTGGGGGTCAGGGCCGCCTGCTGGGGTCTGTGGACTATGATGGCATCAATGATGCAATTACAAGGCTCAACTTGAAGTCAACCTATGATGCGGAGATGTTGCGGGATGCCACCAGGGGCTGGAAGGAGGGCCGAGGGACCCTGGACTTCAGCAAAGACACCTCTGGAAAACCCGTGGCCCGGAGCAAGACTATGCCCCCTCAGGTGCCTCCCCGCACCTATGCCTCCCGCTATGCCAACCGAAAGAATGCGACACCTGGCAAGAACCGCCGGATTTCTGCAGCTCCGGTGAGGACCTTCATGTGTTTCTCCTGTCTTCCTTTCTCCATGGCCTTTAGAAACAGGGACTAGTCTCTCTGCTGTTCCACATCCTACTCTGCCAAGTCCTTACCCCTTTAGGCTTCTCCTACCCTCTTTTTCTGCCACTGGGACCCTGGCCCTGGTTGGGAAGGTCTAAGGGAGGCTGGTTAGGGGTGGATACCAGTAGAAGAAGGTCGTCTTTTCACAGCCAGTTTTCACATATCTTGGCCAAAACGGCCCTTCTGGGGGCAGGCATTTGGAAATCCTGGTTCCTAGCGTGTGGCCACTTCCTGATGTAAGGACTGAATTGGGAGTTAGGGGATTCATTACCGACTCTGGCTGAATGGCCCTCTGGACCGGAGCAAGTTGCTTCCGCTTGCTCTGAGGCCCTGCTCTGCCAAAATGCTGCGTGGCGATGAAGATCATTCACAATGGTAACCGCTTGTTTAGTGCCCGCTGAATACCAGACCTTGGTCCAGATCTCCACAACAACCCTTCCTGATAGTCCAAAGACACACAGCAAGCAATAGCAGGGCCAGCATTCAGCCCTGGCCTCTCTCGTTCCTAAGCCCTTTCTCTCCCACTTTCTCTCTCTCTCTCCCCTGTCTGCTATTTATTGTGATAAAATATACACGACATAAAATTCGGCACTGTCGCCATCTGTAAGCGTGCATTTAGTGGCATCATCTACATTCACACTGTCGTGCGACCCTGGCATTATTCATCTCTACCCATTCTCTTCTCACAATGAAAATATTTAGAAAAAGTATGCAGTATGACAAATAATTTTATTTTTTTCAGTGCATAGTGTAAAATAGCGAACTATCTAGGTCGAAGCCCCCAGGCAGGTTCCAGGGGAGTTCCGATCTTTTTTCTGGTTTAGGGGAGCTTCAGCAGCATCTCCCAGGTGGGACCAGAAGGGCACTTTGTATTTCATCCTTGGTCCCTGGAAACCCTGGCTGCAAGGAGTCAAGAGATACCCCCATGGCTGATGCCTTCTTTTTTTTTTCTTTTTTGAGACAGAGTCTCTCTCTGTTGTCCAGGCTGGAGTGCAGTGGAGTGATCTTGGCTCACTACAGCCTCTGCCTCCTGGGTTCAAGCAATTCTCCTGCCTCAGCCTCCTGAGTATCTGATGTTATAGGCATGCACCACCACGCCCGGCTAATTTTTGTATTTTTAGTAGAGATGGGGTTTTGCCACATTGGCCAGGCTGGTCTCGAACTCCTGACCTCAGGTGATCTGCCTGCCTTGGCTTCCCAAAGTGCTGGGATTATAGGCATGAGCCACTGCGCCTGGCTGGCCGATGCCTTCTGTGACAGCTTAACACTCCACTTCATTCCATCCGGTTTCCTCCTTAGCCATTGTTTAAGGGCACTGGGGTTTTCCCACCTTGTCACCTTGTATCTAGCCTTTGGGATCCTTCCCAACTCTGAAGAGCTACACAGTCCTTTAGAAACAGGGACTACTTCTGTTTCTGCTAAGAGAGAGACCCCAAAAGCTGAATCAGCTCCTGGGATAAGGCACATCCCTAGAGCTCAGGGATTTTTAAAGGCCCTGCTCTGAGAGGTGGGGCTGTTTCCGCTATTTATAGGGCCTGGGAGATTCCTGTTCCCAGCTCTGAGTTCCTCACACCCAGCTGGGCTGGCTCACTGAGTCAGGGCACCCTGGTAGGTGGTCACCTCTGTCTCTCGCTCGCTCTCCTGCCTCCCTCAGTCCCTCGCCCTCCCCCATCCCCTGCGTGTCATCAGAGTTCTGAGACAGAGCTCAGCCCAGAATCTCCTTGAAGAAGTGGGCACAAAGCAAAAAGCTCTTGCCAGGTCTGAGTGGGGAAATGCGGCCTTGGTCCTCCCCAAGTCAGCTTGGTGCAGGGGCTCAGCCTGCTGGGGTCGTAGACCCCTTGGGCCCTCGGCCTGTACCACCACCCCGCTTCCGCCGGGCTTCCAGCCGGAGGGAACCTCCTTATCCCAGGCCAGCGGAGCCAGCTCTGGAAATGGCTGGCTCTGAATGCCAACCTGATACCCCCGCTGCCAGCCTCTGCCCGGCAGACTCCCCCAGCCAGCATCGGGCGATGCCATCAGGGACTGCCAGCCGGGCAAACGTAAGTGGCTTTTGTTTTCTTATGGTGCCAGTGAGTGGTACAGAAAGGGCATGACAGTGCCCTTCAGTGGCCACTCTGTTCTCTCCCTCTCTTCCCTCCCCCTACTGTCTCTCTCTCTTTCTTTTTTTATTCCTCTCTCCCTCCCTCTCTCTCGTGGGTTAATTGCTGACAGTGGTACTATTGTTTTGACTAGGACACAGGCACGAACTTGGCAGAGCTGGGGCCTCACATGCCGACTGTCCCCAATGCTGCCCTCCCCTCTGCGCACCCCCGCCCCCACCCCCCATTACACCCAGGGGAGCAGGGCTGACAAGAGAGGGTCAACCAGAGGAAACAGCCTGGATATTCAAATGAGGAGCTCAGTTGCTGCCATCTGCCTCAAGAGGCAGGGAGGACTTGAGGGTAGCCGGTGGGTTGGATGAGAGGTGTGGGCTGTTGTGATGTGCACAGGCCAGAGCCAGACTCCCCCCGGAAACAGCTGTTGGAACCGCATGGCGGCTGAGTCTCCATCTGAGCTGAAGCCTCATTTCCTGGTGTGGGCTCCTAGGCTGCCCTGGGCAGGCCTGTCAGGCAGAAACATGTCATGCACCGGCTCCCCCCGCCCTCACTTCCTTCTCCCTAGGGCTGGGCTACAGGCCTTGCTAGGGGCTTCGTTAGGAACTCTCCTGGGTGACTGAAAACAGCTCTGGGATGGGAGACGGTTTGAGACCTTGTCTGAGAATCCCACCGCCACACACGTTTTGAGAGAGGAAATGAGGCCAAGGCAGGCTCCCTGACATTCCGGCCATCTAGAAGCGGCCAACTCAGAAGCCAGGAGCCAAGCTTCTACCGGGTCTTCCCCTGCCCGGACCACAGCTCTGATGCTTTCTTCCTCAAATAGCATTTACCCAGAAGGCACATGTGTCCGAGTCATCTCTTCTATCTAAGGGCTCTTGGTTTCTCTCTGCTTTGGGTCCCTGGGGCTTGTGGATGTGGAGGCCTTTGACCAGGGCCAGTCTTCCCTGGGCACCATTTGAGCAGCCCACCTGCTTAGCCTCAGTGGAGAGGCTGGGAAAAATGGCTTATGCTCTGCTCCTCATCACACTTCTGAGAGAATTCTCCGGAAAGCCCTTGCTGCAGGAGTGGCCCGACAGTACTGAACGGCCTTACCAGCTGCCTCACGCTTATCACACTGTCCCGTCCTGAAGTGGCTTTGGCCACATTCTCATCCATCCCACCCTGGCTTCAGTACTCAGCCAGAGCTTCACCTCCTCCTTCAACCTGGCTCCTTCCTGGTCTCCTGGGATAGCAGATACATATATTCCTGGATGTCCCATATGTTCTTGTGCCCCTTTCATTGAATGTCAAGTGACTAAAAATTCTTGTCATCTACAGTTTGAGTTTAGGTCTGGGAGTATCTCATGGGGGGGGACACCATGGGGGGAAAGGCACTGAGTTGGCTGCTCTTCTCTTAAAGGTGGGCTCCCGGTCCCACACCGTTGCCAATGGCCATGAGTTGTTTGAAGTCTCAGAAGAGAGAGATGAAGAGGTTGCTGCATTTTGCCACATGCTGGATATGTAAGAGTTAAAGAATGGGGCAGGGGATGTGGGAGGGCTATGGGGGAAGGGGAGAAGGGCCATCCATTTCAGAGCTTTCCTTAGGAGGGAAGAAGCACCATAATTAAATAAACCTCAATTCATAGCTATGAAATGCTTCCTACAAGAAGTGTCTGTAGGGTTTCTGAAATCTTAGAAGTTTCACTTTTTTTTTTTGAGATGGAGTCTCGCTCTGTTACCCGGGCTGGAGCGCAGTGGCGCGATCTCGGCTCACTGCAACCTCTGTCTCCCGGGTTCAAGTGATTCTCCTGCCTCAGCCTACCGAGTAGCTGGGATTACAGGCGCCTGGCACCACGCCTAGCTAATTTTGTGTATTTTTAGTAGAGACGGGGTTTCACTATGTTGGTCAGACTAGTCTCGAACTCCTGACCTCGTGATCTGCCTACCTCAGCCTCCCAAGTGCTAGGATTACAGGCATGAGCTACCATGCCCAGCAAAGTTTCACATTTTTGACAAAATTTATGAAACCTCCCTTGAATGGTCAAGGTATCCTGATCACTCTAGGGTCTGACCCTCAGTTGCCCTTAGGAGCAAATGCACCCCAGTTGGCAATAAGGGTGTTATCCGGAACTAAAAGAGAAAGGAAATGGATTCATAAAAGAATTTTCCATTAAACTTCGCATGGAAAGCTTTGTCACTTTAGAACTATTCACACTGTTCAATGGTGGGAAACATTTTGCATGATAAGAGAAGTGTTAGGAAGGGGGTTTCTCAGGGCTGCGACCCCACTGTCCCCATCCTGGCCTGCAAATGTGGAGGGCTGGGCTGAGTGGGGACAGAGAGGCTCTTGAGTCCAGGCATTAGGGCTCCAGCAGACCTCTTCTTGACTACTCTCTTCTAAAGGCCCAGTGAGGGTGTTTTTTTCTTCCTGTGCAGCCTTCGATCTGGCTCTGACATCCAGGACTACTCCCTCACTGGCTATGTCTGGAGCGCTGTCACCCCTAGCCCAGAGCACCTGGGGGATGAGGTCAACCTGAAGGTGACGGTGTTGTGTGACAGCCTTCGAGAGGCACTCACTTTTACCTGCAACTGTAAGTTAGTGGGTGGGGAGAGGGTGTGAGCATCTCCTGAAGCGGGGCGGGGATGACTGTGTTTTGGATCCTATTCCCATCTCATCTTGTGACCCACATGGAGGGCACTGAGGATGCTCCTTTGGGGGGCTGGCTTTAGGGCCAGATTTCTAGTGCAGTCACTTTCCCCAACCCTGAACTACTTGCATGCTTTATCCGGTTGGTGATGGTGCTAGAGAACACTTAGCTGGGAAGGGGGATCAGGGTGGGGAAACTGAGCCCCAACAGCCCCAACACCCATCATCTTTGCTCCCCTGCCTTACCCTTCACAGGTTCCTCCACTGTAGACTTGCTTATCTACCAGACCCTGTGCTATACCCATGATGACCTGAGGAATGTGGATGTGGGTGACTTTGTGCTGAAGCCCTGTGGGCTGGAGGAGTTCCTACAGAAGTGAGTGAATTGGTGGGAGGTAGCCCCTGCCTTCTGGGTAACAGGACTGTGAGGGGCCTTCTTGGGATTGGTACTGGGACTGGCCTGGCAGCTCCGCCCCAATCCCACAGCCAAGACTCCTGCTTTCTGGGCACACTCGGCCACGTCACACTTTCCCCGGGAGCTCTGTCTTCCAGCAGGGTTGGCTGACGGCCTGAGACAAATCTGCTGTGGAAAGAGTTTGGAGCTGGGATCAGGCAAAGACTAGGTCATATCTGCCTGCAGATCCTGCTTATGGAGAGATGTGCGTATTTGTGGGGAGGGGTGGGCTTGGGGAGACTATATGGGTAGAGCTGTGTCTCCTGCTCTAGATTATGTGTGGTGTTTTTATGGCCTGGGCAGAAGTACCCTTGTGGAGCCCAGGGGAGAAAGTCTCTCCCCATTCTCCTGCCAACAGGCCTTTTCCCCTGCTGGCCTGTGCAGCTAGTTGTCCTCCTCCCAAAAGCACGCCTCCAGCTCTTCATCCAGTGCCCTCTGTGGAAAGCAGCCTCTCTGGAAAGTCTGATGTGGACCAGCTGAGGCAACCCCCTTTCCACTACCCTGGGTTCTGGAGGGCTGGGGTGGAAGGGAGGCAAGGTTACTACCTCTCAGATGGTACAGAGGTGTGGCGGCAGACAGATAAGCTCTGCTTTTCTCCCTTAGGTGTCAGGGCAGCTCCTGCCCCCCACTCTGTCCACTTGGAGGAAGCAGGTCTTGAGAATGGAGAAAGGAGAGATCTGTCTCTCACTTCTTAGGAGCGCCTATAAGTGCCACTGCTTGCCTTTTCTCTCTCTTATATCCAGGTCTAGATGCAAGGATGGTTGATCTATGGTTAGAGCATAGGATTTGGCAGTCAGGATGGAAGATTCATTCCTGGGCTTCTTCCTGTTTTTGAGACAGAGCCTCGCTTTGTCACCCAGGCTGGAGTGCAGTGGCGCCATCTCTAACTGCAGCCTCCGCCTCCCAGGCTCAAGTGATTCTCATGCCTCAGCCTCCCGAGTAGCTGGGATTACAGGCATGAGTGACACCATGCCCAGCTAATTTTTGTATTGTTAATAGAGAAGGGGTTTCACCATGTTGGCCAGACTGGTCTTCAACTCCTGACCTCAGGTGATCTGCCCACCTCAGCCTCCCAAAGTGCTAGGATTATGGGTGTGAGCCGCTGTGCCCAGCTATCTGGGCTTATTTCTTCAAATTTAGGGATATTGTGGGGTCCTTTCTGGCCTCTGCCTCCTCATCTGGAAGCTAAGGGAAAAGAAAGAAGCAGGGCCCTGTATGGTACAACTCCAGGGTGCCGTTCAAATGTGCTCCACCTTTAAACTCGCTTATGTATGCACTATCCCCTAGAGGAACAGGAAGGGTCCTAGACGCAGGGTCGCCTGGCAGAGAGAGCACCAGGCGGCCTGCCACTGTTAGAAGGGACCAAGGGGACATAGTGGGTAAGCTGAAGCTCTTGCTGACACCATTACACAGGTTTGAATTCTGATTTGCCACTTCCTAGTTGTGAAGTCTGATGCTCAGGGCCCTCTGTAAGTTGTAGGGAGGGTGCAACGTGAGAATGACCTAGTGGGCAATCAGTAAATACCAGCAGGGAGGGAGCAGCCCGCAGAAAAAAGTCACAGGGCTCTGGGCTGGCCAGATACTGCCATTTCTCTTGCAGCACCCCAAATCCTGGAGCCCCTGGGTCCAGAGGTAGTGGGAACTGTCAGGTTCTACCTTCCTGCCAAGACTCAGGTAAAATGTTCTCAGTGAGGTGGGCCAGGGTCAGTGGCCTCAGGTCACACCCCTTGTGCTCTGACTTGAATGCGTGGAGAGGAAGGCCTTCCACAGAGAAGATCAAGCCAGGCCCCCAGGGGACCCGTATCCATGAGTCCTGGTCTGGGAGCCCCACTCCTGCCCAACAGAAAAGCACAGTGCTGGTTCCTGGCCCAGCCCGCAGGCCCCCAACACATGACAACTGGCTGGGGTGGGGGTGGAAAGGACCCTCTGGGGGTTCCAGAAGTCTGCTAGTTCCTAAGGAAGCCCTCAGATTTTCTACCCCTGAAAATTAGGAGGGGCTGATACTGAAGGAGCGAGTGGGTTCAGGATGCAGGCTGCTCGCAGATAAGAACCTTGAGGCAGTCCCGTGGGAGGGCTGGGTTTCCTGCCACCTACCCCAGCCCCACCACATTCTTCCTTCCTCCCAGGCTCGCCCACCAGGCCCAGCCCCGCAGCCCAGCCTCACCACCTCCAGGTTTTGGCCGCATTTCAGGCTTAGATCTGAGGGCCGAGATCGGAGGCTTGGTCTTCTCTGAATGTGGAGAACCCCTCCCTCAGCCCTTACCGGTTCTAGACGACCCTGGGGCCCTGCCCCTCTCCCAGCTTCTGCACATACCGCTCCCCTTATGCTCCTGTCCTCTCCTCTCCATTTCTGGCCTAGATTCCCAGCTCTGTTGAGGAAGGAAGTCCTTTTCCGGCTTCTGTGACCCAGCTCTTGAGGCCAGGTCCAGGGCTGCAGTGCTGGCCTGGAGGTAGTTCTCCCTCTGCTCCTCCTCTTGGGTTTCCTTGCTGATAAAGGTGTGATTTGGAAGAGAGGAAGAAGTTGGATCACAGAGGGCCTCCTAGGCCTTCCTCTCTGAAAGGCGGAGTCTCACATGTGGGTGCTTGAGCAGGTGGGACTGGTATGCATTTGGGACTTTTCAAGGAGTCAGGAATTTTTAAGGTTTTTCACAAGCAGGCAGGGCCCACAGAGGGAAGGTAGAAAAAGAACTTGAGGCCAGGCGCGGTGGCTCAAGCCTGTAATCCTAGCACTTTGGGAGGCCAAGGCAGGCGGATCACGAGGTCAGGAGTTCAAGACCAGCCTGGCCAAGATGGTGAAACCCCATTTCTGCGAAAAATACAAAAATTAGCCAGGCGTGGTGGCAGGTGCCTGTAATCCCAGCTACTTGAGAGGTTGAGACAGGAGAATTGCTTGAACCCGGGAGGTGGAGGTTGCGGTGAGCTGAGATCGCACCACTGCACTCCAGCCTGGGCGAGACTCCGTGTCAAAAAAAAAAAAAAAGAAGAGCACAGGTGGACTCCATATCTCTTCCTGGTTGTCCCGTGTGTGGAGGCCCAGAGAATAGGGCTTCAGCAAATCCTCCCTGTGATGTCCTCTGTTTCCCCACTCCCTCCAACAGTTCCCAGCCCTGGAGTGAACCAGTGATTACCACACAGGTAATAAATACCTAGGAGAGTCAATATTTGTACCGGCCAAGGGTTGAGTATATTAGGTGGCTTTTGTTTAGACAGGCCTCTGTTTCTTTTCTTAAGCTCTACCATGACATTTTCTAGGAGCCGAAGTAGGGGGTGCAACACAGGTGCCACCCTCTCACCTAAACCTTCTTTCTGCATCTGTCTCCCCAAGGCTAAGGTATGCATCTCCCTTCCCAGTGAGTCCCCAGGATGCTAATGGTCTTGTCTCTACTCTACCAGCAAGCACGCCTTGGGCAGCCATGAGTACATCCAACACTGCCGCAAGTTTGATATTGACATTCGGCTACAGCTGATGGAGCAGAAGGTCGTGCGCAGTGACCTGGCCCGGACGGTTGGTGTGAGGGTGGTGGAGGGTTGCACAGGGCTGGGGGGGTGGAATGGGAATACAGTATGGAACACATCAGGTGGGAGTCGGGTAGTAGTGATGGATGGGTTGAGATCAGGGCACCACCCCTCTCTGAATAGGGCACTTCTTACACAGGTGAATGATGACCAGAGCCCCTCCACCTTGAACTACCTCGTCCATCTCCAAGAGAGGCCCGTCAAGCAGACCATCAGCAGGTGAGCATGGGTGCCTGTTTGGATATGCTCCAAACAGGAATTGTGTAGGGACCCATCAGATGTGCCTGCTTGCGTTTCTGCTAGGGCTAAGGGATTCTTGCAGGTGTCAGGTTGGGGCCCACATGTCTTGTCAGGGAAGATCCCCCTCCAGGCATGTTTCATCTGGAAACTTTCCCTCTGGAACTTTGCCATCCTTCTCTCCAGGTGAGAAGTGGCAGAGTAGAAAGACTCTCCCTCCTTCAGTCTTCACAAGACATATGGAAAGAGTGCGACCTCCCTTAAATCAGAGTGGGAGCTGAGGAGAGGGAGGGAGAAGCTGGGTTTCCCAGGGCACTGGGTCTTTCATGACCTCTCGTATTGTGTTCCCCTGCCCCCAACTCCCAGGCAGGCCCTGAGTCTTCTGTTCGACACTTACCACAATGAGGTGGATGCCTTCCTGCTGGCTGACGTGAGTACGAATCCAGGGGCTGGCCTAGCTGCCAAAAGCTCCTCCTCCCCTTCCCCAGTCCGCCCGGGATCACCCAGCACTATGAGGGGTCTGGGTGGAGCCTGAAAATCTGTTGGCAGAGCACTTCTTTTTACCCCCCTGGCTCATGGGCAATGACAAGCGCATCACCAGGGATTCTGCTCCTCCATAGAAGAAGTAGGTCAGGAACTATGTCCTGGTCCCATTCTCTGGAGTAGGATGTCTCCAGAGCTGTCACCCCCTAGCTGCTGCACTTGATGTGCGTTGGAGCATGCATCCTACAAGCAGTGTCAGAAACCTTTGGTCTGAGAGGTTCTGTTGTGCTGGAAACTATCAGGAAGTAGAAGGCTTCAAATGTAGGGAGGGGCCGGAGCTCTCTCCACTTGGACTCACGTGGAGCCTTCAGCCTCAAAACCGTGAGAATCCACATGTGTCTTAAACGTCACAAACCTGAAGAAAACCTGACAGTTATCTTCAAAAACAATCCCTTGCTGAGTGCAATGGTCCACGCCTGTAATCCTAACCCTTCGGGAGACTGAGGTGGGAAGATTGCTTGAACCCAAAAGTTTAAGACCAGCCTGGGCAACACAGCAACACACCATCTCTACAAAAAATACGAAAATTAGCCAATCATGGTGGCACACACCTGTAGCTCCAGCTACTCTGGAGGCTGAAGTGGGAGGATCGCTTGAGCCCAGGAGTTTGGGGCTGTAGTGAGCTATGATCACACCACTGTACTCTAGCCTGGGCAACGGAGTGAGACCCTGTCTCCAAAAAACAAAAACCAATCCGTGTCTCATTGATCCAGTTTATAGTAGTCATAGGCTCTTCCCTTTTGAGGGGTTCAATATTATGTCTAGTCACTGCCAGAATCCCTTCTCTAGCAGCCTCTGCTTGAACATTTCCACTGATGCAGGGGAAGCTCTCTGAACACCTGTGCTGTGCTGGTCTGGCCCTGTGCTAGTGGCTATGGGGTGGGTGGGGGGAGGGTAGAGAAGTGTAAGAATTGTCATAGCCTTTGGGGAGCTTGTGTTCTTGTTAGAAAAATTAAATAGTAACATACAGCTGTTAGTAGACAGAAGAGGATGGTAATAAATTAATTAAGAGCTCCTGGAGGGTGCTGGAGGAAGGGGATTGGCCAGGGACGGCTTTATGTAGGAGGTAGAATTTTATTTAGCTCGTCTGTGATTTAAATGTACGCAGGTAATCGGAGCTGGACAAGCGAGGGAATTCCAAATGAGGAAACTGCAGGAGCCAAAGTGCAGAGGGGAGGGTATGGCTGTGGCATGTCTGCAGAAGGGAGTTATCTGTCTGGAAATTCTACAGGTCTCTGGGAGAGATCCTGTATGTATGTGAATAGTGTAAGTGGACTAATGATAGAGAGGTTAGAAATAGGAGGAGCCTCAGGGGGAACAGCTGAAAGAATTGAGGCATGTGGGCATGACCCATTGAATTCAGTGGGAGAGATTGTTCGCTGATGCTGGATATTTGAAAATGAAATGTATTGCACATTTACCCCTGAGGATCATGAATCTCTACTCTTCCCAACGCTTTCCTTTAAAGACTGGGGGAGGGAGGGGTTGGAAACCAAGAGCATGAGAGCAGAGCCTGCCAGCCTCATTGTGCCACCTCCCACAGGGGGACTTCCCGCTGAAGGCTGACAGGGTGGTCCAGTCCGTCAAGGCCATCTGCAACGCCCTGGCCGCTGTGGAAACCCCTGAGATCACCAATGCTCTCAACCAGCTGCCCCCCTGCCCCTCCCGAATGCAGCCTAAAATTCAGAAGGTAAAGGGGCCCAGGGTGCTAGCACAGGGAAGGAGGAGAGGGACACTGCCAGGTAACTGAGCTGCCTGTTGCTAGGGCGTGTAGGTGTTCACTCACTATGAAGGGGCTTCTCTCCACCTCCACCTTTTATGTTTAAGCAATTCAACTACAAGAGCTCTTCAAAAATGGATGCCAAATGTGTCCCCTCTCCCTGAGGTCGAGGGAGAGCTACCTGGGACTGATTGCCGAGAGCCCAGGCCAGTAAAAGCTTTATTCACAGTCACCAAGGCATTGCCTGACAGTCTGCATATCCATCAGGGCGCAAAAACAAACCAGGAGGAAAATCTCTCTAGAGCCAGGGGCTCTGGGACTCCAGCAGGGGCTCTGTGCTCTGCAGCCGAGTGGCCTGAGGGTTGGGATGTCTCAGAAGGGTGGACACAATTTCTGTCCTCCATCAGCTCACTCTGTCCATCACACAGATCTGGTACCAACCATTACTCTATCCTCTCTGGGGATTCTCAGCTCCTCACATTGCAGTCCAGTGTGGTCCAGATGAGTGCAGCTGTGAAAAGCCCTTCTTCCAGCTGTGACGAAAAAGGCTGTGGCCCTGAAGCTCCCCTCCCTCTTCTTTTTCCCCAACAGGATCCCAGTGTCTTGGCTGCGAGGGAAAACCGAGGTGAGGGAACTGCACTTCATCTTTATCCAGTTGGGCTGCCGAAAACTCCGGTCTCTGCCTAGATTCCTTTTTCTGCCTGGCCGCCTTGATTTATGTGTTGGAGTTTGCCTGGTGCGCACGCACGAGCGTGTGTGTGTGTGTGTGTGTGTGTGTGTGTGTGCGCGCGCGCGCGCGTGTGTGTTCGTTCCTATATGAGGTGTGGACACAGCTGGAGAGCACATTTCTTTCCACAAAGTGTTTTCTCATTATTTTTCCTAGTCATTCCTCCTGGTGTCCCTGGGAGATGGTGATGAGGGGGTGGAAGTGTAGGGTGGCAGGGCAGCGCTAGCCCTGCCATCCAGATGGGAAACCTCCCACTTGGGTAGATTGTGATTATTCTTCCAACGGCTCACACTCGCTACGTTTCCGATTTAGAATGGGGCTTGGGAGAGGATGAGAAATAATTTTTCACTAGGATTTTTCTAGGATTCCCCTGTCGTGCCCTTCCAGCTGAACTTTGCCTTAAGATCGACCTATATCCCTGGGATTCCTTTGTTTTCCTTCGTTTTTTGTTTTTGTGTTCCTGGGATTGTTATGGTGATTCCCAGTCTTTTGGATGTCACAGACCAGTAAAATGTCCCCCAAAGTATTTGGGGGACCAACAGAGAAGCGTCAGCCTTTTACTTGGCCAAACTTTTTTGGCCTTTGCTTTATTGAAGCAACTGCTAATAATTATTAACACCATTTCCTAAAAGAAAGGACATTTTAATGCTAAGTCAGTGGCAATACGTAAAAATAAGGATTATATTTAACATTGTGTAACTGTCAGTATATGAAAAGCTCACGACGTGCCTCTGCTTTCTTCACATTTCACCACAGACGGGTGAACTTTGTCACAGCTATTAGAGACTGACTAGCATTTGGGGACCAGTTGGGGGGTGCATAGGTCTTAGGCCATCCCATTCTAGCCAGTGCCATGGCCACAAGATAGGGCTTGTGGAAGCCTCATGTCTTTCTCTTCTGACCCCTTCCCTTCCCAGAGAAGGTCGTGGAAGCCCTGACTGCTGCCATCTTGGACCTGGTGGAGCTGTATTGCAACACATTCAACGCAGACTTCCAGACGGCAGTGCCCGGGAGCTGCAAGCATGACCTGGTGCAGGAGGCCTACCACTTATCCGGGGCCCTGGCCTTCACTGTCTATGCCACCCATCGTATCCCTATCACCTGGGCCACCAGGTGAGCCTGGGGCTGAGTAGCCGCTAGGGAGCAAGATGAGTTTGACCTCCACCAGGCTTCTTCCCATCTGCATGTAATTCCACTGTCCTGTCTTAGGATGTGTGGCATTGTGTGACATTGTAGTGCAATGGGGCTGCTGGGCTGAGCCAAGTGCCTGAGGAGGACCTGGGCTGGGGACAGCCCGGAGGAGAGGGGAGTCCCTTAGGAGGTGGAGCAGATCTTGTTATTGCCTCTTGGTGCTGGCTGCCTCTGCATCCCTGCCCCCTCCAGATCCAAGGCCAGTGGAAGGAGACATGGCAACAGATGGCCGATTCCCAGATAGAGGGAAAGCTCCCCGGCAGTGGGAGTGGGCGGGGAGGTGGGAATGACCTTTGTCTGGGGTTCCCTAGGCCTGCAGGGGTGGGTGGAGGAGGATGTTCTTTTGGTAATCCTCTGCTCCTCTGTTGGGTCCGCAGCATCCAAGGCCTGAGGGAATAGGCACTGGGCCCTACCCCGCCCCTGCCAGTCCCCTTCCCCCAGCCCCCTTCTCCTGCTCTCTTTGTTCCTCACTTAATGTATTCCTCTGGGCGATTGGCAGAGAACAAAGGAGGCAGCCTGGGAAACCGGGGCCTTCTCTGACCTCTTCTGTCAGGCACCTGTCATGAGCCACAGGGACCCCCGTGTGCTGGCATTCACGTCGGCATATGTCGTCTTCCTCCCCCACCCTTCTCACTTGCGCATGCACGTGCGCGCACACACACGCACACACACACAGACGCTCGATGGGCTGGAGCTTTCTATAAGGAGGCTGGGTGGCCGGTTCCCACTAAAGAAAGAAAAACCGCGAGGCTCAGCATGGAGCCTAAAACCAGGCAGAGGAATCCCGATTGCATTGCTTTGGCCTGAGCGCATTTCCTTACACCCAGTTTGGCTGTCCTACCCAGAGAGCCCGTGTTACAGCCCTCAGAGACTGAGTTTTGCTGTGGGGAAAATGGATTTTGGCCTTAGGGGGACGCATAGGTTTGGGTGATTGATTTTGGGAGCTGGGTGTCCTGACCGGCTCCCTTTCTTTTGTAGCTATGAAGATTTCTACCTCTCCTGCTCCCTCAGCCATGGTGGCAAGGAGCTGTGCAGTCCCCTGCAGACCCGAAGAGCCCACTTCTCCAAGTACCTCTTCCACCTCATCATCTGGGACCAACAGTAAGCCCTTCTCCCAGGCTCCAGTGCCCAGGCCACTGCAGACTTGTTAAGCCTCCAAAATATCCCTGGGGCCAGATAACTAGTCCTGGACTAACAATAAACCCAGGCTTCCTCGTTAACCCTAACTGGACAAGTCATTTGGATTCTTGAGTCTCCACTTCCCTGACTCTTCAATGCCAAGTATAATTACCACCTCTCAAGTTCTCATGAGGATCCAATGAGAAGGATCCATAAAGGCTCTTTGTAAACCATAAAAAACCATATAAATGTTAGTTGTTAGTTTTAATAATACTTTATTTTTTGATCTTGTCTCTCTTAAAGAGTTTAACTAGTTGGAGGGCTTCTCATCCTCTCCTTCTTCCCACAGTTTCTGTAGATTAAGGAGAGGAGACTGCTTTTTCCCTTTATTGACAGAGAAGGAAGGGTTGCCTTGAGAAAGAATATTGAGCTTGGATTCACAGGAGCGAGGGTCTATTTCTAGCTCTGTCTCGAATACTACTTTCTTTCTATTCTTTCTGTGCCTCATTTTCTCAAACTGAGAAATGGGGACATTTGTTTAACTCAGAGACACTTTTGGCATCGAGATGAGATAGGCAGGTTATGAATAGAAATATGAAACCAAAAGCACAAGGTAGTATTAATCACCACATGTTAACAGTAATTTGGTGTCAGGAAGGTAGGCATTAGCCAAGCAGAGCAGGAAGGAAGCGGAGGAGAGGGTGCCTTGCTTGAATGGGGGCACTGCGGGGGTTTTCTTGCCCTGCGCCTCATCTGTGCTGTGCTCTACCTTCCTTCCAGACAGTCAGAAAATCCCCTGTGTGCTGCCCCCAGCTTCACTTCCCCACACTGACTATATTAGAGTCCTCACTTGCAGAGCAGCACTGCAACTTAAGTATATGGAGCACAGATTTTTTATTTTTTCTATTTTTCTATTTATTTATTTATTTATTTAGAGACAGAGTCTTGTTCTGTCGCCCAGGCTGGAGTGCAGTGGCCCAATCTTGGCTCACTGCAACTTCCGCCTCCCGAGTTCAAGCCATTCTCCTGCCTCAGCCTCCGAGTCAGCTGGGACTATAGGTATACACCACCATGCCTGGCTAATTTTTGTATTTCTAGTAGAGATGAGGTTTCACCATATTGGTCAGACTGGTCTTGAATTCCTGACCTCATGATCTGCCTGCCTCGGCCTCCCAAAGTGCTAGGATTATAGGCATGACCCATCGTGCCATGCCTGAAGCACAGATTAAAGAATGAGGAGGGTCCTGGGGAGGCCGAGGATGCAAAATAAGTAGATAAAGAATCTGGAAATGCTAGAAGGGATGGGTCATTTTACAGATGGACATCTGGGAAAATGGCCTTCACACTTAGGTAATTCATAGAGCAATAAAGGTGTATATGACCAGGCATGGTGGCTCACACCTGTGGTTGCCGCACTTTGGGAGCCAAGGTGGGAGGATCGCTTGAGTGCAGGAATTTGAGACCAGCCTAGGCAACACAAAGAGGTCTTATCGCTACTAAAAAAAAATTATTTATTTATTTTATTTTTTAATTTTTTGAGATGGAGTCTTACTCTGTCACCCAGGCTGGAGTGCAGTGGTGCAATCTTGGCTCACTTCAACCTCCGCCTCCTGGGTTCAAGCGATTTTCCTACCTCAGCCTCCTGAGTAGCTGGAACTGCAGGTGCATGCCACCACGCCCGGCTAATTTTTTCATATTTTTGGTAGAGATGGGGTTTCACCGTGTTAGCCAGGATGGTCTTGATCTCCTGACCTCATGATCGGCCTGCCTCGGCCTCCCAAAGTGCTGGGATTGCAGGCGTGAGCCATGGCGCCCGGTCCCTACCTTGAATTTTAAAGGCCAGTCGCCTGCCTAGAGCCTTGCAAGGGCGTTGTCTTGCACTGCCCATCCAGATGCCCTGAATGAGACTTCTTGGCTCTTCATGGTCAAGACTAAGACATTTGGGAGAAGGCGTGCCAGGGTTCCCAGGACAGGCTTTGGTCCAGTCATTCTCTCCTTCCTACTGTAGGTGCAGCCTTGGGCAGGTCATTCAACCCAGAATGGCTGTGAGAATACGGCCTACCCTACCTTGTTTGAGGGACAGTTAGGACACTGCAAATAAAGTACTTGGCACAGGCTTCTGAGCTGGGCAGCCCTCTTGTTTCAGTTTCTCTGTTCCAGGTGACTGACAGAGTGGCTGATACCTGGGGATACATGTGCATGAAAATACCATCTGTATAACCCAGTGCCAGTGCAGTAACCACAGCGTCACATAGCAAAAAGTAGTGTGCACATATATCCAAGTGAAGCTATGCTCCCCTTTTCCCTGATGAGAAACTGGGGCACAGAGATGGGAGTTAAGTTGCCCAGGATTGTGAGTGGTGGAACCAGGACTGGCACCAACCAGCACATTCCAGGAATCCTTCATGGAGGAGGCAGCCTATGTGATGTGATGTTGTTGAATGGGCTGCAGGAAGGAGAGGGGGTTTCTCAGGGAGGAAGGTAAGGGCTGCAGCTAACATAATGGTTATCCTGACTAACCCCTGGGTGAAGGTGTGTGGGAAAGGTTTTGGAATACCAGATATACCCAAGGACTGAAGGGAAAGGGGCCTTGGCTTCGTCTCACTTCCCTTTTCCTTAAGACACGAAGCCGGAAGCTTCTTCCTTGGATGAAAAGAAAGGGCTAAGCCTCTCCCCTTTGCTGTGGGGTCAGCTGATTCTCTGCCCCACTGTAGCGGTACAGGGATCAGCTAACTCTCAAAATAGGCCCAGCAGCCCTGCTTTGTCACCTCCAGCCAAGCCCTGGCCTGGCGTGTTTGCTGGCTGCTGGAGGGGCCCTAATTATAGCTGTGGGCCCCCCAGGGCAGAGGCAGCTGGGACAGAGCAGAGCTCTGCCAGTTTGTGGTAGGCTGGAGGGAGTGCCTCACTTAGGTGCAGATTCCCCTGGAGGAGTGAGGGCAGCGGTGGAGGCAGGTTGCTTTATCATGAAACTGCTAACCTTGGGGGTGGCCACCCTGCCTCTGTGCCCTCTGGCGTAGAAGTTGCTGGGCCCTGGGCTGGCCAGGAGGGTGTGACAGTATGGACTTTGGCCCAGGGACAGTTTCTCTGAAAGGTAATATGGGTCCTCCCTGCCTTTCCACAGCTCCCCTCCCCTGGGTACTTCACCCCACCCAGCAGTTCCTTATCCCAAGCTTGGAGGGAGTGGCTGGGTGTGATTCAGACCAGGGACCTGGAGGGAACTTCAGGGCTTGAGGAGTGTGGGGCTAATGTGTCTCAGTTCTCTTGGCCCTGCCATTGGCTTTCTCACTACTGGGGGACTTGGAGAAGCCCCTTCTCTTTGAATCTTTGAAGTCCCTTTGGCTTTGAATCTCTCTTGGGGGTAGGGGTGAGGAAAAAGCCATCGTGTGTCCCTGGGGCTAGGTGAAGGGACTTGTGTGAGGACAGGTGAGAGGGCTGTGGGGGAGGGTGAACTGAGGGCAGAGAACAGGGTGCTTCTTCCTGGTAGCTCTCGGCGAGCAGTGGGGGAGGGACGGGGACCGTCAAAGGGAAAAGGAGGACAAAAGGAGTAGCTTTGTGGACCTTCTCCAGAAATTCTAAAACGAGGAAAGGAGCAAGGCTGACAACGTGGGGCGCGTCATCACCTGAAGTCCGAGGTGGCTCTGGCTAAGTGGGTTCTGTCCAGGCCCCACGGGTGGCCTCACAATCAGGGGATGTCTACCTCACTCGGCTGCAAAGCTCCGAGGACACCACATTGTGCTTCTGGGAACATCCAGTGGGGGTTTCGCCTAGTTTGGGACCTCTCCTGGTTCTGCAGGAGGAGGGCTTCCCCAGGGAGTATGTTTAAACCCTGAGAGGGAGGCTGAATCCTCAGCCTCAGCTTGACTTCCTAGACCACCTGTTGCTGGAAGCCACAGGAATGGCCCCTCCTAATTTGAATTCCTGTTCTCTGTAGGATCTGCTTCCCGGTGCAGGTGAACCGGCTGCCTCGGGAGACTCTGCTGTGTGCCACTCTCTATGCTCTGCCCATCCCCCCACCGGGGAGCTCCTCGGAGGCCAACAAACAGCGGAGGGTGCCCGAAGCCTTGGGCTGGGTCACTACCCCACTCTTCAACTTCAGGCAGTATGTGAGCCCCAGGATACAGCTTCTTGGCCTTGGAAGGGGAGGAGGGGGACAGAGAAAGGGGCCCGGCTGCTGCACTGGCCAGTGCCAGTGTCCTTGGGAGGGTTGGCCATGTGGGGTCACTGGTGAAATACAGAGGGTCCCCAAGCGCAGAACTGGTGACCAGGACTATTGATGTAACCAAGAGCCACTGAGTGGTTCCGGTGGCACAGGACTGTTGAGGATACACGGAAGAGCAATGCTTTGGTAATATATCATCTGCTCCTGTCATTAGAAGAACGCTAGAGGTCATGTAGCCCAGCCTCCCCACCTCACGAAGGTATCCCTACCACCAAGTCATCCAGACCAGGCTGTGGTGAGCTCACAAGGCCTCTTGGGGGGCGCGAGCTTTTACAGGACTTGGGAGAAGGAAGCGACTATGGTCGGCCGGGAGAAGGACAGAGGGGAGTTGGATGGTAGCTTCAGACAGGAAGGCAGATTTTTGGACTGGGGAAGCAGGAGAAAAACCTCTCTGCTTAGCCATTTTAGCGGCTCTTCCCACCCTCCTTCCTTCTTAGGGTCCTGACCTGTGGCCGGAAGCTTCTGGGTCTGTGGCCAGCAACACAGGAAAGCTCTAGTGCCCGCTGGAGTGCACCGAACTTCCACCAGCCAGACAGCGTCATCCTGCAGGTGAGGCTGTAGCTCTTCCCTCCGTTCACCAGCAAGACCATTCCAGTCAACTCTATGTTTTTCCCATTGAGATCTGGGCTGGGACAGCAAGGGAGCGAGAATGCTAGAACTTCCAGCATGGGATGGTGATGTGACTGCAGCAACCCAGTGAATATGGTTAGATGTCGAGTGGGAGGTGAGCTCCGGGGTATCCATCTCCCATCTCCTGGGCTGAATTTATTTCATGGAGCCTGAAGATAGGGTCTGAGACCCTCTGCATTCAGGGCTCAGCTTCTGAGTCCCTTGCATTGAATCCTCATACTTCTGAGTCTGATCAAACCTGACCTCTGCCCTCTTGTGGCCTGAGGGGACACCTTTCCCCCAGCCAGTGACGCAGTGCTTTCACAGGGTGCACCTCTTCTCCAGGGAGAAGAGAGGAGCTGTTCATGCCCACAATCTAGTTCCCAGTTCCCAGCTTCCCTTTCTAGTGGTTATGAGATACTTTGGTATGGAGTATGAATGGTGACATAGAATGAAATACAGTGATATAGCATGAAAGCTCCCAGGCAGGTGTTTTTTCTTTTTTGAGACAGGGTCTCTGTCACCCAGGCTGGAATGCAACTGCCCAGTCTTGGCTCACTGCAAACTCTGCCTCCCAGGCACAGATCATTCCCCACATTAGCCTCCCAAGTAAATGGGACTACAGGTGCACACCACCACACCTGGCTAATTTTTGTCTGTCTTATTTACTACTCTATGCCCAGAGCCTAGAAAATGCCTGGCACATGTTCAGATTCAATAGATATTTGTTGAATGAGGCTGCGTGTGGTGGTTCACACCTATAATCTCAGCACTTTGGGGGGCCGAGGTGTGGCAGGGGGATCACTTGAGGTCAGGAGTTCGAGACCAGCCTGGTCAACTTGGTGATGCCCTGTCTCTACTAGAAATACAAAAATCAGCTGGGCATGGTGGTATATGCCTGTAATCCCAGCTACTCAGGAAGCTGAGGCATGAGAATTGCTTGAACCTGGGAGGCGGAGGTTAAAGTGAGCCGAGATCACACCCCTCTACTCCAGCCTGGGTGACAGAGCAAGACACTGTCTCAAAAAAAAAAAAGATATTTGTTGAATGAAAGAAAGTAGAGGTCCTTTGGAGAACTGGCTCACTCAGCTCTGATAGTCACTTTAGTAGGATGAACGTCTGGTGGCATAGAATAGGGACCCAGTGTTCCAGGGCCTTCTCTCAGCGTGTGGTCCTGCCTCCTCTCTGGCAGCAGTGCCCTCCAAAACGCGATGGAAGGCTCCCCGGCCTCAGCCTGGATGCTGCCCGTGGTTCAGCCAGGTGACACTTGTGTTGAGAGTTCTGGCTGGGGCTTGTCCCCTCACCAAGGTGCATCTCCACCGGCCCGCCTCCTCACATGTCCATTCTTTTTCTCTTTTTGTTTCTCTCTCATTTTTTGCTAAGAGTTATAGCTGGAAAGGACTTTAGAGATCACCAAGTCCAACTGGGTTATTTTACAAAGAACCTGAGGGAACGTGAGGGAGGGACAGGCCAGAACGCTGGGGTGAGAGAAAGAAGCCGAGAGTCCACCCACGCTGCCTGTTCTCTCTCCTCACGTCCCTGATCCCGTCCCCCAGATTGACTTCCCCACCTCGGCCTTTGACATCAAGTTCACCAGCCCCCCTGGAGACAAGTTCAGCCCCCGCTATGAGTTTGGCAGCCTCCGGGAAGAAGACCAGCGCAAGCTTAAAGACATCATGCAGAAGGAGTCCCTGTACTGGTGAGGCCCAGGCCCCCACTTCATCTGACCTCCCAGCATTGGGTCCCGTCCTCCTGCTTAGGGAGTGGAGTTGGGAAGGGGTGGGCATTGCCACCTTGGCAGGAAGTGGTGGCAGCCCCCAGGCCTTTGTCCATCAGTGGACACTAGGAAAAGTGGAGAAGTCAAGGTCAGGAAATCAGAGCTGAGAATACCCAAGTCCCACCCTGGGAACTTGGTCCAGACTCCGCTACCCAGGAGGACCAGAGCTGTGCCTCACACCCCAGATGTGCTGTCTACTACCTTCTGTCCACGGGGGCAGCTGCCCCACCACCCCGCCTGCACCTCCTGCCCTCGCCTCCTGCCCCTGCCACAACAACAGACTTTGAAATTTTCTGGCCCTGTCACTTTCCAAAAAGGATCGGATGTCCAGGCGAGCTGGCAGCTCTCAGGGGTGAGCGAGTCCAGGCTGATCTCATCCTTGGGGCTGCTGCTTTCACAGGATTGGAGAAGGAGGGGTGGGACTGGAGCTGGAGGAGCTAGAGGGACCCGGTTCCCCTGTCTGCTCTCTGTTTACCTCTCTGGCTCCTGGCAGCCCTGTGCATGTGTGGTGTGTGGGGGGGCATGAGAGACACGGGGCTCATCTCTGTCCCTTATGTCCACCCCAAGAAGCTGGAGTAGCTGAGTGGCTGCAGACCTCCCTTCCCCCACACTGCCGACTGCACTTCATTAGCCCCTCAGCTCCCTTCTCCCATTAGACACCTGATCTCAAGCAAGGCCCAATTAGCTGCGGGTCCTTGAAAGCCGACAGCTGGTCCCAGGAGGCCTCTCGGTGGCGGAGACCCTGGTGTGGGGGGACCACTGCCCTCTGGTGGTTCTACTTGAGAAGGGTGCCCTCAGGGCCTCCACAGGAGGGGTGGCAGATTTGGTGCCCTTGGCCCATGCATTCTGCCTGCATCCAAGATGTCCCTGAGTTGGGATCAAAGGTAGGAACTTGAGCCCTGTTTCCTGAACTTTGCTTCATATTGGAATCACCTGGTGATCTTTGGAATATAACGATGCTTGGCTTCCCAGCCATTTGGACATAACTGGTTATCAGGTGTGACCAGCCATGGCGAGGGGGTTCACGTACCCCCTCAAGTGGCTGTCATTGCAGCAAAGCTTGGGAACCACTGACTTGCAGTGCGTGCAGCCCCTAACTGACACTGTTCTCTCTCACTGCCCCCTACCCTCCTGCCACCTTCTCCTTTCCCTGTGCTCGCCAGGCTCACTGATGCTGACAAGAAGCGCCTTTGGGAGAAGCGATATTACTGCCACTCAGAGGTGAGCTCGCTCCCCCTGGTGCTCGCCAGCGCCCCCAGCTGGGAGTGGGCTTGCCTGCCCGACATCTATGCTCTCCTGAAGCAGTGGACCCACATGAACCACCAGGATGCCCTGGGGCTCCTGCATGCCACGTGAGTTGTAACACCCGCCTTTTCTGACCAAGTGACCCTGTAGAAGCCAGGGCATGGCACTGCCCATCCCGGATCTGAGCCAGCCCTGGGGAACATGGTAAAGTGGGTGTGGATATTCAGGGATTTTCCATTTCTCCTTTTTGCTTTTTCTTTCTCATTTTTTGCCCCAATGTTATAATGTGGTCATTTTTCAAACATACAACAAAATTGAAAATTGTACAGTGAATACCCATGTGCCTATCACCTAGATTCTATCGTTAGCATTTTCTCTGTGTGCTGGATCGTATATATTTCATTTATCCATCCCTGTATCCATCCATCTATCAACCTTTTTTTTCGCTTTTTTGAGACAGAATCTTGCTCTATCCCCACGCTGGAGTGCAGTGGCACGATCTCCGCTCACTGCAACCTCTGCCTCCTGGGTTCAAGCAATTCTCCTGCCTCAGACTCCTGAGTAGCTGGGACTACAGGCATGCACCAATTTTTGTATTTTTAGTAGAGGTGGGGTTTCACAATGTTGGCCAGGCTGGTCTCAATCTCTTGACCTTGTGATCCACCTGCCTCGGCCTCCCAAAGTGTTGCAATTACAGGCATGAGTCACCGTGCCCAGCCTATCCATCGTGTTTTTTATGCTTTTTTTTTTTTTTGAGACAGAGTCTTGCTCTGCCACCCAGGCTGGAGTGCAGTGGCATGAATACGGTTCACTGCAGCCTCAACCTCCTTGGCTCAAAAGCAATCCTCCTGCCCCAGCCTCCAAGTAGCTGGAACAACAAATGCACACCACCACACCTAATTTTTTAGACTTTTTGTCAAGATGAAGTCTCACTATGTTGCCCATGCTGTTTTCAAACTCCTGGGTTCAAGCAGTCTTCCCTCCTTAGCCTCCCAAAGTGCTGGGATTACAGGTGTGAGCCACCATGCCCAGCCTTCGTATACATTTTGAAGTAAATTACACACACCATTAAACTCCCTGCTTTGGCGTGCACATTATTAACTAGAGCTCAATGCTTGTTCTGTTGTTTCTTTTTTCTTTTGAGGCAACATTTACACATAAGCAAATACCCAAACTTTACTTATACACTGGTTGAATTTTGACAAATGCATACACCTGTGTAACTGAAATCCTTATTACTTAGTTTTATTTTAACTATTGTCTCTTTCCCGCTTTCTCTTGAAGGGTTCTCTGTGGACCCAAGGCTTCCAGTCTCAGATCTGTTAGGGCTGCCTTTTCTAGATGGTACCCAGGATTTTCTGCTTTTTTCTTGCCACTCTCAGTAATAAAATGTACTGAGTCATGTGACCTGCCTTTAGGAGTTTTTGAGGCAATGGTTTTGTTAAAATTCTGTGATTTTCTGTTATTTGCTTGGTACCTTTTGCATGAAACGATGTTACCAAGACAAAATAATGCTTTTACCCACATCAGGGCCCTCCAGTGGTGGGAATTTCTGGCACAGTAGGAGTCAGGGGAGAAATCTTTGGGAGTAGGGTTGAGGACTTTGTCCCATTTTCTTTAAATCATCCAAAGAGTAAAAGTGGCTACCCGATTGCTCCCCCGTGGTTCAAGGTAGACTCTGACCATGAAGGAGGCTCATTCCCAAGGGTTGCTGTCCAAGGAAGGTGCTAAAGATTCTTCTAGTGACTTTGGCAGAATCTAGGGTCACTGCATTTTCTCTCTCCATGCCTCTGAAGCCCAGGGGTGAGGATGCTTGGCTCACAGCTGTGCCTCAGCCTGCAGCGAGGTTGTCAGGGCACTGGGCTCTGTTTTGCAGCTTCCCGGACCAGGAGGTGCGTCGTATGGCTGTACAGTGGATTGGCTCACTCTCAGATGCCGAGCTGCTGGACTACCTGCCCCAGCTGGTACAGGTGGGTGCACTGGTCTTCCCTCCAGTTCTGCCGGTCCCATCTCCAATACCCCAAGTGAGTCTGCATTCTGCCCTTTAGAAACCAGAGATCCCAGCCAGGTGCAGTGGCTCACACCTATAATTCCAGCACTTTGGGAGTCTGAGGCAGGTGGATCATGAGGTCAGGAGTTTAAGACCAGCCTGGCCGATATGGTGAAATGCTGTCTCTACAAATAATACAAAAATTAGCTGGGCGTGGTGGTGCACACCTGTAATACCAGCTACTCAGAAGGCTGAGGCAGGAGAATAGCTTGAACCCAGGAGGTGGAGGTTGTAGTGAGCTGAGATCGTGCCACTGCACTCCAGCCTGGGCGACACAGCAAGACTGTCTGAAGAAAAAGAAACCAGAGATCGCAGTGCAATAGTGGCAGGTGTAGATTACAGGCAGTTAACAAAGCTTCATATTCTCTTTCTCCCTTTCTCCTAAACAGGCCCTAAAGTATGAGTGCTACCTGGACAGCCCATTGGTGCGCTTCCTCCTGAAACGAGCTGTGTCTGACTTGAGAGTGACTCACTACTTCTTCTGGTAAAACTGTGTGTAGAAAAGTGGGAGGTAGACACGTGTCTTTCATGTAGGAGTATTTCACTCTTAGGCACGCAAGGGCGAGGAGCTGAGTTGTCTGGGCTTCGGGATGTTGCTGACTTCCCATGTGGCCTCAGGGGCCTCAGCTCACCCCCATGTAACATAGTGAGGCTTAGTCCTGTCTCTCCTCTCCCACACATGGCAGAAATAGAAAGGAGAAACAAGTTGCCAAGGGGCTGTGAACTTTGCTTAAAGACAGAATGAGGGCACAGACTGGGGTATGGGCACAGGTGAGCATCTCCATTTAAGCCATACATACAGAGTGTTTTCCCTCCCAAGTTCAGGGTGGGTTTTGCAGTGAGTTGGAGCTGGGCCTGACTCCGTCTCCCCCTCACCCTTGCCTTTGATCGTTGGAGTACCCTGACTCCTGACTCCCTCTGCCTTGCAGGTTGCTGAAGGATGGCCTCAAGGACTCTCAGTTCAGCATCCGCTACCAGTATCTGCTGGCAGCCTTACTGTGCTGCTGTGGCAAGGGGCTCAGAGAGGAGTTTAACCGCCAGTGCTGGCTTGTCAACGCCCTGGCCAAACTGGCCCAGCAGGTCCGGGAGGCAGCCCCATCGGCAAGGCAGGTGAGTGGGGTGACGCTGCCTCTACCCATTTCTCATCCAGGGCTTTGGCAGCCAGTTTCTTCTTGGGAATCCTGATCAACAAGATTCCATGCAATGATTTCTGACGTCGGAGCTGGGAGCAGATGACTCTGGAACCTGTAGGCCGTAAACAGGCAGTCCACAAGCTGGATACGGCCCGTGGATGTGTTGTTTGGCCTGTAAAATATTGACATTTTTATTTAGCTGTTTGTTTTAAAGGCTAAGCACAGTTATATAAGTTGTTCACTGCACAAGAGCACTCAGCCAGAAGGGGCAAGTGAGGGCTGAAATCCAGCCATATTTTGTTCATGCTGTGACCCATGGCTCAGGCCTACTGCCACCCAGAGTGGACACCTTTATCTGTTTGTACGAAGGCACTATGACCAGCCAGCAGTGTTCCTGGTTGCTGACATTTAAAAATGGAGAGATTTTGTATCAACATCCAGATTGTTAGCTTTTCTTGGCAAAAGCCTGAGCAGCTCTTCCCCCTTAAAAGACAGCCTACCCTCTCGGTGCTCCGGGGGCTGCTTCCTGCCATCCTGCCCTCTGCTCCCCTCTGGAGCGATCTGGTCTTGCTGCTTGTGTACTGTCCCAGGCTGGGGTTCAGGGGGTCCTCCTTAAGGATCTTCTGGATGGTGTCCACACTTCTCAGGGGGTGATTTTCATACCATCCACTGCTGAGAACCCACCCCGGGAGAGGTCTGGTTCTCAGTACGGGCCGTCCATTTCACCCCTGCCAACCTCCTCCCCTTCTTTCCAGGGAATCCTCCGCACGGGCCTGGAGGAGGTGAAGCAGTTCTTTATCCTCAATGGCTCGTGCCGTCTGCCGCTCAGCCCCAGTCTGCTGGTTAAGGGAATCGTTCCCAGGGTGAGTGACTGGTGGGTTTGGGGCTGTCAGCGTGGGAGGGCTCAGTGGAGGTGAAGTCCTCACTGACCAGGCACACAAGGGTGAGGAGCTGAGTCGTCCGGGCTTCAGGTTGCTGCTGACTTCCATGCGGCCCTGGACTAGCATCTTTTCCTCAGGGGTCTCAGCTCACCTCCATGTAACATAGCGAGGATTATTCCTGCCTCTCCTCTACCCACATGTGGCAGAAATATAAAAGAAGCAAGATGCAGAGGGGCTGTGAACTCAAAGACAGAGTGAGGGCACAGACTGGGGTATGGGCACAGGTGAGCCTCTCTGTATAAGCTGTAAAGTAAGAGAGAGATTAGGAAGAAAGGCATATCTGTGGCCTCTTCCCATTCCTAATGTGTATGGACTTTTACAAGCCTAACAGCTTGCAGGGTAGAGGAACTGGGTTGGAGGCTGGGCGGCTGGGCTGGTGTCTTTCTTTGGTGATGTTGCGGATGAAGTCGGGGGTGGTGATGGTGACAGCAGCTGTCATCTGTCATTGATTGAGGACTCTCTGTGCCCAGCCCTGTTCTGAGTGCTTTACGTTGGTTATGGCATTTTATCCTCACAACTCTTAGGAAGTTGGTACTATTGGGAGTCCCCTTTCACAGAGGAGTAAACTGAGGTGTAGATGGGACATGTGACTTACTAGAGGTCACACAGCTAGTAAGTTGTGTGCAGAATGAACTAACAGGATGAGCGGTCAAGTGCTAGAGCTGAGGTCAGTGCCGAGCACTTTATAACAAACTGAATTGGGATGAGGCCTCTAATGAGAGAAGGAAGGAAGTTGGGTTCCTGAGAAATCCGGAAGAAACGGTGAGCAGGTCTCGGGTGGGCCGGCAGCAGCGGGGAGCAGCACCTTGATCTGGAGCGGAGAGGTCATTTTCCTCTCCTGGCACAGGCCACTCTGACCCTCGTCACTACCCTTTTCACCACGGCAGGACTGTTCCTACTTCAACTCCAATGCTGTCCCCCTCAAACTCTCCTTCCAAAATGTGGATCCCCTGGGTGAGAACGTCCGTGTCATCTTCAAGGTGAGAATACTTTACTCAAGTCTGGTGGACCAGGTTGAGGGAGAGGAGGAGGCAGCCTAGAGTGGCTAAGTAGGCCCTGGGTGGTTCCCTTCCCACTGTTCCATGCTGTCTTGATGCAGGAAAGACGATCTGGTGAAAAAGGATTTAGACGAATTCTGCATGGCCCCAGAGGCCTAAGAACAGAGTGTTAGGCATAGGGAGGCAACTGACAGCTCAGTATCCCGAAGTGCTTTCTAGGAGGCAGAGCTCCCTCAACAATGGATTGGGGAAGGTGGTGACCTGCTTGTCCCTTGGGTATTCAAGCAGAGGCTGAATGCCATGTGACAGGGCTGTCTAAGAGGAAATTAATATATCAGATGCAGATCCAACTAGATGAACCCTAAGGTCCCTTCTGACTCTGATGTAACCACAAATTCTGAGATGTAAATGATAGCGTCAGAGCATATTATCTAGTGGGGGAGACAAAATACATGCACATGACTTAGTAACTTACATGTTTGCTGTGTGCAAGTTCCAAATCCAAAGTGTAAACATTCAAGTTTAAAAAAGGCCTGATGGGCCGGGTTCATGCCTGTAATCCCAGCACTTTGGGAGGCTGAGGCATGTGGATTACTTGAGGTCAGGAGTTTGAGACCAGCCAGGCCAAGATGGTGGGACCCCATCGCTACTAAAAAGACAAAAAAAATTAGCTGGGCATGGTGGCAGGCACCTGTAATCCCAGCTATTTGGGAGGCTGAGGCATGAGAATCATTTGAACCTGGGAGACGGAGGATGCAGTGAGCCAAGATGGCACCACTGCACTCCAGCCTGGGCAACAGAGTGAGACTCTGTCTCAAAAAAAAAAGCCTGATGATCAGAAGGGCTGCATGTAGAAGCAGACCGTGAATTTAATTCAGATGGGCCCGTGGGATTGAGGGATGAGCCAGAACAACACATGGGCAAAATGGGAAGGTTCCTGGGCCATCTTTGACCTGCTGTGAGCTGAGTGAGCAGGTCAGGGGTGTAAGGCAGGGGAACTCCCCGTTACTGTTAGTTAGGGCCAAGGTTGCCCATCTGGGAGACTGAGAGCTGGGAGGCAGTGGAGATGGGATCTTATCACTGTCTCCCTCCATTCAGTGTGGGGACGACCTTCGCCAGGACATGCTAACGCTGCAGATGATTCGCATCATGAGCAAGATCTGGGTCCAGGAGGGGCTGGACATGCGCATGGTCATCTTCCGCTGCTTCTCCACTGGCCGGGGCAGAGGTCAGTGGGGAGTGGGCGTGAGGGTGGTGGAGGGGACCCCTTTACTTATTGTCCTTTTGCCCATTGCCAACACAAACTGTGTCCTCCTCCAGGAAAGTGAAGAGGGAAAGATTATTTCATGAGAAGCTGTGGAATGGCCTTAAAAGGGAGGCATGGGAGAGAGACCGTTATAAAGTAAAACAGACTTGGCACCAAAGCAGCCAAATGTGTAGACTTTGGATCCTGATTAAAACAAACCAATTGTAAGGAAATATTTTTTGGCTGGGCATGGTGGCTCACGCCTGTAATCCAAGCACTTTGGAGGCCAAGGAGGGCGGATCAACTGAGGTCAGGAGTTCAAGACCAGACTGACTAACATGGTGAAACCCTGTCTTTAAAAAAAAAAAAAAAAAAAAAAGGAAAACCCTTTTTTTAAAAAAAAAAAAAAAAAAAAAAAGGAAACATTTTTTGGGCCAGGCATGGTAGCTCATTCTTATAATCCCAGCACTTTGGGAAGCTGAGATGGGAGAATTGCTTGAGCTCAGGAATGTTTGAGACCAACCTAGACACATAGTGAAACCTCATCTCTAAAAAAATTATTAAAAAATTAGCTGGGCCTAATGGCAGATGCCTGCAGTTCCAGCTCCTTGGGAGGCTGAGGCAGGATCACTTGAGCCAGGAGTTTGAGGCTGCAGTGAGCCCAATCACACCATTGTACTTCAGACTGGGTGACAGAGTGAGATCCTCTGTGGAAACAAACAAACAAACTATATATATATATATATATATATATATATATATATATATATGAGAGAGAGAGACAGACAATTGGGGGAAATTTGAACATAGATTGAGTTAAAGAATTATTGTTAACTTTTTGGATGTGACAATGGCATGGTGGCTATGTCCTTGTAATTACATTTGAAATATTTATGAGTGAAATAAAGTATCAGGGATTTGCTTTAAAACACTCCAACCAAGGTGGCAGGAAATGGAGAAACAGGGTTGTGTGACTGCAAACAAGATTAGCAAAATATTGATCATTTTTGAAGCTGGGTGATAGTTACATGTGAATTCATAATACCATTCTTTTTTTCTTATATATGTATTTTAATTCCCATAATAAAAATGAAAAGCAAAGGGAGCAGCAGCTATAAACTAGAGAGAACAAAAAGACGCAGTATGGCAAAGGAAGCGTGGGAATGACCGTCCTTTCTATGGTCACTGTTTTCCTGTTGTTATCAGACTTAGTCCAAATGCCTTACAGCTTAATTTATAGGGAATCATGAGCACAGTTCTTATAATCCTCTCCCTGCAGACCCCTCATTCTGGTCTGGAGCATGACCCCCATTTCTCCCCTCGCAGGGATGGTGGAGATGATCCCTAATGCCGAGACCCTACGTAAGATCCAGGTGGAGCATGGGGTGACCGGCTCGTTCAAGGACCGGCCCCTGGCAGACTGGCTGCAGAAACACAACCCTGGGGAGGATGAGTATGAGAAGGTAGGATTGGGGGCTGGGAGTGCAACTGGGGTGCGTGTGCCTGATGCCGGGACACAGCTCTTTAACCACAAGACCCGCACTTGCACAGAGAAGACAGCTCAGCTTTGTTGGCAGAAGGACATACTCTTTCTTGGTTGTCTGGTGCCTCCAAATACCTAGGGATGACTCACTCAAATGGCTCTTGTAAGCTGGCTGAGAAAATCCCCTGGTACTGGACTGAGAAACCTTCATCAAGTCCCCCTGGCAGATTAAGTCTTGGAGGAGGGGCCAGCTTTTGGGAGCCTACCTGTATCCCATCCAATGGTGGATCCTGTTCAAGTTCCCTTGTGTTCTCAGAGGGTTCAGTGGTACTTTGTAGAATCAGAGTTGGTTGGAAGAGACTTTAGAGATCATTTTGTTCCAGCCCCTTCTTTTCATAGGTGTGAATTAAGATTTACTCACTCATTCCTAGTGTTGGAGCTGGTTTGTGGCAAGGCCGCAACTCAAAGCCAGGATTGAGGTTAGATATGAGACAGAGATGAGAGAAAAGAGGGCTGACTGGTTCCTGATGAAGGAAGATCAGAGTAGAAGTGGAGCTTTCCTGGGTGGTAGGGCCTTGGTGGCCTGCTGGGGTTCATGGCCTGTTCCCAGCCTCACAACTCTAGTCTCTGGGTTAATTAGGTTGAGTGAGTGAGGTAGAGACACTTGGAGGGAACAAGTCACAATAACCAAACTCCTAAGAGACTGGCTATATGCCAGAATGCTAATTCATACGATTTTAACTTCAAGGGACCCAAATACTAATTTATATTGATCAATGCACTTCATCCTGGAGGCAAAACCATCATGGGTAGCCAAAGTATAATCAGAACATTGTTTAGTGAATTTGTAATTAGATGATCTTAAATGGCTTTAAGGATTTTTATTCCCCAGGGTTTCATTCCTGACCTGCTGGGCTCTCTTTGCATTCTTCTTGTGCCAGCTCATCCTCCCTCATTACTTCAGCTACCACCTATAATGCTGATGACCTCCAGAGCCCCTCCTCTAGCCCTCTTCCCTCCCTCCAGGTGGCTCTCCAGCCGCCTTCTTGCTGGACTTTTCCACCTGTTTCACCCATGTCTCAAACTCAGTGTAGGCAAAACTGAGCCCACTGTTCCTCCCCTGCCTCTTGAAACCTGCATTTTGTCTTTGCTGTTAGTCAATGGTGTGACTCTCTCTGTGCATTTACCCGAGCCAAAGCCACAGTCTTCCTGATGCTTCCTTCTGCCTCACTTCTGCTGTACCAAGCTCTGTTTATCCTTCTTCCCAACTGTCTCTCAAGTATGTCCTCCTCTTTCCATTTTCTTACTATTGCTTTTGTTCAGCTCTTTGCTCTCTGTCCCTGAACCACTGGAACTCCTCTCCATCTAGAGCCAGTATCTGCTTGATTTCAGAGTTTTTTTTTTTAGACGGAGTTTCACTTTTGTCACCCAGGCTGGAGTGCAATGGCACGATCTTGGCTCACTGCAACCTCTGCCTCTTCGGTTCAAGCAATTCTCTTGCCTCAGTCTCCCTGGTAGCTGGGACTGTAGGTGCGCACCACCACACCTAGCTAATTTTTGTATTTTTAGTAGAGATGGGGTTTCACCATGTTGGCCAGGATGGTCTCGATCTCTTGACCTTGTGATCCACCCACCACGGCCTCCCAAAGTGCTGAGATTACAGGCGTGAGCCACGGTGCCTGGCCTTTTTCAGGTATTAAACACCCATATGCAGAGGCACTGAACCAGGTGCTGGAGTTATGATTACTGCCTGCCAATGTAAGAGTCATATATGTGTAAATGTATGGAATAATACTAAATAAAAATAAGTGTACGGAAGAATGTACAAGAATACACACACAGAGAAACTAACTCTGCATGTTCATGTTTAATCTCAGTCTTTCAAAGATAGCTTCTCTGCCCTTCTAGACTTTCTGCAAGAATAATGCTGGTAGTTTCTTTCTTTTTGAGGCAGGGTCTCACTCTGCCACCAGGCTGGGATATTCCAGCCTGGGTGATAGGCCTTGTGAAATAGCCAATAACCTCCGCCTCCTAGGTTCATGCAGTTCTCCTGCCTCAGCCTCCCAAATATGTGAGACTACAGGTGTGTGCCACTATCCCTGTCTAATTTTTCTATTTTTTGTGGAGACGGGGTTTTGCCATGTTGCCCCGGCTGGTCTTGACCCCAAGGTTTCAAGTGATTTGCCCACCTCAGCCTCCCAAAGTGCTGGGATTACAGGCATGAGCCACCACACCCAGCAATGCTGGTAGTTTCCTATGACAACTTCCAGAAGAAAGAAACTAAAGATACATTTCTCTTGGCCACCTACTCAACAAGAGAGTATCCTACACTCTACACATGAAACCCCTTTAATCAGGAGGGAGAGTGCCCCTTGATGGAGTGAGACTTCGTGCCAGTAAGTGGCCAATGCTCTGTATAACTTAGGGAGGGGAAAAGAGCTTAGTCATTTACCCACAGGCACACAGCTGTTTTCTCAGCCAAAACAGGATTCATTTAAGGTAGAAAGAATATCTGTGACAGGCAGCCTGCTTGATCTCTCCTTGCTTTCCTCATGCCTCTCTTACCCCCATTCCCTATTCTTTTTTTTTTTTTTTAAGGATTTTTTTTTTTTTTTTTTTTTTTTTTTTTTGAGACAGAGTTTCGTTCTTGTTACCCAGGCTGAAGTACAATGGCGTGATCTCGGCTCACCGCAACCTCCGTCTCCTGGGTTCAAGCAATTCTCCTGCCTCAGCCTCCCGAGTAGCTGGGACTACAGGCGTGCGCCACCATGCCCAGCTAATTTTTGCATTTTTAGTAGAGACGGGGTTTCACCATGTTGACCAGGATGGTCTCGATCTCTTGACCTCGTGATCCACCCGCCTCGGCCTCCCAAAGTGCTGGGATTACAAGCGTGAGCCACCGCGCCCGGCCCCATTCCCTGTTCTTACCTAGCCTCCCCCACTTCCTCAAAACAAGAGATGGCAAAGCAGCAGTCCAACCAGGCCCGTTGGAATTATCCTTTAATTTCACGGATGCCACTTGCTGTAGGTCATGGACCAAGATGTCCAAAATTATTCCTGAGCACTGATAGAAATTACTTAGACCTTCTTTGAGGTCAAAATTCAGCTATCATGGTAGGCAGTGCTTGAATGAGAAAAGGGTCCTGGTATATCTTCAAAATGAGTCCTAAAGAATATACTGAGTACTTGTAAGCAGAGGAACATAAAGTGCACTTCTGACCCAAACAAATGGCCTTTTCACATGTACTTTATGAGACTCTGGGAGAGAAAAGCAACCAGGTGCTTCAGAACAGGTTTTTCGTATTTAATTCTTCATGGCAAAATAATGAAGTTCTAATGAACTATTTCTCCCAAGGTTTTAAAATTGTCAAGAGTTATTCTGTTTAAAAAAAAAAAATAACAGGCTGGGCGTGGAGGTTATGCCTGTAATCCCAGCACTTTGGGAGGCTGAGGCGGGCGGATCACCTGATGTCAAGAGTTCAAGACCAGCCTGACAAACGTGATGAAACTTCGTTTCTACTACAAATACAAAAATTAGCTGGTGCACACCTGTAATCCCAGCTATTTGGGAGGCTGAGGTAGGAGAATCGCTTGAACCCAGGAGGCAGAGTTTGCAGTGAGCTGAGAACACGCCACTGCACTCCAGCCTGGACAACAGAGAGAGACTCCATCTCAGAAAATAATAATACTAAACCTCTTTAAACAATAGATTTTGCTTGGATTTTCCTTAAATATATATATATTATGCAGGCAAGACACTGTAAAAGTTCATTTCAGAAGAACCAGTGGAAGAATTTAAATTTGGCACTATGATCAACACTACTAAATTAGTAGAAATAATGATATCTAAAACTTACCAACAAAAGAACCCTCAGCAGAATAGCAAAAACTTTGCTCAGGACATCTGAGGTTAAATGGAAGACAGAAACTGTTTTCTTATAAGCCCCTAGAGGCAGATTAGGTAAAGCATGGATAGTAGAGGCAAAGGAGAGAATGGAAATAAAACTCAATATTATGTAGATTTGGGCCTTATTTTTTAGCTTTTTTAAAATGTTGGGTCTTTCAGGCTGGTTTTGCTTTGTATTAGATCTGTATAGTTTAGTGACTTAGTTATATATTTAAGCTACAATTAATCTTTTTTCTTTGGTGATATTTATTTCTTTGCCTTTTTTTTTTTTTTAACAACTTACAATTTTTAGATGTTTTGTTGAATCTATTCAGAGCTTCACCATGGCAATATGTGTTTCCCTTAAAACACTGCAGACAAATATACTAGGAGTGTGCCTTTTAATCTTTACTAGTTATTGTGAGATTGCTGTGTAAGCTAATAAACACATTTGTAAATACATTGTTTGCAGGAAGAAAACTTCTGAGTTACAGCTCAGGAAAAGCCTGCTGAATTTATGTTGTAAACATCACTTAACACAGTAGATGAAAAGACAACAAAAATATCTTCATGCTTCCTCATCCCCTCATTGCAACAAAACCTTAAACTGGAAGAACCTTAGTCCCCTCTCTTTCCTCTTCCTCTTCCACTTCCCACTTATTGTCACCTTGTAATGAGAGCCCTTGGATGATGGATCTGAATAGAGAAATGCTTACAGATAATCATTAACCCACATACCAGGAACTTACACTTAAAGATGGGATGCAGTTGTAAAGTGCTCTATAATACAGTATAACTGTTAAAAGCAAGGGTTGACTCTGTTTTATTTTGACGTGGCATGTCCTGAAATAAATATTGATTCAATTAAAATAAAAGAAAAAAGAAAGACTATCTGTGTCAGGGAGAGGATCTGATAGAGATCCAAGTCAAGACTGAGAGTTACGTGTTATGCTCCTTATTAAGTGCTTTTATTCATTTATTTTACTTTCTTAGAAACAGTCTTCCTGAAGGTGAATGCTGTGATTTCTTTATAACCTTTCTATTCTTAGTTTCCAGTGGATTCGTCGTCAGGTTGTCATTCGACAAGTAGTGGGGTGGGTGCATTCTGTGTGGAGCTGGTTTTGCAACGGGCCTTGTGAAATAGTCCAGAAGCTGTTAGGAGAACAGATCTATAACCCCATGGGACCAAAAGGGCAAAGTGAGCCCTGTATGAACAGAGGTGACAGTGCATCTGTAGGGTTCAAAGGAGGAGGAGTCAGTGTGAGCTGGGAAGGTCTGAAAAGATATGGGACTCAAGGTCATTGAAGGATGAATGGGTGGAAATTTAAGGAATAAGGCAAGGAGGGCGGGCATTCTCTATCTCGTAAGCTTTCCCTCATTCCCAATTTCATGCAATCCTAGCTGGCTATGATGATCATTGCCCTCTGCTGATGTCTTTCCTGAGTTCGTAGGAATTCTACAAACCTCACAAGGAGGACTTAGAAGGCAGAAGTGGTCTATTTCCTGATTCCATGTATTTTTTCTTCCTGGAAAGACAGATAAGGGGACAGATGTTGACCAGACAAAATAAGATGGATTCAGCCAGGTGTGGTGGCTCACGCCTGTAATCCCAGCCCTTTGGAAGGCTGAAGCGGGTCGATCACGAGGTCAGGCATTCGAGACCAGCCTGGCCAACATAGTGAAACCCTGTCTCTGCTAAAAATACAAAAAATTTAGCTGGGCATGGTGGCACCTGCCTGTAATCCCAGCTACTCAGGAGGCTGAGTCAGGAGAATTGCTTGAATCCGGGAGGCAGAGGTTGCAGTGAGCAGAGATCGCACCACTGCACTCCAGCCTGGGTGACAGAGCGAGACTCTGTCTCAAAAACAAAAACCAAATAAGATGGATTCAACCCCTCACCACTTCTCTCCTGCTTTAAACTCAGAAATATCTCTAACATATTTTACCGACTAGAGATGTCTGATTTTCAAGTGTAAAACACTCTCTAGACGTGTTAAGTTGCCTCAGCTCCTCAGCTCTTCTTTGGAGTGCAGTGACTTTAATTAGATTAGCATTTAGCTGTTACCAAGAACTCTGGAAATAGGAATTATATTTGGGTCAGGAAGAAGGATGATAGAGTTCTGAGCAGGGTCAGGAAGAGATCCTTAAGTTGGCTGTCTCAGTGGCTGTACCTAAAGTCATCACGGCTGGTTGGGGAGGTTGCAAATGTAAGTCTTCCCACCATGTCAGTCTTCCCATTTATTAAGGTTCCCTTAGTCTGGGCTGATCAAGTCTGGGCTATAGGATCAGTCCCCTGTCTGTCCAACCAATCTCCCTAGGAGAAAGAAAAGATGATGTTCAGATGAAGTGGTGAAGATATACATATAAGCCTCCATCTTCTTCTCTGTAACACATGGGAGATGTTTCTGTGTGTGTACGTGTGTAAGTTAGTACATGATGAAGGATGAACAGGCAGATGTGAGACCCTGTTGGGGTTCACAAAAGAGAGAGACCAGGGATGGCTGAGTTCTGTCTGGCTGTGGCCCCTGGAGTCCTTCCAGGCCAGCTTTATGTCCTCTCCTCCCATCTGCCTTGACCCTTCCCAGGCTGTGGAGAACTTTATCTACTCCTGTGCTGGCTGCTGCGTAGCCACGTACGTCTTGGGCATCTGTGACCGACATAATGACAACATCATGCTGAAGACCACTGGTCACATGTTCCACATTGATTTTGGCCGCTTCCTGGGCCATGCCCAGATGTTTGGCAACATCAAGCGGTAAGTGATCTCCCGAAGCCAGGTTGTGAGTGGAGGGCGAGGAGGTGAGCAACAGTGGTTCAGAGCTGGGACACAAACCTGTGATGGAAGCAGCTGGGCCTCAGACTGTGGTCCCAGGGCTGAGCAGCATTGGAGGAGAGGAGACTGATAAAGAGGTCAAGTCCTTGCAGGGAACTTGCAGAAGAATGTGGGGACCAGCTATTCTTCTCTACCAAGGACCGAACAAAGGGAAATGAACACAAACTGTAGCAAACGGGAATCCAATTAGATAATCAGAAAAAAATACGGCCAGCTCACAGATAAGGAACCAATGAAGGATATAGAAATCTTTTAAGATTAAGGTAGGAAAGGAACAAAGAAAAAAGTTAGAGCCCCATCTATCCAGTTTGGACACATGACGAGGGATGAGGGAAACTGCCCCCTGGTGCAGCCCATATGGCGGGCTTCCTCCTCCATGTTGACCTTCTACCTGTATGTTCCCCTTGGCTCAGGGACCGTGCCCCCTTTGTCTTCACCTCGGACATGGCGTATGTCATCAACGGGGGTGATAAGCCTTCCAGCCGCTTCCATGATTTTGTTGACCTTTGCTGCCAAGCCTACAACCTCATTCGCAAGCACACCCACCTCTTCCTCAACCTTCTGGGCCTGGTGAGGAGCTCCATCCCTTTCCGAACACCTCCTTCTTATTACCTGGCACCATCTTTAAGACTTCCCTGTCTTGCTTCAGGGGATTTCTAGAGATTTACCTCTCTGAGCCCCAACTGAATACCTGCCTGCCCTAGATAAAGGCAGGGACCCGGACTACCTGAGGACGGTGATGTCTGTGCAGGTGTCTAACTCCCTGCCCCAGCCCCTCAGTTCCTGTGGCTCTCCAGCCACTGCCCACAGCATCTATCCACCACCCTCTAGAAGGGTTAGGGAGCCTAGCTGTAGAAAACCTTGCCTTAGGGTGGAGAAGCAGAGAGAATTCTCTCATTACAGCCACCCTCTCTTTGTTCTGCTCCTTCTAGATGTTGTCCTGTGGGATCCCGGAGCTCTCAGACCTGGAGGACCTCAAGTATGTGTATGATGCCCTGAGGCCTCAGGACACAGAGGCCAATGCCACTACCTACTTCACTAGGTAACACCCTGAGTGAATCAGCACTGCCCACCCTGAGTAATTCCCAGCCTGCCGGATTGGCAGGAGCGGGACTGGGAAAGAGGAAAGGCCTAGCTCAGAGGGTAGAGCCTAGAGTTGACCACGTGGATATATTGTCCCAACCTCACCCATGATTTAGGTAAATCATTTTGCTTCTCTCAGCCTTGGTTTCCCATCTGTGTTTTGGCGCTAACCTTTGTACACAAGGGTATCACTGTCAATCTTACCTACATTCTCACTAGGTCCCAGTCAAATACTTTGTCTGTGGGGCAATGTATAATGTGGCTTTTGTAATAATTTCTTTTTTTTTTTTTTTTGAGATGGAGTCTTGCTCTGTCACCAGGCTGGAGTGCAGTGGTGAGATCTCAGCTCACTGCAACCTCTGCCTCCTGAGTTCAAGTGATTCTCCTGCTTCAGCCTCCCGAGTAGCTGGAACTACAGGTGTTCGCCACCACACCCAGCTAGTTTTTCTGTTTTTAGTAGAGACAGGGTTTCACCTTATAGGCCAGGATGGTCTTGGTCTCTTGATCAAGCTCGTGATCCGCCCACCTCAGCCTCCCAAAGTGCTGGGATTACAGGCATGAGTGACCATGCCCAGCCTGAGCCACTGTGCCTGGCCAATAATTTTTAAGTTTTGTTTTTTTTTTAAGACGGAGTCTTGCTCTGTCACCAGGCTGGAGTGCAGTGATGCAATCTCGGCTCACTGCAACCTCTGCCTCCTGGGTTCAAACGATTCTTCCGCCTCAGCCTCCCGAGTAGCTGGGACCACAGGCGTGTGCCACGATGCCCGGCTACTTGTATTTTTAGTACAGACAGGGTTTCACCATGTTGGCCAGGATGGTCCCGATCTCTTGACCTTGTGATCCGCCTGCCTTGGCCTCCCAAAGTGCTGGGATTACAGGCATGAGCCACCACGTCTGGCCTCTTTTTTAACTTTCTTGGTCAGACCCTTCCCCCTTGTGAAAACATAGAGTTCCGCGATTCAGTTTCCTCATATTTGACAATGGTTTTAGGCACACTGTGTATGAAAGCAAGGATGTGTCTATCTATGAATGCCTACAAAATGTTGTCCATGTGATAATGTTCTCCGTTATATTCACTCTTTTTGGAACTCAGAGAATTACATTTTCTCTGTTAGACCTCCTAACACAGGACTTCTTCCTCTGAATTGAAATCTCTAGATTGAACAGTGCTTGGTAAGGTTTTATTTTACTGAACTTTGAAGTTTTTTTGCCACAATATTTAGACATTTACACAGAGTTCCTAGTTCCTTTCTACCTTGGTTTGATCATCTTTGGCTCAGGTGGGTAGCCAGGGGAGGAGATAAGACCCTCGTGTTTATGTGAGCAAATTGTATGAGATAATTGTCTGCCAATCATTTCCTTGAGGAAGATATGACAGAGGAAAAGGATTTGATCTGAGCTGACTGTCTCAAGAGTCAGGATTATTCCTTGGAACACCCCCGTCGAGGCAGCAGGAATTTGGGTTCATGGTTATATCCTCTTTTCTCATCCTCCTGCCAGGTTGATTGAGTCCAGCCTGGGCAGTGTAGCCACAAAGCTCAATTTTTTCATCCATAATCTGGCTCAGATGAAGTTCACGGGCTCAGATGACCGGCTGACCCTCTCCTTTGCCTCCCGAACACACACTCTCAAGAGCTCTGGCCGCATCAGTGATGTCTTCCTCTGCCGCCATGAGAAGATCTTCTACCCCAGCAAAGGCTATGTAAGTTTCTCCAGTTTGACCCTCTTACTTGCTCTGTGCTGACCCTGGCTTATTGAGGTCCTGACTTTTTTCACACTTGCACAGTGGGCACTGGAGTGGACTGAGTGTCCTGTGTTGGGAGCAGTCCCGGACCACTGCCCTCTCCCTTGCTCACGTGACCTGCCTAGAACTGGGGAGCTGAATTGGATGGTTTATTCCCTCTGAGTCAAGGGTCCTGGCAACATATGTGGGAAGTCTGCTTTCAGATTCCTGTGTATATGCTGTCTATCGTCTGTCTGCACTGGAGAGACTGTTGCCCTCTTCCTTCTGGATCATGCTTGTCCCTTTAGTGCGTCCGCGCACACACACACACACACAACTTAAAGACCTTTCCTGCACACACACACACACACACACACACACACAACTTCCAGACCTTTCCTCCACACACACACACACACACACAACTTCCAGACCTTTCCTGCCCCCTTCCTTGGATGCAGAGGGTTCGGCAGGTATAACCTAAGATCTGGACCTTTGCAGATATATGTGGTAAAGGTGATGCGAGAGAATACTCACGAGGCCACCTATATCCAGAGGACCTTTGAAGAGTTCCAGGAATTACACAATAAGCTGCGGCTGCTCTTCCCTTCTTCCCACTTGCCCAGGTAGCTGCCCCTTTACTATCTGCGCAGAGGGATGTGGCGGGGGGAAGGATACGGGGTGGGAGGTGGGCAGGACTGCAGCGGCGAAAAATACCCTTTCGGACTAAAGAGCTGCCTGCTTTGCTTGGCCTGGTATGGAGCTTGGTAGCAAGTGCTCCCCCTGCTGGCCAAGCTGTCTTTGCACGCAAGAGCTCTCACTTCTGGCCCACTGGCCAGAAAAGAAGGCATGAAGCGTTGGTTGAATCTGTTTCAAAATTTCTAATTATTTGAAGAGTTACACCATTTTTCAAATGGATAAGCAAAATGTCATATGTACATACAGTGGGATATTGTTCAGCGTTTAAAAGGGAGGGAAATTCTGACACGGGCAACAATGTGGATGGACCTTGAGGACATTCTGCTAAGTGAAATAAGCCAGTCACAAAAAGACATATTGGCATGATTCCACTTACCTGAGTTACCTGGAGTAGTCAGATTCCTAGAGACAGAAACTAGAAAGCTAGTTGCCCAGGTCTGAGGGCAGGGAGGTATGGTTGTTGAATGGGCACAGAGTTTTCAGTTTTGCAAGATGAAACAAGCATGGAGTTGGATGGTGGTGATGGTTGCACAACAATGTGAATATAGTTAATTCCACAGAACCGTACACTTAAAAGTGGTTAAGATGGCAAATTGTATATTTATTTTACTGCAATTTTTTTAAAAAACTACTTTTCAGGCCAGGCGAGGTGGCTCACGCCTGTAATCCCAGAACTTTGGGAGGCCAAGGCAGGTAGATCACCTGAGGTCAGGAGTTCGAGACCAGCCTGACCAACATGGTGAAACCCCATCTCTATTAAAAATACAAAAATTAGCTTGGTGGCAGGCGCCTATAATCCCAGCTACTCGGGAGGCTGAGGCAGAAGAATCGCTCGAACCCAGGAGGTGGAGGTTGCAGTGAGCTGAGATCACATGACTGCACTCCAGCCTGGGCAACAAAGCGAGACTCATCTCAAAACAAACAAACAACTTTTTAAATCAATTTTTTTGGCCGGGTGTGGCTCACGCCTCTAACCATAGCACTTTGGCAGGCCGAGGCAGGCAGATCACGAGCTCAGGAGTTCGAGACCAGCCTGGCCAACATGGTGAAACCCCTTCTCTACTAAAAATACAAAAATTAGCTGGGCATAGTGGTGGTTGCCTGTTATCCCAGCTACTCAGGAGGCTGAGGCAGGAGAATTGCCTGAACCTGGGAAGTGGAGGTTGCAGTGAGCCGAGACTATGCCACTGCACTCCAGCCTGGGTGAGAGCAAGTCTCCGTCTCAAAAAAAAAGAAACAAAACAAAACTGAATTTTTACATGGATGAGAGAAACTGAGGGCTCCCGAGACACCTCTGGGGAGCCATTTGGTTTTCTTGTCTGAGGCCCTTGGAAATGCAGGCGTGAGATGCTGAGAGGTGTCAGATCTGGCCACAGATATGCAGCACAGGAGGAATTGTGAGGGTTCCTAGAAAGGGAGGCTGCTGGGAAAGGTGTGCCAGGGGACTGGAAATGCAAATGAAATGTGAAAAAAGCCCGTTGTGTCCGTTTTCTTTCCCCATCTTCATCTCCTGCATCCCTACTGCCTATGCTGCCTCCCCAGCTTCCCTAGTCGCTTCGTGATTGGCCGCTCCCGGGGAGAAGCGGTGGCGGAGCGGCGGAGGGAGGAGCTAAACGGCTACATCTGGCACTTGATCCACGCAACCCCCGAGGTGGCCGAGGTGGGTGGGCTCGCCTTTCCTCCTGGCTGTCCAGGCTGGTTGGTCGGGATTGTGGGGGAGGCAGGGGTGGGAGTGTCTGGAACCAGTAGGAGTCAAGAACAGGACTTGGCACTTCTGGGTCTGTGGGCTGAGTGACCAGTTCTCCAGTCTGCAGAAGACAGGAGGTGGGTGGGTCCAGAGTGGTTCCAGCCTCACAGGGTTATGCACAGAAATGCAATTAAACAGAAACGTGAGTGCATCCGGGCACATGGTTATTTTGAGAACCCAGAGTGATGAGAGTGAGCACAGCCTCAGGCAGGAAGGCTCCTCCTTGAGGAAAAAGAGTTTTTTGAGTCGGTTAATATGTATATCAACCTAGATTTTTTTTAATATTCAAACGGTATTCTAATGGTCCTAACAAAGTCATGAGGAATCCTATTATTAAATACTTTAACAAATCATCTGGGCTGGGCGCGGTGGCTCAAGCCTGTAATCCCAGCACTGTGGGAGGCCGAGGCAGGTGGATCACGAGGTCAAGAGATCGAGACCATCCTGGTCAACATGGTGAAACCTCGTCTCTACTAAAAATACAAAAAACTAGCTGGGCATGGTGGCGC
>NW_016107353.1:2121401-2129822 GCF_001604975.1 Cebus imitator | reverse complement strand
ACCGCAACCTCCGCCTCCTGGGTTCAGGCAATTCTCCTGCCTCAGCCTCCTGAGTAGCTGGGACTACAGGCACGCGCCACCATGCCCAGCTAATTTTTTGTATTTTTAGTAGAGAAGGGGTTTCACCATGTTGACCAGGATGGTCTCGATCTCTTGACCTTGCGATCCACCCACCTCGGCCTCCCAAAGTGCTGGGATTACAGGCTTGAGCCACCGCGCCCGGCCTCATAATCTTAACCATTTGATTTTTGAAAGATGTTTAGAGTATGTCCTTTTTCTTTCTCACTATTAATGAGAAAATACTCAAGTATTTTCACACAGGTTTTTTGTTTGTTTTTTTTGAAACAGGATCTTGCTGTGTCATTTAGGCTGGAGTGCAGTGGCACAATCACAGCTCACTGCAGCCTCAACCTCCCAAGCTCAAGTGATCCTCCCACCTCAGCCTCCTGAGTAGCTGGGACTATAGGAATGGGCCACCACATCCAGCTAATTTTTGTATGTTTTGTAGAGACAGGGTCTCCCTATGTCACCAGGCTGGTCTCAGACTCCTGAGCTCAAGCGATACTCTGGCCTCGGCCTCCCAAAGTGCTTGGATTACAGGCATGAGCCACTGCACTCGGCCTGTTTTTTTCTTTCTTTGCTTTTAGTATGAGAACTTTTAAACATGCAAAAAAGTAAAGAAACAATACAATTAGCGCCTATGTATTCATCACCTAAACAGTTAACATTTTGCTCTATTTGCTTTATCTATTTTTTCATGATATAAAAATAAATTACAGGCCAGATGCGGTGGCTCATGCCTGTAATCTTAGCACTTTGGGAGGCCAAGGCAGGTTGATCACCTGAGGTCAGGGATTCAAGACCAGTCTGGCCAACATGGAGAAACCCTGCCTCTACTAAAAATACAGATATTAGCTGGGCATGGTAGCGCATGCCTATAATCCCAGCTATTCAGGAGGCTGAAGTGGGAGAATCATTCGAACCCGGGAGGTGGAGGTTGCGGTGTGCCAAGATTTCGTCATTGCATCTCTAAATAATAAGGCCTTATTTTTAACATAACTACAGTGTTATCCAGTACATAGTTCATATTCAGAATTTCCCTATCATCTCCCAAATTCCTTTGCCCGCTGGCTTGTTGGAGCCGTAATCCACATAAGAACTGCATGTTGTTGGTTGGTATATTTCCTAAGTCTTTTTTAACCTGGAACAGTTCCCTTCCTTTTTGTATTGGGCCATTGTCTTATTGAAGAATGGCCCTGTTTCTGTTCTGTTCAGTGTGATTTGGTGTACACCTTCTTCCACGTGCTGCCCCGGGATGAGAAGGCTATGGGCACCAGCCCAGCTCCTAAGTCCTCAGGTACAGAACCTTCTTTGAGACCTTCCCGCCAACTCCTCTGAACTGCCCCAATGGTAACTGCTCCTGCTCCCACCTCTTCTCAGTTCTCTCTCCTTGACTTGCCTCCTGTTCCTTTTCTTACTCTCCAGGGAATCTGGTTTCCCACTCAGGCTGTGGGGTCCATAGCTCCTTACCTGGGCTCCCCACAGGGTGCATATTCAGTTGATGATATCCTCAGACCCATCCCCACCCAGTTAAGTCTAATCACATTCAGACTACACTTGTGTCGATGCCTCATGAGTATCAGGAACCTGACGTGGAGAGGCTGGGGTGAGGGGGTTCAGAAAGAAAACAGAAACACCCATGTGGCCTCTTGACCCTTCTTGGTTTCCTTTGTCCCTACAGATGGCACATGGGCCCGGCCCGTCGGAAAGGTGGGAGGGGAGGTGAAGCTGTCCATCTCCTACAAAAACAATAAACTCTTCATCATGGTGATGCATATTCGGGGCTTGGTGAGTACATGCCCTGATTTCTTTTTTTTTTTAATTTTTCTTGAGCTACTTGTGTGGGCAGACCTTCTCTGCCCCATGTCGTAAGGGTAACCACCACAGTTTACTGAACACCCACCATGGGCCTATTACCATAGCAAGCCTATGGTATGACCAGGCAATACAAGATACAGCTTCTCATAGCTGTGGTCTTTGACAAGTAACCTAATCATTCTGAGCCTCATCAGAATGAGGAAAATGTTAGCACCTACCTCATAGAGTCATTATGGGGATTAAATGAGATAGTGCTTGTGGAATACTTAACACCATGCCTGGTTTTATTATAATAATGATGATTATAGTAATTTTCGTAAGGGAGAGGCCCAAGGGGCTCATGACCTGGCTATAATGATTCAGCAGCCACATGACATCCTTTGAACATGATCAAGGCAGTATATAATCACTCAATTTTTGGTATGAGTTCTAAGAGCATTGTGACTAGAAGAGGAAGGGAATTTTTTTTTTTTTTTTTTAGATGGAGTTTTGCTCTGTCACCCAGACTGGAATGCAGTGGTGGTGATCTTGGCCCACTGCAGCCCCACCTCCTGGGTTCAAGCAATTTTCCTGCCTCAACCTCCTGAGTAGCTGGGACTACAGGCGCGTGCCACCATTCTTGGCTAATTTTTGTATTTTTTTAAATTAGAGACCGGGTTTCACCATGTTGGCTAGGCTGATCTCAAATGCCTGACCTCAGGTGATCCACCCGCCTCAGCCTCCCAAAGTGCTGGGATTACAGTTGTAAGCCACTGCACTCGGCCAGGAAGGGGGCTTTCATCGAACACTTGCATTGTGCTGCATTCCATGTTAGGCATTTTGTGTAGGTTGGGGTAGTGGGATATGGCAGGAGGAGCATGAACATTCATCCATTTATTCTTCATTCAATAAATGTTCCAGTGCCTGCTATATGCCAGGCACTGATACATTAGCTCTGGGTATGGGGGAAAACTAAACAGAATCCCTGCCCTCAGGAGACTTACACTCTAGTTGGAAAGGGTATACAGGCAGATAAGTAAAATATATGGCGTAGAAGGTGGTAGTAAGAGCTATGACCAGAAATAAAACTGAGAAGGAATGCTAGGATGGAATGAGGAGAGTGGAATTTGTACAGAGTAGTCAGGGAAGGCCTCATTGTTGAGGAGGTGTCTTACCAAAATGAAGAAGGTGAGGGAGGGAGCCGTGTTTATGCATCTGAGGGCAGACTGTCCCAGGCAGAGGGAGCAGTTAGATCTGACAGCCCAGAGTTGGGAGCCTTCCAAGGACCAGTGGCTGAAGCCGATGGAGCAAAGTGGAGAGGAGTGGATGATGAGGTTGGAGAGGGTATGACAGGCCAGCACCTAACCCCGATAGTAAGAACCCTGGCGTTTTCCTGGATGACATGGGTTTGTGCAGAGGTGTGACATGATCTGACTTAGATTTTAAAAGGATCAGGCTAGGTGAATCACTAGTTGACTGCCCTTGAGTGAGCAACTGAATTTCTCTGACTCATATCTCTACCTTTTAGGGGTTAAGTGGACCAAATGACAAAATAGACAAGGACAGTTGGTATGGCAGGAAGACACCTGGGAACATGATGGTTCACTCAGAGCACATTATAGGATGTCCTGAGCGTTTGGATAAAAAGTATAGACTTGATATCATAGGAGTCTGACGTGTTTTCATAGGACACAGCGTTATCATGGTAGATATTTTTATCAGAATGCAGTGAGTTTGGAAGCAGACAAAATAAATTCGGTGTGCGCTGCAAGACGCCAGATGGGAGATAAGAGCCTGGATCAGAGTGTGATCACAGGATGGTGATGAAGAGACAGATGTTAAGAATCTTAATATCTTTTGGTTTTCATTCTATTGTAGCAGCTGCTCCAGGATGGAAATGACCCTGACCCCTATGTGAAAATTTACCTCCTTCCTGACCCTCAGAAAACCACTAAGAGGAAAACCAAAGTGGCCCGGAAAACCTGCAACCCTACCTACAATGAGATGGTGGGTGGGGAAAATGGTGGCGGGGGGGGGGGGCAAGGGTTGGCAGCCTACACCTGGTCTCCTAGATAAAGTCGTATTAAAGAATGTATTAAGACATCGTATTAAGAACATGGCTCTACTTGCTAATTTAGGTGTTGTCTGTGGCTGCTTTCATGTTGCAATGGCGGGGTTGAGTAGATGTAAGATAGACTATATGGCTTTTAAAGCCCAAAAATATTTACTGTCTGTCCCTTTATATAAAAAGTTTGCCAGGCATGGTGGCTCACACCTGTAATCCCAGCACTTTGGGAGGCTGAGGTGGGCGGATCACCTGAGGTTGGAAGTTTGAGACCAGCCTGGCCAACATGGAGAAACCCCATCTCTACCAAAAGTACAAAATTAGCTGGGCATGATGGTGCATGCCTGTAATCCCAGCTACTCAGGAGGCTGAGGCAGGAGGATTGCTTGAACCTGAGAGGTAGAGGTTGCAGTGAGCTGAGATCATGCCATTGTACTCCAGCCTAGGCAACGAGAGTGAAACTGTGTCTCAAAAAAAAAAAAAGTTTGCCAGCCCTTTTGGGCTGGGATTTCATGACTGGGGTCTGGCCCTATCCTGTGGGAAGGAGGAGCCCGCTGGTCCTGTGCTGAAAATGAGCAGTGGCCCCAGTACAAAGCCCTCACCTACTTGAACTCTGAGCAAAAAGCAGAGTTCATTAATGCTTCCCTTGGAGTCTGTGTACCTTCTGTATTCCAGGGACTCTGCAGGGTTGGTGTTAGCCTCAGCTGGATCAAGCCCCATAGACTTGAACATCTCCCTCTCTCAGATTCCCTCTGGATTCTTCCTGTTCCTTCTCTCACCCTTCCCTCTCCCATCTCTCTGTTTGCAGTTGGTATATGATGGGATTCCCAAGGGAGACCTGCAGCAGCGGGAGCTCCAGCTGAGCGTGCTGAGTGAGCAGGGATTCTGGGAGAACATCCTCCTCGGTGAGGTACACATCCGCCTGCGAGAGCTGGACCTGGCTCAGGAGAAGACTGGCTGGTTCGCACTGGGATCTCGAAGTCATGGCACCTTGTGAGCCCAGCAGAGCTACCACCCAGATCCCAGGCTGGTGGTGGGAGCTGGGAGAGAGGACTCTCTCCTGTGAGACTCTTCCTTGTGAAGGGCGGGGGCCCTGGGCGGGCCTCTGGCTTGGTCCAGGTGATTCTGGCCCCCGTGGTAGGAGGCAGGGAGAGTAAGATGCTCTCTGCTGTCTCTTCCTCTGCAGACTGAACATGGGTTGGTTGTGATGAGCAGCCTCTTGGAGGCTGTGAGGTTGCAGCGAAGTTTTAAGTTTACCTTGTGTCAAGGGAGCAATGCTTGGTTTGGGGAGTATGTGGGGTGGGCTGTATGAAGTAGCATTTTGGGGGTGGGTGGGTGGATATCTTTATTTTTAAAAAATGAAATAGTGATGTTGTCCTAACTGGGACAGGAAGCCTTGCGAGAAGGGACATATCTATGCCTCAGAAGGCAAGAGAGGAAGATTGTTGGGACTTTTTGTATGATAAGGTTCTTATTGGACTTTTCTCTAGATTTTTGGTGTTGTTTTGTTTTCTAGCCATAGGAACTATTTGGGGAGGGGCCCAGTGGGTCCTCGGTCAGAGCCTTCCCTCTCTAAGGGCAGGTTGGGGAGGGGAGGGGGGGCTGCCTGTGCTGGACGGAGGCCTGTGCCACTGGGCCTTTCTGATTTTGCCTCCAAAGGAGAGCGCTGTGATACCTACACGTGTAAGGAAGGGCCTTCCGTATTGGGGGTCCGCCAAGGACCCGTATTCAGGGACCCATGCTCTTTTGGGGGGACTTTTCCTCTTACCTTCCGTACTTTATTAGGACTTGCCCTGAATACCATCTTCTCCCCCTTGCTCCTCCATTCTCCTGGCCCTTCTGGGAGTCAGCTGGTCTCTATGAATATGCTGGGGGTGTTCCCCCATACGTCTCTCCCTTCATTTCTCTCTGGTGGGACAAGATACTGCCTGAGTCCTTAGATGTAGTTTCACTCAAGAGCATCTTGGCCCTGGGAAGAGCTCCCTGGGCTGCGCATGCCGCTGTGACTGCTTGCTCGGTGGCCTCTGGAAAGCATTCCCCATCCATCACTGCCCACTTCTTTCTGCTCTGCTGCTTCCCTCCGGAACTCCATTTCTGTCACTCTTTTTATAAGACTTTCCCTCATTCTGTGGGGCCATAAACCTATTTAGTCTGGAGCCAAAGGAATGTCCTATCTGAAGGAAAGGGGCATGGGGTGGGAGGGGGGATTCCATCAAAACTGTTTGTTTTTTTTTCCCCATGATTTTCTTTGGTCTGTAGGAGGCTGGATTGGAGTGGTGATTATTCCCCTGGAGCTAAGCTCAGGAGCGCGAAGGGAGAGACGGAGTCTCTTATCTCTTCATATTCTTTATTCCCTACCAGATGGATTTTATGTTCGCTCTTTTGTGTTTCACTCCAAAGGGTTGTCTTCCTTGCCAAAAAGAGGGAGGGACTTTGAATTTGATATTAACTTTTAAAACCAGAGTTGGCTGGATGTTTCCCGTGATTGGGAAAAGAGTGAAATGAGGAGGTTCTGGTTCTATAAACTGTCCCTCCCTAATTCCAAGGATCAGAAACTCCCTGTTCTGCTGACTCATTCCATAATGGGAGAAAGAAGCTCCATTGACTGAAGCCACAGGGCAGCATGGAAGTTTAAATTTTCTCTAAAATTAAAATGCCGAGAATAAAGCTGGCTGCTTCCGGGAGGGGGAAGGGGAATGGAGAGGGGGTGGTGAAACTTTTCCAGATCAATGGACCATAAATGTGTTACTGGCTTTGTGCCTATAGCTCATTTTATTATGACCCTGTATGCTCCTGATTTAAAGAGATCTGTGTACTGTTTACTTCCCACTTCCCAGAATCCCTTGTATCTCCTTTCTCGGGAATTGTATTTTCTAATAAATGACATTTGAGAAAAAAATGAAACTATAATTTTATTTTTTTGAAACAGGGTCTCGCTCAGTCACCCAGGCTGGAGTACAGTGGTGAGATCTCGGCTCACTGCAACCTCCTCCTCCCGGACTCAGTGCATCCTCAATGTGTCCTCCCACCTCATCCTTCCCAGTAGCTGGGACCACAGGCACATACCACCATGCCTGGCTAATTTTTTTATTCTTTGTAGAGACAGGGTTTTGCCATGTTTCCCAGGCTGGTCTTGAATTCCAGGGCTCAAGTGACCCACCTGCCTCAGCCTCCCATAATTTTTAAAAATAATTTTTAGTAGAGACAAGGTCTTGCTACATTGCCCAGGCTGGTCTTGAACTCCTGAGTCCAAGCAACCCTGTCACCTTGTCCTCCCAAAGTGTTGGGATTACAGATGTGAGCCACTGCGGCCAGCTGAAACTATCATTCTAAACACTGATTGATGTTTAGATGTTTAGACTGAAACATCTGATGTATGAGATGAAAATAATTGTGATTTTTTTTTTTTTTTTTTTTTTTTTTTTTTTTTTTTTTTTGAGATAGAGTCTTGCTCTTGTTGCCCAGACTGGAGTGCAATAGCACGATCTCAGCTCACTGCAACCTCTGCCTCCCGTGTGCAAGCGATTCTCCTGCCTCAGCCTCCTGGGTAGCTGGAAGTGCAGGAGCCCGCCACCACACTCAGCTAATTTTTGTATTTTTATTAGAGATGGGGTTTTGCCATGTTGCCAGGCTGGTCTCCAACTCCTGACCTCGTGATCCACCTGCCTCATCCTCCCAAAATGCTGGGATTACAGGCATGAGCCACCACACCCAGTAAATAATAGTGGTTTTCTATGCCACCAAACAGTAACTTTTATATGTACTGGTGCACTGCACTTACCATTTTACATCTGTCTGCTAAATCCATCCTCACAACAACTTGATTAGGTGCGTGTCATTACCCATTTTACAGATGAAGAAACTGAAGCTCAGAGGGATAAAGTAACTTGCCTAAGGGCACACAGCCAATAAGTCTTGGAGCTGGAATTTGAACCCAGGTTTGTTGCATTCCAAACCTTGCGCAACCCCTCCCAGGCAATGTTTAATACAGTCCCTTAAATTGGTCTAATTGACATTTCGGGTGCTTTTTATACGTGATATCATTTCCCATGACAACCGCCCTGGACAGTAAGTATGGCTCATTCATGAATTCTGTCTGCAAACATTCACAGTTCCTACCAGAACTACCTAGTGGCATGCCTCCATTCATAAAAAATACATTGCGGTGAATGCATCCTGGGCCCTGTACTAGGGACTGGATTGGGGCTTACCATGGTAAATTAAGACAGTGCTCTGCATTTAAGAAGCATAGTACCTAGTGATATTTAACCAACTCCATTTTATAGGAGAAAAAACTGAAACTCGAGATGCCTCACAACTGTCAAGCCACCACAGCATAAGTGTAGCCCGGAAGTGACACCCCCAAGTGCAGATGGGAGTGATGTGACCTTTGTTCAAGCATTGAACCCAGAAGTTTTCAAAACTCTCCAGTGGGGAGTCATTTCATACCGGGGAATTCTGTGGGGGCTTCTAGGGGATTTTTCAGTAGCAAACAGCAG
>NW_016107353.1:2118112-2121250 GCF_001604975.1 Cebus imitator | reverse complement strand
CCACCATGCCCAGCTGATTTTTTGTATTTTTAGTAGAGATGGGGTTTCACCATGTTGACCAGGATGGCCTCGATCTCTTGACCTCGTGATCCACCCGCCTCGGCCTCCCAAAGTGCTGGGATTACAGGCGTGAGCCACCGCGCCCGGCTATCTGCTGTATAAGTGGTCTTGAGGTGTCACTGCAGTTCTGGACAAGTCTCTGTGGACTTTTTAAAGGTTAGTACTTGAGGTTGGGGGTGGTGACTCACACCTGTAATCCAGCACTTTGGGAGACCGAGGCAGCTGGATCTCCTGAGGTCAGAAGTTTGAGACTACCCTGGCCAACATAGTGAAACCCCGTCTCTACTAAAAATACAAAATTGGCAGGCGTGGTAGCAAGCGCCTGTACTCCCAGTTCTTTGGGAGGCTGAGGCAGGAGAATTGCTTAAACCCAGGAGGTGGAGATTGCAGTGAGCCGAGATCGCGCCATTGCACTCCAGCCCGGGCAACAAGTGCAAGACTCTGTCTCCAAAAAAGAAAAAAAAAATGGTTAGTATTTGAATCTGCCAAGAGTTTTAGTGAAGGAAATTTCTTGGCCAAATGGAATAGAAATCTGAACCCTCCTGAGGGGGTGGGAATGAGAAAGGTGGGGAATGAGGGAGAGGGTTTGCCCAGGGAGAAAAGAAACAAAAGAAGCCCAGGGGACCCAGATTTCTGAGTTCAAAGAGAGGTGGCAAAAATTAGGTAGCCCAGCTTGCCAAGATTTGAGGAACAGATTAGCCTGGATTTGAAAGTTGAAAAAATGAGGCAGCATTTTAAGTTGGGAGAGAATTTTCTGGTGGCTGGGACTTGTCTAAAGTGATCAATTCAGCAGGCAACACTAGTGGCTTCCTCTGGTGAGGCAAGGAGTCAGGTACTGGGGCTACTCGGATAACAAAGGTGTGGATTCTGTCTTCAAGGAACTCAGTCTTTCGAGGGAGGCAGGCATGGAAAGAGAATACATGGAAGTATGATATGGACAAGGTGGCATGCACAGGGATGGGGCAGGCAGAGTGGGCTTCAGAGATGATTTTATCTGATCTATTAAAGTCAGTCAGAGCTCCAGACTTTATTCTTGGGGTGATGGGGTTTTCAGAAAGGGAACTACAGGGGCCAGGCACGGTGGCTTATGGCTGTAATCACAGTACTTTGGGAGGCCGAGGCGGGAGGATCACCTGAGGTCAGGAGTTGAAGACCAGCCTAGCCAACATGGTGAAATCCCATCTTTACTAAAAATACAAAAATTAGTTGGGTGTGGTGGTAATGCCTGTAATGCCAGCTACTCAGGAGGCTGAGGCAGGAGAATTGCCTGAACCCAGGAGGTGGAGATTGCGGTAAGCTGAGATTGCATCACTGTACTCTATAGCCTGGGCAACACAGAGAGACTCTATCAAAAAAAAAAAAAATAAAAATAAAGAACAGTAATGCCTAATTCATGCATTAAGAGACCCTTCTGGCTGCTGTTTGCAGCAAGAATGAAAGCAGAAGAGAAAGCTATTGTAGTCTGGGAGGAAAATGATGGTGGCTTGGGGATGGTGCAAAGTGGTGAAATTCTGGTTATATTTTGAAGGTAGAGCTGATAGGACTTGCTGATGGACTGCATATGGAATTGAGGGAAAAGGGAGTTGAGGATGATGCCTCAGTTTGGATCCTCAGAATGTAGGCAGAGGAATTGCTGGGAGTGGGGAGGTAGGTTCAGTGGAGCTGAATCAAGACTTTAGATTATGATAAGTTTGAGATGTGTGACAGAAATCCAAGTAGAGAAGTAGTAGAATGGAATCTGAAGCCCAGGGGACGTCAGTCTGGAAGTTTAGATATGGAAGTCATCAGCATTCAGGTGGTGCTTAATTCCATGGAACTAGATGAGATCACCCAGGTTAGAGAGGTATGTGGGTGGACTGAGGCCAACATTTAGAGGAGAAGGAGGAGCAGATCAATGGTGTCCCACAAACCTAAAGAAGTATGATCGGTTTCCTGGGGCTGCCATAACAAAGTATCACAAACTGAGAGGCTTAAACAGAAATGTATTAACAAAGTATCACAAACTGAGAGGCTTAAACAGAAATGTTTTAACAAAATATCACAAACTGACAGGCTTAAACAGAAATGTATTTTAGAGGTTGGAAGTCCAAAATCAAGGTGTCAGCAAGGTTGATTCCTTGTGAGGGCTGTGAGAGAAAGTCTGCTCCATGTTTCTCTCCCAGCTTCTGGAGGTTTGCTGGCAATCTAGCATTCCTTGGCTTATATATGCATCAACCCAATCTCTGCCTTCACATGGACATGGCATTCTCTCCGTGTGCACACGTGTCTGTGTCCAAATCTCTTTTTGTAAGGATGCTGTCATCTTGGATTAGAGCCCACCATAATGACCTCATCTTAAGTTGATCATCTGCAAATAGCCTATTTCCAAATAAGATCACATTCACAGGTACTAAGAGGGTTGGGACTTTACCTTTTGGGGGATGCAATTCAACCCCTAACAGTCAAGAGGAGTGAGTACAGCAAAATGTTCTTGGTGACTTTGATAAGAGCTGCCTGCATGAGTGGTGGGGGTGAAAGCCACATTGGAGTAGGCTGGGGAGAGTATGGGTGAAGAGAAAGTGGAGACCATAAGCACTGACAAACTCTCAAGAGGTTTCGCTTGAGAGTGGTGCAGAAGCTTGGAGGGGCGTATATCTAGGGAAGGTTTATTATTATTTATTTACTTTTTTGAGACAGTCTCACTGTTACCCATGCTGCAGTGTGGTGGTTATGTTCTTGGCTCACTGCAGCCTTGACCTCATTGACTCAAGCAGTCCTCCCACCTCAACCTCCTGAGTAGCTGGGACTACAGGCATGCACCACCATGCCTGGCTAATTTTTTAAATTTTTTGTAGGGACAAGGTCTTGCTATGTTGTCCAGGCTGGTCTCGAACCCTTGGGCTCAAGCCTTGGTTCAAGGCCTCTGCCTTGGCCCCCCAAAGTGTTAGGACTACAGGCATAAGCCACCATGCTGGGTGGTCTTTTTGTTTTTAATATAGGTGATATCAAATTACGTTAATGTGGATATTAGTGAGAGAAACATGTATGCTACCAGGAAGAAGGGATAAGAGAGGTCAGAATTTCTTTTTTTTTTTCTTT
>NW_016107353.1:2112892-2117959 GCF_001604975.1 Cebus imitator | reverse complement strand
TGTTGACCAGGATGGTCTCGATCTGTTGACCTCGTGATCCACCCGTCTCGGCCTCCCAAAGTGCTGGGATTACAGGCGTGAGCCACCGCGCCCGGCCAGAATTTCTTGAGTAAAAATGGTGGGATAGGTGGCCAGGCATGTTAGCTCATGCCTGTAATCCCAACATTTTGGGAGGCTGAAATGGGTGGATCATGAGGTCAAGAGATTGAGACCATCCTGGTCAACATGGTGAAACCCCATCTCTACTAAAGTAAATACAAAAATTAACTAGCTGTGATGGTGAGCACGCTGGTAGTCCCAGCTACTCCGGAGACTGAGGCAGGAGAATTGTTTGAACCTGGGAGGTGGAGGTTGCAGTGAGCCAAGATCATGCCACTATACTCCACCCTGGTGACAGAGTGAGACTCTGTCTCAAAATAAAATAAAATAAAATAAAGGGGATAGGATCGGATCTAGAAGGCTTCTTGGGTTACAGTGGGATTGAAGGTAGATTATGTGGGTCCAGGTGACAGTGGATTTGGTCAGGGAAAGTTGAGGTGATTTCTGTCCAGTTGTATCTGTTTTTTCTTGAAGTTTGGATGTGATCATAAACTGAGAATGTGTATTTATGGGAAATGCTAGAAATCTGAAGAAAAAATGTATTGTGAGAGTCTCAGAGTATAGGAGAAGCAAAGCTTCTAGGGAACTGTGGTGGGAGTGCCTGGATTTGAGGAGATTTGTGATCACAAGCATGAAATGAGTCACTCAGCATGCCTGAGTGATCTTGAGCAATGGTTAGCTGCAAGGGTGCAGGCACAGAGTGAGTGAGTAGCTGGGCTTAACTAGGGCTGGAATTTTGCCAGGGAGTAGAGGACAAGACTGTAGTTTTAATACTGGTTCATGGAAATTCATGCTGTGTAAGGAGGGAAATGAATAGTGTGGCGGATCACCAAAAGTGGCAAGAGCAACGGTTTGTGGTCTCTGAGGGGTTGACTGGCAGCTGAATAGGGATATCAGGGCAGTGCGGATTGGTAGGAGGCAGCAGCCACAGTGCGGGGATACTGGGATATCAGATTTTGGAGCCGGTGGTGACTCTGAGAAATCAAGAGCCATATACCCTTTTACCTCAGGCCTGGCAAAGTCTTTTAAAATAAACAGAATTAACTGAGGTTTTAATTTTCTCCGGCCAAAGTGCCAGTTAGCTTGACAAGTGAAGAACTTTTTGTCTTCACCGGCTTGCATGTGGCCTTGGCAACATGTTATCTCTGTGTACAGAGCTGGCCTCCCTCTGCCCTCTAGCAGGCTTGGGAAGGCTGAGTCACACTTTTCCAGCTGAGAGGAAACAAGGCAAAGTCACATTCTCAGAGGCAGCTCTCAAATATTTTAATTTTAAAACTTTTTTTTTCATAAGCTTGTAGACTGTTGCTCAGGTTCTTTCTTTCTTTTCCCTTCCCTTCTCTCCCTTCCCTCCTTCCTCCTTCCCTCCCTCCTCTACCTTTCCTTTCCTTTCTTTCCTTCTTCTTCCTTTCTTTTCTTTCCTTTCCTTCTTTCTCCTCCCTTCCTGCCCTCCCTCCCTTCCTCTATTCCCTTCCTCCCCTTCCCTTTTTCTTTCAAGACAAGGTCTCACTCTGTCACCCATACTGGAGTGTGGTGGCATGTTCTCAGCTCACTGAAACCTCAACCTCCTGGTCTCAAGTTATCCTCCCACTTCAACCTCCCCAGTGGCTGGGAACACAGGTGCATACCACCACACCTGGTTAATTTTTTGTAGAGCCAAGTTTTGCCATGTTGCTCAGGCTGGTCTTGAACCTTAGGCTCAAGCAATCGGCCCACCTTGGCCTCCCAAAGTGCTAGGATTACAGGCATGAGCCACCGTGCCTAGCCCAAATGCTTTATGATTGCATTTTCCCTCTCTAGGACAACTTCCAACATAAGGAAGAAAAAAAATTATATATCCAATGACTGCATGGGAAAGGGAAGGCCCATTCAATAAAGTTTTAAGAAATTGTTTTCAGGGGTATGTGCTATCAGTCAGTGACAAAGTTGATAGTGGAATGCAAGAGGCTTGCTCTTAAGGAAGATGACATTATTTTAAAATATTATTACTTTTCTGTTCATTCAACAGACATTTATTGGTTGCCTATTATGTGCCAGTCAACATACTACCTCAATGATTCTTAAACTTTCTGGTCTCAGGAAAAAGTTTATAATCTTAAAAATTATTGAGGGCCCCAGCCAGGTGCAGTGGCTCATGCCTGTAATCCCTACACTTTGGGAAGCAGAGATAGGCAAATTGCTTGAGCTCAGGAGTTTGAGACCAGCCTGGGCAACATAGCGAAACCTCATCTCTACTAAAAAGAAAAAAAAAATCCCAACCTGGCACATGTGGTGAAATATAAAATATATTTCACCGTCTCTACTAAAAAAATATAAAAATGAGTCAGGCATGGTGGTGGGTGCCTGTAATCCCAGCAACTTGGGAGGCTGAGGCAGGAGAAACGCTTGAACCTAGGAGGCGGTGGTTGCAGTGAGCTGAGATTGCACCACTGGACTCCAGCAAGGGCCACAGAGACTCCATCTCAAAAAAAATAATAATAGAATAAAAAGAAAAAAAATCAACCTGGTGTGGTGGTACACACCTGTGATGTCAGCAATTTGGGAGGCTGAAGTGGGAGGACTGCTTGAGCCTGGGAGTTCAAGGGCGCAGTGAGCCATGACTGCATCACTGCACTCTAATTTGGGCAACACAGCAAAACCCTGTCTCAAAAAAAAAAAAAAAGAAATTACTAAGGACTCCAAACAACTTTATGCCTTTACATGGTTTATATCTATCAATATTTCCTATTTAAGAATTCAAAACTGGCTGGACGTGGTGGCTCACGCCTATAATCCCAGCACTTTGGGAGGCCGAGGCAGGTGGATCACGAGGTCAAGAGATCTAGACCATCCTGGTCAACATGGTGAAACCCCATCTCTACTAAAAATACAAAAAAATTAGCTGGGCATGGTGGCACATGCCTGTAGTCCCAGCTACTCGGGAGGCTGAGGCAGGAGAATTGCTTGAACCTAGGAAGTGGAGGTTGCGGTGAGCCGAGATCACGCCATTGTACTTCAGCCTGGGTAACAAGAGTGAAAACTGTGTCTCGGAAAAAAAAAAAAAAAATTCAAAGCCAAGATACTGAAAAATGTTCATTTAGGCTGGGTGTGGTGGTAGGCACCTGTAGTTCCAGCTACTTGGGAGGCTGAGGCAGGAGGATTGCTTGAGCCCAGGAGTTCAAGGCCATAGCATTCTGGGATTGCACCTGTGAATACCCATTGCACTCCAGCCTGGGCAACATATAAGACCCTGTCTCTAACAATAAATAACAATAAAATTTTATTTTATTTATTTATTTTGAGACAGAGTCTCACTTTGTTGCCAGGCTTAAGTGCAGTGGCACCATCTTGGCTCACTGCAACCTCTGCCTCCCAGGTTCAAGCAATTCTCCTGCCTCAGCCTCCCAAATAGCTGGGACTACAGGTATGTGCCACCATTCCCAGCTAATTCTTGTCTTTTTGGTAGATACAGGGTTTCACCATGTTGGCCAGTCTCCATCACTTGACTTTGTGATCCACCTGCCTCAGCCTCCCAAAGTGCTGGGATTACAGGTGTGAGCCACCATGCCTGGCCCAAATTTTAAAAACCTGAATTAAAAATAATAAACCTATTACATGTTATTTATTTATTTATTTATTTATTTATTTGAGGCAGTATCTCACTCTGCTGCCCAGGCTGGAGTGCAGTGGCAAAATCTTGGCTCACTGCAACCTCTGCCTCCCGGGTTTGACTGATCCTCTCACTTCAGCCTCCAGAGTAGCTGGGACCACAGACGCGCACTATCATGCCTAGCTAATTTTTGCATATTTTGCAGAGACAGGGTTTTGCCATGTTGCCCAGGCTGGTAATGTTCAATTATTTTTCAAAACTAAAAAGCTTAGTGAGAAGAGTGACACTGTCTTACACTTTTCCCAAATGTCTAAATATCTGGCTTAATATAAAATGGCTAGAATCTCATATCTATCTGCTTTTGCAGTCATTCTATTGCTAGATCACACACCATGATCTTCTAGAAGACTCCATTGTACATTCATGATGAAACGAGAGTTAGAAAGGAAAAGAAAAGCTTAGAATTATTATGAAAATATTTTTGGCCTTCAGGACTCTCTGAGAGGGTTTCAAAGCAGGATCCCCAGGGGTGTCCAGAGTATACTCTGGGAACCACTTTGCTAGACAGTTGGATACAGCCCTCAGGGAGTTCAGGGACCAGCAAGAGAGAATATTTACAAGTCTATATAATACAATGTGTCAAGTGCTCTAATACAGCAGAATAATATAAGTGCTGTGAGGGATCCATTAATTCTGGCTGGAAAGGTCAACAAAGGCTTCAAAGAGAAGCTGACATTTGAGTTGGATCTTGAAGGATGAGTAGGTGTATAAGAAGAAAGGTGCAGCTTTTCTTGGCTGAGAAACAGCATGAGTTAAGGCATGAAACAAGGAGTACAGGTAAGCCCAATGTTCCTAGAATATAACATGCATGAAGACACGTGACAGAGGAGGAGGCCGGAAGAGTACAGTGGGAGCGCAGGCTGAATACAGCCTTTATTCCGCAGGCAATGAGGAAACAACTGAAGACTGTAAAGCAGAACCACAGAAGAATATTACCTAATCTTTGTGCCCCTACTCTGTCTAGGCTAAGCATTGAGAAAACGCAGTTTTCTTACCAAGCCATTGAAAGAGGAATTATTAGCCTTGCTTTACAAGAAACAGGCTTCCAGTAACGAATTTGCATACTTGGCTCTCCATTATGAAACTGACTTCTATTATTAATACATTTTTTTCTGAAGTTCTTTTTATTGAGAAGTGAGATTTTCCAGAGGCATGGATAATAATACAGGGTAAACAACACAAATTGAGTCCCTCTTGACTTCCTAGCAAGTGGTTGTGGTCAGGCACCGTGGCTCACGCCTGTAATCCCAGCACTTTGGGAGGTTGAAGTGGGTAGATCACGAGGTCAGGAGATCGAGACCAACCTGGCCAACATAGTGAAA
>NW_016107353.1:2101354-2112668 GCF_001604975.1 Cebus imitator | reverse complement strand
GAAAGAAGTGGTTGTTCCTTGAACAGGTCCAGTAAGACAGGAGGCATTGCTGGTCTTCTGGGTCCCTAAAGACTTTTCTGCTGTCTCTAGTGCTCATAGCTGCCACCCTCCCTCTGTAATCGATATTTGACTTCAGGAGTACAGATATCTATTAAAAAGTTTTAGCAGAAATAAATGAACTAAGACCAAACCCACAAGAGAGAATCAAATACAGCAATTAAAATTAGCCAATTTTTTTTCAAAGGATAGTGATCCATGCTTTCCTTTTGGGTGTTGTGTTCTGTGTTTCTGGTTGCTAAGAAAGTATTAATAAATATGAATTGAATATGCTGCCTGGTTGGAAGCATAAAAGAGTAAACAGTTCTGGGGACTGAGCTGCTTCTCTGTGACTTAGTTTGCCCCACGCCAGACATATATTTACACATCACTGCCCAAGTTGAACACAAGATCTCAGGTTGATGGTCTATGTAAGTCCTCAAAAATAGGAGAACCCTGAAATATCTGTTGGGTGCGGTGGCTCACGTCTATAACCCCAGCACTTTAGGAGGCCGAGGCGGGCAGATCACTTGAGCTCAGGGTTTGAAACCAACCAGGGCAACATGACGAAACCCTGTCTCTACAAAAAATATACAAAAGTTGGCCGGCCAGGTGGCTCATGCCTGTAATCCCAGCACTTTGGAAGGTCGACGCGGGGGGATCACGAGGTCAAGAGAGCCAGACCATCCTGGCCAACATGGTGAAACCCTCTCTCTACTAAAAATACAAAATTTAGCTGGGCCTGGTGGCGCGTGCACGAAGTCCCAGCTACTCTGGAGGCTGAGGCAGGAGAATCGCTTGAACCGGGAAGGCGGAGGTTGCAGTAAGCGGAGATCACGTCCCTGCACTCCACACTGGTGAGAGAGTGAGACTCCATTTCAAAAACAAAAACAAGTAAACAGAAAGAAATTAGCTGGGTGTGGTGGTGCGCGCCTGTATTCCCAGCTCCTCCGGAGGCTGAGGTGGGAGGCTCGCTGGAGCCCAGGAGGTTGAGGCTGCAGTGAGCCGAGATCCTACCACTGCACTCCAACCTGGGCAACAGAGCCAGACCCTGTCTCAAACAAATGAATAATAAAAATCTAAGACTACGAGAAGCCTACAGTTGACCTACAGGGCATTCAACCTTTCATGGATTGAAAACATTCAAGAAAAACAAAAACAATAAAACAGAATACAAATAAACACAGTATAACAACTATATAGCCCTTGCATTGTATTAGGTATTATACTTAATCTAGGGAGATTTAAAGTATCTGAGAAGGTGTATGTAGGTTATAAACAAACACTTTGCCATTTTACATAAGGGACTTGACCATCTGCGGATTCTGGCGTCTAAGGGGTCCTGGAACCAATCCCCATTGCATACCAGGGGATGACGTACACACGTTGGTGTGTATTAGGCCATCAAAAGGCCTCGGGAAATTCTCGCGTTATCTTGGAAACTCGCTCCCAAAGCCTTTAACGCAGAGGGCTGCGGGGGCTGTCTCCTAGGAGACCACAGAGCAACGACTGCGCATGCGTCCATCCCGCCGGCTGATGCAACCTCTAGCTGCTGTGCCCCCGTACCTCGAGTAAGGAAGCCGACAGGAAATCTGATGCGACCAATCGGCAGCCACACGGATGTGGGCGGAAAGGCCCGCCCCTGTGGGCTTAAGGAGTGACGTTAGGCGGCGCAGCGCTAGTGGCGTAGAGGCCTAGCAGTCTTGCGTCTCATCTGGCGGCCGAGGAGGGGGTGTCCTGCCGGCGCGCGGGCTCTGCGGCCATTTTGGGCTTCGCTTCTACCGCGCCCGTAGGCCTACCCAGCTCTTCCGGTGTCGCGCTGCTCAGGGGCTTTTCAACTCTGTCACTCCAGAAACTGCCGCCGAGGCCGCGGGCGGGCTCCTATCGATGTTGTTGAAGCGTTGGGACGACTAGGGAACCTCTTTTCCCGCCGAGATGGAAGTCGCATCAGCCGCCGCCTCCTGCGCCGGCCGTTCCTCCCTGTGTTCTGCCGCCGGCTGCCGCATCCGCCGCCCTCTGTGGCTTTTCTGCTGGCTCAGAAATCGGCCTGGAGCACAGACGCCACCGCTGGGCAGGGCTGAGATTCTGTAGGCTTCCTCCGAGTTTCGTTCGACCTCCAGCCGCCGAGCGCCGCGGCCCTCCCTGAGAGACTGCCAAGAAAAAGGAGATGGAGCCGGGGACAGGCGGATCCCGGAAACGGCCCGGCCCTCGGGCGGGCTCCCGGTTCTGGCTACCCTTTTTCCCTTGGCGATCGCAAGCAGGCCCTTCCAAGTTCTCGACGCCTCTTGCCCCGGAAAACTCCGGGAGCCCCACACTGCTTTCCTCGGCCCGGCCCGAGACTCGGGTCAGCTACTGGACGAGGTTGCTTTCCCAGCTCCTTGCGCCGCTCCCCGGATTGCTTCAGAAGCTGCTGATTTGGGGTCAGCTTTTCGGTGGAATGTTTCCGACCAGATGGCTAGATTTTGCTGGAGTCCACAGCGCCCTGAGAGCCCTGAAGGGACGGGAAAAACAAGCCGCCCCCACAGCGCAGAAATCTTTGAGTTCGCTCCAGCTGGACCCCTCGGGCCCCTTGGCTACCAGTCCCCTTGATTGGTTAGAGGAGGGGATCCACTGGCAATGCTCGCCCCCAGACTTAGATTTGGAACTTAAAGCCAAGGGAAGTGCTTTGGACCCCGCAGCACACGCTTTTCTCTTAGAGCAGCAGCTGTGGGGAGTGGAACTGTTGCCCAGTAGCCTTCAATCCCGTCTGTACTCTGACCGGGAACTTGGCTCTTCGCCCTCCCGGTCTCTAAACATTCAACGCATAGACAATTTCAGCGTGGTGTCCTATTTGCTGAACCCTTCCTACCTGGACTGCTTTCCTCGGCTAGAAGTCAGCTATCAGAACAGTGATGGAAATGGCGATTTAGTCGGCTTCCAGACACTAACCTCAGAGAGCAGCCGCCTGAGAGAGGACCATTGTCATCCCCAGCCGCTGAGTGCAGAGCTCACTCCGGCCTCGTGGCAGGGATGTCCCCCTCTTTCTACGGAAGGCCTACCAGAAATTCACCATCTTCGCATGAAACGGCTGGAATTCCTTCAGCAGGCTAGCAAGGGACAAGAGTTACCCACCCCTGACCAAGATAATGGCTACCACAGCCTGGAGGAGGAGCACAGCCTTCTCCGGATGGATCTGAAACACTGCAGAGATAACCCAACACAGTTTGTTCCTCCTGCTGGAGACATTCCTGGAACCACCCAGGAATCCACTGAAGAAAAAATAGAATTGTTAACTGAAGAGGTTCCACTTGCTTTGGAAAAACAGAGCCCTTCCGAGAGCTGTCCATCTTGTGAGATACCTATGGAAAAGGAGCCTGGAGAGGACCGAATAAGTGTAGTTGACTACTCATGCATAGGAGATGAGCTTGCCATTTCTGCCAGACCAGCTTGTAGTAACAAACTCATAGATTATATTTTGGGAGGTGTATCCAGTGACCTGGAAACAAGTTCCGATCCAGAAGGTGAGGATTGGGATGAGGAAGCTGAGGATGATGGTTTTGATAGCGATAGCTCACTGTCAGACTCAGACCTTGAACAAGACCCTGAAGGGCTTCACCTTTGGAACTCTTTCTACAGTGTAGATCCTTACAATCCCCAGAACTTTACAGCAACAATTCAGACTGCTGCCAGAATTGTTCCTGAAGAGCCATCTGATTCAGAGAAGGATTTGTCTGGCAAGTCTGATCTAGAGAATTCCTCCCAGTCAGGGAGCCTTCCTGAGACCCCTGAGCGTAGTTCTGGGGAGGAAGATGACTGGGAATCTAGTGCAGATGAAGCAGAGAGTCTCAAACTGTGGAACTCTTTCTGTAATTCTGATGACCCCTACAACCCTTTAAATTTTAAGGCCCCTTTTCAAACATCAGGGGGAAATTGGAAAGGCTGTCGGGACTCAAAGGCACCATCTGAGTCCATTGTGGCCATTTCTGAGTGTCACACCTTACTTTCTTGTAAGGTGCAGCTGTTGGGGAGCCAAGAAAGTGAATGTCCAGACTTGGTACAGCGTGAAGTTCTTTCTGGAGGAAGACACACACGTGTCAAAAGAAAAAAGGTTTGTTTCTTGTCTTTTAACATACCTGGTATGTTCTGACTGTTTGGACATGGTTAAATATCGCAGCGTGACTTTTTGGAGGCTTAGTAGTGCATGTGTGTTTGAGGAAGGCCTCTAAATTCATATGCTTGGATTGAGAAATATGTATATGACCGTTCTCCTCTCCCTCACCCCCCACCGCCATGCACATTGTTCTTGTCCAAAACGAACATACCAGTGTGTGGATGTTAGCAGGAAAGTGTCATTTTTATTTGGATTAGTAGTTCTGGGCTATTTCTTTACAAGCATCAACTTCTCACACTTTTTTTTTTTTTTTTTTTTTTTTTTTACAGACTACTAAACTTTGTGTATATACGATTTAATTTTCTAGAGATTGAAAAGGTCCTGTTACAGTCATAGAGTTTTAAAATGATTTTAAATGTGGCATGTTGTTTGCAAATACTTAATATTTTGTTTGCATATAACAAAAGTGTCTTCATTCCTGTCCGTTACAACCGAAAGGGATGATGGTATCAAGTAGCAAGTCAAATTTATCTGGTCGTTTGGCATGAAAGGCAGTAGTAATTTTAGTGGTTTTGATGGTTATCACATGGTTATAATTGAAAGTCAAAGCCAATACAGGAAGTGGTATTGCCTTTTCTTAGGAATGCAACGCTAGTTACCAGTGGTCAGCTACAGATTAGTAATAAACCATGATGGCCACTTAACTTGGTTTATCTTGACTAGTTGTTTCCTATTCCCAGACTAGTCTTAAAACTTCAGACAGCATTTTACTTTCATTACATTGTCAGGTTAACCTTATCTGGGGAGTCTTTTGAGTTAGTTTGTTTTTCTTTATTGTTGATTCAACTGAAGTTATTAATTGAAATCTCCCCAAACTCAAAAGATGTCTATTATTGTAGAGGGAAAGTTTCTTTAGTTTCCTGTACCGTTATTTGGAAAGAAAAGATAGCGGGTGAGTCATTATTGACCTCGTATTCTGCAGCATTGTGGAGTTTCCAGTGGGCAGTACCATAATCTCTTGGCTCCAAATGGCCAGCTTAATACTTTGAAATGATTCCTGGGTAGAAAATACCTTTAAATGGTGATAATCTTATGTCTTTAGGGCAAAATAAGTCATATTAAAAATTAAATTTTAGTTCACACTTTGTAAATGTCATGGTAAAAGAGCTTTTCTCATCCTTTTAAGGGGCCCCTGACAAAATGACCTATTTAGAATGAATAGGTAAGAAACAAAGTGGGGCAATGGAATGAGCACTTGACAGCTGGAGACCCGCGTTCTCTACCCCGCAGTGGTTAAGGCTGAGAGATTTGGAAGGCAGCCAGACTTGGGAAGTTACCTAACTCTCATGGCCTCGATTCACTCACTTATGATGGGAAAAATAATATCTATTATACAAGTTATTGCAAAACTTGAATGAGACAAATAAAACTCAAAATTTATTGCGCCTTGCCTTTAAATGCTGGCTCTTACTGAGAGACCTCAGGCCAGCCTCATGTCTAATTTTAGCTTGCTCATTGAATAAAATGAAATGAGTAGATGATACTATTGACTCTGAACTAGAAGCAGAATTTGTAAATGATTTTGTCTGAATATGATAGAATTATTTGACAGTCTTTGACTACCTGCCATTGGCATAGATGGAATATGGTGTATGGAATATATGGAGTATATAGTGAGTCTAAAAAAACCCTTCTACCTCTGTTTTCTTATCCACATAATGGGGATGATAATAGTCCATACCTCATAGGGTTACTGTGAGGATTAAATGAAATAAAAATGTAAAGTTCTTTGAAAAGAGCTTGGCATATGATAAACACTACGTTTCTATTATTTATCTTAATGACACAATGAATGAGTAATATTCAAGACTAGAAAGCAATATCTAGTAAGGTGTTACATACCTGCTAATTGTCCCCAGGGGCATCCCTTGGCCTGATGTAAAGGGAACGAAAGCAGTAGGCCACAGTGGGGTTAGCTGATGTAACTGTTAAACATACTTTAAAGCAAGTATTTACTTTTGGCGTTTGATATCTTAGAAAGAAACTATTAGAAATTAAGTAGGGATTAAATAGTAATGAGTAGGGATTGTTATGTATATTAGAATCACAATTTCATATGTATAGTGATAGCATCTTGAATACAAAGGTTTTTAAAATCTTAATTATAAAGTTTCTTATAGTAGTAACATGGCATTAAAAATACTAATTTGGCTGTACTTTGTTTATTAAGTAACTTTTTCTCTTCTATATTGTGATTACCAAAGTAGTAATACAAAAATAATACTACATGTTGATTTAAAAGTTAGAAAGCATTGAAAAATGAAAAAAAAAAATTTGAAGGAAAAATAATAAAAGTAAGCAAAAAAGGCTGGGCGCGGTGGCTCACGCCTGTAATCCCAGCACTTTGGGAGGCCGAGACGGGTGGATCACGAGGTCAAGAGATCGAGACCATCCTGGTCAACATGGTGAAACCCCGTCTCTAAAACCTACAAAAAATTAGCTGGGCATGGTGGCGCGTGCCTGTAATCCCAGCTACTCAGGAGGCTGAGGCAGAAGAATTGCCTGAACCCAGGAGGTGGAGGTTGCGGTGAGCCGAGATCGCGCCATTGCACTCCAGCCTGGGTAACAAAGAGCGAAACTCTGTCTCAAAAAAAAAAATAAATAAATAAATAAAAAAAAAGTAAGCAAAAATATTGTTAAAGCCTTTATGCTGTGATAAAAACAAGTGACTTCTGGGGATACAGTGGTTATTTTTAGAAATGTTTTGCTTGTCATTTTGAGGGAAGAATATCACAGAACTGTATTTCCCTAAGGATTAAAAAATAGCAAGGGTTAATAACAGCATGAAAAATTCAGTTCCCTATCTGGATTCATTTTATTAACACCAAAAGCCAAGGGCCGGTAGGGCACAGGGAACGGGGGGCAGACAACTGTGTGTGTGTGTGTGTGTGTGTGTGTGTGTATTACACAGGTAGATACAGATAAATGAGAGATACAGATAGATGAAAGATATATATCTCTATATGAAATATTTAGGTGACATTTGATCACTGTTTGATCCAAATGCCATCTAGTCAGAACTTGATATTATTCTTAGCTGGGAATAGTAAGATATTCTATATTCTGAAATAATTGGTAGCATAAAGGATTATTGACCTCAATGCTAATTGTAACATCCTAGAGAGTTGTTGAAATTTGTCTTTGTCTTTGTAGGTAACTTTCCTTGAAGAAGTTACTGAGTATTATATAAGTGGTGATGAGGATCGCAAAGGACCATGGGAAGAATTTGCAAGAGATGGATGCAGGTTCCAGAAACGAATTCAAGAAACAGAAGATGCTATTGGATATTGCTTGACATTTGAGCACAGAGAAAGAATGTTTAATAGACTCCAGGGAAAATGCTTCAAAGGACTTCATGTTTTCAAGCAATGTTAAGATGAGTTGACAGCCTAGCATACACTACCTCTTACCTGAGAGGTGTCTTTTAAAAACAAATCTTGGCAGCTGGCCTTTGACATTTTTGTTTGTTTGTTTTAGAGGAAATATAACTTGGATCTAGTTTAATTTTTTTTTTTTTTTTTTTGCAAATATCCCACTCCGAAACATTCAGGTTTGAAGTCAGCCCTGATAATGAAGGATTAACTAGCATTTCTAATCTTCCCTTTTTGGATTTAGTAGGATGTGCTTTTAAATGTCCTTTGCTTGCTTGAGTGAAAAGGGGACCTTTTTGAGTTATCATTTTGCACTTTCAAAACTTATTTTCTTGGAAAACGATATTTATAAGGCTTAAAACCCGTTTTCATTTCTAATCTAAATTATGTATGCCTGTCTGAAAACTTTGGGCTCTTTTTTTGTTTCTTTCCCCAAATTCAGAAGTTAATGGGCTTTGATGTTTTTCTATATATTTTTTTTTATTTCAATGATTTGGCCTATCTACCGTAGGCTAAAAAAATAACCTTGTGTATGCTACCAACTTAAAGTACATTATTTAGTGTCACTATTTTTTTTTCTTGTAAAAATGACTTGGGTTGAAAATATATTAAGTTCTACCTAGGAAATTTCCAAGGACTGCCACAAAACTGGAATGTGCAGTACTTTACTACTTTGGGAAAGCTTCATCTTTCTACCAAATTTTAACATCTAATGTATTTAATTTCTTTGTAAACTGTTCTTTAGAGAGGGTTCTGTATATGTTTTTGTAGTTCCCAATTTAATATAGTTCTTTGTATCTCTTAACAGGTTGAAGTTGTTGCAGAACGCTCTGGAAAGTAATAGTTACATCACAAGCATTTATTTTTTAAGCTTAAAAGCCTAGAATTTTCCTAGGAAGAAAATAGGAGACATCTCAGAGTAATTTGATTTTGGTATATATGCTCTCAACAGAAAGCCAGTGTTAATGAATAGCATGCCTCAGCACAGTCACTTTGAAAACTGTCAGGACGTCACTGTAAAATTGGAAATGGGCAGTTCTGAATTTTCACATTTGAAATGCAAAATATAAACTTCAGTCAATATCCAGGTTTATTGTGTCCTATTTAATAATGAGAGAAGTAACAGCAAGGCTTTACTTTCAGGAAAGAAGTATAGATTAATGACTAGACAGTCTTAATATGTTTAGCCCAAAGTTTCCTTTGAAGCCTTTGCATTGACTGGTTGTGTTTGGTTTATTTGTTTAGCTTTACAAAGTACGCACGAGTTAGGTTGAGGGATTGTTAACCAACTCTTCAGTGGACTGCTTTCACTCCATGTGCTTCCTATCAGGGAAAACACAAGTAGAATAGGTGACCTCTTAGTTTTGAACTTACTTTAAGTGTGGGGATGAATTTTTCATCAGAAGTGCTCACAGGGTTACTACCTCAGTTTACAATCTACCTGGTCATTATTTCTATCTGGTTTGTTCTAAGAACTGCCTCTAGTGTTTATATATTCATACTTAAACACATTGAGAATGCAACATCATAAAAGTTGGTCAGAGTTTTGCAGAGCCCTTACTCTGTGTGTTTTGTGCACCTCCACTTCAGGTAATGATAGGGAGCACCTTTACAGGCTGGTCTAATAACATGAAAACAGGCTAGTGTCAAGCACCAACTATGTCAATTGGAAAGCAGGCATCATTTGCCTTGAAAAAAGCTTTTTGACAGCATGTAGGCATTCTTTTAAAACCAAGCTGAAGCATTTTATTTCCGAGACTTATGTTGTGTTTCCTGTTTCTGAAACCTAGCACCTCTGTGTATTTGAAAATAATGAGACATCTTTCATTGGATTTTGGGAGATTGTTCTCATGGGATTCTAACCTCACTACTAAATGACTAAAAGCTTGATTAAGAATTCTTCCATATACTACCCTCCTTTAGGAGAAGTGATCAGAAGGTGAGAAGGACAGAAGGGACGGTTTTACAGTTAGACTGAAGGAGAAAAAAGCTGAATTCTTGTTAGTTTCATCCCAATTCTAGTTGTTAGAACAAAGTTAAACCCCCATAAGCTTACAGAGAAAATCCTTGGAGGTTTTAATTAAACATTTTACACATTTATAATCTTGTTAATGGTGCTTTAAGTGTCAATGTAGCATGTAAAAGGCTTTGTACAGACAGGTAAAAGTTCCATTTCTGAGTGATGAAATGTGGTAACACTTCTTCTTTAACTTGAAATCAAAACTACCAAGATTTTATTTTTGTATAATTTAAGGAAGGTAAAGTTAGGGAACTAGAAGACTAAATTGGCTTCTACAGATCAATGATTTAAATGTAACTGGTTTGTTGGGTTTTATAGTTAAAATTATATTTGTGTATATAACATAACTAATCTGTAAGTTGTAATAAAAATATTTGCAATTATTAAATGTTAAATGATACTTTGGTTCAACTTTATATGTATCATAGTATTTTACATTGGTTTTGGAATTACTAATCAGGATTAATATAATTGGAAACAACACTTTAGTAATAGAAGAATTTGGTTCTTGAAGTGTTGTGAGAGGCCCTTCTGAGAGACTGAAGATTTGATTCTGAAATTGGCCCCAGCTTTTCAGCTCTGCTGCAAAGAAAATAAACAGAAGCAATAACATTCAGATGCTGGGCTCAGCCAGTGGTTTAGCAGGGAAATCACTTATTTTGTGCATTATTAGTCATGTTAATCATGGTATTGTAAAATCATGATGATCTCTCATTTACAAAAATGGGACAGCTATGGTGGATCATGCCTATAATTCCAGCACTTTGGGAGGCTGAGGTGGGAGGATTGCTTCAGGCCCAGAGTTCAAGACCAGCTTGAGCAACAGTGAGACCCTTTCCTCTACAAAATAAAAAAAAAAGAAAAAAGCCCATGGTGGCGCACACCTGTGGTCCTAGCCTATGGGCTCAGTTACCTCGGAAGCTGAGCAAGCAGGACGGTTGCCTGAGCACAGAAATTCAAACCTGCAGTGAGCTATGGTTATACCACTGCACTCCAGCCTGAGTGATAGTCTCAAAAAATAAAGTCAGATGGAATTGTGCTTTAATATTAAATACACGGATCATTGAGACTGTCTCAAAAGAAAGAAAATAAATGTTATAATACCAGAAACAAATTTTTACTCTGGATAAAAAAAGCATTTGGAGGCCGGGTGCAGTGGCTCACGCCTGTAATCCCAGCACTTTGGGAGGCCGAAGAGGGTGGATCACGAGGTCTAGAGATGGAGACCATCCTGGTCAACATGGTGAAACCCCATCTCTACTAAAAAAAAAAAATATGCAAAAATTAGCTGGGCGTGATGGCGTGAGCCTGTAGATCCAGCTACTTGGGAGGCTGAGGCAGGAGAATTGCTTGAGCTCAGGAGGCGGAGGTTGCGGTGAGCCGAGATCAAGCCATTGCACTCCAGCCTGGGTAACGAGCAAAACTCTCTCTCAAAAAAAAAGCATTTGGGTTATGGCAGCCCTATTAATGGATTAAAGAATAATAGCACTCTGAATAGAAATACTTTCATCTTCCCCGTTAATGAAGAAAAGTTATTAAAGGTTTATTTCTGAACTGGAAGGAAAGAAACTAACATTGAGTTGCAGTTAAACAATATTTAGTATAAAATGAGTTGACATCCGGGTTATTTTATTTCTATCCTGGGGTTAATTGAAGCATATCTGCCATTCCCCAGTAATATACATGAAAATACCCACATTTACATTAAGCCAGATTTACTGCTATGCTTATCCTGGT
>NW_016107353.1:2094883-2101277 GCF_001604975.1 Cebus imitator | reverse complement strand
TTTTTTTAACATGAATAATGGAAGCACTGTGGGTTGTACTAACTAATGCCTTCATAACAGTTACAGAAAGGAGACTGTTCAAACTTCTCCAGATAGCGGTGACATTTTTCAGCTTGATTTGGTAACACGATTGTGACCTTCAGACAGCATAAATATGTGTGCCATCGCATGTGTAATTTCTTACAGACCAAGCTTGGTTCTTCTCCAGTGTCTCCTTTTGGAGTTGTACCTGATTTTATTACCAGTTTCCATCCAAATCCACTGGGGAATGGGACGATTTTGCTTTTGTTTCTTGGCCAGGAATCCCTTAATCCTGAAAGTCTTGTGAGAAGACATGGCAAGAAACAGAGTAAAGCACACACCACGATGGTGGAGAAAGGAAGAGAGGAGTATCCTGATATTTTGTAGAAACTGTGTTGTTTTTCTTTTCTACTTCAGTAGAAAGTTAAAAGCAAATATTTAATTACTGACCTCAGAATTTTTTTTTTTTTTTTAATTTTTTTGGAGACAGGGTCTTGCTTTGTCCTCTAGGCTGTAGTGCAGTGGTGCGATCTTGGCTCACTGCAGCCTCAACAGCCTCAACCTCCCAGGTTCAAGCGATTTTCCCACCTCAGCCTTTTGAGTAGCTGGGACTACAGATGCACACCACCACACTCGGCTAATTTTTCTGTTTTTTGTAGAGATGGGGTTTTGCCATGTTGCCCAGGCTGGGACCTCAGAAATTTTGATAGTTACTCAGATTTGGGAATTTGGTGTTCTCTGTCATATTCTCATTTGGAGAGTTCATTTGGACTCTATTCTCTGTACCTTTTTTTTTTTTGTCAGTTATCATCAGTTTATTATAAAAGAGATATGGAAATTATTTACATGATGAAAGATTTCAGAACTTCAGTGGAATGGGCAGCTTCACGTTGATGCCATTTCAATAGTGACTTATTTCAGTCTACGTACTTTCCAAGAATGTCACCATCTCTAAATAGGAAGTAATCCTTGTCATCTAGAACTACTTTGGTGCCTCCATCTTCTGGGAAAAGAACTTTATCTCCAACTTTCACGCTAACTGGTTGAATCTCTCCATCCTTTCCTTTAGAACCCGATCCAACAGCGACTACTGTTGCTTGCAAAACTTTTCCTTGAGATTTTTCTGGAAACATAATGCCCCCTCTGGTTACAGTTTCAGCAGCGCTCCTTTCAATCAATACTCGGTCAAAGAGTGGGAGAAACTTTCTAAACGCCTGTCCTGCCACCACTCCCTCCGCCTCAGACTCTACTCTGCCCTGGCGCTATTCTCTGTACCTTTTTAAAATAAAAATGGGAAATCTTCACTTTTTCTCATAACAATGCATGTTATTTATAAAAGGGTATAATACAGAGATATACAAAGACATTTTTGGCACATTAAAAAATAATGCTTCCCAGGAATTGCCTTTCTGAGCTGACAGATTTAATTTCTTTTTATCTGTAAAAAGAGGTTTTGAGAGTTATTTAATTATATATATGTTGGCTATTTGAAATCTTTCCTTATGAACTTAGTTGAATGTTTTGGGATCAACACAAAACATCAATTTTTTCCTTCCTGGATGTGCTCCAGCGAGACTTAAGTCTCTGTTGGTCAGCTGTGACTTTAAAATACAAAGGCATCGTGATACCAAGATCTGTAACTAGCAGTATGGTAAAGAGGATACATCAATCTCTTTTAACCCTGCTGACTTTGAGGATCATCAAGCAGGACCTATGATGCTTTAAACCAATATGTTTCCACGGCAGGTTTGACATCAGAATTTAGAGAACAAACTCATTCTACACATGGAATGGAGAAGGCGGTTGAGAGCAGGGTTATGTATTACTATGTAAGCAATTTGAGTTACATCAGTGTTTCACCACTGGTAGCCTCCTTAATCTCATCAGGGAAAGACAGGGGAAACTAGGTTTGTGGAAAGTAGGTGGCTTGACCCAGGGGGAGGATACCCTAGAGATCTAATGAGCCTGAGAGCTGCAAGGCCTGGAAAGCTCAACCACAAGGGAAGCAACTTCGGAACAGTTTTTCGGGTTTGTTCTTTTAATCTTTTACTCAGTAATGTCCTTTTTCCATTTCCTCTTGCCTTTATTTGCTGAATATTTTATTTTCACTACTGTTTTATAGTTCCTTACAAAGAAGGATGAAGAACTTAATAGCAAAAGAAGAGGACAATTGCCAGAGATAGAAGAAAGGACCTCACAAAGTTTTTGACTTTCTACCAGAGCTCATTGCACATTTTCCCACTAAAATATTGGGAAACATTTATATGAAGACTGGATTGGCCAGGGGCAGTGGCTCATGCCTGTAATCCCAGCACTTTGGGAGGCTAACACGGGAGGATCTCTTGAGCCCAGGAGTTCAAGACCAGTGTGGGCAACATGGCAAAACCATCTTTACAAAAAAAAAAAAAAAAAAAAAATTAGCTGGGCATGGTGGTGCATACCTGTAGTCCCAGCTACTTGGGAGGCTGAGGTGATAGCTATGACTGAACCACTGCACTGCAGCCTGGGTGACAAAGTGAGACCCTGTCTCAAAAAAGTTGAAAAAAAAAAAAAGATGGGTTAACTTTCAGAAACATCCCAAGGATGTTCAGGGTCAAAGAAAGAGGTGATAGTAAAGCTGAATAATGCTGCTTTGAATTAAACCTTCTTTTTCCTTTTCTTTCTTTCTTTCTTTTTTTTGGGACAGGGTCTCACTGTCACCCCGGCTCTGGAGTGCAGTGGCATGGTCACAGCGCACTGCAACCTCGACATCCCAGGTACAGACAATCCTCACCTCAGCCTCTCAAGCAGCTGGGACCAAGGCGTGCACCACTTTGCCTGCCCAATTTTTGTACTTTATTTTCTTTCTTTTTTTTTTTGTAGACACAGGGTCTCACTATGTTGCCCAGGCTGGTCTCAAACTCCCGAACTCAAGCAATTAGCCTACCTTGGCCTCCCAAAGTGCTGGGATTACAGGCCTGAGTCATCACATCTGGCCAAACCTCCTTTTGTTAATGGGGTTCATATATTGGCTCTGAAGGCAAAAACCAGAGGAGTTCCAGGAGTTTTGAAAAAGATTTACCTGGATATATGTTCTGAAGTGGGTGTTTTTAAAACCGATTTCATCATGAAGGATTCACTCCTCTTTGGATCTCAAATAATCACCTTAAAGAGACCTCTGATCACTCTATCTCCCAACCCTTCCTTTTTCCTCTCCAGTACCTTTTAAAATTATGTTCACTCTGACCTCATCTTGTTAACATTTTTACTTGCTTCTCATCTGCTCCCATCCTCACTAGTTTGTAAGCTCCATGAGAGCAGGGATCTTTTTATTTATGAATCCAGAGCCTAGAACTGTGCCTGGTATGTTATAGTCAAGAAATATTTGTTGAATAACAATTTTTTTTTTTTTTTGAAGACAGGGTTTCACTCCCATCACCCAGACTGGAATGCAATGGTACGATCTCGGCTCACTGCAACCTCTATCTCCCAGGCTCAAGCGATTCTCCTGCCTTCACCTCCTAAGTAGCTGGGACTACAGGTGGACGCCACTGCACCCAGCAAATTTTTAGCTTTTCGTAGAGATGAGGTTTCACCATGTTACCCAGGCTGGTCTTGAACTCCTGGGCTCATGAGCTGCCTGCCTTGGCCTCCCAAAATGCTGGGATTACATGTGTGAGCCACTGGGCTTGACCAAGTTAATAGCTTTCCCAAAGTCACCTCTCTTATCAGCTTTATTGAAGTTCCATCAACACAGCCTTGTCTGACAGAAACAAGTGTGCCCCAATCATAAGATGATGTTGAATCACAGAATTTAAATGTCCTTAGAGAAAAGCCACAGCAAGCTTTAACTAAATTTGTAAAAGTAATTATAAATTTCAATTTGGCTAGGGATACCACATCCATTAATTCGAGTGTCATTAAGACACATTGTTAATTTATGAATTTAATATGTGAGCAAATCAGCTGAGACCCTTCTTTCCCAGAATTAATAGGCTGAATTGGAGTACCAGGGTATTCTTGCCACCACACCAGGGGTTTAAGCTCTTTCTGACAGAAGATTGGCTTTGGGTTTCCAGTGATGTCTGTTGTCTCCACCAGAGAGTTCTCCCCTGGAAATCTAGTGATGCTCTGTTGTCTCCACCAGATGGCGTTATCTTCCATCTGGGAGTGCCTGATGGACTCCTGCTACACAGATCTGGTGGCTTTTGCTCCCCTAGAGGTGGGTCCCTCAATGTGTAAACAAGCTGGAAAACTGCCCTGCCCTGCCCATTCCAGGCCTGTCTGGCCCAGTGTGACTCCACCTTTCTGTGGTAACTACCCAGAAGTAGGGGCTGTTTCTTACGGGAGAACCAACATTTGTTTTTGAACACAAACAAAGGAACTGATTTCTTTTTGATCAGCTCAGAGAGAGTAAAACGGGCATGGTGATTTAGGAGACTGGAGGTGAGATCTAAGAGACTGGTGTTTGAGGTTTGCTGGGTTTTGTGTGTCAGGGTTTTTCCACTTTGTCTCTCTCTTTAGTTGCCCAGCATTCAGTTTTCTGTTGCATTCCTGTGCATCAGGGCAGGTGTTCTCAATGCGAGGAGGATACCGTATTGCTTCGGGCATAGAGAATCGCTGTGTTTGATGACAGAGTGGTACATGTGACCGGCCTGAAAGGAGGCAAAAAAGCCAAGAACTATTGGGCTGGGGGTTCATGCTAGTGCTGCTGGCTTCCCTCTTGGAGCTAACAGCCAAGGCCAGGTAGATGACTGAGACTCCTGTTTGGTAGGTTGATATTAGCTCCATATGAACTGAAATCAACAAACCTGGGTGAGGGGCTGTCCTTAAGCTACTTCCAGGTGTACAGAATGGAAGGCATATAGCCTCTGCATATAACTTCCCTGTGCCTGCAGTGACTGAGGCAACTTTCAACTGTATTATTGTGATGCTTTTTCTTTCTCTTGTTTCTGCTTGATTTGACTGAGTAGAGGGGGCAGGGGTTTCTTTTTTGCGTCGCTAAGAATTTACATAGGAGGTTTTTTGTTTTTGTTTTTACCATGTCTAGAAATATCTAAAATGTTTTGTCACATTCCTAGACATCTACCTCTGAATGCATTCCCTTTCCCAGGAAAATTTGCTGCTGAAAGTCACAGCTCAACTGGCCTGGGGTGTAACCCAGTATTCCCTGAGAGAAGGTGCTTTTTTTTTAAGATGAGTTTTGCTCTTGTTGCCCAGGCTGGAGTGCAATGGCGTGGTCGCAGCTCACTCCAACCTCCTGGGTTCAAGTGATTCTCTTGCCTCAGCCTCCTGAGTAGCTGGGATTATAGGTCCCCACCACCATGCTCAGCTAATTTTTGTATTTTTTTTAGTAGACACGGCGTTTCACCATGTTGGCCAGGCTGGTCTTAAACTCCGGACTTCAGGTGATCTGTCTACCTTGGCCTCCCAACGTGCTGGGATTACAGGCGTGAGCCGCTGCACCCAGCCGGGAAGGTACTTTTTTAGAGGAATATTGAAATACAGAAGAAGAGTCTTGCTGGGAAGTCTAAAGATGGAAGCAGGTGCATGTTCTTGAAATTAATTTCCCAGGTTGTTTCAAAGGATGACAAGTTATGCTAAGCCCATGTCCCTTCTTATCCCTCCCACTCAGCATAGAGCCCTCTGGGTTCTTTGGGAATATTTGCCTCCCTTGATCAGGTTTCATCTCCCCTCTAAAGTCTTCCCTGATGATGACTCCAGCTCTGTCATCTGCAGAATTCTTCATCTTGTTTTCAGTATTACGGTACCTTCTACGCCTTTTTTAGAAGGAATTTTTCTTAGAGACAGGGTCTTGCTCAGTTGCCTAGGCTGGAGTACAGTGGAACAGTTAAAGCTCACTGCAGCCTCAAACTCCTGGGCTTAAACAGTCCTCCCACCACAGCCTCCCAAGTAGCTAGGACCACAAGCATACACCACAATGCCTGGCTAATTTTATATTTTTTGTGTAGAGATGAGGTCTCATTCTATTGTCCAGGCTGGTCTCAAACTCCTAGCCTCAAGAGATCCTACCGCCTGGGCCTCCCAAATTGTCGAGATTACAGGTGTGAGCCACCTCACTTGGCCCCTGTATGCTTTTTTATCACTGTTCATGTCACATTGAATTTTAATTGTGGTTTGCTCTTTCCTTTCTTCCTCTGTGGTGGAAGGGTCTGCACAGTGACCAGAGTATTTAGACACAAAATACGCTTTTCTTTAACTCAAGTGACAATTTCCATAGCCTCTTTTTCCCACTAGACAGGCTCCTTCCTGACATAGCAATTAAGTAATTTATGAATTCAGTTCAAAGAAGCAATTTTATGTGTGAAAAGGTCTATGTTCGATGTTTACATTATTTTTTTTATCTGTAGTATTTGAGCTTTTTTTTTTTTTT
>NW_016107353.1:2090353-2091924 GCF_001604975.1 Cebus imitator | reverse complement strand
TTTCCATATGTTTATTTGCATTGACAAATACCTTCTTCAGTGAAGTATCTGTTCAAATATTTTGTCCTTTTTTGAAGCCAAATTGTTAGTATTTGTATGGGTTTGTGTATATGTGTGGCAGATTAAAAACATATTCTAGATCTCAGTCATTTATATATTTTTTGCAGGTATTTTCTTCCAGTCTGTGGCTTGCCTTTTCATTTTTTAAGTAATGTAACTTGGAGAGCAGATTTTTAAAAAATTTTGTGGAAGTTCAGTTTATCAATTTTTTTCTACTGTGGTCCATGCTTTTCCAAAGGTCTTAGAAAATTTTCCCTAATAAGGCAACAAATATTTTTGCTTATGTTTACTTCTAGAAGTTTTGTAGTTTTAGCTCTGACATTTAAGTCTGTCATTCACTCCGAATTAACCTTTGTATGTGTTATGAAGGCAAGGGTTAAGCTTCATATTTTTGCACATGGATATTCAATTGTTGAAAAGACTATCCTTTCTCCATTGAGTAACTTTGGCATATTTATCAACTTTTAATCGACTGTATAGATGATCTATTTCTGGACCCACTATTCTGTTTCATTGATCTGTGTCTCTGTGCTTACATAAATACCACACTGCCTTGACTACTGTAACGGTATAGTAAGTCTTGAAATTACTTTTTTCTTTTTCAAAATGGTTTTGGTTACTCCCAGCCCTTTGTATTTTCTTTTTTTGAAAACCAAATCTTTATTGTCTAGAAATATATATTTTAAAAACCCCCTTCAAAAGATGCTATTCATTCATTTCCCCATTCCTCTTCTTCCACACCTCTGATATAAAGGACATTATTCCGCCTTATTAAAACTTCACCTGGATGTCCAGACAATGCCTCATTTATGAATTCTGTATCTGCAAGCTGCATGTTCATATAGCCATGTACAGATACCAAGTAGCCCTTGTACTCCATTCCCCCCACTTAAGCTTCACCATCACTGGCTCTCCTGTTAATCCACTGAGGAAGCATTTGAGATTGAGGGGTAACCTCATCGTAACTAAAGGGAATGTTGCAGGCTACTTGCCACCGACCTAGCTGCAGCTCTCCTGTCCCTCCTCACTCAGCAGGTGCTGCAGGTCCTGAACCACTGAACTTCAAGAGCAATAGCTGCCAAATAAAAGTGTCACCCTTTGTATTTCTATTTGAATTTCAGGACTAGCTTATTAATTCTTACCAAAAAAATCCAGGGAGAGGGGCTGGTGGGGCACTGAATGGGATTGCACTGACTCTATGGATTGATTTAGGAAGAGTTGACATCTTAACTATATTGATTCCTTTGATCCAAAAACACACCATATCTCTCCATTTATTTGAGTCTTTTTAAATTTCTCTCAAATGTTTTGTAGTATTCAATATATTGATTTTTTTTTCTTTTCTTTTTTTTCTTTTTTTTGAGATGGAATTTTGCTCTTGTTACCCAGGCTGGAGTGCAATGGCGCGATCTTGGCTCACTGCAGCCTCCGCCTCCTGGGTTCAGGCAATTCTCCTGCCTCAGCCTCCCGAGTAGCTGGGATTACAGGCACGCACCACCATGCCCAGCTAA
>NW_016107353.1:2085708-2089218 GCF_001604975.1 Cebus imitator | reverse complement strand
GAGTAGCTGGGATTACAGGCACGCGCCACCATGCCCAGCTAATTTTTTGTAGTTTTAGTAGAGACGGGGTTTCACCATGTTGACCAGGATGGTCTCGATCTCTTGGCCTCGTGATCCACCCGCCTCGGCCTCCCAAAGTGCTGGGATTACAGGCGTGAGTCACCACGCCCGGCCTCTTTTTCTAATTCTTAAGGTGGTGCTTAGACCACTGATTCAAGACCTTTCTTTTCTTCTAATATAAATATCTAATGCTAAAAAGTTCCCTGTAGTCACTATTAGCTGCTTCTCACCTGTATTTATATGTTGTGTTTTCATTTTCATTCAGTTCAAGTTATTTTTTAATTTCCTGTGTGATTTCTTTGACCTATGGCTATTGGAAGTGTGTCATTTAGGCCAGACACAGTTGCTTACACCTACAATCCCAGAATTTTAGGAGGCTAAGGTGGGAGGATCACTTGAGCCCAGGAACTTGAGACCAGCCTTGGCAAAATATGGAGATCCTGTCTCTAACAACAACAACAGCAAAAAGCCAGGCATGGTGGCACAAATTTGTGGTCTTAGCTACTCAGGAGACTGAGGTAGAAGAATTTCTTGAGCCTGGGAGGTCAAGGATATAGGAAGGTGTGATCACACCACTCCAGCCTAGGTGACAGAATGAGACCATGTGTCTAAAAAAAAAAAAAAAGAAATAAAAATATAAAAAGTGTGTCACTTAATTTTTCATTTAAACATTTGAGATTTCCTAAATATCTTGTTGACTTCTAATTTAATTTTATGGTGCCTAGATAAAATTACTTTCTTTTATTCTAACCCTTTTAAATGTATTGAGATTTGTTTTATGCCCTAGCATATGTCTAACTTATAGAATGTTTCATTATATGTTTGACCAAAAAATGTGTATTCTGCTTTTGCTGGTGACATGCTCTCTACACGTTGGTTAGGTCAAGTTGATTGATAATGTTGTTCAAACCCTCTATATACCTACTGATTTTCTAATTGTTTTATAAATTGATACTCCAATTGTTTTATAAATTGATACTCCAAGAGAGGAGTATCAACATACCAACTATGATTGTTCAACTGAATTGTTTATTTCTGCATTCTCTACCGTCAGTTTTTACTTTCTGTATTTTAGGGCTCTTTACTAGGTGCATTTAGGTCTATTATTGTGTATCTTCCTGATTTTGCTCCTTAGGGACATTTGGAAAAGTCCGGAGACATTTTTGGTTGTTGCAACTGGGGAAATGCTGTTGGCACCTAGTGGCTAGAAGCCAGAGATACTGCTTAGCATTGTGCAATGCCCGGACAGGCCTCGAAGCAAAGAATTATTCAGCTCACAATGCAGGGACTGAGGCTGAGAAACCAAATTTCTTTTAATACTTAAAACATAAAGCTCTGGCAATTTTTAAAGAATAAATGCTTCTCAGTTTTTGGTCTGCCTTTGGTTCATTTTCAGATGCCTGAAATGTTTATTTTTGTCAGTTTTTTCTAGTTTTGTGTTTGCTTTTGAGGATGAGGATTTGCAGATAGCTTCATAACACCACAAAGATGGACGTCTGTCTGTCCTTTAACATTTACTCTTTTGGTGCCTTTATATTTAAAGTAAGTTTCTTGTAGGTAGCATTCAGTTGGATCTTTTTTAAAAAATGCAATCTCACAATGTTTACCTTTTAATTTTAATTAATATTTAGACCATTTACACTTAATATAATTATTGATAGAGTTGAGATTAAATCTATTTTGTTTTGTGTTTTGTGTATTTCTCTTTTTCTGCCCTTTTTTGGATTATTTTTTGTGACTCCATTTTATCTTCACTATTGGCTTATTAGCTACACCTCTTTATCTGATTTTAGCAACTGTGTTTAAATATATGGCTTTAACTCATCAAAGTCACAGTATACCTTTAAATAATATTATACAACCTCATGTATATTACCTCACTTATGTGTGTGTGTGGTGTGTGTGTGTGTGTCTGTGTGTCTGTGTACTAGCACCTAACAACAGTATGCTAACATTTCCTCCCTCTTGTCCCTTGTGCTACTGTTGTGGTTACTTTTTTTTATACAAAAGTTATAAACCTACCATATGTTCCTGTTATTTTTGCTTTAAAGAGTTCATCTTCATCATCTTTTAAAGAGATTGAGAGTTAGAAAAAAATCTTTGTTTACCACATGTTTACCATTTCTGCTGCTTTATGTAGATCAAAATTTCTATTAGATATCACTTTCCTTCTGCCTGAAGAGCTTCTTGAACATTTCTTGTCATGTAAGCTTGCTGCTGCTGATTTCTCTCTGCTGGTTTTGTCTGAAAGAGTCTTTACTTCTTCCTTTGCCTTTTGAAAAATATTTTCATTAGCTTTAGAATTCTAGGTTGATGGTTTTTTCTTTCAATACTTAAGAGCTGGATGAGATAATAGAGGAAGTTTTTTTTTGTTTTTGTTTTTGTTTTTTCCTTTAAAAGTCATTTATTTGATCACAAAACAGGTGAGGAGCATGGGCATTGCCTGTAACCCGTTGCCCATCTTCCCAGTAGTCTATGCTTCTATAAATACCCTCCGTACAACAAGAAGCTCATGCTGTTCCCAAGCACGTGCACATTCTAACAGCTGTAGAGTATAGTGCATGACCAGGTGAAAGTTAGATGTCCCAGTCACAACTAAAGCCCCTCCAATTAGTCTTCCGGATCCTTTTGCTAATAGTAACTGGTTGCTGTTCCTATTGGTCATAGATGAATCACACCTGCACAATTCTGAGTGCTTTCAAGTAACCTCGGCAAGCAGTGACTAGACCCTTTCCTTGCTCCGAGCTTCCTATGTCCCAGGTTGCCTGTGGCACCCGGACTGCTGCTGCCCCTGGGTCCCGCACATTCCATGGCGACGATGGAGGAAGGCAGGTCAGGCCAAGCATGAGGAATTAACAGTCTTTATTGGGCTCAGACCAGGAGTCCATGCGTCTTGAGGACCTCTGTGTATTTGTCAATTTTCTTCTCCACGTTCTTCTCGGCTTGTTTCCGTAGTCTCATGAGCTGTTTCTTCTTCTGGCAGGGGATCTTGGCCTTCTCCTTCCTCTTCTCCTCCAGGGTGGCTGTCACTGCCTGGTACTTCCAGCCAACCTCGTGAGCCAGGCGCCCCAGATAGGCAAACTTCCTTGTAGGCTTCAGACGCACGACCTTGAGGGCCGCAGGAAACACCGCCCGCTTTTTCTTGTCGTAGGGCGGTGGGATGCCGTCAAACACCTTGAGGCGGTCCAAGGCCGCCTGGCCTCGCTTGCTCTTGTGGGGCAGCATGCCTCGCATGGTCCTCCAGAAGATGCGGCTGGAGGCCTGGAAGTGGTAGGGGCCTCGGGAAGGGTTGGTGTTCATCCACTTGCGGAGGAAAGCCAGGTACTTCAACTTGTTTCTGTAGAAATTGCCAGAAATGTTGATGCCCTCGCAGCGAACGACCACCACCTTCCGGCCCAGCAGTACCTGCTTAGCCACGATGGCTGCCAGGCGGCCCAGGAGATGGCCTCG
>NW_016107353.1:2046448-2085518 GCF_001604975.1 Cebus imitator | reverse complement strand
CCAGGCTGGAGTGCATTAGCACCATCCTGGCTTACTATAACCTTGAACTCCTGGGCTCCAGCAGTCCTCTGCCTCAGCCTCCCTCCCAAAGTGCTAGGATTATAGGTGTGAGCCAGTGCACTTGGCCAAGTGACTTCTTTAAACTCTTTAAGTCCCTGCTTTTGTGCTAGGCTCCCTAAAGTTAAGATGTTAGATGTAACACCTGTCTTCTCAAGTTAACTGTTTTAGGAACACATTTACCTTTTCCCAGTAACAAAGTCTGATATTGCTGTTGGGCTCATATCAATGTTTCCTGTCTTTTTTTTTTTTTTTTTGCCTTGTGGGGTTACACATTGGTCTACCAGCTGCCTTTGACTCTGATATTACTATATTATTAATTATTATATATATTATTAATTATATATATATATTAATTATTATATATTATTAATTATTAATATTACTTCCTCACGTTCCTGTGTTTCTCTATGCTCCTTTCCAGTGCATGCATTCTCTTTTACCGACTCAGATATCTAACAGTAAGTTTAAGAGATTAGACCTCTCTGGTTCTTTCCTAGTGCTTTTTCCAGTGCTGTAAAGAGAACCTGGGCATTGGTCCAGACAGATTTGAGCTTGAATTCCAGCTTTCCATTTCCACCAGCTTTATGGCTATAAGTAAATTATTTGAGTCTTAAGAGGCCGTCTGTAGAATTTGAATAATAATGTCTCTCAGAGTCGTTGGGAGGATTAAAGTAGGTAATATATGACAAGTTCTTACACCACATTTGTCACATAATATCAGATACTCACATCGCATGTATTATAGCATATATCCCAATTTACAGATGAGGGACGTGAAGCCTAGTAACCTGCCCAAGTTATATAACTAAGGAATGGCGGAGAACTAGGAGTGAAACCCAGTCTGGCTCCAGAGCCTATGCCTCTGATTAGAACGCTTCTCTCCTTTTCTAGGTAAATGTTACTTCCTTCTTTTTGGATTAGATAGAGTTGGACTTTAACAAATGAGTACTCTTTTTTTTTGTTTTGTTTTTTTTGTTTTTTTGTTTTTTTTGAGACGGAGTTTCACTCATGTTACCCAGGCTGGAATGCAATGGCACGATCTCGGCTCACCGCAACCTCCACCTCCTGGGTTCAGGCAATTCTCCTGCCTCAGCCTCCTGAGTAGCTGGGATTACAGGCACACACCACCATGCCCAGCTAATTTTTTGTATTTTTAGTAGAGACGGGGTTTCACCATGTTGACCAGGATGGTCTCGATCTCTTGACCTCGTGATCCACCCGCCTCGGCCTCCCAAAGTGCTGGGATTACAGGCTTGAGCCACCGCGCCCGGCCAACAAATGAGTACTCTTGACTGGGTGGATGTTGTGGACATGAGGCAGTTAAAGGGTAGCAAAGTAAAGGATATTTCAAGTAGGAAAAATAGCTTTGGAGAAAAAGTGGAAATGCAATGATACAGGAAACACGCTGGGGAAATGACTAATAGGCTGGCAAAGTTGGGTGGGGGCCCTGGGGGATAGAGAAGCATAGTGGGGGATAGAGTTTGTTATGTAGGGTCTAAATGATAGAGTTACTTTGAATGCTGACAAAATTGGTCTGTTTTATTCTACCTAAGTTGACAAACCATTGTGGGAGTGACATGGTCCAATTGGTTCTTTTGGAATAGCTCTTGGATCATTTGGTGGATGGATTGAACTGAGGAGCAACTAGAATAGAGAATCAAGTAGAATGCTCTTGTTCAAATACAGGCATGCAGTAATGAGCTCAACCAAAGGCATGGTTAGAGTGGAAAGGGGGAACCATGGAGGCGTAACAGTTGGCAGGATTCAGGGGATTATTAGATGAAGGAGGAGGAGAAACCACAAAGGGGTCAGCTTTCCTAGGCTTGGTGACAAGGAGGAAGGTGATGTTTTCACTGAGATAGGAAATTCTGAAAGGGGAGCACGGTGGGGGAGGGAGATGTAAGAGTTCCGTTTCACATGGATAACTGGCCATTTGGAGCACTTTCTCATTTGTAGGAAGCGGTGAGGTAGACCACCTACGGGAAATTTTGTAGGCCAGTCCTAAGGGAGGAGGGAAAGAAGAGAAGGGCTTAGGTAAAGAGAGGTGGGATTCACAGACCAGAGGCAGGTTCAAAGCAATTTCAGAGATGAAAATGGTATGGAGTTTTGGGGAGGTCCTGTCAGTAGCTTGGATCAAAACTTTGCTCCCACAAAACCCCTCAACCTCTCTTACCTATCCTTTTTTCCCCAAGTCCTAGTTTGGCCAAGAACTAGCCAATTCTTTACGGAACGATAGAGGCTAGAGTTAGGAGCACATGGAGCTGAAGACTAAAGGACCCTTCCTGGATCTTTTGGACTCCTGGGACCTCCTTATGACTGTAGAGGTTGTGGGAAGAGGCCCCGTAATGACTGAGATTGAATCTGCTGCCACCCCCGTGGAATGAGGGCCCACAGCAGATCACGTTTTCTTTAGTTCTAATTTAGTAATTTTTTTTTAGAGATGAGGTCTCTGTCACCCTGGCTGGAGTGCAGTGGCACAATCATAGCTCACTGCAGCCTCCAACTCCTGGGCTTGAGTAATCTTCTAGCCTCAACCTTCCAAGTAGCTGGGACTGCAGCTAATTTAAAAAAATCTTTTGAAGAAATGAGGTTCTATTTTGTTGCCCAGGCTGGTCTCAAACTCCTGGCTTCAAGTGATCCAGCCCCCTTGGCCTCCTAAAATGCTGGGATTACAGGTGTGAGCCCCCACACCCAGCCACATTTTACTTAAGAAAATAAAATAATATGCCACTTCTTACTCCCCATCATATTCAAACTGTTATGTATATTTTGTTTAAAAAGTTGATTTACACATTTGTTTCCTAGTAGACCATAAAGTAAAAAAGAAGTATATCTTAGGTTATAAAGGTGGACCCAGTGCCTAGCATACAGCTTGGTTTTCTCAATAATTTATTAATTTATGAGTACAGTGAGAGGTCCTGTACCATGTGCTGAATATCCATTTACTCATCAAATATTTACTGAGCACTTACTGTGGGCCAGGGTCTGGGCCAAGTGCTGGGAACACAGATTTGAACAAGACTGGCAAGGTCTCTATCTGCTCTCAAGAAGCTTACACCTTAAATGGTGGACTCAGAAAACAAAAATAAGATACCAAGAAGCTTTCAGGTTGTAGTATATGCTTTAAAGACAATAGAAGAGAGTGAGGTGATAGGAAGAAACTTGCAGGGTATCTTTGGATACAGTAGTTGGGGAAGGTACCACTGAGGAGGTGACCTTGACCATGTGCCTGAGTGGTAGAGAGAGTGGGTCATAAGGTGATCTGGGGGAAGCTGGGATGAAAGAAGGCAGTGGTTAAGTGGAAATAAATAAGTGGGAGAGAACCATGAGATGACAGTGGCTGGGCCAACAGGGGCCAGATCATGGGTAGACTATGGGAAAAAACTTTGGATTTATTCTCTGTGTAATTGTAGGGCATTAGTTGGTGAGAGTGTGGGGTGCTACAGTCACATTTTCTCTTTGCAAAGATCTTCTGGCTATTGTGTAAAAAAAATGTATTGGGCCAAGTGAGAAGGAAGGGGGGGCAGATGAAGAGCCTGTTTAGTTGGACTATGTAGGACATGGAGGAGGCTTGGACCAGGGGGCAGTGGAAATGCAAAGGGGGAGGATTTGGGGTGTATCTGGAAGGAGGTGAAATTGACTGCATGTGGAATGTGAGGAAAGAAATCTAGGGTGACTCCTCAGTAGAATGACCAACCAACCCGGATTGCCTGAGACTGAGGGGTTTCCTGGGACATGGGACTTTCAGGGCTAAAACCAGGACAAGTCCCAGACAAACCAGGATAGTTGGTCACATTCTTTTAGGTTTTTGGGCCAAGCAATGGGGTGAGTAGCTGGTGCCACATACAGAGGTAGAGAGGACTCAGGGAGAACAAATTTTTCGAACAGAATTCTACTTTGGCCCCATTAAGTTTGAGATGCTGATTAAACATTCACATGGGTATAGAGTGGGCAAATGTATATACACATCTGAAGCCCAATGGGGAGATTAGATTCAGATAGGAATCTGGGAGCTAGCGATATATGGATGGCATTGAAAACAATGGGGGAGATTACCTAGGGAGAGTATGTACATAAAGCAGAGAAAGGGCTCAGGGTGGAGTTTGGATATGAAACTTTTGAGGGTAAGTCGAGGAGGAGCAGTCATCCAAGGCCTTAAGAAGAAACAGTCAGTGAAGTAGCAGGTAACCCAGGAGAACGCGGTATCAGGGAAGCCTAGAGAAAAACAAGCCCCATGAAGGAGAGAGTGGTCAATTATGTCTACTGCTGCTGAAACAAATGGAGAAAGAAAAGTAGATTCAAAGACAGACCCTGCTTCCAAGGAGTTTCAGTGTGATGGGAGGTAGGAAAGTCAATTCCTACACAGCTATGAGTGCTATAGCAGTGACGAGCACAGGACACCAGGAGCCTTACCGAGGGCTCCGTCCTGGGCTGCCTTTGGAAGAATTGGAAAACAGGGTCAGGATGGAGAAGAGTTCTCCAGGTCGAGGAAGCCACAGGCACAGGGGCACAGTCAAGGAACTGTAGGGTTTCAGGATGGCTGGGGCGCAGGGTGGTGACACAAAAGGAGGCATGAAGTGCGGGGAGGGGGAGAGCCAGGGCTATCATATGCGACAGAGAGGTCACCCAGGATGGGAACTGAAAAGTGTTGGATTTAGCAACCTGGACATAAGGGCCTATTGCGAGAATAGTTTCAGCCATTTCAAGGAGTTATGTTGATATAAGCTAGATGGTGAGTAACTGGGAAGCAAGGAATAAGACATCCCAAGTGAACAGCTCACTCATTTAAGAAGATTGAAGTGAAAAGAAGGAGAGTGTCGATGTGTCATCTGGTAACGAGCGTCTAGATAATGGCACCATCCCAGAGTGGGGTTGGGTTATTCGGTTTTTTTTTTCCTCTTACGGTAGAAATTTTGAGCTTAGTTATAGGCTTGAGGGGAAGAACTAGAAGTGAGGGAGAGCTTGAAAATATAGGGGGGAGGAGATAAGTGATGGAGTAAGGATTCTGGGAAGCTGGTGAGGGATGGGCACTTGTAGGGTTGGGAACATGTAAAGTTTAGCTTTGGATAGGAGGAAAGAGAGACAGATGGGTAGAAATAGAGATAAGATTGTAACAGTGGGCTTAGGAAGACTGAAGGGAAGGCGTTCTTTTCTGATTGCCTTTATTTTCTCTTGGAATAATGATGAGGTCTGCTGCTGAGAGCAGCTGTAGACCCAGCAAGAGATAAATGGAATCAACTTAATTCCTACAGTGGCTTGATATTTTTCTGGGCAGGAGCAAAAAAGTAGACGGATTAATCCAGAGTGGGGTCTTGCAGTGTGGATACAGCTGAGGACAAGTGGACAAGGCAATTAGCAAGGATGAAGTGACAGGCCATGAGTCTGGACTGAATAATGCAGGAAGTAGAATGAGGCTTTGGTTGATAGATCAGGAAGAAATGTACTGAAGGAAGAAGGCAAGGAGCAGGTATAAAGAGAAGAAAGGGCTGGGCACAGTGGCTCATACCTGGAATCCCTGCACTTTGGGAGGCTGAGGCAGGTGGGTCATCTGAGGTCAGGAGTTCAAGACCAACCCTGTCAACATGATGAAACCCTGTCTGTACTAAAAAGCAAAAAATTATCTGGGCATGGTGGTGGGTGCCTATAATCATAGCTACACTCGAGGCCTGAGGCAGGAGAATCACTTGAACCTGGGAGGCAAAGGTTGCAGTGAGCTGAGATCGTGCCACTGTACTCCAGCCTGGGCAACAAGAGTGAAACTCCGTCTCAAAAATAAATACATAAATAAACATTAAAAAAAATATAAGAGAAGACAGGAATGAGAGTATGAGAAGGACCAAAACTGTTGTCAGGAAGTAGGACATTAGAGTTTACACCTTCCAGGCTGGAGCAAATCTTCGTGGTGAGAAAGTCCAAGGTGTGGTCTTGGCTGTGAGTAGCTAATTGGAGTGGAGTGAATAGCCCTGGAGTTGAAGGTATCAGGGTATTGTAAGGTTAGGACATTGGACAGATAGTTCATTCATATTAGTGCTGAAATCACACAGAATGAGAGGAAGATATGGGAGCGAGAAGAAGCTGCTGAACTGGGAGCTGAGGTCCTTGATGAGTGGAGAGGACTGACCTTCACTCATCAAGTGGAGAGCAGGTTGGTGGGTGACAGAGACAAGAGAAGAAGAAGCTGATTGGCTGAAGGCAGAAACAGTTTTTGCTGAGATGGAGGCATAATTGTGCCTTCTACATTTATTGAACTAAATTGAACCAAAGTGCTATGTTAGTCCCAGGAAATGCCAGAGTCGGTACCAGCTGCCATTTTCTAGAAAAATCCCAGAACAGACATTAAAGTCAGCACTGAAAGAGCATTGTCTACCTAGAAAGAGCTGTCAAGTCAAGATGAGACCCAGAGAAGAGAGGTCAGCAGGTGGACTAGGGGGCCATTACTCTGGGCTCCACCAGGCCCGTATCTTGCCCTGACAATTTCAGTCTTCCTATCCCCCTCTGGGGAACCGTCAGTGTCAGCTCTCTGCCCCATGACACATCCTGGCAGGAAAAGTCAGCCAGCCATCTTGGGCTGGCATCATTCCCAGGAGAAGCCAGAGCAGAGGCTTTGAGAGATGGAGCTGCAGGAAGCACATTTCAGCGCCCTTCTCCACGGAAGAGCAAGGGCTTATTAGCCAAAACGATCATCTTCCCAGGCCTGTGCTCAGACCAACTTAAAAATCACCTGGGCTGTCTCTCCACCCTTTCAACCAGGAGTACAAGTTGCTTCCTGCTCAGACAGAACCCACCCTAACCTCAGCCCTTCTGGAGCATGGGCACCACTCACACATCGCTTCTGCCTGTGAGCGATGTGAATACACACAGGGCGCACCTCCAGGGCGCTGCCGTCGCTTGTTCTTCAGTCTCCTTTGCAGATTCTTTCTCATTAACTTGACCTCTGAAATTTGGAGTGCCCCAGTTCTCAGCCCTTCGTCTCTGTCTCCTCCCCACCTACACTCATTTCCTTTGTGATCTCAAACAGCCTCAGGGCTGTAATGCCGTCTAATCACCGAAAAATACCAATGCGTACCAATGTGTATCTCTTCTCCGTGGTCTTCTATTTGGCTGGCGAAAATGTAAATGCGGTTTTTGCCACTGCTTTTTTTTTGAGATGGAGTTTTGCTCTTGTTGCCCAGGCTGGAGTGCAATGGTACAATCTTGGCTCACTGCAACTTCCACCTCCCGGGTTCAAGCGATTCTCCTGCCTCAACCTCCTGAGTAGCTACGATTACAGGCATGCGCCATCACGCCTGGCTAATTTTGTATTTTTAGTAAAGATGGGGTTTCTCCATGTTGGTCAGGCTGGTCTTGAACTCCTGACCTCAGGCAAAACACCCACCTAGGCCTCCCAAAGTGCTGGGATTACAGGTGTGAGCCACTGTGCCGAGCCTTGTCATTGCTTTTAATGGCAAAAACCGCAATTACATTTGCACCAACCTAATAGTCTTATACATCCATGCACCTTGCCGGCATCTCTGCTTGGCTATCTCATAGGCATCTCCAACGTAGCATGCTCAAAACTGAAGGTCTGATCCCCTAACTCCTTGCCACACGTGCTCTACCCACAGTCTACCACCATCTCGGTCAATGGGAAGGAGCTTTGTCCTTCCAGCTGCGCAGGCCACATCCCTTGGAATCATCCTGACTCCTCTTCCTCTAAGCCCAATTACAGTCTATCAGCAAATCCTGTCAGTTCTACCTTCAAAAGGTACCCAGAATCTTACTATTTCTCGCTGTTTCTCCACCTGACATCCTGAACCAAGCCATCATCATGTCTTGCTTGGAGATTATTACAGTAGCCTCCTAACTAGAATCGGCTGCACCCCTATTTCAAACAGCAGCCAGAGTGATCCTCTAAATAACATGACGTCTTGAAGATCATGTCACTTCTGCACTCAAAACCAACCAACCATTTTCGGTATCATTTGGAATAAAAGCAAAATGCCTTCCAATGGCTGGGAATGACCTGGCCTCCCTCCACCCTCCATCCTCATCCCCTCCTAGTCCCTCCCTCATTCACCTTACCAGCCTCCTTGTCACTTCTCAAACATTTTTTTTTTTTTTTTTTTGAGACAGAGTTTCGCTCTTGTTACCCAGGCTGGAGTGCAATGGCACGATCTCGGCTCACCGCAACCTCTGCCTCCCGGGTTCAGGCAATTCTCCTGCCTCAGCCTCCTGAGTAGCTGGGATTACAGGCACGCGCCACCATGCCCAGCTAATTTTTTGTAGTTTTAGTAGAGACGGGGTTTCACCATGTTGACCAGGATGGTCTCGATCTGTTGACCTCGTGATCCACCCGCCTCGGCCTCCCACAGTGCTGGGATTACAGGCTTGAGCCACCGCGCCCGGCCTACTTCTCAAACATTTTAAGGATGCTCCCGCCTCCAGATCTTTGCACTTGCTATTTCCTCTGCCTAGAGCATGCTTCCCTGGTGTCCACATGATTTGCTGTCTCCTGTAATACAAGCCTTTGTTCAAATGTCATTCTTCTCACTGAGCCTCTGTAAAATACACCCCATGTAAGACAGCAGCATCCACGGTGGTCCTTTTGTTCTGTTTACTCTCTCCATTTCTCTCTATAGACTTATCTTCTGAGACCACATGCTTATGAGCTCCGTGAAGGGAGGGACATTCTGTCCTTGCCCACAGAGGGTCTTAATAAATATCTGTGGGACCAATGCAGTTCCATATACTTGGTTGTGGGGAAACCTGAGAATTCTGCCAACCTCTGGATGCTAGCACTAGAATGGCAGTTTTTATAATGGAACCTTCTCTTTCAAGCCCTTACAGAGGTTATGACTTTAATTAAGCAACTAGTCTGTCTGGGCCCTTGCATATTTACACGGCCATATCTCGAATGCTGGCAGAGATGGCTATTGCCTTCCTTTCCTTTGCTTCCTGGTTCTTGGAAGACAATCATCAGTGGCTAGTGGCCTCACCTGTAGGTGAGCATAACTATTAAACACCAGCCCTCAGCACAGATTGCTGTTGTAGTTATTCTTTTATAGCCCAAAGGAATATGTTACGATCTTCTTGTAACTCTGTGAGTCTCTTGGCCAAGTATGTTTAAATGACGTAGCAAATGTCTCAGTGTGAAGTTCCTACTGATCAGGTTTTCAGGAGACTTGAGTTCTGGTCCTAACTCTATTGTGGAATTGCCACAATTCTGGGTACTTCCTTGAATTCTCTAGTATCTTCGGTGGGGAAAATGTGTTTTTTTGGAGTAGATGGTCACTAAAACGCTTTCTTGATCTAAAATTGTGGCTTTCTCAGAACAGAAGAGCTCCTATTTATGAGTCACCAGAAACACATGATTATCTCTTTGGTTTTCCCATTACACACAAAAGCCTTTTTTTGTGACTTTTGTATCTGTCAGGGCTTTTTCATTTGTTAGGGGCAGAAACCCAGCTCAAACCAACTGAAGGAAATAAGGGGTTTATTGGCACCTATAGCTGGAATTTCAGGGGTGGAGACTCCCTGGCAAGCTGAATCCCAGGGCTCCCAGGATACAAGGAGGACCCAGTCTCACTCTGCCTTCTGGCTTCACTTTCTCCTGTGTTGGTTTCACTTTCAGGCAGGCTCTGTCCACATGAGGACCCCAGCAGCAGTGACACAACATCTGCCACCTTCAAATGCAAGAGAAAAAGGGCTTCCTCCTGATAATTTTGGGATCTTTAAAAAACAGTCTCATTGGTCTCGTCTGAGCCCTGTGTCCTTTCCTGAACCAGGGGAATGGAGAATTGTCCGATCTCTTGGCTGGATCTCTGTCACAGCCCAACCCTCAATGGAGTGACAGTAAAGGTGGGGCCAGCGTACCCAACCCACACAGGCTGAGAGCGGCAGAGGGTAGATGTCAAAAGGAAACCTGGGCTATTAGCAGAAGAAGGGAGAGTGGATGATGGGCAAGTAAAAATAATAATGGACATTTATTTCAGTCCTCATTGAGGTTCTTTTTTTTTTTTTTTTTTTTTTTTTTGAGACAGAGTCTTACTCTGTCGCCCAGGCTGCAGTGCAGTGGTGCGATCTCAGCTCACTGAAACCTCCACTTCCCAGATTCAAGAGATTCTTGTGCCAAAGCCATCTGAGTAGCTGGGATTACAGGCGTGTGCCACCAAATAATTTTTGTGTTTTTAGTACAGACAGGGTTTCACCATGTTGGCCAGGCTGGTCTCGAACTCCTGACCTTAAGTTATCCACCCACCTTGGCCTTCCAGAGTGTTGGGATTATAGGTGTAAGCCATCGCACCTGGCCCTGATTGAGTTATGATTTCTTGTAGGTATTGTATTAATTTCTCATGGCTACTGTAACAAATTACTACAAATTGGGTGGTTTAAAACAACTGAAATTTATACACTCACAGTTCAGGTGTGAAATCAAGGTGTCGGCAGGGCTACACTCGCTCTGGAAGCTCTAGGGGGAAATGTACTCTTTGCCTCGTTGAGTTTTGGTGGTTGCCAACATTCCCTGACTCCTGGCCACATCACTCCAATATCTGTTTTCATGGTCACGTGACTTCCTCCTCGTCTATTAAATTTCTTATGTCTCTCTTATGAGGACATTTATCATTAGATTTAGTGCTCACCCCAGTAATCCAGGATGATTTTCTCATCTTAAGATTCTTACCTGTAGCTGCAAAGACCGTTTTCCAAATAAGGAAACATTAACAGATTCGAGGGATTTGACCCAGATAGTAACCCTGTCACTCCACTGAGGGTTGGGCTGTGACAGAGATCCGGCCGGAGGAGCTGTTTTTTTTCAGCTTACCACAGATATCAAACCAGAAATAGTAATGTTGAAGTGATTAAGACATCAGAATGTAATGGGGGTTCAGAATAATTTATATATATTACTGATATATTTTATCCAAATGCTTGGTTGCCTTTTAAAGAGATAAAAGAGGTCAGACGCAGTTGCTCACTGCTGTAACGCTAGCATTTTGGGAGGCTGAGGTGGGATCATCCCCTGAGTCCAGGAGTTCAAGGTCACAGTGAGTTATGATTATGCCACTGTATCACCTCACCTGGGTGACAAAATGAGATCCTGTTTCTAAGCAAATCAATAAATAAAAAGTTTTAAAGAGATAAAAAACATTTGCCGTGGGGAGAAAAGTAAACAGCTGAATTTCTGACTTAGTTGCCAGCCATGTATGATTTTCATTTTAATATGTCAACCCTCCTTCTCTCTTCTAGGTAATTGTTGAAACAGCAGCTGCTTTTATTTGGGTTTCTACTCTTTTTCTACATATCTTTAGTGCTTTTGCTAAAATGTCATTACCAGCAGTATCGATACTAATCATAATTGATAAATAACAAGTAGCATGTGAAAAGTCACTAGCAAGAATACACCACAGTTAGGAAAATATTTTCAAACCTGATTTCTTATTTCAAATGAGTAATAAACATTCAAAAGTCTGAGCCACTGGCCTTTTCTCATCTAGGTAAATGTCCCCAGGAACCCGGGGCTAGAGTAGACATTAAACAAGACAAAAACCTTGTGGAAAAAGAGATCAACAGGAGCTCAAAGAAGACAGTGGTGTGATACATGTTTCCAAGTAGATGTCGTCTGGTCCCCTGTTTCCGCCCACATTCAGCACCAACGGCTGCCCTTACTGGTTGCTCAGGTTGGACTGGGAGTGCACTGGTTGCTGGTATTTTCCCTTGAGGCATCTTGGCAGCAACACTGGCAGTTTATATTCTTGACCATCACAGGGGCTAGGCAGGTGGCTCTGTGCTTTGTCAGTGGTGTGAGTCCTGTAGGTGTTTCATACAGCTGGTGACTGGGGATTGCAGCCTGGCAGAGTCTGCTCCCTTGATCTGCCAACTTTTCCCATTTCAGGAATTAAGGGGCACCGAGACCTTCATTTGTGCTTCCCAGGTGCAGCTCTGCTTTATTGTCAAATGAAGCTTTCTTCACTAGAAATTTGTAGGCTCTGAGAAGAGAGAAAGAATTTGGACATTGCGGGCCTCTGCTTGTCTTCTGCTTCTGGAGAATGGACTCGCCCTAGATGTGGCACCCAGGCCAACATGGTGAAACCCCGTCTCTGCTGTATATGTTGGCAGAGTCAATTTCCAGTGTTGGAGTGTGACCGATGTAATGAAAAGAGCTCTGGCCTGAGACATTGGTGAGTGGATCCTTTTCAGCCACCACCTTTCTCAGTGACCTTGACCAGCCCCTTTCCCTTCTCTGTTCCTCACTTGCCATATTCAAAACAAGAGGATTGGACTAGATGTTCTCTGAGGCATCTCCTAGCTTTACCACATTATACCCTCCAGGCTGAGCATTTGGGACCCATGGGAAGGATCACTGGCGTTTCTTTTTCTAGGAAGATCTCCCCCCACATACCCTGATGATGCTGATGGTTATAGTCAGAGTGCCCCTAAATAAAGTCCAAAAGTACAGGATTGTGGTTAGAATTAAGAGTAGTTCCCAGTTATGATCATATCAAGCATTCATCAAATGTTAATTGGGCCGGGCATGGTGGCTCATGCCTGTAATCCCAGCACTTTGGAAGGCTGAGGCAGGTGGATCACTTGAGGTCAAGAGTTTGAGACCAGTCTGGTCACCATGGTGAAACCCCATGTCTACTAAAAACACAAAAAAATTAGCCAGATGTGGTAGTGAGTGCTTGTAGTCCCAGTCAGTCGGGAGGCTGAGGTGGGAGAATCACTTGAACCCGGGAGGTGGAGGTTGCAGTGAGCCGAGATCATGCCACTGTACTCCAGCCTGGGGGATAGAGCTAGACTCCGCCCCAAATAAAAAAAAAAAAAGTGTTACTTGGGTGCCGCAGGCAGCTTCCAGGGCTATAAAGATAGATAAGATGGAGTTCCTGCCCCAAGGAGCACACAGACCAATGGGGGAGACAGATGACTAAATAAAGGATTGCATTACAGTGTGCTAAGTGCATGACACATAGAGGAAGGACATCTAAATCTCTCTGGGGTAGTGTCAGGAATGGCTTCCTGGAGGAGGTGGCACATGGGTGCTCACTGAAGGGTTGAGTAGGGATTACCTATGTAGAATGGGGATCAAATCTACTAGAATGCTCACAAAAAGTATGTTCGTCCAACAGATACTTGCCAACTGTCATGGAACACATTGCTCCCTTTAAAGACAGGTGTCTCTCTCATTGTCTAATTATTCTCTTGGGTCTGGTACATAGAATGGAACAGTATGTACCTACATGGAGCCCCAGGGGCAGATTTGGAGTAAGCTGGGAAAGCCAAATGGACCCTAACATATTTTTCTTTTTTGAGACCAGGTCTCACTCTGTTTCCCAGGCTGGAGTGCAGTGGCAGGTTCACAGCTCACTGCAGCCTCTACTTCCCAGGCTCAAAATGATCCTCCTGACAGTGTTCTGAGTTGCTGGGACTGCAGGCTCATGCCACCACGTCAAGCTAATTAATTTTTTTTTTTTTTTTGGGACGGGGTCTTGCCCAGTCACCCAGGCTGGAGTATAGTGGCACAATCCTGCTCACCTCAACCTCCTGGGTCCAGGCAATCCTCCCACCTCAGTCTCCCAAGTGTGGTACCACCATGCCCAGCTAATTTTTTTAATTTTTTGTAGAGTCAGGGTCCTGCTGTGTTGCCCAGACTGGTCCTGAACTGGGTGCTAGCCATCTGCCCACCTTGGCCTCTCAAAGCGCTGGAATTATACGAGTGAGCCACCATGCCCAGCCCCCCTCCCTTTCTTCAAACATCTGGTTATCTGTAGCAAGCCTAAGAGAAAATATATCTTGTTTTTAGAAGCACCCAGAGGAAGTTTAAAATAGAAGGCTTTCCTCAGTTATTTCATAACTTAAGCAATGTGTACACTAGAACCTAAACCTGAAAATTTAATAAAGGCAAATAACACACGAAAAAAAAAAAACCCAGGCAACATTAAGTAAAAGTAATTATTACAGGATTTTGGAGGAGCTTTTTGAGTTATTTTTCTTTATACCTCAATAGACTATAAACCCAAAAACATTTTAGGCAGTTTACACAAATACATTATTACAATGGTATAAAAGTAAATAACAGGAAGTCCATGAAGTGATAGTGAAAGTGGGGAAGAAGAATAAAACCAGGAATTTTTTTAATTAAAAACAAAAAATTCTTGTCAAAGTATTTATGCAGATGCTTATTGTTGGATAGTATATGATATGGTGGGAAATTTCCCACTGGCTTTCCCGGTGGGGTAAGGCCACCAGATTTAAAAATCAGACAAACCTGGGATTGAATCTGTTGCTGCCATTTCTGAGCCGTGAACTTAAGTTTCAGTATCCTGATCTGTAAAGTAGGGATGATATCCACTCCATGGGTTGGGTGGGAGTTAAATGTAAGTGATACACTAAAAGCACCTAGCATGGTATCTGACAGAATAAGCACACAATATTTTGTAGCTGTAAGTAAATGCATGCAATCATGAATTTAAGTCATTTCCTAATAGAGGCCTCATGGTAAACACTTATAGAGGCCACAATTTGGCATGTGGCCAAATTGTCATTTGCTGAAAGCTTATACTAAAGACCAGCTGTATACTTCCTCGATGATCTGGCTTCCTCTGAGAATAAAGTTTAAAATATCTAGAAGAACTGATGGACTACGTATTTTAACAGTAATTTCCAGAGGCCTGGCAAGGTGGCTTATGCCCGTAATCCCAGTACTTTGGAAGGCCGAAGTGGGTGAATCACTGGAGTCTAGGAGTTCAAGACCAGCCTGGGCAACATGGTGAAACCCTGCCTCTACTAAAAATACAGAAAATGAGCTGGGTGTGGTCGTGCATACGTGCAATCAGGATCTCTTGAGCCTGGGAGGTAGAGGTTACAATGAGCCGTGATCGCACCACTGTACCTCAGCCTGGGCAAAAAAGTGAGACCCTGTTTCAAAAAAATTAAGTAAGCAATTTCCATGAGTTTTTGATAAAGAATTGGCTACCCCAGTGATCAAAAACCTGAAGGTCTTTGTGATGTGTGAACCAAATGAAGGACAGGGCTGAGAGGTTCTTTAAGGAATGAAGGTTCCCCCAAAATGGCCACCCCATATACCTATGGGGAAAAAGGTGTTTGACAGAGCCAAATTCTTCCTCATAAAAAGCATTTCCATTCTAACATATAGACATAATTGAGGCTCCAAAATAACTGTATCTTCTCTGCAATTCCTTTAACATGGGAAAATTTTAAGGTAAATGTTACCAACAGCCCATTAGTACATTCATCAGGGAAAACATGTTAATGAAGGACCCATGGGGCATCTTATTGTAAGCAATTTCACTCCTTGGTGAATCTTCTATAAGTTAGTTGCAAAACGGGCCTGCAGGTCAATGAATAATATGATAAAATTGGTGGCAGATATCTTCCAAAATGATAATTGTCAATTTTACCATAGTTCACTTAGCAGGCCCGTCATAGTTTAGAATACTTATCTTTCTGTTGTCTATGATAGGGGTGTATGCATCTAAATTACCCAAGACTGGTTTCAAGTCATTCACATGCAAACTAAAAGGAAGTGAGGTTCGAATTCAGAGTTTGAAGACTTCAAAAAACTAAGGATATTCTAATTCTAATATAATACTCTATGAGAACCATTCTATAGACAAGCACGTAAGAAAAATCTATTTCTTTTTAAATTATGTGCAAATTATCTTCTTAGTGATAGCACTTCATTTATCCGTGGAAATGGCCACTAGGAGACCAGGTAATTGGTGCAAAATTAAGCTAATGCTAATGGTAAAAGAAGTGAAGCACTATAAAGTGAAAATCAGAAGAATGTAGACCTTAATTGGATTAGAGGATAGGGGAGAAAGGAGGGAAAGAAAAATCATTTTTATCCTCTGAAATGTTCACAACTGGAAGAACAGTATTACCATTCATGTTAAATAAAAAGGGAAAGCAACAATAATGTGTAGGGGCTGGAGAATTCTGCAGCCAAATGGGAGGCCTGACAGGCAGGGGCAAAACAGGCAACTAAGTAAGATGGAGTTTTGGGAGTCAGAGCATAAATAATGAAGTCATATTGCGTTCCTTTTTTTCCCATGTTTTATTATTTTTTTATTCTGCACCAATTACCTGGTATCCTAGTGGCCATTTCCACAGAGAAATGAAGTGCTAACACGAAGAAGATAATTTGCACATAATTTTAAAAAGAAAGATTTTTCTTACATGCTGGTCTATAGAATGGTTCTGATAGAGTACTGTATCAGAATTAGAATATCCTTGGTTATTCTAAGTCTTCAAACTGAATTCCAGCCTTACTTCCTTTTAGTTGGTATGTGAATGACTTGAAACCAGTTTTGGATAATTTAGATGCATACACCCCTATCATGCATACATACAACAGTGAACACCCACATACCCACCACCTATTTTAGCGTTTTCTTTTTCTAATTACAAAGGTAATGCATTTTCTCTGTAAAAAGGAGAAAAAGGAAAGCACTACAAGAGAAAAAGAAAAAAATCAATTGTCACCTCACCATCTAGTATATATATTGTTAAAAGAAAAATTTTAGACAAAATAAATATGTTGATGTTCATCTAAGCAAAGAATGATTCATGAAGCAAGAGCATTTGGAGCCAGAAGAGGTTCAGAGAACTCCAAGTAGTATCATTAGCAGTGAGCTTTTATAAGCTGAATACAGAAGCAGAGTAGAGAAATAATCTGATTGGCTACAGCTAGATGTTTTCCTTATTGAGGTGTGGTGTGATGAGGCATTTGCCTTATTTGGGTACGGTCTGATGAGAAGTCCCTAACCGTATAACCAATTGGTTGGTTGGCTGTTTGTGATTGGNTTTTTTTTTGGGACGGGGTCTTGCTATGTTGCCTAAGCTGGCCAACTTTGATATAGACCCTGAGCTGGCAGAACTGTGGGCACCAGCAATACCATTGTTTTGGTGTACCAGTATGAAATGCTTGCATCCGCATTCTGTACACATAACACATTCCCTTTTTTCTCTATTTTTCTTCGTTTTCCCTTTTCTATTTCTGGTGCAAGTTAGGGGGAACGGAAAGGAGGGACACAAATGATGTTGGTTTCTGAGTATTTCTAAGGTCTCCCTGTGATTCTACTTAGTCATGGCAAGCTTCTTAGAGGAGGTGCTGGGAAAGAAAGGTTAAAAACTAGCTCGACTAATCAGACTGGCATCCGAGCTAGAAGAGGCTCCCGGGGCCCCTCGCTGCTCACAGCCCCGCCACGCTCCCTTGCCTTTGACCTTTGTTCCTCTGCTAACCTCCCACCAAGTAGAACCAGGTTTGATCACTTCCCCCTTTCCGTTCAGTGGCTGGGCAAGTCCATGAGGCTCCCGATTCAAAGCACTTTCAGTCGGACTGGTTCCCTGCGCGGGGCGCCTGGACTGGGGACTTGGGGCTGCCGCGAGTTCCCGGGGCTGTGAATTACCTTCCGAGGCGGCGGCGCGGCTCCGCCCCCGGCCCCGCCGGTGGTTCAAGTGCGAGATCAGAGCTGGGAGCGGAGAGGCAACACCCTTGCTCGCACTGCAACCTGCTCCCTTCGGGGAGGGATCTTCCCCGCTCCAGCGTCTTCTCGCCGGGCTCCGCCAGGCTGGCGGGCAGCAGAGCCAGGAGGAGCGGAGACCCAGCGCTGCCCGTTAACAGTCCCGGCAGGAGGGGCATCGTAATTACTCACCGCGCTGATTGCCCGTCATTAAAGTTCGGGAAACGGTCCGAAGAGGAGCTCCCAGTCGAGGAGGAGGAGGCAGGTGGCGTCTGGGGCTCCCGGCCGGCCAGGGTTAAGCGCTTGCCTGCTCCGTGCCGCCCGGCTTGCGGCCAGCGCGTCTTCGGTGGGAGGCCAGCCACTACCAGGGACCCGGGAGCAACGCCGCCAGCCCGGCCGGACCCCCTCCCCCATCACGGCCTCTAGGAGTGCGCAGCAAGTGGGGGTTCCCAGGTACCAAGCCCCTTGCCCAGCCCGCGCCTGGGGGCACAGAGAGCCAGAGGGGCTGCAGGGACACCGAGATGGCCGATGAGATTGACTGGCTGGACCTGCCCGGCCGGTGGGCCTACGGAGTTGACCGCGGTGGGAGAATCTTCTTCATCAAGTATGTTGGTCTCGCTCTTCTTTTTATTTCAATTTTTTTCTTTTAAGTTGTCCAACTTGAAAAGTGGCAGGGCTGGGGGCAGGCTGGAGAAGGTGGGTGAAGCGGTGGCTGGAACAGCGGGCATGACTAATAAGTTTATCACTATGCCTGTTTGAATGTGTCTCCCGCCTTTTCCTCAATGGGTCAAAGTCCAGCAAAGGCTTGGAAAGGCAGGGCAGGGCAGGGGAGGTGCTGCCCTTTCTCCCTCTCCCCGTGGTCACATGAGAGGCCTCCAGGAGAATGACTAGACCAGTGCCCAGCCTGGAGTTTTTTCAGCTCCTTCCCTGAAGGGACTGGAGGTAGGTCTTTTATTTCCCCCCAGTCTTTCCTACGGGAAGACTTGGGGTAAGTGACAACATACCAGGAGATCCTGCCTCTACCACCCGGTTCCTGGCAACCCTCACCCCAGACTCAGCTTGCCCAGGATAGCAGTCCCTTTCCTGTCCTGCTTCTTTATGGGGCTGTGGTCAAGAGGGAGGGGGAAGATGCCCATTATATGTTTAGCATTCTTGAGAGAGAGCGCCTTTGCTACTCTCAGTCATATATTAGCACTGGTATATTAATTCCATAAACCAAAATGGCTCTGGCATAATCTCATTATAACAAAGTGGCCCTGCTGGCTTTCTTGGCTCGCTTCTGCTGTAGTCATCTTTTGCCAGGATAGACATCTCCCAGAAATATAGCAAGTCCAGAAGCACAGCGTCTTGGACTGTTACCCACACTTGACGAGCTTTTCCTTCCTCAAGATAGCCACTCACAAAACATCAGAGCTGGAAGGAATCTTAGACGCAACCCCTTCATTTGTCAGATGGGGAACCGAGGTCCAGGGAGATTGAAAGTACCGGTCTAAGAGACGAGCACTTGTTAATCAGAGCTCAGACTCAGCCCAGCAGCTGCTGACTTAGTGCACTGCTTCCCTGTGTACCAGACTGCCTTTGCAGGGGCTCAGAGAGGCAGTGGTGTCTCCTTGGTGTTTCTAAGTTTTCACATTTGCTTTAGGCCTTTCTTCTGTAATTATCACCACCATGATCATAATTGATGTTGTAATTATATTAACTTAGAAATTAACTCCACTAAAGTTCTTGACCCTAAGTCAGATTCTTAAATAACAGAATTTCTGCAATATTAAAACGGCAGTGGCTTGAGACTTTAGAGTTTACAAGACTCACACAAGAAACTTATTTAAAAGGTGGATTCCTGAGCCCTACCTCAGGAGATTCCTATTCAGAGGATCTGGGGGAGGGCCTTAGAATGTGAATTGCCACGAGCCCCTCAGGTATACTGAGGAAGTGGTTCATTCTCTTGTTTCTTCCCAATCTCTTACCGTCCAGCTTCTTTTTGTCTTTCATTCGACAAACATCTATTGGGCATCCACTATTTGCTGCAGTGCTTGGCACTGGAGATAAAAAACACCCTTTAAGGTAACAGGGAGAAAACATAAATCAATACTTAGGAAATAATATGGTATTTATTCTTAATCTTGAGGCATTTTCATGATGCTATAAGAAGGAAAGAACTAATGGTCTCCAGGGAGTTCAGCGAGGGCTTCCTGGAGGAGGAAGCATTTGAGTTGATTCTGGAGGAGAGACAAGAGTGAAAGAAGCCTTGGAAATAGAGGCCTGGGGAAAGAAAGACACCAATAAGTGCTGGGGCACAGGTAACCTAGAGCACTCGGAGAGGTTCGGTGGAGATGGAGTGGAGCTCCTGGGATACTGTAGAGGACCAGGCAGAAAAAGTAGGAAGAGGCAGCTTGAGAGAGCCCTTATGTGCTAGGCTTAGGGGTCTGGACTCCATCCTGTAGGCGATGGGAAGCCAAAGGAGATTTCAAACCCGGGCCTGCCATCCTCAGATCTGCGTTTAGAGCCATCTCCCTGGCAGCTGCACGGACGATGATTTGAGGGCCGAGCGAGAGGCAGGAGGAGAAACTTGAGGTATGGAAAGCAGTTAGGAAACAATTGCAAAAGTCCCGGAGACAGCCGATGGGGCCCGAATTAAAACGGTGAGAAGTGAAGGGGAGGGAGAGATGGGAGAAATCTTCAGGAACCAAATCAGGAGTGTTCATCGAATGCTTAAATTCCGGGGAGGGGAGATGAAGGGAAGAATCAAAGCTAAAGCTTAGAATTTCTAGCTTGAGTTGGACAGAGATCAGGAGCGTGGTAAGAGGAGCACATTTTAGGGGAGCAGAGGTTTAATGCGGAAACACTGAAGTTGAGGTCCCCGGGGGACATTCAGGGCGTGCTAACAGACATCTGGATATACAGGATGAAGTTTGAAGAGACAGGCCTGGGCTGGAAGGAGTCACCCTGTGGGGGTAGAACCACCCAGAAGAGTGTAAGGGAAAAGACAGGAGGACCTCCAGGCAGAAGAGCGGCCAGGGTGGAAAGTAAGACCGAGGGGTGGCAGAGGTGAGTGGCACCAGGACCAGAGGAGGAATGCCGCCCCAAGGCAAGGAAGAGGGATGCTAAGAAGAACAGAAGGAAGGAAATCAGCAGTACTGGGTACAGCAGAAAGGCCAAAGGCTAAGAATGTCTACTGGATTCAGGAGTGAGGGAGGCCTTTAAGGACGTCTAGGAAAGTGGTTTCGGGAGAGGGCCGAGAACAGAAACCAGATTGCAGTGGACTGGCGAATGAAAGGCCAGGAAGTGGGGAAAGCTAGGAGGGACTGGTGTCCAGCGTTCGGTCAGGAGTGAGGAGTGGGAGACAGGAAGCTGCCAGGTGCCATGGCATTGAGAGGGAGGCAGAGTGCTGAGACTACAGAAGACGTGGACAGGGGAGGAGGGAAAAGGGATGGGCCACGTAAAGGGAGAGGAGGTAAAGACGCAAGGCTGGGATGCTCAATAGATGGAGGTTCGATAAAAGACGGAGGCGGAATAACCCAGGCAGAGAGATTAGCCTTAAAGGGGAGAGAGGGCTGCCTCTTCTCTGGTGGAACACGAGTATTAAAGGATGGGTGAGAATCTAGGTACATTTTGGGGGCGAGGTGATTGGGTGCGTTGGGAAAGCTCCCACTTAATCATTTCTATTTTTTCTTCAATTAAGAGATGAGATCCTCTGTGCGGGAGAGGGGCTGGGTAGCAGAGGCAGGCCTGGATCTTGAGGTTAGCAGGAAAACCTTGGAGCTCTCTGCAGGGGGCCACTGACTGGGGACCTTGAAGAAGATTCTAGGTGGTGCTCAGGGCTCAGCTAAGCTGAAGGCTGGATTTGCAGTGACCCCAGTTCTCCCAGGCAGTTTCCCCATCAGCTCAGTGCTGGAGTAGAGACAGCCTGTGACTGCATTGTCCCAGGTGGGGGGCAAACAAGGGGAGCAAGATGGTACAAGGACAAGGGGAAGAGGAAGTCGAGGGTTGTGGTGGGATGCCAGGGGTGGGATGGTGTTGTCCGTGATATCCCATGCGGTGGAGATAGATGGGAAGTCTGAGGGGGCCGACAGTGTGTGCGGAGGGTAGAGTCAGGGGCTGGAAAGTCTCAGGAGAGAAGTAAAGGAGGCGAAGGCACTGGCTGACTTTCTCCCCAGATCCTTCCATTTTTCTTTCCAGGAACACGTGCACTTTATTGAACGCCATTGTAGAAAAGTGTGTGAGGATAAAGGGCTGATCCAGGACTCGGCTCGGGGGCGGGGCAAGGAATGGAAGGTGGGGTATGTCGGAAACAGGTCACGGGCAGGGCCCCTGGCCTGGATGATTCCTCTCGATCTATTGTTAGACTTGCAAGACCAGTACTGGGATGATGATAAGCAGAATGGTCATAACGATGCCCAGAATCAGGGCCCAGATGTTCAGGCACTTGGCGGTGGAGGCATCAGCCTGGGCCCCGGTCAGGTCACCAACCATCTTCCTGACTCTAGACTTCACGGAGTAGGCGAACGCTATGAAGCCTAGGCAGCAGGAGTTCATGAAGAGGGTGTTGAACATGGAGGTCTTGCTGCAGATGTGGATCATGGTGGATGATGGGGGAGCAGGGTTGTGGGGCGCCCCCAGCACATCCACCTCACGTTCCTCCTTCAGCATCTCATAGTTGGGGGGACAGTCAGTGTTGGCGGGAGTGAAGGTTTGGACAGCGTGGTTCATGGTGTCCAGGGAAGACCAGCCATTGCTGGGTTGCTGGCATGGTTCTCAGTGGGCCCTGCCTTTCCCCACTAGTTTCGATTTCTCAGCCATTTCCTTTCCCTGGCATTTGTCCCACCCTTCCTTTTTATTGGCTTCCTCTTCCACTGCCTCCCAGGACCAAAGCCAAGACCAGAGACCCAGTATTTAGAGTCTTCTTCAATGGTGCCAAAGCTCAGAGGCCACTAGAGCAGTGACTTTGTTTTTTTCTCTGCTTGTCAGAGGAGTAGGTTAGCTGGGTGATCTCTTCCTGTAGCAGGTGTCCAACCTTAGGGAGGATCAGTAGAGTCAATAGAAAAAGAAGCCTATGTTCATACCAACACTAGTACACAAATGTTCATAGTAGCTTTATGGGTAATGGCCCCGAACTGAAAACAACCCGTAAGTTTGGCAACAGGTGAATGGATGACCACACTGCAGTGTTTCCTACAATGGAATACTATTCAGCAATCAAACGGAATGAAGGATGGCCACATGGCACAGACGGAAAAAAGCATGGAAGTCAGGGTGCTGTGGTTTACAGTGTAATCCCAGTGCTTTGGGAGGCTGAGGCAGGAGGATCACTTGAGATCAGGAGTTTGCAACCAACCTGGGCAACATAGCAAAACCTTGTCTCTACAAAAAAGTAGCCAGAGGCCAGGTGAGGTGGTTCACACCTGTAATCCTAGCACTTTGGGAGGCTGAGGCAGGTGGATCACTTGAGGTCAGAAGTTCGAGACTAGCCTGGGCAACATGGTGAAACCCCGTCTCTACTAAAAATATAAGAGAAATTAGCCAGGTGTCGTGGTGCATGCCTGTAATTCTAGCTACCCAGGAGGCTGAGGTGGGAGGATTGCTTGAACCCGGGAGACAGGTTGCTGTGAGCCAAGATCGTACCACTCCAGCTTGGGTGACACAGCGAGACACCATATTAAAAAAAAAAAAAAAAAAGGCAGACATGGTGGTGTTTGTCTATAGTCCTAGCTACCCAGGAGGGAGGAATGCTTGAGCCCAGAAGTTTGAGGGGGCAAATGAGCTATGACATGACTGTGTCACTGCACTCCAGCCTGGGTGGCAAAGTGAGACTCTCAAAAAAAAAAAAAAAATTCAGGCAATCTAGTTTGTATGATTCTATTTATATGAAACTCTAGAAAATGCAACTAATCTATAGTAACAGAAAACAAATCAGTTGTTGTCGGGGAGAGGGGTGAGGATAGAAAGAGCTGGGGGTGGGGTTGGGAAGGAGGAATTGCAAAGGGTCACAGAGAAAGTTTGGGAATTCATTATCTTGATTTTGGTGTCAGATTCACAAGTATATAGATAAGTCAAAGCTATTACATTGTAAATAAACTGTATAGGGAGTTTATTCAATATCTCACTTTAATAAAAATTTAGTGGAGTCTTTTATTTAATTTTTATTTTTTAGTGGAGTGTTTCTTAGTGGAGTTTATTCTACTTCCTTTATACCTTAAAGACATTGAGCAGAGTCTTGTCCTGGGCTCCAAGACCCCATCCTAAAGCCTGGGTGACCCAGGTGATCTGAGAGTCCCTTCCTCCACATACCGAGGTAGCCAAGACAGTCAGGTGCTTCCTGCTGGGCCACACCTGGCTCTGGAAAAGTCTGTGTCACTTTGCCGGTGGGGATTGAAAAATGATGGCTTCACCTGCCATCAAATCTAGAGCTCAGAGGGTCTGTGTTGCTGGGGAGTCCACCTTGCTGTGTGCATCGGAGTTTTGTCGGGGACAGTTCTAGGTCTGAGTCCTGTCTTCATCACTTATTGGTTTTGACTTTGGGCAAATTTCTTAACTTCTCTGAACCTCAGATTCATAATCTGTAAAATTCCTAGTGTAAGAGAATGTCACGAATGAAAAATAAATAGCATTGTTGACACACAAGGACCATGGATTCATGCAGCCTCTTCCTTTTCTTATCCATTAGAGAAGCTGTCAGTTAAGGACCTCCCTTGTTCTTCCACCTGACTTTAGCAATCATCTTTAACGTTGCCTCTGCAGTGAAGCCTTCATGCTTCCCCTTCCTTAACCTCATGCCAGGTAGCACTCCTTTCTTTGTGATGGTATCACACTTTCTACGCATAGCTGCAATAGGGATTCTAGTATCATATTGTATTGCAGGTATCTTTTTCTGCATCTGTTTCCCAGTGGGTTGTAGATTCTTTGAGGTTAGGGATTATTATTCATCTTGGGATCCTCAGAGTGTACTCAGTAAATAATACTCTGTGAATGTGAACGAATGAACGGCTTTGTGGACACGCCCATCTCGTGTGACTGGGATTGGGTAGACAGTGTGAATGTCAGTTTGGAGATGACTGCCCCACCCTGAAAAGCCTCCTTGTATCTGACACTTTCTTACTGATTTTTCTGTAGTGATGAGGAAAAGTCAACCAGCTGGGTGCACCCTGGAACAAAGTCACCCATCCAGAGTGGACATCCCTCCTGCCCAGGTAAGGAGCCGGTCTGTCCCTGCCTTGGCAATTGAGGAGGATGCCGTAGCTTGAGGTGGCAGCCGGAATCCTGTGCCCCAACTTTGCTTCTGACTTTTCCCTTTCTCCATGGATGGACTCAGCTTAGCATTTGGACTGCCATCTGGGGGAGATTGCAGGCTGGTCGGAGCTCCCACCAGGGGCTCTCCAAGCTTCCACCTCCACAATTAGTGTCTGGGACAGAACTTTGAGGACAGAGATTTTACTCCTCTTTCATCCCTCTGCCCGTCAGAAAATCCCCTGTCTCAAGGGCTCTTGAACTGGCAGAAGCCAGCCCCCAGTGCTGCACTCTATAACTTTATGTCATGACAGAAGTGTTCTCTATCTGCTCTGCCCAATACAGTTTCCATGAGCCACATGTGGCAATGAACTGAAATGTTACAAGCATCACTGAGGGCTTGGATTTTTTTTTTTTTTTTTTGAGGCAGAGTCTCACTCTGTCGCATAGGCTGGAGTGCAGTGGCATGATCTCAGCTCACTGCAACCTCTGCCTCCCACGTCCAAGAGATTCTCGTGCCTCAGTTTACCAAATAGCTGGGATTACAGGTGTGCACCACCATGCCCAGCTAATTTTTTTTTGAGACGGAGTTTCGCTCTTGTTACCCAGGCTGGAGTGCAATGGCGCGATCTCGGCTCACCGCAACCTCCGCTTCCTGGGTTCAGGCAATTCTCCTGCCTCAGCCTCCTGAATAGCTGGGATTACAGGCACGCGCCACCATGCCCAGCTAATTTTTTGTATTTTTAGTAGAGACGGGGTTTCACCATGTTGACCAGGATGGTCTCAATCTCTTGACCTTGTGATCCACCCTCCTCGGCCTCCAAAAGTGCTGGGATTATAGGCTTGAGCCACCGCGCCCGGCCCACCCAGCTAATTTTTTTATTTTTAGTAGAGTTGGGGTTTTGCTGTGTTGGCCAGGCTGGTCTCAAATTCCTGACCTTAGGTGATCCACCCACCTTGGCTTCCCAAAGTGCTGGGATTACAGGTGTGAGCCACTGCACCCAGCTGGAGTTTTAATCCTAATTAATTTAAATGTAAAGGGACCCATGTAGCTAGTGGGAGCACCTTCCCACTGGGAGAAACATGACAGGAGACAAGGCTGACATTAATTGCTGATTATGGAGAAAACATCACTGCTAGCCCTCAGGGCTAGTGGGAAAGGTCAGCAATAAAGGAGCAACCAAAGAAAAAGACTTCAGTTTCAGTTGCTGAGGTGGAGACACCCAGTCACAAGGCCTGGGTGTTTTAAGTGGACAGCTGTTCACCAACCTCATGACACCACCACAGGCCAGTAAGAAGGGGTGTGAGTCACAGTGTGGGGAGTTCCGCCACCCCTCTCGCCTTCCAGCCCTTCAATGGACCGGACACCAGGTGCCTGCTTCCAGGGCCTCCATCACTCATGGGCACAGCTGGCACTGCTGGACACAGGATGAAGCCTTTGAGTTGTTCAGGGTCCTTTTCTTTTTAGCTTCTGAGTTGGGATCATTGCATTTTTAAAGCTGGAAGAGACTTCAGGGATCATCGAGTTCAACTCTTCATTTTATGGCAGAAAAATTGAAGAGCAGAGAGGAAGTACCTGGCTCAAGGCCGCTTGGCTAATAAGCAAAGTGGTGTCATGGTTAAAGGCATACATTTTGGAGGCAGAGAGATCTGAGCTCAGTCTTGGCTCTGTTTCTATCAGCGTGGTCTTGCGCAAGGGGTTTGCACCTTTCTGGACTTAGCTTCTTCATCTTTATGATGGGGAGAGGATCATGAACCTCGAAAAAGTAGTAGCAAGGATTGCACCACAGAGCTGGCTCCCAAGACGGAGGTAGCTGCTGCTGTCGTTGTCACCAGCGTATTTCCAACTTGCGCGGTCTCCTGACTCTAAGGCAAGCGCTGTTTTCTTCTACCAGGTTGGCGGTGGTGTCAGCTTCAGTGTTTCAGCTGTTTACAGGTTGCGACCATCCCCCTTGTTACCATCCTAGGTAGGAGTGGAAGATGAATTCAGGCCTGTGGGCCAATGCTTTCACTTTTGGCTGCAGCCAACTGGTTGTCTGAGGCTGGGGAGGGGTTAAGATGCCCCCAGAGCTTGCCGGGAGGGCAGCTGCCTCAGCGGGCACTCCGCCTGGATGGGAATATAAGCACTCTTGGTGTTGCCCAGGCAGAGAGGGCAGTGTGGAGGGAAGTTGCTAGAAAAAGGCAGGAGCCACAATCCACACTGGCCTCTTTCCCAGGCACATCACAGTGGCAGAGTTATTTATGATTCTGACCCAATGGGGATCCCTCTACTTGGGGAGGATGCCAACCCACGCCCTCCTGAATGGCAGCATCCTCCCACAGAGACAGAGGGGAACAAGTAGCATTTATGCAGCGGCACAGAGGGAAGAGTGTGGGCTTTGGAGGCAGCACAGCACCACTCACGTCCCGGCCCAGACACTTCCTGTGTGACCTGGAGCCAGTTGATGAACCTGTCTGGGCCTCCGTTTCCTCATCTGTGAGAACGTTTCGAAGGATACCTATTGTCTAATGTTGCTATGCAGATTAAATGCACTAGCAGAGGTAAAGAGCGTAGCTTAGAGGAAGGAAGCACTCACTAAGTGGTAGTTGGCGTGATAGGTGGGCCAAGTCCTGGCAGGAGCTGGGCTTGCTGGCTGCCCTGTTTTGCTGAGACAGCAGCATCACCAACAGCAACTGTGGAAATATAGACCGTTGATAAATATGAGTGCACAAAAGGAATGATTAGAAACTGGACCTGCCACTCTGCAAAACCCAGGTGCTGCTCCCCAGCTGCTAACACGGCAGGGCCCAGTCAGACCAGCAGTGAACAGCTATGCTTTGTAAGACTTCATACACAAGGCAGGTGTGTGGACCGACCAGAAAGGTGGCAGTCACTGTCCATCAAGGGAATCCCCACCTATTTTCCAATGTCAGGGGCTTACATTTCCCAAAGGAGTGATCTCAGCTGGCTCCCCGACTGTCATTGCCTCTGACAGTGGACTCCCTTGGGTGTCTCCAGAGGCTTCTCCTCCTCCTCGGCCATGGGGTGAAGGAATCCTATTTGCTGGGGAGGCGGGACACTGCCCAGGGTGGCTGTTTTGGGAGCGCAAGTGGGATGCAATGGTGCCTACGAGTGATCTTTGCAGATGGAGGTGCTATGCCCACCGGTGGGGACTGCCTGGGTGCCTCCTGGCCTCTGTCAGCCTCCTTGTTCACACTGAGATTCTGTGATTCTCCTCTGAGCACTTCCACAGATCATTTTTTTTTCAGAGACACTTAGAGATTTTAAAAATGGCAAATCTCTTCTTTTTCCTGGGGCTGATTTCACAGGTCCATGGGGTCCTGTCCAGAAGCAGCAGAGCCTGTTGGTCATAACACTGGCCTGGGATTTGGAGACTTGAGGCTTACTCAGATCTTGGGTGTTAACGATCTGTGATGAGTTTCTGGGGCAAGCGACCTGCCCTTCTGGTTGGATGTTCCTGAGGACAGTTCCAGGGGAACCATCTGTGTGTTCACTGTGGTATCCAGGGGCTGGCACAGGGCCTGGCGCACAGTAGATGCTCAGTAAAGATTTGCTGAATGAATGAGTGCCTCCTGCCAGACAACGATTCATTTGGTCACTTCACTGCTCCTTTACAGAGGATGTCCCATCCACTCCCATGTCTCTCATTACTTACTGGAAATTTCAGTGCTAGAAATAATGGACAAAAAAGGATGCAATGGTTGGTTTGAACTTGGCTGGTGTAAGTTTTCCTGACTATCCAGGCTCCCATCCCTCCTAAGTGCAGGTTGGGTTTGTGGGAAGAGAGGAAGAGAGGCTGATCCCAGGGTATCTCATTTCTGGTGATTTTGCTTCCTCACAGGTTTGCCCAAGGGCTGGGAAGTGGATTCCACCCGGGAAGGAGCTGTGTATTTCATCAAGTGAGTAAGATGCAGCTCCCTTTCTGATGTCACCGCTGGTTCTGCTTTTGCCCTTATCAGGAGGAGAGATGGTTAGAGCGTCTGGTTTTTCACTGAAGGCACTGCTGGGTCTGTGATTGGCTAGGAGGTTCCAGCTCTCTTCTGAGAGCTGAGCTAGAGATGAGAACATACGTATCTGTGTGTCTGGGCAGTAACCAACGTCAGTCCTGGGCAGGGCGTGGGGGGAGTGTTGGGCTGGGCTGTACCGGTGGGAAGGAGATGGCTCAACAAAGTAGAGGAAAGAGGCTGTTCCAGACACACAGGCAGAGGTTCGGAGGCAGGAGATGGAGCCGATGCAGAGGCAGTGGGAAGGGAAGGTGTCCGTGGGGTGTACGAAGGAGGACATCAGACTGGGGGTGGCAAGGCCAGCTCTGGTCACTCTTGCTCTAGTGGTTGGGGGCATCTGCAATACTGGGGTGGTTTTTGTGGGTGGGGATGCTCTGTTTTACTCCTAGGGGTTGGTTAGGCCCCTCTCTGGGCTAGGGAGCCCTTATTTCCTGCCGTGGCTAAAGGCTTGCCTTAGGAAGTGGCCCTGGACTTAACCTTGGAAGCAGAGACACAGCTCTTTAGGCTGGAGCAGTCCATGAGCTACCCAGTGAAACTGATTCCTCTTTGCCTTGGCCTGGGTCTCTCCATCTCCCAGCCAGGCTGGGAGCTGGTTTCATTTGCATGGGTGAGGCTCAGCGTGCCCAGGCCTGTGGGCCTCACCCTATGGTCTGGCCTCAGATTCTTGCAGGGATGGTGAAGCACCTCTGCCCAGCCAGCTGGGGCAATGGCACCACCAGAGGGAGCCCGTCTAGCCAGGGGAGGGAGGACCCTTGTCTCATCCCCTTTCCCTCCCTCTCTGCTTTGAAATCCTCATCCATCTAAACCCGGAGGGTTACCTTTCCATCCCCCCACCGCCAAGATCTGCCAGCACTTAATCTGTCACCGTCTACCACCTACGTCAGATTAGCTGCTAACCTATTCTTTTTCTTTTCTTTTCTTAGACCAGGTCTTGATCTGTCACCCAGGTTGGAGTGTAGTGGTGTGATCTCAGTTCACTGCAGTTCCCACCTCCTGGGTTCAAGTGATTCTCGGGCATCAGCCTCCTGAGTAGCTGGGACTAGAGGTGCCCACCACACCTGGCTAATTTTTGTAGTTTTAGTCGAGGTGGGGTTTTGCAGTGTTGGCCAGGCTGGTCTCAAACTCCTGGCCTTCAGGGATCCACCTGCCTTGGCCTCCCAAAGTGTTGGGATTGTAGGTGTGAGCCACCACACCTGGCCCTATTAACCATATTCTTAAAGCAAAAACAAAGTTTTCTTTTCTTTCTTTTCTTCTTTTTTTTCCTCCTCCTCCTCCTTCTTTTCCTCCTTTCAAAGTATCTGTTCTGGAAATTGTTCTAATGTCACATGGCTGTTATAGACTGAGCTTTTCCTAAGTTTGGACCCAAATGCTTCTTGCTTCAGTTAAGAATTGTGAATTGTTTCTTCTTTTTTCTCTCTTGCAGATATCACCTTCATATTCCTTTTTGTACATGGCTCTTGAGATTGTTCATTAAACACCTTCATGTGTATTACGGCATCTCACCAGTCCCTAGAAACGTACCTGTCCACCTCTCTGACCTCATGTCCCTCGACCAGCCAGCTGCGCTGCCATCTTTCCTTCTCTCCATCATGTCAAACCCATCCCCACCTCGGAGCCTTGGCACCCGCTGTTCCCCCTGGTTGGGAGCACTCTCCTCCTATTTCCACACACCTGGTTCCGACTTCTTGGTTAGCCCAAGTGTCACCTCCTCAGAGAGGCCGTGCCTAACTGCTCCACCCAGTTCCCCCACCCCTCCACGCTCTTACTCTTACTTTTCTGTTTGTTTATGTATTGCTGGTCCCCGGCTGCTGCATAAGCCCTGGGAGCAGATTCTGGCTACTGTGTTTTCCACTCCCTCCTAGAGCCTTTCCGGCATGATAGGAACCCAGTATTTCCTGAAATGAATGCACGTATAGAAAACAGTGGGGGATAAACAACAGAGGCATAATTGATTTCTGCTTCAGCTGCCAGCCCAGAGCTTTCTTCTGAGCTCCCCCAATTCAATGTGTCCAGACTCGGAGTCATCGCTTCTTGGTTTCATCTTTTCTAGAAATACTACAATGCAGAGCCCTCAGAGATACCCTCGCCATTTCTTCTCTCACGCCTCCCCGTGGGTCCTATTAATTCTCCTCCCAAATATCTCTCAACCCACCTGCTTCTCATCATCCCCATGGCCATGGACCCTTACTTGCATTATTGTAGAAGCTTCCCGACTGATCTTCCTGCCTCCAGGCCATAATGCTGCAAGAGCGGTTTTTTCTAGAATTCAGATTTGGTCATATTAAAAACTTTGCGTGTTTCCCGTCTCTTACAGGATAACATCTGAATTCCTTATCTGGGCATGTAAAGGGCGTCATAGTCTCACTCCTGGCCCCCTTCCCAGCCTTACCTCCCACAGTCCCCAGCTGGCTCTTTAGCCTTCTCCTCTAGCCATACCAAATTGCTTGTGGTTCCCTCAACATTCGCCTCCTTCCATGCATCCGGGCCTTTGCAGGTGCCAGTTTCTCCTTACATGGCTCGTGCCCACCTGAGGACACTTGTTCTTCCTTCAAGCCTTGCCCATGACATCACCTCTGCAGGGCTCTGTCTGTGTCTTGTAGTTAATCGCCTATAGTTGTGTCATTTTCCACTAGATCAGTAACTCTCCAATGGGAGCATGTATCACAATCACCGGAGGGTTTGTTGGAGCACAGATGGCTGGGCCCTACCCCTGGCGTGTCTGATTCAGAGGGTCTTGAATGTGCATTTCCAACACATTCTCGGGTTATGCTGCTGCGGCTGCTCTGGGGCCCATACTTTGAGAACCAGTAGTCGAGACTGAAAACTCACCAAGGGCAGGCGCAACACGAGGAGGCTGTAAAGTCCAGAGACATAGGCAGTATTGTTCAGTTATTGACCAGCCATGTATTCTGTGTTCACATACAGTTCCAGACCCGATGGCCTTTCTGTACATCTCAGCAACAGCCACCCTCTAGGAACTAAGTGCTTTAACATTGACTCCTCACCACGCCTTTATGAGGAGGTCCTGTCAACCCTGCTTTAGCAAATAATGGGAAAACTGGGACTTATTATTCCATGTCACAAGGCTGGTATTAGTAGCAAACAAGCAGGGAGGCGGCCTCACGTGTGCCAGATTTCACAGGCTGCCTCCCAGCATCCTCGGCACCTTGCTTGGACAAAGGAGGTGCTCAGTGAGTTCTTACTGAATGAGTGAGTGAATGAATGAACGGCTGGCTCACTGTTCGTTCCTGTGTTCCCAGTTCCCACAAAATCTTATGACATTTGGTTGGTGGGTGAGTTAGAAACCCAAACGATTCCAGGAATGGATTCCAAGTAATAATTAAATCCAGACAACTTGGGGAGCTATTCTGTTTCTTTTAGTGTGGATGAGGGAAATTTCAATGAGCAAATATTGACATCTGCCCAGGAGCAGACAAGTATGTTAATTTCGTGTCAACAAGCTCTTTCTTTCAGGGTATTTAGGAAGTGACCCTCATGGTATCCACAACAGACGTGTTGCTCAAGTGCGCCTGAGGTTCTGAAGGTGTCATTTCCTGGGAAGAGTGGTGGGAGGAGGAGGGAGCAAGTGAAGGGTAAAACATGGGAGAAACGCGTCTCCAGCCTGCGTGCACTTCCCGTATAAATCCACAAGAGGGCTCCAGAGCACACGGATGGCCCCACGAGGCCTTTCAGGGGTTTGCTCGCAGAGTCAGGCCGATGGCGCCTTCTCGGAGGTGACAGGGCCCCTTTCCCATCCCCTGCCACATCCCAGCCATAGTGGCTCTGGTAGCTGTCTTTCTGATGCCTAAAGATCTAGCTATGTAACACCCATTCCGGCCCAACAGGAAGTCTTCCCCGCCCCCTTGTCTCCTTCCCCCGTTCCCGTGGAAGCCGCCAGCGGTGAAACTTGCCAGTTCTGTCCCCAGGGGCGCCTCTCCCCTTCTCCAAGGTTGGCAGGGAGGGAGACGTGGCAGGAAGCTTTTGAGAGCCACGCCCCTGATAACCCGCTCCTCCACCGAGGGAACCCCACCCAGCCGTCCGTCTTGTTCTGAACGCTTCCTCCTGGAAGGTGCGAGAACGTGCAGGCAGGCAGTCCACCCACAGCCCTGGCGCGCCCACGTGCTGCTCGGCGCTCCTTGAGGGGCTGCGGGGAGGCAGAGATCAGAACCCAGGGCTCTGCCCCGGGTGCTCCAGGCTGGGTGGTGAGGCCCCCGTGAGTCCTCCAAGGCTGTGCTGGGTCTCTGGGAGTCATCAGCACAGACCCCAACCCGACCCCGGAGAAGGAGGCGCCCTGGGAGGGGCAGTGGAGCCACCAAGAGCTGTTCTGTTGTCTCCAGAAGGCAGACTGGACAGAGTCCAGGAGTCCTGGGAAAGCAGTTCAGGTATAGTGACCCGACTAGCCCTGCCCTTAGAAAGGCAGGTAACACCCCAGAACGGTAAAGAAGGAGGTGGTGGAAGAGAAAAGGCAGTGAATGTGCTGGGTTTCAAAGAAGCCCATTTGCAGGTGGGGAAAACAGAGGCTCAATAGTCAAGTAACTTGTTCAAAGTCACTGAGTTACTCAGGGATGGAGCTGGGCTTCCAAGTTACACAGATCGTCAAAGATAGTTTATCATTAGCCAGGCATGGTGGCTCACACCTGTAGTCCCAGCTACTCAGTAGGCCGAGGCAGGAGGATTGCTTGAACCTGGGAGATGGAGACCAGTCTGGTCAACATAGCAACACTCTGTCTCTACAGCAGATAAAAAATTTAGCTGTATATAGCGGTGTGCACCTGTAATACCGGCTACTTGGGAGGCTGAGGAGGGAGGATCACTAAAGGTGGAGGCTGCAGTGAGCTAGTTCTCCCACGGAGCTCCCTTTGCTGCCCGCTCCCCCCCCCACCCCCCGTTGGTATGCTCTGCAAGGGAGAGAGACCCATGGGGATGCAGTGGCATTGAATAGGGAGTGAGCCAGTCAAGTTGGTGGCCACCAGGCTGTATGGTAGGGAGCGGGGATGGCACCGGAAGGGTAGGGAGGACCCTTGTGTTTGGAGACCATGAATAGGGGCCTGGAAGGCTTGGACTTGATCCTCTGAGCAATGGGGGCCAGAGATTGTAGAGCACAGACAGGATCACAGAGGTGCTTTCTGTGGAATCCTCCCTCCCTCATGACGCCCCGCGCCTTCCCCATTGGAGTTGTTTAAATGAGGCTCGTTTTTCCTTCTTCTGGGCTCGCAGAGCAAGACTTTAGATTTGGCAATAAAGGGAACTGATTTTCTCTGCTCCCCGCTCCTCACCTGGCCTTGCTGCCGCTCTAAGGTCTTCATGCTAGCACCTCTCTTCCACCTTGATCCCCGACAAAGGCAGGCACCTCACAGCCACCCTCCCGTCGGCCTCTCGTGCCCCCAGAGCCACCCAGATCCCCAGAAACATTCACACGTCTGGTTCAGGCTTCTCAAAGGATCTGTGGGACTTGTCTGCGGCCCTTGCCCTCTGTCTGCCAGAGAGGAAACCCGCCCAGCAGGCCCATCTGTTGGTCGCCTTGCCTTTTCCAGCTGCCCGAGGATTATGGGGACTGGAACTGGGGTCTCTGTCCCCTCCCTGGCCTCCCTCTGGGATGCTATAATCTCATGCCCCAATTCTCCTTTCCTCCATTGGCTTCTCAGGGTCAGAGACCCCAAGAGCCCCTCATTTTGGTTGACTGAAAGCAGACTCTCCCCCTGCCTGCACCCGGAAACCTTGCCAAGTCCTGGAGTGCCAGGGCAGGTGAGTTGGGCTGGGTCGGTTCTGCCTGGCACTGGGCCCTCATCCACAACTTGTCTGCCCTTTCAGCAGAGTGGCTTTCCTGCAGCCAACACGAGGCTGGCCTGGCGTCTCAGCTGGGCAGGGGAACAATGGGAGGTGACCAAGAGTCCCCCTCCCCAAGGGGGCTGGCGAGCTGCGCCTGCCGCCCTAACCCCAGATTCCTAGCTCCGGCCTGGCCTGCTCTGGGGTGGGAGGGATGGTCCTTTTTGTAGCTCTCTAGGTCCCTGCCTTCCCCTGATGCTGTGGTGTGTGTCAGCAGGGAGCGGAGCCGCTGCCCCCGCACCACCCAGCCGGGCCCCTCCCAGGCCCTGGGCGGGAAGTCTGTGCTCCTGTAGCTTCCACGGCACATTCCTTTACAGGTAAGGACTTCAGGTGGTAAAAATGATAAATGTACTCAGATCACACTAAGAGAGACCCACTGGTATCGGAGTGGAGAGGCTTAATTTTCTAATCAAGTTGTTCTAACAATAAACAACAAAAAAAAGCAATTATCATGTGAGTGTGGCCTAGCAGACACCCTCTCTCTAGCCCCCGCTTCTTGACATAGTTCTGTATTTAGAAGTGACCTCAGAAGCTCATCTGGTCCAGTCTCCAGTTTGCAGGTTTAAGGGGCAGGTGGGACGGAGACCAGTGAGCCTACCTAGAGGTTTAGGTGAGAATCTTTTGTTTTTTTTTCCGTCTTTCTGATCCTGTTCATGAAATCCGTGTTTTTATGACACTTGCCCATTGTCACACAGAATCTGTGGATAGAGGGAAACCAAGGCGGAAAGCAATCTTTGTTTAAGCAGAAACAGGGCTGCAACTCTATTGTTGGAGGCCCTTCCTTCTGCCTCTGACCCTGAATAATGCAGAATCCAGGTACCCTGCAGCTTGGCTGGCATCCTTGCTCGAGGTGATCAGGACCAGTTTGGGCTGAGGTCTGGGAGAAGATCCTGGCATCTCGTGGTGGGCGCCAACCCTCTCCAAATGTTATTTCTCTAAATTCTCTGCACTGAGGTGGGGGCGGGGGATGGGGAGGCCCTGGGTCCCCAGCCAAGCCCTCCTGACACCTAGAGACGTGCCCCTCTCTGGAGTGGACGGCCACAGAGCCGAAAGGTGACCACCATGCTGGTTGGGCGAGGCCCCAAGCATGATTCCCCTGGGCAGTTTCCGGCTCCCTGTAGTCTCTGGTGGGGGACTCTAAAAATACAGCTCGCCCAGACGGTGGCCCTGCTTCCCTTTGGGGGGCAGCCTTGTCCCGGTGGTGGAAGGGTCAGGAGGCTGTGCTGAGCCACCCCATCCTCTCCCGGACTGCGTGGATGGTTAGCGGCTTGTCGCTGGTGTAGATGGAGTTAAACCTTTTCGGGGACTATTTACTCCTGATCCTAAGTGACAGCTTGGGGAGGGAGAGTCACGTGGCCCTGAAATCCCCGGGGGAGCCGATGGAGCATGCCCAGCTGCCTCTGCCTGGGAAAGATGCTGGATCCTGCAGTAACCACAACAGCATCCTCTCCCTGCGCCAGGGACCTGCCAGCCGGAGAGATGACTGATTAGATCAGATTAGATCCGGAGCCCTGCTCCACAGAAGGGGGCCCCAGGGGCAGGGGAGGAGGACCCCAGCTGGCCTGAGCTGCGGGGAGGGGTACCTTGGGGCTCACAGAGTTAGAGCTTTCCAGCGTGGGGATCGCACCTCAGAAGCCGGTGAGTCTGTTTTCATGCATCGCATAGATGAGGTGGGAGGAGGAAGGCTGGGCTCTGGTCAGGGCTGGCAGCTGCCTGTCTGCCGCGTGAGCCTGGCTGCTTGCACTGCGGTGCACTGGCTTCCCCATCCCTCATCCTTGGCAGCCTTACTTGGGGATCATGGATGCTGAGAATGCTAATTATAGCCCTCCATGTGCCCCCACCCCCACCTCCAGAGTCCCCTGTCAGGGCTGATGCTGTTTAAATTGATTACATTTAAACTGCATCTCCTGGATGAGGGCAGGGTTGGGCTGGCAGCTTCCTAGGGTCGCGCAGGGGTCCCCCAGGCAGGCTAGCACAGAGAGGTCAGCCCACCCTCCCTTGAATTTTGCCAGCGGAAGGAGAGATGGAGGGGGTCCAGGGTCAGGCTCAGGTCAGCCCCAGGGACTCACCTTCCTCAGTGTGGGGAGGGGTCAGGGTATGTATCATTCTTATGGGTCAGGTTGGGATGTGGGGTGACAGAGGCTCTTGGATTCCAATTCCTAGGAGACAACTGAGCTCTGCGGGTCTCAGATTTAGTGGGGAGCTCCTGCAAGGCGCTGGAGCTTGGTATGTGGTGGGGGGGTAGGGAATGAGGGGATGGCATTTATAATGAGGGGACCGGGCTGCAGCCAGCTATGAGCCTTGGGGGCATTATGTGAGGAGTCTGGGGAAAGGAGGATGACTGGGGAACTGGCCAGGGAGGGGTAAGGAGGGCTACAGTGGAGGGGGAGGAAAGGGGGCGAGACAGGAAAGTGGTGGAGGAGGGGAGAAGGGAGAGGAGCCTCCTGGGAAACGCTCCTTGAGACAACAGGCCAGCCAGGGCAGGGAAGGGGCTGTGGAGCCAGGGAGAGTGAGATGGAGAACCAGGAGAGAGGGAGAGCCAGACTTGGGGCACAGGGGTGTGGAGGGAGAGCTGCAGGAGGGTGGAGGGTGGTGGGGAGGAGGCTGGAGCTCAGAGCTGGTGTCAGGAGGTTGCAGCCTTCAGGGATTGGAGGCTGTTCCCGAAGGCCTGTAGGGACCCCTTACCCCCAATCTGATCACTTGGGTGGTCACTCTGCTGAGGGTCTCCTGTGTGTTGGGGCAGGGTCATGGCTGGCAGGTATCTGCCTGAGTCTGCTGTCTGGGCAGGTGTGGGGCATTGTGGGCATCTGCCTGACCAATCTCCCAAATCCTGGCTTCCAGGCCACCTTGGAGGAGCATGAAGCTGGGGAGGGCTTCTGTGACTGGGACTGTTCAGTCGCCAGCTTTCACCCCCGAGCAGCTGTGTCTTAGCTTCAGCAGGACATGAGCAGATCCCGCTGGTGGAGAGGAGGTGGGGGCCGCCTAGGCTTGGGCCTGTCTCCAGGTTGGGGTGGCGGGAGGGGCTGAGGGCGCCCTGCCTGGCACCGCCACTGGGCTTTCCTTATGGAAACAAGCGGGTTTCTGTGTCTCCGCACAAGGGCGCAGAGTGCCGGGCCGCAGATATGAATTATTAAAAGTCCATGGTTTTCCAATCAGCGGCGAAGTGATAAATGTGTTAGCGCTGGTGTGTAATTAATCCTGGTGGGCTGCTACCCATAGGCTGCAGACAATGAGGGTCCCCCCCTTTTTTTTCGGGGCTCGGCTTCTTTTCCTCCTTCCTAGGAAGGTGATGGTGCAGGATGCATTACATAAATAATTACTTTGAATGTGTCTGCCTGGATTATTGAGTTGGATTATTCCTGCTTGTTGTAAATGAAATAATTACTGATCCCTCACTCAGTGAGGGAGGTAGCCACCTTGGCTCCCGGGCTGACATCAGAGCTCCCACCTCGCCCAGGCCCAGCCTACAGCCGTGGGCTCACAGAGCGAGCTCCCTTGGCCCAGGGGACTGGCCTGGGCCAGAGTGAAGAAGCCGCAACAGCAGACAGGAGCGTGGTGTCAACCGGTGCTGAACAGGCTGCGGCTCTCCAAGCCGGTTTCTTCACGGTCTTCCTCCTGCCTGTTGTGAAATTCGGTGAGGTCATTGGCACTGATCTTGGCGCATCCATGGGGCTGGGCCTCACAGGAGAGCTGCAGGATTTGTACTCCCTCGAGCTCTGGGGTGAGGCGAAGGGGCTCTGGAAGCCAGGGCATGAGGGGACTTAAGCAGGCCAGTCTCTAGCCACTTAAAGCACATTCAGAGAGGAAAAAGGGACTCTATTTTGGGAGACATTTGGAGGAAGTGGGAGCAGGAGGAAAAGAAGCTGAGGGTAGGCTGGGTAGAAGCCTTTCCTGGGCCATCTCTCTGTTCAGGAGGCTCCCACTCAGCACCCACAACCGTCAGATGCCCCTCAGAGACTATCTAGTCCAGACTCCCTCCAAGCCAGATGAGCCTTCCTCAGCCTCCCTGATAGGAGCAGCAGTCTCACTTGGGTAATTCCAGCGACAGGGAGCTCATTACCTCACAAGGCAACTTCCTCTGTGGTCAGGACATTCTTCTATATTAAATCAAAATCTGTCAGCTTCTAAGTTCCATCCTCTGGTTCTGAGTCTTTGAAGCTGCGTGGAACAAGTCACGTCTCTTTTTTACGTGGTGATAAAAACAGTTTTCTTCTGGTTAAAATAGTATGTGATAGTCAGTGTGTGGCTGACTGTTTTATGTGATCATTTTATGTGATCATTTCCATATTGGACACTTAGGTTGCCATCTTATTTCCCTTTTATTGATAGCACAAGATGAACATTTTTGTTCATAAGGCTTTTTCTGTGTTTTGGGTGACTTAGGGTAAATTCCAAGGCATAGAATTAATGTGATGCAGGGTATGCATTAAAACAATTACTGTTCTGTGAGTATAAAAGTAATATATATATAGTCGGCCGGGCGCGGTGGCTCA
>NW_016107353.1:1981312-2045108 GCF_001604975.1 Cebus imitator | reverse complement strand
GCTAATTTTGTATTTTTAGTAGAGACGGGGTTTCTCCATGTTGGTCAGGCTGGTCTCGAACTCTCCACCTCAGGTGATCCGCCCACCTCCGCTTCTCAAAGTGCGGGGTGGTAAGAATGGGAGTGTGGTGATAGAGGCCTAGTGCTGAGACCTGTTAGAATGACAAGTGAGGGCTAGAACCCAGGTTTCCTCCTCCTAACCCAATGCTCTTCCCCTTCTGAGCCTCAGTATCCTCATCTCTAAAATGGGAATAGTAATTCCTGCCCTGGCCGGGCACGGCGACTCATGCTTATAATCTCAGCACTTTGGGAGGCCGAGGCGGGTGAATCACAAAGTCAGGTGTTCAAGACCAGCCTGGCCAACATGGTGAAACCCTGTCTCTATTAAAAATACAGAAACTAGCTGGGTGTGATGGCGTGCACCTATAATCCCAGCTACTGGGGAGGCTGAGGCAGGAGAATCGCTTGAACCTGGGAGGCAGAGGTTGCAATGAGCTGAAATTACGCCACTGCACTCCAGCCTGGGTAACAGAGCGAGACTCTGTCTCAAAGTAATAATAATAATAATAATAAAATTCCCACCCTGCCCTCCTCACCAAGGGTCAGATGAATTAGCATGGGAGGTAGGTGTGAGTACAAGGCAATGCGACCTGAGAGTCCATTATCACATCAAATGCGAAAGCTCTTTGAAGTTCTCCACGTGCTCCCAGTGGCCCTGCCCACTACTTCTTGGACTCTGACCTTCTCAGTCACTTCTCTACTCTCCAGTAATTCCTGACTCCATTGTTTTCTAATCCTGCCCACTCTCCCCCTCAGTGAGTGACTAGAGGGCAGTGCTTAGCACATAGTAGGTGCTCACAAATGCTGCTTGGATATATGAAGCTTTGGATGGGAGGGTTAGACCCCAAGGACCAGGCACAGAGAAACACTCACGAGAAAGCCTTGGATGGGGGCAGTGGTGAGGAATTTATTCCCTGTTCTCCTCAGCCTTGCCTCTCACTCTGCTGTACTTCTTTGAGGCAAGAGATGGTCTGATTTGTCTTATGCGTATCTGTGATGTTTCACACAGGCCCAGGTACAACATAGTTGTTTGGTAACTGCTTTTTGACTGGCTGAGTGTTGAGACAGGGTGATGTGGTAGAGACAGCATGGAATTAAGTGGTGAGTAGGACCTGGGAGCCTGGCACTACCATTTTCTTTGGATACATACTTACTGCATGCTCCTTATGTACCAGGAAGTACTTCGTTACAAAAATGAATCTTTATTTTGATGTATTTATTTGTGAGATGGGGTCTCACTCTGTCCCCACACTGGAATGCAGTGGCACTATCACAGCTCACTGTAGTCTCGACCCCCCAGGCTCATGCAGTCCTCCCACCTCAGGCTCCTGAGTAGCTGGGACCACAGGCATGCGCCACCACACCTGGGTAATTAGTTTACTTTTTGTAGAGACAGAGTCTCGCTTTGTTGCCCAGGCTGATCTTAAACTCCTGGGCTCAAGTGATCCTCCTGCCTCGGCCTCCCAAAGTATTGGGACTACAGGTGTGAGCCACTGTGCCTGGCCAAAGATAGATTTTTAAACTCACAGTCTTGGAAGGGAGCAGATGAGTGAGCAAATGACCATGCTGTCTATGATAGAGACATGTGCTACATATGTTGGTGGCCAAGAAAGGAAAGGATAAACTCTCCTAGGAGGTTCCCCAAGGCAGGAACCTTAAGCCAGATCTCAGCTTGGGAAAATTACTTAACTTCTCTGGGTCTCTGTTTCCTTAGCTATCCTGTTAGGAAACAAGTCTTTGCAGAGTTGAGGATGAAATGAAGTAAAATAACATGAAGAAAATGTCTGGCACTGGATAATCTTTTTTTTTTTTTTTTTTTTTGAGACAGTCTTGCTGTGTCGCCAGGCTGGAGTGCAATGGTATGATCTCGGCTCACTGCAACCTCCACCTCCTGGGTTCAAGCAATGCTCCCACCTCAGCCTCCTGAGTAGCTGGGATGCTGCCATGCCCAGCTAATTTTTGTATTTTTAGCAGAGACAGGATTTCACCACACTGGCCAGGCTGGTCTTGAACTCCTGACTTCGTGATCTGCCCGCCTCGGTCTCCCAAAGTGTTGAGATTACAGGTGTAAGCTACTGCACCTGGCCAATTTTTGTACTTTTAGTAGAGATGGGATTTCACCATGTTGGCCAGGCTGGTCTTGAACTCCTGACCTCAAGTGATCTGCTCACCTTGGCCTCTAGGAGTCCTGGGATTACAGACATAAGCCACCACACCCGGCCTGAATACTCTTTTTTTTTTTGAGATGGAGTCTCGCTCTGTCACCCAGGACGGAGTGCAGTGGCATGATCTTGGCTCACTGCAACCTTCGCCTCCCCGGTTCAAGCGATTCTCCTGACTCAGCCTCCTGAGTAGCTGGGATTACAGATGTGTACCACCACGCCTGGCTAATTTTTGTATTTTTAGTAGAGAAGGGGTTTCACCATGTTGGACGTGATGAAATGTAATAACTTAATAGAAGTTCAAAATGTCTCCTTGAAGCCAGGCCAGGGATTGTTTGGTGGGGAGAGCTTGTGGGGGCAGGAGGTGAAGGAATTCCAGGTAGCTGGTCCCTACACAGCCTCACCCTCTCTCTGCTGTTTCTCAATGAGAAATTTCATGCAAGTCACCTATAACATGCGAGGCACATAGTAAGGTCTAGAAAATATTAGATCTGCCTTATGATTTTTACCAAAATATTTCACAGAGAGACCGCATTTACACGCAGACACACGTGGGTTGCATGCGTGCGGACTCCCGATATGCTCAGGAAGGGGGGGATGGTGAGAAGGCCTGGGGTTAGATTGAGTGACAGCCGGCTGCTGCTCAGTCCGAGAAGCCTTCCTGGAGGTGAGGCGACTGGAACTCTGTAGAGAAGGTGGGAGGGTTCAGGTTCGGCTTGGGTGATGGAACCCGGGAGGACAGCTTGTGGTTCATGCCCAAGTTGGGGGAGCCTGCTTCATGGGAAACATGTCAAAGGGAAAGGTGGCCCCTGACAGCAGGAACTTAGTTATCTCAGGCACGTAGGCCACCTCCCCCCACACCCCACCCCCTCTGCCTGGGCCGGTCCTGCCAGCAGCATCCCAGCTGCTCAGTAGCCCGGCTGGTCCCCTGACCTTCCTAAGCAAGACAGCCTGGCGGCCATGCTGGGTTGCCGTGGTAACTGGCGGCCTCCCAGCTGGGTTGCCCGGGTAACCGGTTAGCTGGCGTTGGGAGAGGAGGGTGGTGAGCTGGGGGAAGTCAGCCTCAAAAGAGGCAGAGAAGGACAAGGGCTGGACAAGGAGGAAGACAGATCCCAGATGCCCCCGGCACAGCCCTCTCCTCTCTCCCTCATGGGACTGGGAAAGACAGAAAAAGGCAGGTAGGAAAGACTGTTGTGTTGTTTTCACCCCTTTGTGTATGTGTTTTGCAGTGTGAGTCGTCTTGGCCCTCATGGGACTCCCAGGATGTTTGGGGGATTAGACAGGGCGGCTCAGGAGCTAATCCTGGAAGTGATAAAGCCAGGGGCCATCCAAACCCAGACGTCAGTCCTGCTCCTCCCCCGTCCCCCACCTCCCAGACTACTTTACCTCTTTAAGCTTTGGTTTCCTCATCTGTAAAATGCAGGGGACTTGGACCTCCAGGGCCCATGTTTGCGGCAGTGCCTGGCACTGTCAGTGGTGGATTTCCTTCCTTTCCTTCCACATTGACTTTTGATTCAGTGACTGCTTTCCAGCCTGTGAACAGCTTGCACCAGAGGCTAACCCTGCTCTGAGCTCAGCCCTGGGAGGGGATGGTGGTGGGATGGCTGGAATTCTTGAGAAATTAGAGGCATGACTCTTACCTCAAGGAGTTTACCAGCTCACTCTGCAGAGGGCAGAAAGCAAGTTACACAGGTGAGAACATCTGCAAGGGCAAGAAAGGTTTTTTTTTGTTTTTGTTTTTGAGACAGGGTATTGCTCTGTCACCCATGCTGGAGTGTCCTGGTGAGATCATAGTTCGTGGCAGCCTCGACCTCCCTCAAGCCATCCTCCCACCTCAACCTGCCAAGGAGCTGGGACTACAGGTGCGCACCACCACACCTAGCTAATTTTTGTATTTTTTGGTAGAGACAGGGCTTCGCCATGTTGTCCGGGCTGGTCTTGAACTTCTGGGCTCAAGCGATTCATCTGCCTCAGCTTCCCAAAGTGCTGGGATTACAATGAACGATTGTGCCCAGCCTGAAAGTTTTAAAAGTAAGACATCAAAATTTTTGACTGCAACCGGTAGAAATACATTTCAGGAGCACAAGTCTGTTGTCCTTCCTGTAAGTGGTGCATGTCATATTCTAGTCCTGGTCTATATTTATTTATTTTTAAAGAGAGTCTTCACCCTTCAAGCTGCTTTCACGGATGGGTCAGTTCTTTCAGTGTGAGAAACACTGAGAGAGCGTGCATGCTGAAGCTCCCAGGTCTGCGTAGGCCCTCCTGCTGCTCTCACCTTCCGGGTGCCGTCACCTGGGGGATTCTCGCCACTCGGATTTGCGAGGTCACTGAGACTCAGAGGTCTCCTGACTTGCCCAGGGCCAGAGGCAGCAAGTCCTGGAGCCAAGACTGGAGCCGGGGTCTCTGTTGCTGGGGTCCATGGCCCACCCCTACGCTTGCTGAATCTGCTGCCCAGAGGAGAACACAGGATTATATGTGTATATATATATATATATTTAGATGGAGTCCTGCTCTGTTGCCCAGGCTAGAGTGCAGCGGCGCCATCTCGGCTCACTGCAACCTCCGCCTCCTGGGTTCACATGATTCTCCTGCCTCAGCCTCCCTAGTAGCTGGGATTATGGGCACACACCACCATGCCCAGCTGATTTTTTTGTACGTGTCCTAGAAATGGGGTTTGGCCATGTTGGGCACACTGGTCTTGAACTCCTGACCTCAGGTGATCTGCCTGCCTTGGCCTCCCAGCATGCTGGGATTACAGGTGTGAGCCACCGCTCCTGGCCAAAAACTCAAGCATTCTTAAATGGAGAGAAACAGAGATCTCAAGATCCACATAGACCCCAGTGTCTGTCCTGGCCCCCTTAAAACTGAGGGCCTAGAGCCGGCCCAGAACTCAGGCTCCTCTTGTCTGCTGTGGAGAGCTGTGGAAAGAGAAGGCCAATCTTGAAGCCGTCTGGGTGTTGTTCCCTCTGTGTCTGAAGGGAGTCAGCCGGGAAGGATGGGTGGGGCTGGCTGCGCGGCTGAAGCTAAACCCTCCCGACAATCTGTCCCTCCGCCAAGCGACTAGACCTCACTGTAAGGGCAGACTTGGTGTCAGGGGCTTGGGCCATGCCTAGAGGCCTCAGGCTTCTGGGAGGTTTTTTGACAGGAAAGCCTTAAACCAGTCCCCAGAGAAGCCAGTTTCTCATTGTCTGTCTCCCATCTGACAACGGAGATGACAGCAGGATGCCTGCCAAGTGTGGCCTTGAGCACAGGCTAAGGTCAGCGGGGTGGGGGAGGCGGCAGTGGGGATGTGGCGCATGGTGGCTGAGGGTGGGAGTGTCTGGAGCAAGAGGGCTTTGAGTTGCTGCGGAATACCCAGGCTGAATGCTGACCCTATAAACATTTATTGTGATAAAATACAGATAAGGCCCAGAATGAGAAGCAGGAGCGTACGAAGGAATCCACACTGCTTGGTCCCATTTTCAGCCGTGCTGTGTGAATTTCGCCTGTTTGTCCATCTTAGGACAGGATTGGCCCCTGTGCGTGGGGTTCAGTAGCTGGGACTGTTTCCTCCCTTCCCTCATGGACTTTGCCCTTTGCAAACAGAACCGGCAAGGCATTTATGGCTGGGAGACACTCCCTTGCTGTTTGGGTGTATTCTCTTCTCAGCTTCGAGCTGCCCCACTTGCCCTTTGTTGAAGGGAGGCCTGAGGGTGGCTGATGGCTGAATTACGGCCCGTGGCTTGGGGAGGAGGTGGCAGAGGGTCAAGAAACTTTAGCTCTAGCTGTGTCCTTGTCTCTCTAGGTTTCTTGTTAATTTACTCAGCACCCGCTGCTTTAAGCAGCATTTCCAACTGTAAAAATGAGAGCGGTCAGAAGGTGTCTTGTCCAGGCTCTTGATTTGGTATTTCCGGTTCTTGGTGCCTCTGTAACATGCAGTGTTATAGGCCAGGGCGGTGGGTGTGTGCGACTAGGAACTCTGCTGAAATTCAAGTGGGATGTACGTTTCTGTCTCCAGTTGGCTGAGTAGAGGCTGGGGAGATGGTGGGTTTCTGATGAGGAGAATCGGTACTTTAGGATGGTACCAGCCGGCAAGGCGAGCATGCCCAGTGCTTCAAGAGGAAGTGATTTCCACTCTGAAGTTGCATGAGTGTCTTTCTTGTAGGAACCCCTAATCTCTGCATCAGTATACTTGGCCATCTACCCACTCAATATACTGTATTCCCCCAAGGCTTGTCCAGGGTGACCTTTGATCACTTTGGAAAAACCTATTTCTGAGATGACGGGCCCCTTACCAAAGGCTACATTGGGAAATGAGGGGGGAATTAGAATTAGAATTTACAGATGTTTCCATGTTTCCTGCAGAGCCGTCTTCTTGCCCCTTGAGTGACCCAACTGCGAGTGCGGGCATGTATTAGCCAGTCAGAGACACGGAGGTGTGGGGGATATGGTTATTTATCTGATTTCACTCTGGCATGGCTGCCCTGTGGTCATGGCTCATTTGTGGCAGCTCAGGACTGCAAGGCTGGCCACCTCTCCGCAGGTACCCAGACCCCACGTTCTGGAAGAGGCAGGCGGTAGATGCTGCCTCCCCTGGAGGGGTGAGAGTGAGAGTGTTTGCCGCTCTTATGTTCCCGTGCATACGAGAGGGCCCATCAGCTGCTCTAGGTATAATCGAGGGGGCCGTCAGACCGTGCAGAAATCAAGTCACAAAGCAGCTGAGGCAGGGCTTAGCGGCAGAGCCAGGGCGGAGGGAGAATCAGAGACCACAGCCAGTGTCAGTAGCCTTCCTTGCTCCCTGCTGCCCAGCTGTGATTGAGGAGGCGGCTATCTAATGGGCAGCTCCTCTGGGGCCATGGCCTCCCTTTGCAGAAGAGACCTTCTCTGCATCCAGAAACCCAGTGTCCTCCTTAAAGCCAGCTTAACCGTCTGGTGGTAGCTGGCAGGCAGGCTTCACTCATTCTCATATTTTCCCTGTCCTTCCCTCCACGCCTTTCTGCTCTTCCTTGCTATCCCCGTAACAGGGGTCACTTTTCAGATGTGTTCAGATGTGAGCGTGGAGAGCGACTTTAAGTTGGGTGAGCTGATTTTCCCCAGGGCCTCTGGTCTCTTACCATGAAGGTCAAGTGACTCAGCAGAGAAAGGAGAGTTTGCTCCAGCGGCTTTGTTGGGAGGAACTTGCTCCGGGTTGGGGAGGGGGAGGGGTGGGGGTGGGGGTGGGGTGGGGGAGCAGAACAAAGTGTGGGGGAAGAGGGGACAGGAGGAGTCAGTTGTTGCCCAAATGTAGAGTGTCCCCTCCTCCACCAGCTCTCTAGTATTTGTGCTGTGGGTGAGGCTGAACCCAGGTGACAGTGCATGTGGGCGCTAAGAGAGGGGAACAGGGAGATCCTGTGACATCTGCCTTGTGGTGGCATCGAGATCTGAGCAGGGTGGGAAGAAGAGAACCTGAGACCTCTGGAAGAGTGGCATAGCAGAGGTGGGGAGTGTGGAGAGTGTTCTCAGTGGAAAGAGCCCTACAGGGAGTGGGGCGCAAGGGCTGAGAAAGGAAGCCTGGGCTGGCAGGCACAGGGGAATCTCAGGCACCTTCTGAGGGGCTGTGTGTGGTCAAGCCGTCCTGGCCTCCTTGTTAGGAAAGTCTGGCAGGGAGGATAGAGTGGTAAGTGTGGAGACAGAGAGAGTGTCTAGACCTCAGGGAGGACTTTCTTGTCTCAGAATAGAGAGCATCCCCATGGGGCCCAGCATCTTCCAGATTTGGTGTTGTCAGAACCAAGGCCAAAGTCATCAACACTTATACTTATTAAGTTATATTTGTAAAAGTGTCCTTTAATTGGCTGAATCAGCTGGTTGGAAATAGAAGTTGTTCTGAAATATCCCGTCCACATTTGTCTTTCTCGTCAATAAATGTGTATCTCCCCACAGCAATTAACATAATGCCTTGAAAGAGTTGGTGCTTGGTAAGTTGCCTTCCCCACCTTCCCCAGGCGTTATGCTTGGGGCGGGGGTGACAGGCAAGGGGTGAGGTGCCCGAACTCCGGCTGTGTTGGAGCTCTCACACCCACGTCGTTTCCTGGGCTAGATTCAGCTTGTTTCTCCACCTTCTGGCTCAGAGCCAGGATCCCGGCTTCCCAGTCACTGGCCGAAGGATTGGCAGCGTGAGGTTGGGTCACATCTTTCTGTCCTTCTCTGCCTTCCTCCTTGGAGATGTCGCTTTCTTACTCACTTCTGGGGCACTCTGATAATATGGATAAGGTACTGGTCTGCAGTGTAATTTGGGTTAGGAAACACTGAACCTCTTTTATACTTCTTATAATTGACTCTATATATCTTTAATTCTTTCTCTCTTTCTTTCTGTCTTCATTTTCTTTCTTTCTCTTTCTTTTTTGAAATAGAAGCTCACTCTGTGGCCCAGGCTGGAGTGCAGCGGCATGATCTCAACAAACTACAACCTCTGCCTCCCGGGTTCAAGGAATTCTCCTGCCTCAGCCTCTGGAGCAGCTGGAATTATAGGCATGTGTCACCACTCCCAGCTAATTTTTGTATTTTTAGTAGAGACGGGGTTTCACCATGTTGGCCAGGCTGGTCTCGAACTCCTGCCCTCAGGTGATCCGCCTACCTCAGCCTCTCAAAGTGCTGGGATTACAGGCATGAGCCACTGTGTCTGGCCTTAAATATTTCTTTGAGAAAAGGCGAGCTATTTTCAGCTAGCTTAGAGTTTATCACTCCCACAAGAACCTTGGGAGATAACAGGTCAGAGAACAGTGAGATGTCAGCAGCAGCAGCTCATTTACATATTTCCCACAACTCTTCCCTTGGCTCAAATTGCAGGCATCCTGGCCAAGTTTTTAAAAATTTTCTCGAGACAGGGTCTTGGTGCATTGCCCAGGCTGGTCTCGAACTCCTGGGCTATCCTCCTGCCTCAGCCTCCTGAGTAGCTGGGATTATAGGCGCACGCCACTGAGCCTGGCTCTGGCCAAATTTTGGCCTGGGCATTACTGTCACTTTCTCTCCATCACACACACCAGAAGCAGTGGACACGTCAGGGCTTAATGTAGCTCGTTATAGACACTGTGCTTCTGGTGTCAGAGTCTATTCTTCCAGATGGAAAGACCAGGATGGGGGAGGGACTGAGAGTCTCAGCCTTGAAAGTAGTCTTTCACTTGGTTCAGCTTTTCTCCCACATAGCAGGCACCTTTCTAGTGTCTCAGGCACGTGGTCAGCCGGCCACTGCTTGAAAGCCCCCAGTGACTAGGAGCACTGCCCTGGGAAGCAGCTTTTTCTATTGCTGTGGACAGTTTCAACCTGTATCTTTCCTTAATGTTGAGCTTAACTTTCCTTCTGAGTTCCACACGGTGGTACCAGTTCAACATCCTGGCTGTCCTTTTCTGGGTTCACTTGTTTGTCATTGTTTTAAGAGTCAGGCAAGTATGGGGAGATTGTATGACTTGGTGGGGAAAATACGGAGTCTGTCATCCGTCTGCCTGGGTTTGCACCTGGCTTCCCACTCACCGGCTGTGTGACCCTGGGTATAATCCTTAACCTCTCTGAGCCTTGGTTTACTCATCTGTAAAATGTGAGCGATGATGGTACTTACCCCATAGAGTTATCGAGAGGGTTAAATACATTAATACATGTAAAAAGCTTGGAACAGTGCCTGGCAGCCAAAGGCAATTCAGTACAAGATAGCTTTTAATCTTCTCTGAATTAAATTGTCTGGAATTGAACACAATACTCTAGACGTGGTCTGTTCCATGGGACCCTGATGCCCTCCAACTTGATGATATATTTCTATTATGTCAGACTAAATTTGCAAATCACTGGTGTTTAAATTGAGCTCATTGTACTGAAGCCCTCAGGTTATTTTCCCACGGACAGCTGTCAGGCTTAGATCTCCCCTTTGCTGCATAAAAGATGTGATCCGAGTTAGAGGGAAGGTCAGGGTCAAGGGGAGCCCAAAGCCTCCCTTCACATTGGTTCCAAACACACATGAACTCTCATTGATGCAGTCAAGTCCTTTTTATAGTGCTGTTCTGCGATCTCGCGTTCTATTTGGAAAATCTCTTGACCCACACTGGGCTGAAATAAAATTCCCTCCCCATGGGTCTTTTCTTTCTTGCAGTGGGTCTCTTTCATTCTTCTTTGCTCATTCGGTGCATTTGCTTATCAGGTGAGCTGAGCACTTACTGTTGGGAACTTCCGTACCTCCAACTCCAGCTTCACTGCTTCTCCAAGTTCCCAGGCTACGAGGAAAAGACACAGGTGCTCAGAGTGCCTGTTTTCACAGGTGGACCCCTAGGGCTCTCTAAATCCTTGCTTCTTCATGGCCCACCAGCATCTGTATCACCCAGGAGCTTGCTGGAAATGCAGACTCTCCGGCCTCACCCCAACATGCTGAATCAGAATCTGTTTTAACAAGAGCCTCCAGGCGATTCATACGCACATTAAAAGTGGAAGAGCCTGGCTCTAAATTATTCAGTGTGGAGTAGGATTGAGGGTATGCAGAGAGCGATAATCCTGTCTTTCAAGATCTTGAAGTTAGTCCTACTGACCAGGTTCCTGGGGACAGACATAAAACTATTTCTGGAATATTTGATCACAAGCTTCACATTTATTTCTTCATGTGGTGGGTACCCAGACATTAGTATTTTTAAAAAACCCTCAAAGCAGAGAGCAAAAATTTCTCTGGGTAATTCTAGTGTGAAGCCAGGATTGAGAACCACGGGACCAGATAATCTCTAACAAGCATGATAATGCTCATAATAAAGTTTTGTTGTTTCATTTTATTATTTATTTATTTATTTATTTGCTATGTTGCCCAGGCTGGTCTTGAACTCCTAGAACAATTCTCCCACCTCAGCCTCCCAAGTAGCTGGGACTATAGGCATGCACCATTGTGCCCACCAGCTCATAATGTTTTTATAAAATACTCATTTTCTTTCTTTTTTTTTGAGATAGAGAATGACTCTGTTGCCCCAGGCTGGAGTGCAGTGGCACAATCTCAGCTCACTGCAACCTCCACCCCCCAGGCTCAAGTGATCCTCCCGCTTCAGCCTCTCAGGTAGCTGGGATTACAGGCATGTGCCACCACACATGGCTAATTTTTGTATTTTTAGTAGAGACGGGGTTTCACCATGTTGGCCAGCCTGGTCTTAAACTCCTGACCTTAAACAATCTGTCCGCCTCAGCCTTTCAAAGTGCTGGGATTACAAGCGTGAGCCACTGCACCCAGCCACTCATGTATTTTTAAAAAATATAGATTGTACTTGTGTTTTCCCCATTTTATTAGTAACATACTCTTGAGCACATGCATTCCAAACCTCTGGATATGCACAGTTGAAATCTTAAAGTTTAAATGTTGTTTGGTGTTACATTTCTGATGTACTTTTTTTTGTTAGCGTTAGGCTACCATTTCAGTGTATGGAATCCTGATTCTGCCATCGCTGTGTTAGCCATCCCTCCCAGCTTCGTCAGTAGCAAATCTGATAACCATGCCTTGTAAGTCTTTATGCAAGTCATGGTTGGAAATGTCGATCACAGCAGGATCAAGAACATCCCTATGGTGCTCGCTTAGAATCCCGTTCATTTATTCAGCCAGCAATGTTCAGTTCCAAGAGCTCCATCCCTGCAATCAGACGAGCTGGGTCGAGCTCCACCTCTGTTCCCTGCTGACTTTGTCACCTTTGGCAAGGTATTACTGCACCAGACTCCCAGTTTTTTAACCGTAAGCCAAGGGAGCTGAAGTAGTCACCAGCATCCTCTGTGGGTGCTTTAAAAATGCACCTTCCTGGGTCCCTACCCTTTCCCCCACAGACCCTGGTTCAGTTGGTCTGTGGTGGGTACCCAGACATCAGTATTTTTTAAAAGCCCTCAAAGCAGAGAGCAGAAAGTGCTCTGGGTAATTCTAGTGTGAAGCCAGGGTTGAGAACCACGGGCCCAGATGATCTCTAACAACCATGATCTGCCTTTTGGATCCAAGTGGCTTCCTGGTGGCCTGGTACACATCTCTGGGGCCTCTTGTCCTGTAGCCTGAGCCCTGCTGGCTGCAGACTTCAACAGAGAGAGAGCCTGGCTGGTAGAGCACTGTGGCCAGGTACCAGGTGCGCCACACAGGACTGCCAAGCACCCCCGTCTCCCCAAACCCCTGGGAGGGGAGTTGCTGCTCATCTCCTGCCCATCTCCTCCCGACTAGAGTCATCTCTGACTTCTCTGAAGTTAGTTCCTTCTCTGTGTTTCTGAGCTTGCTGCTTAACGAAAATAGCCTAAGGCCAGTATAAGTCCGTTTCAGGGAGTCAGCACCCTGTGTGATTCCTCTCTTTGTCTTGTTTCTCTCCTCCCATAACTCTGGAGGCAGCAGCACCTCTGAGGCCTCCTCTTGCATCTCTTTTCCTCTATAGACTCCCGCTGGCTGAGGACGGCACCACTAGCGGCTCCCAGGAATGTTGCTGACCAGCACACAAAGACCCCTCTGACATGGCTGTGGGGGTCAGGATACCTACTTGCCCAGCTTGGCTCATTTCAGGCAGGACTGGCTTCTCCCTTGGGGCTCAGGATGTGGCTTTGAGCACCGCCTGCCTGCTGCTGGGATAGGAGCATGCCCAGGATGTGCGGTCTCATCTTCTCCCTGCCTCTCTGCAGTTGTGCTGGTCGGGAGTGTCTCTGCAGTGGGCTTGTTAATTGGCGATTCAGCTGGCTGATTGACTCTAATGCGGGTGAACATTTATTTACCCCAGCAGCCGCCTCTCAGACAGCCGTTAATTGCAGGCACGAGAGAGACAATAATTACGGGATAATGGGTGCCTTTTGTGTGAGTCCTTCTCTTTGCACTGTGTCAGCAAACACGGAGGGTTTGTTTTCTAACATTCAGCTACCCTGCTGGGGAATACCACACCCCCTCCGGCTCACTCCATCCCTGTCATCCAGTCCACCCTTCCCTTCTCCTGTCCTGGGTCTGGGGTTCTACCCTAATTCCCTGGTGACAGAGAGCATGTTCTGATCTTCCAAAATATTGTCTCCTTCCAATTCTCATGCAGCCCTGATCCCATTTTTAGGATCTGTAAGGTTGACCTGGTACTTTAAAAAAAGTGGTGCTTAATTAACTTTGCCTAAAAATGGGTAAGTAAGTGCTACACTATATGCCTCCTTCCCGTGTCCTACTGGTCTTTGTTAATGTGTTTGTATAGTTGTAATTAATGTGTAGCTAGTGTCCTGTGTCATGAATTTCTTTTTTGTTTAATGTTATTTTATACAAACACTCCAGGTATGACAATGATCTATAAATTTGCCATTTTAAATAGCTATAAGTAATTCTGCCCTGTTACTCTGTTACTGGATTGCTCTTCTCTTATTACTGAGAATTTGGGTTGTTTCCAATTTGTTGCTATTATGAATAGCTCTGCTATAAATGTCTTTATACATACTGATTTTCCCCCAGTTATTTCCCTGGGGGTTCACTGAATTATGGGTTATATTGATCTGGCATCCAGTTGGGAAGAATGGAAGGGCTTGGGGAGCTGGAGGCTATGGGGAGAGTTTAACTGATTCCCTCCACCCTCTCTCCCAGCACACAGTTCCTCTTTTTCTCACTGCTTTTCACATCCACTTTGAGTATGATCCTTGCCCCAGCTTCCCTGGTAACAGCCCAGGTTGGTGTGGTGGAGACTTGGCGTTCCGATTATGTATTGCGCATAGCAGACCACCCAAAACGTAGTGGCTGAGAGCAAGGCTGATGGTTCTCTCCCAGGGTTCTCTGGGTGGCCTGGGCTCAGGTGGAGGCGGTGGGGGTGGCCCTTGCTCCAGTCGTCTGGCCGGGGCCATCCTCTGAAGGCTCGACTGGCTGGGCCGCCAGGGAGGCTCCTCAGATGTCGGACATGGGATGCCAGCTGTCATCGGGGAGCTCAGCAGGGCCTGTCAACCTGAGCACCATACATGGCTTCTCCATGTGGCTTGGACTGCCCTCAGTGAGGCAGCTGGTTCTGAGAGAGAGTGTCTCAAGAGAGCGTTCCAGGAGGTCCAAGTGGAAATTGCAAGGTTTCTTATGCCCTAGCCTCAGAAGTCACACACAGTCATGTCTGTTACGTTCTGCTTGTCAAACTGAGCCCACCCAGATGCTTGGGGTGGGGAATCAACTCCACGTCTCAATGGGAGGGAACAGCAAAGAATCTGCAGATGGCTTTGGTCTTCCGCTCTTGGAGACTGAAAAGATGTATTGGTTAGTAGCTCATGCATCCCACCGGGCCTGCTTTAGGAGAGGCCATGCGAGAGCCCCCTCCCCTCCCTTCATTTCCTCAGAAGCACCCTGCTCCCGTCTTACTGCCACTTACCAAAATCCTGCCCATTTTCAGAAGTCATATGATCGCTCAGCCTTCCCTGGTTGCCCCCAGGAGCCACAAGTCTCCGTGTCTTTATCTGCCTTTGTCTCACATGGCTCTTCTCATAGTTATTTATGGGCTTGGCTTGCTAGATTGCAAACTCTTAGAAGGCAGGGACTCTGTCATGTTCTTGTTAATCTCGACACCCCGCCCTAAAGAGTGAAAGTACCTGGTATGGAAAAGTACCTAGTACCTAGTAAAGTACCTGGTGTAGAAAAGGGCTTCCGGGCCAGGAGCAGTGGCTCACGCCTGTAATCCCAGCACTTTGGGAGGCTGAGGTGGGAGGATCACCTGAGATCTGGAGTTTGAGACCAGCCGGACCAACATGGAGAAACCTTGTCTCTACTAAAAATACAAAATTAGCTGGGCGTGGTCACATGCTTGCAATCCCAGCGGTTTGGGGCTGAGGCAGGAGAATCGCTTGGACCAGGGAGGCAGAGGTTGCGGTGAGCTGAGATCACACCACTGTGCTCCTGCTGGAGCAACAAGAGCCAAACTCCATCTCAAAAAGAAAAGGGCTTCCATAAATTCCATTTGCTTTCCCCTTTTTCACACATTTGAGACTGCACTGACCGTTGAACTAATGCGTTCTTATGAACTAATGACCTTAATGACGCGGGGCTGGTGGGAAGACAGCCAGCACTTGCTACACACTTTGTACGTGTACTTGCCAGCGCAGGAGCTTGGCAATCATTGTTTTACACACTTTTTACAATGACCTGGAAAGGAAGTAGTGGTGTTCCTGTTTTACAGAGTATGGAGTTGAGGTTTGGAGATGTCAAGTAACATGTGCACGGTGTCATGGCTGGGTCACCCAGTTAGAAAGTCATGGAGCCATAATTCAAACCTAGGTCTTTGGGAATTTAAGGCACATAGTCTCTCCTTTACCCTTAACCTCTTGGAACCTCAGTTTCCTCATCTGTAAAATGGAGAGAAGAATACTTACTTCATAGGGTTGTTTGGATGAACAGAAATAAGATTGTAAGCCACCCAGGGCAGTGCTTGGCACCGAGTAGGCCTTCATTCCCTATTGCCTGTCACGCCATGACTTCTTGTCCTCAAGGCTTTGACAAGCACTTTACACACCTGGCATGCCTTTATGGCTGGCAATGCAGTTGACAGGTTTGCCCTCCATGTCTTTGTGTGTGCGTTGTTCACTGGCACACGTATGACCACTCTGGTACATGCCTCCCAGTTCCTCCTCCCCTCCCCCTGGAGCACAAGTGAGTCATTTTCCCTGGATCTCCCACCCCCCAAGTGAGAGACTACCGTCTTCTTTGTAACACAGTACAGGCAGCCAGGTTTCCAGTCACCCTGGAGGCTTCCCCTGGAGCAGCTGAGGTGAGGGATTCTACCCTTCCACATTAATTGCTTTTGTTTGCTCCTTTAAAATTAATTCCAACACAAACTCGTTAATTCTTTCTTTTTCCTCATCCTCATCCTCACTTGCTCTCTTCACCACTCAGTTTTGTTTTCCATTTTTTGGTCTCATTCTGTCTCTCTGGAGCATATAATGACCCCATTCAGAATGATTCTGCAGTGGTGACATCTCGCTGGGTAAGTTGGACGAGGTGGCAGCCACTGGGAAGGGGCTTCCCTGGTAGAGCTGGAGAGAGCTGTAATTTATATCTTTTGCTTCCTGATTCCCTTCCCTCTTATTCCTTTGGCTCTGGTCCCCTCATTCTCTGGCCCGAGGCACTGCCTGGGAAGGGAGGAGCTGGCTGGTTTCGGCGTCCACTAGTCTGGTCTGATCTGTCCCTTCATTTCCCAACTCCGTTTCATCTCCCACTCCCCTTCCTGGCCATTGATATATGGCATAGACTTGCCAGAATCACAGAAGGCAGAGGAGGTTGGATTCTTTTTCTTAACTCTTGTTATACGCTTCTCTCCAAGGGTTCAAACTGGAAAGTCTGGGAGTCCAGAAAGAGATGAGATTTTAAAAGCTCTTGTCCCCACCTTCAGGCTATTCTTTCTTCCCAGTGCTAGTCCTTCGGTGGAGCAGCAGGGCTCAGGGGCAGGCAAAACGGAAGCCTTCCCAGCAAACTGCCCTGCCAGGGCCTTGAAGGAAGCCTCTTTAGACCTGGCTTTTGTTCTGGTACAGCCCTAGCAGGGGACTTGTCACAGACAGTTGCCAGCTTTTGTGATTCTGTTCCAGTCGTTGACCTAGATGCCTGGAGTCTGACAAATCTTCAAGTACAGAAAAGCATTTCCTACAACCATGTGGATTGCAAATATATGTTTTTCGTGCTTACAAGCCCATGGGAGGGTGAGGCAGGGAGGGGGAGGGCAGAATGCAAGCTGGGCAGTATGCAAGTTGGCCTAGTGCATGATCTGAGTATCTTCCCCAGTGTGTGTGTTTGTGTGTGCGTGTGTGTGTGTGTGTGCACACGCATGCACGCATGCACCCATGCGCACGCACACACACACACATACACACACACCCCACATTTTTTTGAGATGGAGCTTCGCTCTTGTTGCCTGGGCTGGAGTGCAATGGCATGATCTCGGCTAACCACAACTTCTGCCTTCCGGGTTCAAGCGATTCTCCTGCCTCAGCCTCTCACGTAGCTGGGATTACAGGAGCCTGCAGTGATGCCCAGCTAATTTTGTATTTTTAGTAGAGACAGGGTTTCCTCCATGTTGGTCAGGCTGATCTCGAACTTCCAACCTCAGGTGATCTGCCGGCCTTGGCCTCCCAAAGTGCTGGGATTACAGGAGTGAGCCACCACGCCCGGCCACACACACCACTCTTAGGATGTCTGCCCTGATGTTCTCAGCTAGAACTAATGTCTCCTTCCACTGAATTCCTGTGGCACCAGTGACTTGTATCACTCACAGCAAGTCTATGCTTTCAGTTGTACGGTGGTTAGCAGATTGTATTGGATAAATAAATTGGGGCCGGACTGTAAAAGACCTTGCGTTTCAAGCTTCTATCCTGTAGACAGTAGAGAAGCACAGCAGGTTTGTGAGCGAGGGCGTGACTGAATTGTCACTTGAGGGAAGCACGGAGACCAGAGGTGGAGGCACCCTGTCATCTCAAGGGCAAGAGGAGTAGGGATGACTTGGTGCAGGTGGGTGGCTGGGCCAGTTTCATCTGTAGTCTGAAGGCAGTGTCATCGACAGGGAAGATTGCTTGGTGATGAGGGATTAGGATGCCACACTGAGAGCTGTTTCGGGGGCTCAGTGGGTTTGGTTGAGGACCTGTGACTTAGGGTAGAGTTGGTGACTGGAGACAGAAGAAGACCAGATGGAATTAGGCACAGGACCCTTATAAAGCCCCTCTTGACACTAAAGAAGTTCACATTGAGCCACCCCTTAAGTAGGGGCATTTGTCCTGGAATGCTTTAGAGGCTTCTCTTAAAGGTGACTTGGCTGAATTATTCACTGGCTTTCAAAGTCATTGAGATGTGGTGACAGGGGCTGTGGCAAGCAGAAGCTGTGGGGCCTGGGTCAAAAAACAGGTACAGATGTGTCCTGCCCATGCCACCTGGACACTCATCCCATGGCCCAGTTCAGAGCAGCCGGCCCTCTCACTCCCCCGGGGCTCAGCACTTACTGCCCAGACAGAAAAGGGGAGGGATGACATGACTCCTTGTCTGTCCACTTTCTCCCAAGGTCACCTTTGTCTCTGCTTGTCAAAACTGGCATCATCTCCCTGGCACTGCCAGCCCTGGAGCTGGGGGCTGCATGATATTCCCTCAGTGTCTTCTTGCCTTAACCCAGTGGCTCTGGCAAAGAGCAGGGAGAGGTGCAGTAGCCACTGCAGCGTAAAGATGCCTTTGAGAGATGGGATCCCTTCCAGACTCTTTTCCCTCCCTGCCCCCTACTCTAAGAGGGGACTTCTCCAGGGCCTTTCTCTGCTGGGGAAGGAAGAGAGGGACTTGGTCCAAGGGGCCCAGCCTGGCTGTCTATATGTTGAGAGGAGTTGTCTGCAGTCCTGGGCTGAGGCCAAGCTAAACAGCCCCCTGCCCAGCTGCCTGAGCCATTCTGCTTTCCTGGACTGCCCTGGAATGGGAGAGATGGTGTGTGCAGAGGGGAGGTGGTGGGGGCAGGGGTTTGTTATCTGCAGGTTAACCCTTGGGAGGCCAAGGGGAAGGAAAGCATCAGTGGGAAAGCGCCGCTGTCTGTGTCTTGGATAGGTGAGCTCATCCAAGAGCTTCCTCCTTTAGTGGAAGCTAGAATGGGGTGTGGCTGGGGAAAGAAGAGACATTGGTCAAAGGCTACAAAGTTTCAGTGAGACAAGGGGAATAAATACTGGTGATCTACTACACAGCAAGGTAACTATAGTTAATAATAATATAATGATAATGTATATTTTTAAATTGCTAAAAAGGAGGTTTTATTATATTTTATTTTATTTTATTTTTTAAAACGGAGTCTCGTTCTGCCACCCAGGCTGGAGTGCAGTAGTGCAGTTTCAGCTCAGGTAACCTCCATCTTCTGAGTTCAAGCTATTCTCATGTCTCATCTTCCTGACTAGCTGCGATTACAGGTGTGCACTACCGCACCCAGCTGATTTTTGTATTTTCAGTAGATATGTGGTCTCACCATGTTGGTCAGGCTGATCTTGAATTCCTGGCCTCAAGCGATCCACCCACCCTGACCTCCCAAAGTGCTAGGATGACAGGCATGAACCACCACGCCTGGTCAAGAGTAGGTTTTAAATGTTCTCACCACAAAGAAATGATAAATATGTGAAGTGGTAGCTACATTAATTAGCCTGATTCGATAGTTTCACTATGTATACATGTATCAAACCATTGCACTGTACCCCATAAATTTAGGCCATAATTATTTATCAATTAGAAAAGAAGACCAAATTTGGAATGATAACCCCAGAACCATCCTCCATGGTAATCGTATGGGAAGCGCAAATGTATGTCATAGGTAATCAGGAAAGCTGTTTGGAGCGTCAGGGTCTTTGACTCCCTCCCTTAGCACAAAGATTTGAGATTTGACTGAGCAGGATACAAAGGGGAGTTTGCGACCCACTCATCTTGTTGCCTCTCTCCCCGCCAACCCCGGCTCTCCCGCTGTGAGGGAGGGTTAGCTATGCTGTCCGCCTTCGTCCCTTGCCCAGAAGCGTGTTCACCACGGGGGAGCTTTTCCAGGTACCTGGACTGAAGCGTGTCTGTCCTGACCGCATGTCTACTCCATTCTACTCCGTCCCATCCCAGGACGTCCCCCAGAGCAGGTTCTAGAAATGGGATTCCCTTCCTTGCTGCCCCTGCTGTCCTATTACCCGTGGCCATTGTGTTCAAGACCTGGGGACAAATAGTGCAAGGCTAGGCCTCCTCAGAACTCACAACCTCAGAGGGACCTTCCCGTTTAAACAGGCTGATTAGGAAAGCTTGTTAATGATCAAGAGCACAATGAATGGATGGTCTTTGGTTTTAAGGGAGTTTTTTGCTAATGAAACCTTGGATGGAGGCCATTGAACTCGCTGGGTCTGGAAGTGGGTTGCTCACTGCATAGCCTGAGAAGGAACTTTCCCCCAGGGCAGCTGGGGAGTAGGGGCCAGGAGGTTCCTCCCAGAGAGCAAGCTTCCTCCTTCCCTGGCCTGCTGGGCGGTGAGAGAGGGCTCTGAGCTGGAGAGCCAAAGACTTGGGTTCCCAGCTGGCTTTGCACTCCCTTAAGGATGTGTAACTTCGGATCATTCACTATCCCCTTTGAGCCCTGTTTAAATCAGCTGAGAAGGGGGGATAATAATATAGCGCTTCCTCCTCTGGGTGATGTGAAGCTGCAATGAAAAATAGTCAACGTGTGTAAAACGCTATACAAAAGTCAGAGATTATTATTAGTATTGTTATTGTTCTTAGGAGAGGCAGAGAACTGGAGTCCTGGATGGGAGCTCTACTTTCACTTGGAAGTTTCCGCAGCCCACAGCTTCCTCCACAGGAGAGTAAAGCAGGGGCCTTTGGGTGGGAATTGCCTGCTCCTCCAAGCCACTTAGCTTTGGGCAAAGCCCTGGAGGGTTAGAGAAACCCTGGTCATCCTTCAAACACAAATCCCAGGGCCAGGTCCTTCTCCTCCGGCCCTGTGCCTTGCTTCCCCTTCTTCCTCACTCTCTTTGCTCAGCCAGTTTTCATTTCCCGCCTGGTGGAGCCGGGGGCCTCTGGCTCTCCTGGGCAGCGTGCCCGAGGCCTGGGGACCTGGGTCATCTCTGGCTTGGTTTGTCATTTGCCTTATCCTCACTTGGTGGAGGCATTGCAGAGCCTAACAGAAACCTCCTCCTCCCTAGGTGGGGCAGGAACTTTCGTTTATGATAATGATACCCTGCATTTATAGAGCGTCTTTTCTGCCGAGAGTTCAGAGCACTTTTCCTTCTATGCACGCTCTCATCTTTCTGGAAGTGCAGGCTGAGGGAAAGAATCACAGTGACTTTATAACTGAGGCTTGGAGGCACTGAGGGACTTGCCTTAGGTTATGCAGCCAGCAAGTGACAGCGCCAGGATTTGAGTGTCAGAGTTGGGACTGCTGCCGGGATTAATGTTGAGGTCCCTTCACTTTCAGCGAGGGACTTGTCGGCCTGCTTCCTTAGTGGCTAAAGAGTGAGGACTGATGCCTGCTTGCCTGGCTTTGGTGTAGGCTGATTCAGAGGTAACCTCAGGCCCTGTGATCTCTGAAGATCAGTGAGAGTGGGGAGGTGGGAGGTGACGTGGCCTGAAGGCAGCGGTGCCCTGGCCATCTTGTGACTGCCCAGCATGGGCATGAATATGGAACAAGCGCCTTGGCTGAATTCTGGGTTAACCCTCTGTCCCCTGCAGCAACGTGCCCGCGAAGCGTGAGCTAGGGCAGGCTCCTTTGGGCTCCTTGATTGGCTGCGTGGTCTGAGGCGGTGCCTCTTCCCAGCATTCCACCCTTCGGGAGGCAGGTGGATTAGTTCACTTGTCTCTCTTCCTGGAGCAGGCTGCCAGGAGTTAGGAAAGGGACCATTTGGGCATGAGGTGTGTTTGCACCCTGGCTCCTGCATACCATTCTAGGCGGGTAAGAGCAGGCTCCCTCTGAGCAAACTGGGCTGGGGATAGACACTGGGGCCTCTGGGGGCATGGGGCTTTGGGAGAAGGTGGGGACAACCGGCTGACTGTTGACTCAGTTTCTATCTTCCCAGGGGCCTCTCTAACACTCCCCCCTCTATCTTTCTTCCCTCACTCCTTACAGTTGCTTTCTTTTTCCTTTCCACTTCCTATTTTCTCCCTTTTACTCATTATTTACTCGGCACATTTGAGCTCTGAAATAGGCCCAGCATGGTTCCTCACCTTCTGTTTTCTCCCTTCCAAAGGACGTCTTCAAAAACCGAATATTGCCCCTCTCCCTTCTGAACTCTCTGTCCCCTTTTCCACCAGTTCTCTTTCCTCCAGAACGTTCTTCTCTCCTCTCCCAAGAGCTCTGGGATCAGTGGCACCAGGAAGTGCTAAGGGAGGAAGCAGCCTGGGAGGTGCCCGCTGTTTGCCCAAGGTGGGGTTGGCTGTGGCATGGGTTGCTTGGCTGGGCTGGGCTGGAGTATGGACGTGGGTGCTCAGCTCTTCTGTGTTCTTGTTCTTCCCACACCTTCTGCCTCCTTTCTTCTTCCCATTTCCCACTTCTGGCACCTACCTAATGCAGGCAGAAAGGCAACAAGGCACTTGATCAGCTGCTGCAGGTGCTGGCTGAGATGCTTGCTTTTTTTTTTTTTTTTTTGAGACAGAGTCTCACTCTGATGCCCAGGCTGGAGTGCAGTGGTATGATCTTGGCTCACCTCCTCAGTTCAAGAGATTCTCCTGACTCAGCCTCCTGAGTAGCTGGGATCAGAGGCATGCACCACCACCATGCATGGCTATGTTTTTTTGTATTTTTAGTGGAGATGGGTTTTCGCCATGTTGGCCAGGCTTGTCTTGAACCCCTGACCTCAGGTGATCTTCCTGCTTCAGCCTCCCAAAGTGCTAGGATTACAGGCATGAGCCACTGCACCTGGCCAAGATGCTCGTTCTTTCCAGACCCCAGGGTGCCCAAAGGCCAAACTCAGTATGAGGCTGGAAATGCTCTTTGTTTTCAGCTCTGAGCTGGGGTGATCTACGGAAGGAGGAGTGCTGGATTTCACCTCAGAAGACTGAATGGGGATCCTCCATACCCTCATGGTGGGGACTTGGGAGGACTGCTTCCTCTTCGGTGGCACTGGCTCTATCTCTGTCAAAGCCACTGAGGGGATCTGGCTATAGAAAGCGAGCTGTAACTTGTCACAGTGGTTCTGCTGGAAAGGGAAGAACAGACTGAAGATTCTCTCTACGAGCTCTCCAGGGCAGGAGCCCCAGAGACCTGGCCAGCTTAGAGGAGTTTATTGCGCTATTGCCTAGCACAGTTACTCCTAATCTGTAGGGTCTCATTTATATTTTTAAAGCTTTTTGTTAGAGAATCAAGCATATACAAAATTACACCAGTGTGCCGAAGCTGCAGTGGTTTTGAAGTCATCTCCTTGTCAGTCTTGTTTCGGGTCTATTCCTGGTCTGTTCTGCCCTCTGATAATTTTGAAGCAAATCCTAGACAGCTGAATATTTCATCTCTAAAGAAAGGGAATTCCATCACTTCTCAGCTTTTTGGCTAAGATTAAGTGTAAATATCGGGACCTTAAGAAAAATATCAAAACATGATTGCATCTAAGCAAAATGAACAATTCCTTAATGTAATCAACTATCCTGTTAATGTTTATATTTCCCTGATTATGTCTATTTATTTTTCTAGTATTATTTTAAATTTAGATCCAAATAAGGTCCATTCATTGTGATTGGTCTTTATAGCATTTCTCCTAATCTCTACGTATTCTCTCTCTTCTGAAGAAACTGGATTTTTTTTTGAGACAGGATCTCACTTTGTTGCCCAGGCTGGTCTCAAACTCCTGGCCTCAAGTGATCTGCCCACCCCGGCTTCTCCAGTACCTGGGATTACAGACATGAGCCACTGCATACAGCTTGGGTCATTGTTCTGTAGAGTTTTTCACATTCTCTATTTGGCTGATTGCATCGTCATCGTGTCGTTTAACATGTTCTGCTGTCCCTGTAGTTCCTGTAAATGTAGTTAGATTTAGGGCTTAATCAAATTCAGGTTCCTTTAATTTACTTATTTGTGGGACGGAGGCAAGAATCCATTCGTGGTGTGAACATCTATCAGGAGGCACACGATGCCTGGTTGTCTCCTTTTTGTGTGTGATATTGGCAGCCTAGATGATCACTGCCTAGCTCCATTAATCCATTACAGGCTAATTGCCTACTAATGACTCTCTAATTAGATGTCGCTTCTTTGATCTCACAGTAAGTGATCTTTTGCTTTGGAAAGGGGCCCTTCCCTGGGAGGCGGTGTTGTGGTGGAGGCTCTGGGATGGCAACAGGGTGGTCCACTCCCACCTGTTCTGGCTTCTCTGTGGACTGTAAGACGGGCGCCCCATAAAGGCCAGGTTGGAGGTCCTGGAAGGAGCCCTTTGCATTGCTTCCCAGTCATGTTTTAAGTCTTCGTACTGATGGAGGGAGTCAGAGCCTGAAACATTCCAAATAACTTTTCCAATTAACTATGAAATACAATTCAGCCATGTTTAATCAGATTAATGCTCAGACACAAATCTTTCCTGACTATCCCCTATAATCACCCCGGGCTCTTTCTACTACCAGTGGCCTAATAATAACTCTATAATAATAATAATAATAGTGTACACTCTGCAAAACACACACACGCAGGAAGTGGTACCGCACAGAGGTTAAGAGTGGAGCTTTGAGGTCAGCTGGCTTGGCTGTGAATTGTGGCTCCAGCACTTTCTGGTTATTTGGCTTTGGGCAAGCTAGCTAACTTCTCCCTGCTTTAGTTTCTATCTTACCTTACAAGGTTGTTACGAATATTAACTGAGACGGTGTAAACAAAGAGCTCAGCACAGTGCCTGGTCGATGTGCAGTAAATGTCGGCTATTGCTATTCTGAAATCACCTACTCATGGCAATCTAGTGTCTAGCTGCAAGAGTGTGCAGACAGTGCACAGGCCAGAGAAGGAGCAGACAACTGAAAGCTGACTGCGAGTGGGTGCGGTGGCTCACACCTGTAATCCTAGGACTTTGGGAGGCCGAGGCGGGAGGATCGCTGGAGCCCAGGAGTTTGAGACCAGCTTGGGAAACACAGTGAGACCCCATCTCTACAAAAAGTTAAAAAAATTGTATAAAAAAAGAAAAGTGACTGTATATCACAGACAGGACTGTATGGTGCTTGTTTGAGTATCCATCAATAAGGAGCTCTAAGCAGCGCCTAAAAGCAGCTTCTTTCCTTTTTACCTCAGCCAGGGTCATCCGAAAACAGCCAGGGCTCCAGCTCTAATTTTGAGAATAATGAGGTTTTATCCAGAGAAGTCAGGGAACTCACTTTCAGAAACACGGTGAGTCAGAGGATGTGCCTCGAATGGGAAAGGAAAGCCAGCCATCCCAGCTCTGATACCTGCTCTGTCCTTTCCTTCGGAATGGGAGGGAGCAAGTGAGGAGAGAGGACTGGGGCTTGGCTTAGACCTGCTCTTGCATTTTTCCCTTTTGGAGGCCTGGACTGTCCCTTGCCCTGGAGGCAGGCCCCCTGAGGCCTTGGTCTAGAGAGCCAGGTGGCTGTGCCTCCTCCCCAGGAGCTCGTGGTCCCCTGGGGCCTGGCACAGCTGCTTGCCCATCTGCCCCTGCAGATCAGAGATAGAAATCTGGAGTTAGACAATTGGACACCACAATCTGCATGGACAGAGAGGGAAGGCTGCTTGCAAGGTGCCAATCAACCACGGGGCTCCCAGTGCTCTCTGGGGCCTCAGTGGGCCAGAGACTGCAGGCCAAGAGGGGGTCCCAGAAGGCACCCGTCGGCATCAAGGCTCATTTGCCCTGTGCTAGCTCCTTATCGCTGTCTACTTCCTGTACCTCTTCACGTGCTGTGCACTAGAGACACAAGACATCCTGTGGCCTGAGAGGGAGACAGAGAGGAATGGAGCTGAGGATAAATCGGGAGCGAGGTCTCAGCGCCAGGTGGGTGGGGGAGGTAGGAGGGACAGACAAGCAGAAAGCCCTGGTCCTGCTTTCTTGGGCATTAAATCAGGAAGACTGGTGCACAGTGAATGAAACGAAATGCTGTATTCCTGTTTCACTGGGTTTGCGCCTGTTACATCCTCGAGCTACTTCTTTTGCTGGGAGTGCAGCCTTGTGACTCAAGCATGTGAGCAGAGAGTGGCAGGGCTTCTATCCCAGGAGGAGGAGGAGCGGGTGGAGAGAGACTGGGGAGAGGCTGAAACCCAAGTAGCTGCTTTGTCCATGATTTCCTGCTACAGAGGCTGCTGTACAGAGCGGGCTTCTGCCTGGACCACTCCCTGCCTAAGTGCGGAGCCCCAGGATTTGGGCAGTAAGCAGATCCTTGCCCCATTTGGATCATATAGGAAGGAGGGAGCCACAGTAAGGATGATGAAAGGCAGTGAATGCAGAATGAGGTCAAGTCCTAGTGCTGAGCTCCATGCTGACACACAGAAGGCACTCATGAAACATACATGGAATGAATGAATGAATGAACCAACAAAGGAGAAGGAAAAAGGGGTTTGATTACATTTATCCTCTGACTCAATTCTCAAGCTTGATCCTTAGCAGTTGGATTTAGGGCTTGGACAGCAAAAGTTATTTGCTAGAAATGTGTTGTGAGTAGGGGTAAGGCTCGATGATCTATCACCTGGAGCACTGCTTTGTGAATTCATCAGGCTTTTTGTTCTCCTCTTTTTTTTTTTTTTTTTTTTTTGAGATGGATTTTTTCTCTTGTTACCCTTGCTGGTGTGCCCTGGCCCGATCTCGGCTCACCGCAACCTCCGCCTCCTGGGTTCAGGCAATTCTCTTGTCTCAGCCTCCTGAGTAGCTGGGATTACAGGCACGCACCACCATGCCCAGCTAATGTTTTTGTATTTTTAGTAGAGACGGGGTTTCACCATGTTGACCAGGATGGTCTCGATCTCTTGACCTCATGATCCACCCGCCTCGGCCTCCCAAAGTGCTGGGATTACAGGCTTGAGCCACCGCGCCCGGCCATGGTTCTCCTCTTTCTCTTTTGTCTTCATGCCTCTGTGGTGCTCACTTGGGTGGGGGGTGGCATGGACAGGGGAAGCCACACAAGGCTTGTTAGAATGAGAGTTGGAAGCCTCTGTAGACTCAGCGTCTGTGCTCTCATGACCCTCTTTAGGTTGCAAATATGGGTCTCGGTTGTCTCTGTTTCTTTGCCAGTGCTTTGCACATAGTGGGCACTGATAGAACATTTGATGAGCTATGACGTGGCTGTGTGTTGGCATAGGCAGAAGGGAGAAGCTTTCTTCTCCTGACTCAATTGTGTCTAAGGGACAGGGGAGGTGAGTATCTACTTGTGCCCTCTGTTCTCCACAAACTGAAGGGCACAGTTGGAGCCGGGCTCTGTTTCAGCTGGCAGAAGGGGGCATGGAACTGGAGCTGCCCTCGGCCGTGGGGAAGGTTGGCCACAGCAGGACTGGACACGTGGAGTGCTCAGAGCCTGCCTCACAAAGCAGCTTAGGAGAAAATTAAGTGGACTCAAGCCAGGGGAAGCATGGCTCACTGTGCTGGACGCGTTAGGGAGGGGGCTGGGTAGGGTGAGGAATGGGGCTCACTGTTGACACAGGGACCCTGCCCCTTTTGTGTTCAGCCCAGCCTATATGTTAATGGAAGCCCAGCAGTGCTTGGCATTGGCAGCCTGGAAATGGCTGCTACTACCTTTCCCCATGCTGCCCTTCCACCCCTTCTTCATCTGGGCCCTGAGATCTTTGCAGGACTAAGTGGCCTTGTGCCAGGCAGAGCAGAGTCTTTCTCCATGGCCTCCTGGGTTTGCTCACAGGCTACTCTAAGAAACCACCAATAAGGAACCTTCTCAGGGCTCAGGGTCCTGAGCACCTTTAGAATTTTCTAATAGGGGGCCGGACGCAGTGGCTCATGCCTGTAATCCCAGCACGTTGGGAAGCTGAGGCGTGTGGATCATGAGGTCAGGAGTTCAAGACCAGCCTGGCCAAGATGGTGAAACTCCATCTCTACTAGGAATACAAAAAAATAATTAGCTGGGCACAGTGGTAGGCGCCTATAATCCCAGCTACTCAGGAGGCTGAGGCAAGAGAATCCCTGGAACCCAGGGGGCAGAGGTTGCAGTGAGCCAAGATCATGCCACTGTACTTCACAGCCTAGGTGACAGAGTAAGACTCTGTCTTAAAAAAAAAAAAGTCTCTAATAGGATTTTGTCTTCCAGATAGGAAGGAAAACCCATCCAGATCTTATAGAGAAACCAAAGCCCCATGAGGCAAGGGCTTGCCTACAGTAACATGCACGCTGAGGGGCTCACCAAGCAGGCAGCTGGGCATTCGGGCTGCCAGTGGGCCTGAGCTCTCAATGTTTCTGAGCATGAAGATCTCATGTGGTGCCCATTGGTTCTTTGTCAAAGCAGAGGTTTATTGATGTGAGATTTTTGGTAGGGCAACCAATTTGTCCCAGTGTGCTTGAGACTCTCCTGACCTGAGCACTGAAAGTCCTGGACAAACTGGGACAGTTGGCCACCATGTCCCTACGGAGTCTCCCCCTGCCAGCCTTCTAAACCCAGTTTGCATTTCTCTTTATTGTTTTAATTGCAGGAAACATTTCTTCCTAACATTTGTTTTCTATGGGCTAACCTCAGAGAGCTGAACTTGCAGATAACTGGGAAAAAAATGTCACCTGCCCAGGGTGCCTGACACAAGCCTTTCTTATCTCAGGAGCTCTTAAGACAATCCAAATAGTTGCATCTCTCTAAATGCAGTTGAGGTAACTGAAGCACAGTGTGGAGGTGGCTCCTGCCTCTCCCTTGCTGAACGCTCTGATCAAATTCTATATTTCTGCATCTCCTTTCTTCTAAGTAACTCCAGTATTATCTGACCTCCAGTCTCCTTTACCCAACACAGTCTGTAAGCCAAAGGGTGAAGACACAAACAGGTGACACCATAGCCTTTCAATCAATGGAGAAACTGAAGTCTATGGAAGGTTTAGTAAGCAGTTTGCCTCAGGTGAGATAAAAACAGCATGCTCAGAATCGACTTCCAATTCAGCACCTTTAGACATAAAGCCTTCAGCTTTTGTGACTTCTGGAATAGTTTCTCCACTTTCACTCATTTCTTCTGAATTGTATCTCTCCCAGTTAAGACTCATTCTCGGAGAAAACTGTCTCTAAGTTCTCTTTATTTGGTTCCTTTCCTTGTCTTATTGATGGTGAGACATTTCTGTCTCAGCATGAGCCGCCTCTCTGATGAGGACCGTAAAGTAGCCAGAGCTGGAGTTTCCTATTGCCAGCCCTGCCCTTCCTGTCCTATCCCATAAAGGAGTTATTCATTGAGGCCCCTTTCTTTATCCTATTTATACATCTTTCCAGCACGTCTTTGTCCTCAGTGACAAACCCATTCTATCCTCTACTTCAGCCTTTAAGATACAAAAATTTCCTTCCATCTTCAAAATCCCTTCACAATCCATAGCCCTGATTCTTACCAGACATCCCTGGCAATCAAAGTGAGAGCAAAGAACTGCCCTTTGCAGGACTGGCCCATGGGCCGCAGCAGGACTCTGGGGTGCGGACCCCAAAGAGGGCTCCTGACTTCCTTGTGCAGCTGAAATACACCCTCACTGGCTGGACTTCTATTGCACCTCATCACAGCTAGGAGTGACTCACGCAGACTCAGGCAGAACCTGGGGGCCCAGGGCAGAAGTGTGACTTCGGGTCTCACTCGTCAGAACGCTCATTCAGTATGCTCGTAATTAGAATTGAGCGATCTCACGGACGAGCGGTACTGGGCTAACTTGGTTAGGAGCACAGCTCTGGAGTCAGTCTGCTCAGGTCCTTGCCAAGTCCTGCCACTCCGTCCTTGAGCAGGATATTTAACCTGATTTTGCCTCAGGTTCCTCATCTTAAGAGAGAGGTCACAGCAATAACCATCTCAAAAGGCTGTTGTGAAGACCAAATGAGTTGCATTTAGAATTATGCCTCTCAATAGTATACACTCAATAAATAGCTATTATTATAAGACTCGGTAGCTTATGCCCTCTGCCATTTACCTCTCTAGTAAGCTGTTCATTCATTTGACAAATACATACTGAGCACCTATTATGCACCAGGAACACAAGTGTAACGTTGCTGAAGCCTTCCAGTGACACGGGCAGTTATAATGCCTTCTAATTTCACATTAGCTTTCTTTCTTCCTAAATGTCCATTTGGCTGTGACAGCAGTTGAGAAGTCATCACTTTGGTCCCATCTAGCTCTCGGTGATTCTAGTCTGCATGTTGAGGGGTAAAGGCCACTGGCCTTGGGCGCCAGAGGACCTGAATTCCATTGATGATTCAGCTGGTAACCATCTGGGAGCTGTTGGACACGGTGCTTCATCTTTTCTGAGCCTCAGTGTCTCCATTCTACCTTGAGGGTGCTGCGGAGATAAGATGAGATGACAATGCGAAAGTCCTATTAAATGTCAGGTACTAGGATTGAGCAACCAGAAGGCAGTCCTTGGGAGGGTGCCCCATCTAAGTGCGGAGGCGGGCCTCCCCCAGCAAGGCTCTGAAGATAACTCACGTGAGAGTGTCAGGCCTAGTACAGTGCACTGTGGCACGTAGTAGATACACAGTTAATGCCGCCACACAGCTGTAGACCCTTAGTAAATGTTTGTCAAATGCATAAATGTGACATAAATGGCCCCAACCAATGTAAAAGCAGGGAAGTCATTAAGTTCCAAGGACATGCAAAACAAAGGGAAGGTTTGGACATGTTCTATCTGGGAGGACTTCCTGGAGGAGACGACTTAGATTTAGGACGGGAAGACCTTGCATCCATAAAATGACACTCCATGCAATAGGAAGGGCATTTGCAACATGTGTAGGGCCAGTTAGCTTGTTTGAGGTGGAAGAGCAGTCCCCAGAATAAGAGGAGTAGGATAGGAGTTTACATGGGCGGTAGCCACAGTAGGGTTTTGAGAGAGCACATGCTTGGCTGTGGGAATGTGAGGAGCATGTTTGAGAAGTGTGATTGTGTTTGGAGCGGACCACAGGAGGCCCATTATCTGCTGTCTGCCCATTAAGGAAAGAATCCCAGTGGCGGATAGCTCTGGATAATAGTGACAGTGGCTGACGCTCTGGGGACCTGGGACTGCCTGGGACCGCCTGCTAAGCAGCCAGCTTCTATCGTCCACTAACGGCACTTTGAAGGTGGTGAAATCTGGATGGCACCAGTCTGCTGTGTGACCCCACTGGCTTCCCAAGTCACAGCGGGGAGCTGGTGGGGCTCATTAAGAGTCCTGGGAACTTCTGCGGAGTGGAAAGCAAGGGCACAGAGAACTTCCAGAGGATGTAGGGCCGCTGGGACTAAAGCCATCCAGTTTAGAGCCTTGAGGTGCATAGATTATCATTTCTTCTTTCCTCCCTTTCTTTTCTTTCTTTCTTTTTTTTTTTGAGACGGAGTTTCACTCTTATTGCCCAGGCTGGAGTGCGATGGCGCCATCTCGGCTCACTGCAACCTCCACCTCCTGGGTTCAAGTGATTCTCCTGCTTCAGCCTCCCAAGTAGCTGGGATTACAGGTGCCTGCCACTACGGCCAGCTGCTTTTTTGTATTTTTAGTAGAGACGGGGTTTCTACATGTTGGTCAGGCTGGTCTCAAACTCCTGACCTTAGGTGATCCACCCGCCTCGGCTTCCCAAACTGCTGGGATTATGGGCATGAGCCACCAAGCCTGGCCCTTTCCTCCCTTTGAACAAGAAGTCCGGGCACACGTAGGTGCTCATCGTTAGTGTATGAAATTGGGCAGCATAAGACTAAAGAGGTGTGTGTAGGGAGGTGGGCTCAGACAGACCTGAGGTCCTATGCAAGCTCTGCCACCTGCTGTGTGACTTTAAGAAAGGTTTCTAACCTCTCTGGGCACCACTTTTCTCATATATGAGAAGTCAGAGTAACAAAGCCTTTTGCCAGGGGGTTAATTTGAGGACTAGCTAAAGTATAGAGAACAGCGGCTACATAGCACGTGGTAAAGTGCTCAGTAAGTAAGCGGTGGTGGTTTATGTTTTTAGTTTCTTCTTCTCAACATTGTTTAGTCTCCTGCTAAGGGAGAGAAGGCGGAGCAGGCCCTGCCAGGGCCCCAGGGGCAGCTCCTGGGCCTACCTTTCCTGACTCAGCAGCAGGCTGGGCCCACTCGGGCCTGCACTGCCCTAAGCACTGGGGCCACCAGGCTGTGAGCTGCCCTCTTCTCCTTTGTACCCTGGCAGACACACAGTAGACATTTATTAAATGCTTGTTGAATGAAAGATGCATTTGACATGGTCCTTGTTCTTTCAGGTTCACAGTCTAGCAGGGGAGACCCACTTGTAAATAAAGAACGAAGAAAAATAAGATGAGATGCACAGAGTGCTTTGCAAACACAGAGGGAGGAAGACTGCCTGGGCAGAAGTAAAAAGTGGCTGCAGGGTCAGGTTTAGGTTGAACCTTAAAGTATGGGAAGCGTAGGGTGGGAGGGATGAGGTTCCTGCAGAACACGCAGCATGCACAGAGGCTGAGACGCAGGAGGAGGCATGTGCGCCGGAACTAGATCAGCAGAGGCAGAGGCTGGAGCACAGAGTGCACTGCAGGGGCCAGTGAGGGAGGCTGGAAGGTGGACCAGCTTGTGAAGAGCCTTGACAGCTCTACACAGGAGACTGGACTTAATCCTTTAAAAGCTGTAAGCAGACATGGGGCACAATCAATTTGCTTCCTTTCCTCTCCTTACTCCTATCCTTATGGTCATATACAGATGAGTTGAGGATCAGAGAGGCTTGTGGCCTGCCTGAGGGTGCACAGCATATTAGCTGTGAGGTCAGAGGGAGAGTCCAGTGCCTTTGCCTTTGGCTTCCCCTAAGTGGTGCTTCATGTAGTGGACTGTCCTGACGATGTTGCTTGACTCCCTCTACCATCCTTGTGGGCAGCCATGGCTTCTGGCTAACGCTATTCCATGTTCCGACCCGAAAACAGCAGCCTTCTCCATTTAAAAAGCCCAGTGTGATTGAGCATGGACCTCCCGCTTCACCATCCGCCCCCTTCTTTGGCTCAAAGAAGAAGCCACAAGCTCCCTTGGAAATAGCCTCCTGCTTCATTTCCAGGTGCCCAGCTGCCTGGCATGCACCAGGCTTGGCTTGAGAACGTGTTTTTCAAAAAAGATCAGGCAGGCTTTGCAGAATGTAATGGCATTATTCTGGGTTTTTGGGGGAAAGCTAACAACCCCTCTGCCCCCCTCCTCATCCTACACACACATGCTCTGGAGATGCAGCTCCAAGAGTGCTGCCGGCCAGCCCTGGTGCTGTGCATGCAAGAGGCCTCCACGGAGCATGCGGAGGGGGCGGTTGATGCATGAACAATAGCATGTGGGGAGAGATAGGGGACCCAGCACTTTCCAAAAGAGAAGGAAGAGCAGTGGGGCCCCACAGGGGCTCAGTATAAATAGGGCTGACCAGAAAGTCTCCCTATCTCTCTGCCCCAGGGAAATTCCAGAGAGAAGCTAAGTTGCCAAATTATGGTTTCTAGTTGTTTCCCTGGGTCATGCAGGCACGAAGCCTGCTCAGAGCCCCTTCCTGTAGAAGCCTCTCCTCCCTCCCACCCACAGGCTCCTGGGGAGGGCATGGCTCCTTCTTCAGGGCACTGCTGGCACTGGTTCCCCACCTGAGAAGCACCCCCCATGCTCACCCCATTTCAGGGGTTGGGAGTCAAGTGGAGGGGTCTACCCAGTGTGCACTGCACGCTGCCATCCTCCGTCACCCAAGACAGCACCGAGCCTCCACTGAATGGGTGGGCATGGAGGCACAAAGGCGGGTGGAGCATAGCATTCCCCCAGGGAAGGGGCTGCCGGTTCTTTGTTCCCTTCCTTTGTGGTGGGAAAGGAGAGAATAGGGACATGGGGCAGCAGTGCCTTAAGTCCTGTGGCTTCCTGGCCCCTTGCTACTCGTGCTCTCTACTGACATCCCGGATAGATTCTAGGAGGACAGCCTGCTCCATTTGTCCCATTAGAATTAGACCCACCGGGGGTGGTGTGCCGTGGTTCAGCTGCACTGGCTTGAGACGACCATGTGCTCCTGGGACCCGCCCACCCTTTTCCTCCCTCCCTCCTCTTCCCTGCCTGCCCTGTCTCTTTCTCCCTGCTCTCTTTCCTCCCTCTTTATGTCTCCCTTCTGCCCTTCCTTTCCTCGCTTTATTCCCCAAATATTTATTGAGAAATGTTTATATGCCAGATACCAGGAATGCAAAGATGAGTAAGACACGGCCACTGCCCTCAAGGAACTTGGAGTGCTGTGGGGGAGACAGACATGTACACAAATGACTGCAGTGCAGGACGACAGGCGTGACTCAGAGGTACCCTGCGTCTGACTTACAGACAAAGTGCACAGGAGGGAGGGCCACTCCTGTTGGGTGGGGACGGGGATGTATGGGGACTGGGAGTGCCTACCAGCTCTAAAAGAAGCCTGCCTTAACGGGACCCTCCCTCGCTTACGTTCACACAGCTGTGACAACGAGAAAGTCTCTTAATGTCTCCTGATCTCAGTTTCCTCAGTTATTTAAAAAAAAAAAAAAAAAAAGTCTCCTGATCTCAGTTTCCTCAGTTATTTAAAAAAAAAAAAAAAAAAGTATGTTTGGAGCTTACCACAGAACGAAAAGATATGAAAAGTCTTTTCATATCTTTTTTTCATGGGTTGTGCCAGCTATCAGGAGATAGCCAGCTCTCATTTGTAAGGACAGCGAACAGGACACTGGAAATTTTGGAGGCTGACAGCTTGCTCCTCCTCCTGCATCCTGTGTTATGAAATGTTCCGTAGCACAGGAAAGGGCTGTGGGCGCCTCGCAGGGAGAGGAGAGTGAATCCGCAGTTACAGCTCACTTCTGTCTTCTTTCTCCTCTTTCCTTCCCACCAGAAGTATCCACTGGGTTGATGTGGCACAGTGTCAGTTCTGGAGGTGAACCGGGTACCGACTTTGCATGGTTATCCAGATGGGAAGGAAGCAAGCGCAGATTGGGCGAGCTAGGGACCACAGGAACTTGGAGACACAGGTTACCTGACTTTCTGCTCTTCCATTGATCGAACCAGAAACTTTCCCTCCCTTCACTGCGGGCTCACTCACAGAGTGGCCTCTGGCAAGCCATGGGTCTCTCAGGGCTGTAAAACCAGACTCTTCCCCTCCTAACATGTCTGGGCCATGGAGAAAATGAAATGAGACATGCTCAGAAAGAACCCGAGTCTTCTAGAATAAAGGGTGTGGGAGAGATGTAATATCATCTAGTCAGGTTTATACTGTTCAAATGAATCGAATACTTAATGCGTTATATGGTTATGAGTCCTGTTAACCAAGTTTATTATCGCCAGCTATTGCAGTAGAAAGCTCTGAACTTTACAGTGGGAACCTGGAGGTATTGTTTCCTGAATCAGAGCCACTTAAAAATTAAATTGCTTGGATTTGAAGCGAGTGCCTACGAGGCCACCCCTATGAAGCCACCCCCTCACTGACAAGGCCAACTTCTCAGTGGCCAAAACTTTGTAGGGCCAGCCTTTCCCTTCTATGCGAGAAGTTGGCTGCAAGGTGAAACAGACGCTATAGTCCAGTGGCTCCAAGTCCAGACTTGGGAGGCAGAGTTCAAATCCCGGCCCTGCTACTTCTTCTTCTTCTTTTTTTTTTTTCTTGAGATGGTATCTTTCTCTGTCAGGCTGGAGTGCAGTGGCGCAATCTCAGCTCACTGCAACCTCTGCCTCCCAGGTTCAAGCGCTTCTCCTGCCTCAGGCTCCCAAGTAGCTGGGACTACAGGTGCGCACCACCACACCCAGCTAAGTTTTGTATTTTTAGTAGAGATGGGGTTTCACCATGTTGGCCAGTGAACTCCTGACCTAGTCTTGAACTCCTGACCTCGTGATCTGCCCACTTCAGCCTCCCAAAGTGCTGGGATTACAAGTGTGAGCCACTGCACCCGGTCCCGCTACTTTTTAGCTGTGTGACAACTTAACCACTCTGTGGTTCAGTTTCCTCACTTGCACAGCAGGGGTAATAATAGTACCGACCCCGCTGAATTGTAACTGAGTCAATTTGAAGCACTTGACCCTGTGCTCGGGGATCCTCTACCTGCTCGGTCCAGCCACGGCTCTGTCCAGTCACCTCTGTCTCCTTCTCTAAAGCCAGGACAGACACCTGTGAAATCTCCTAAGCACTGGGAATTGTACTCTAAGAACATATTGTCTTTGGAGAAACACTTCTTAGCTTCTCCCGTGTAGCGACTTTCAGCTTTCCCCCCACGCTACAGAAGGATATTTACCTCGTAAGCAAAGATACCCATGCACGCAGGTGTACCCCCACACGCACTCCTGTGCGTATAAGTGTATGAAATAACACTTGTATATAGCACCTGCGTCAAGTACTTTTCCAAATGCTCCACAAATATTAACAAACAGAGTCCTCACAACAGCGATATGAGGTGGATACTGTAATCATCCTCATTTTAAATTGAAGAAATGGAAGCATAGAAAGCCTAAATGGCTGAGTCAGGATTCCGATACTGTGTATGTGTGTTTTAACAAAAGGATCCCAAAATAATACTTATTCTTACCAAGTGCAGTATACACTATGTTATATTCTGTTCCATCAAATTTTTAAAAATGCATTTCTCCTATGTGCCGATTTAGATTATGTTTTACTAATTTGGGCTCCCAACCCACTGATGACTCCAAAGCCACAGTTTGAAAGATAGGGTGATGAGAGGAAAACTTCTGAGGAGAAAGAAACGGCAGATTTCCTCTGTGTGGCCTGTGTTCAAAGGTGGGTGGAGCTCTAGCCGGGAGTGTTGGTGGGGCTCTGAGATGGATGAGAAGGTGCCTCCTGTTTTCAGATGTGAGGTTCTAAAGAAAATAGGCCCAGACCCTCAGAGCTGGCTGAGGAGGCGAAGGCTGCAGGTGGGGCCAGGCTTGCATTCCTGGTGGGGCAGATTCTGCTGATAAACTTTCAGAAGAGGCCTGCTTGTTATCTTATCCTTCTCCAGAGTGACATCAGGGAAGGACTTGGAAGCTGGAGCCCCTGCTGGAGCTGGGACTTAGGGCTGCTTGCTGTGCCTGGGGGCCTCTTTAGGCTTGGACTCGTATTCTATCAGCAGTACCCTATGCTTAACTTTTTGGTTTAACTTTTTGAGACATTTTTATATTTACCAAGTTATTTTATGCTCAGAAGAGCTGAATTTGGTAAGCGTAGGTTCCATTCCATTCTACAGGTGGGGAAAAGCGGCCGAGCGGTGCTGGGTGACTTGGTCCAGGCTGGAGGAGACTGGAAGGCACCTCCAGACATCCAGTTCCAGTTATCTCTGCTGCAGATGGTGTGTTAGATTATGCGATTGGCCTTGGAGACGTTTAAGGAGTAGATACGAGGAGGAGGCCACTTTACCTGCCTGGGGTTTGTCATCTAGCCCCTCTGTTCTTTAGCCCCAGTAGCCCCTGGTGAAATACAGTAGGGTTGATTGAGGCCCACCCTGGGATATCCTAACCCGAGGCCAAAGGAAAGAGGAATGAGCCGATATCTCTGTTGATTCCCTAGTGGGAAATGGGTTTAAATAGGTACATTTGATATCAGTCTTGAGTTCTCCAGTGGGGAATGGGCTTACATTCCAGGCGGCCAGATAAAAGCTAAATCAAAGGCTGGGAGGCCAGAAAAGAGGGAAACCCTCGAGGGAAACTGTGAACTTTTAGAAGGACCTCCATCTCTGTGGAATACGTTAGTTAAGTCCGTGTGCCAGTGAGTGGGGAGGCGGGGCAAGCTCAGCTCCGGGGGCTCTGCCAGCTCTGGGTGGTGCTGAGCGAAGCTTACCCCTGCATATCCTGCACTGGCACTGGGAACAAGGGGTTGGGTACCCCTGGACTCACCCATTGAAAGCATTTCTCCCATGTCCCTATTCTGAGCGGCCTGCAGCTGTCTTTCCCGGCAGCTGTCTCCCTGAGCCTACTTGGGTTTCTCGTGGGCACAGGGAGTGCTCTGACACCCACTCTCCACATCCTGTACCGAGAAAGCCAGGTTCTTACCCAACCAGGGCCTCTCCTCCCCTCGTCAGTCCCAGTGATTCTTTTAATAGTTTAAAAAGTTAGAAAAATATTTTTCAGAGCTTTAGTTGCTCCTGAAAAATTCTAGCTTCCTCCCACTGGGAGTGAACCTTCAAAGATCATTTATCCATTGATCGACGAGAAAATATTTATTGAGCGGGAGCCACTTCACTCATTGCATTACGTGTATCCTGAGACTCCACAGTCTGCCCCCCAAATACCCGTCCAGCTTCATTTGGTTATGGGGAATAATCAAGCTCATAAATAGGAAGCATTCCCACAGTGTCCATAGTAAACACACAGTAAATGTTTTTAGAATTATTGTTGCTTCCCAACATGTGCCTTGACCTAGTCCAGGGACCCCAGTCATCTCCCGTCTCCTTCCTGTGACTCCCTCTGGAACGCCCAGCCTCCTCCTCTCCTGCTGTGTCCCCATGCTGCGGCCTCCCCTGGGGGCCTCCCCGGCTCCCCACTCAGCGCTGTCCTCATCCCAGGCTGCCTCTGATGGGAGGATGGTTTTGTTGGTTTGCTTTTGTCAGCATCCACGCTCTAGGTTAGGGTTTCCTTGAGGGCAGGGCCCACCTCTCTGTTCAGTCTCTGGTACTGTCAGGCTCAGGACATTTCTAGGGAATGACTGGCTAACCTATGCCTACAGCTTCACGGCGGAGGGGGTTATCTGTGGGCTGGGGGTGCTTAACCAAGGCTTTCTGGAAGAGGTGGCATTTGATCTCAGCCTTAACATGGTGTCCACCTTCCTTCCCCTGGGAGATTTGGATTTAACAGGCATCTGGGGAAGAGGGAAGGGGACAGACGCAGCCAGAGCAGGAATGCCTAAGGTCTTTCGGGAAATATTGCAAAACTCAGTCAGGTTGAACTAGAAAACTTCCACATGGAGCCGGAGAAGATGACGTTTGAAAGGTGAGTGGGGACGTGCTGCCGTGGGCCCTGGATGCCAAGCCCTGGAGGTAGACCCTTCTGTAGCAGACAGGGGAGGGATGACCACTGAGGACCTCTGAGCAGGAGATCACATGATGAAAACAGCTATTAAGCCATAGTCAATGGAGGAGAAATTGGCTTTAATTTTAAAGCCCAAGGACAGAGTCCTAAATGTCCTCTTATCACCCATTTCAAGTGCTTCTTGGTGTCTAACCTAAATCGGTCCTGCTGTAATCAAAGTCTGGTTCATCTCACGGGAGTCGGAAAACCGCTGGACAGGGCCGTGGTTCTCCTATTTCTGCCAGAGAGAACCCACATATCTTGGTGTGGAGCAAGAGTGTGGGCCAGGGTTCCGAGCCAAGCTGGCAGAGCTCTGGGGCACGAGAGGGCGCTCAGGCCTGTGTTGATATCTCTAGGGGTTGGGCTTAAAGCAATTGAAGCCCCGGTGGAATGAGAACCCCTGGACCTGTCCCTGAGGCACTCTTCCCTCCTCCCCAATACCAGCATACATGCTGACCCTGTGAAAAGCTTGTCGGCTTCCATACCGGCATCTCTACTGCCCTGCGCCATTGTGGAGGTAAGAGATGAGGTGGATAAAGGTCTCTGAGGCAGGGAGATAAGGGCCTAGAAGAAAAACAAGCTTGATTCAGGGAAGGGCACCGGAGAAGAAGTTAAAGAGAATTCTCCTATTTTCTTTTTCTTTTCTTTTTTTAAGAGATGAAGTTTCACCGTCTTGGCCAGGCTGGTCTTGAACTTCTGACCTCATGATCCACCCACCTCAGCCTCCCAAAGTGCTGGAATTGCAGGCATGAGCCACTGTGCCTGGCTGGTTCTGCTATTTTCACCCCAGATTGGTTGGGGTACCCATCTGACACCTGAGAGTGAGGTCTGCCAGGAGCTACAGAGGCAGCAGGTGTCTGTCTGTTCCCCTCCAGTCTCCTTGGTTAGACCATCCCCAGGCCAGGGGGAGTGGTGGCCAGTTAGGGTCAGCCTTGTCCTTCCAAGGTCCTTCTCTGCATTTGCTGTTGGCCAGTCACTCCATTGTCATCTGAAGGAGTATTGGATGGCATTCCAAAGACCTCGGTCTCTAAAGAAGAAAGCTTTTCGTGAACAGGGAATTTATTTCTCCCCTGGGCTCACAGGGCAAGTGGAACATTCCATTTAAAGGGTGAAACAGGAACAGGTGAGCTACAGTGCAGACAACAAGACCGAGACACAGGTAGGGGGAGTGGCTGAGCCACTCACTCTGCCCACCTCTGCCTCTGCCATCTTCTTATCAATCTCTTGCTTCCTGTGCCCTAATCCCAAAATGCTAGGAATGCAGGATGTGGCTGTGGGACTCCTAAAGAAGCCAGGTAAGAGGGCATCCCTCAGAAGACCTTGTCCCTCCCCATCTGGGGACCCTCACTTTCCCACCCACCAGTGCTACTGTGTCCCACAATTCTGAGGGCACCATTCATATTGTGCTATATGGGAATAGTACCCCCTGGGGTTGTGCGGAGGCCAGGAAGTCTGTGCCAGCAGATAAGTAGGAGGGCAGAATCGGACACTTTTCTGTGTTCTAGGCAAACAATAGAGACCTTTCCAGGAAGCTCAGGGGAGGGAGCTGCCTGTAAGAGGATCCCCTGGTGGATGCTCTGTGGGGTGGCTTGAACAGGTTTCTGCGTTTGCTGCTTCTTGCTTAATTAGACACCTACATGGTGCTCTCTGCTAATGACCATGTCTCCCAGGGAGATGACAGATAGAAAGATGGGTAGCTGCGAATGTCAGGTGAAGGTCTCCAGGACAGCCACCTGAGGGTGGGGGAATGGAGGTGGAGCATCATGTGATTTCCATGGGCTAATCTGGAATATAGACTGTCAAAGAGAGCATTTTGTCCCCAGGACTGGGAAAAGAAGCAGTAGCCTTGAGGTCTGATTCTGTCTTCAATAGTAACGTCTTGTGTGACCTCTGAACTCCTGGCTGTGGTCTGTGCTCTTGAGAAATGGAGAGGTCATCGCTACGTCCAGGGAGCCACCGAGGCCAGATGAGCCCAGGAATGTGCATGTTTCTGGAGGCAGGCATCCTGGAGTGGAGGACAACCGGGTGTCTTTCCAGCACCCTGTATGTTAGGTTGAAAGGATGAGCCACATGGGGAGGCCTGACTGCTGTGTGGAGTGTGTCAGTAAGATGGTGAACTCCAACTGGACAGATTTGTCAGGAACCATCCTGGGCTTTGGAAATGGGCTAAGGGCTGGGTAAAGTGGCTCACACTTGTAATCTCAGTGCTTTGATAAGCTGAGGTGGAGGAACATTTTAGGCCAGGAGTTCAAGACTGGCCTGGGTAACATAAGGCAACTGTCTTAAGAAAGGGAGAAAAAGGAAGGAAGGAAGTGGGGGAGGGAGAGAGGGAGAAAGAAAGGAGGAAGGGAGATTAAAGAAAAGGACATAAAGAAGTAGAAAGAGAAAGAGAAAAAAGAAAAGATGGAAAGAAAGAAACAAGAAAGAAAAAGAAAGAAAGAAAAAGAAAGAAAAAAGAAAGAAAGAAAAAAGAAAGAAAGAGAAAGAAAGAAAAAGAAAGAAAGAGAAAGAAAGAAAAGAAAGAAAAAAAATAGGGGAGACAGGGCACGGTGGTTCATGCCTGTAATCCCAGCACTTTGGGAGGAGAAGGTGGGTGGATCATGAGGTCAGGAGTTCAAGACTGGCCTGACCAACATGGTGAAACCCTGGCTCTACTAAAAATACAAAAATCAGCTGGGCGTGGTGGTGCATGCCTGTAATCCCAGCTACTCAGGAGGCTGAGGCAGGAGAGTTGCTTGAACCCAGGACACCCAGCCTGGGCGACAGAGTGAGGCTCCGTCTCCAAAAAAAAAAAAAAAAAAAAAGGAAAGGAAGTGGGCTAAGGGCCTTGGTGCAAATGCTCCAGAGCTTCTCAGGGAGTGCACCGGAAGCAAACTGATTTCTGCCAATGACTCGGGAAGTGGTTGCACTTTGGCGTTCGTGATTCTTCCGTGCCTGCCCCCAGCACACTCTAGCCCATCTTTTTAGAACCGGGATTGTTGGGTTATGGGCAAAGAGGCCTTGTGGTCCTCACCTGGGTGAGCCAGCCAAATATTACCAAAAGCAGAGCTGCAGAGAAAAGGTGCCAGGACCCAGGTAAATGTGTTTGTGCCGCCCAAACAATGCCATGCTTCATGGGCTCCTGAGCGCCTCAGCCCTGTGGTAAGGCCTGGAGCCAGGCCCAAGCAAGGGCAGGTTGTAGGAAAGCACAGGCCTGTGTGCCACTTGCAAGCCAGAAAGGTGCCGCTCTGCCCTTGAGAGTTTCTGGGATGCTTTGAATGGTCTTTGCTCTTGTTTCCTCCATCCCAGGAAGGCCTGAACACCTCCAGGGGCTGGAATCTGGAAAGGGACTGTAGGATTGCTGTGCGCTGTTTATCTCTCCCATGCTTCTGATGGAAATGATGGAAATAAGCGTTTCTGCACATTTCAGGGACAGAGTGAGGTCGGCAGAGATGATCAGTTATCATGGAAACCTGGGACTCTAGAGGAAAGACTGAGTTTCGAAGCTGAGCAGACGTAACTGAATTTTGACTGTGTCACTGGCTAGTTGTGTGGTGCTGGGCAAGTTAGCTAACTCTTCTAACCAGGAGTTGCTTGTGCTGTAAGATGGGAATACCACCTCCCATTTTCAGAGTTCCTGTGGGAATTCAATGAGCCAATATGTATAAAGTGTCTATCCAGCCCTGGCTCAAGTGTTAGGCACTAGCGTTTTGTCATGTAGCACCAACTTAATGCCTACAGTAGGAAGGGGAAGAAATGGGCTGAGACCAGAGGAAACACTTTGGCTCAAGGGTTTCAGTTTAGATCTTAGGATGCATTTTCTGAGTTTAAGGATTTAGGACCCATGTGGCCATGGGTGATTGTGAAGTTTCCTCCTTTAAAGAAATAAAATGATTCCCTTTAGAGCGTAACCTTAGGGCTTTCATGTTGGGAAGGAGGAAAAGGAACTATATTCAGTTTCCTTCAATAAACATTTTTGAGCAAAGGTACTTTCAGTTCCAAAGAGTTGATGATTTTGGGTGTTGAAACACCCTTTGAACATCTTGGAAGAAATAAGTATTTGAAAACTGTATTATATTTGGCAGTTATCATTCGTATTTTTGTTACACACTCAAGAAGCCCTAATCTGCTTAGTTCTGGAAGTAGAAACAATGAGTAGAAGCAGAACTTTCTATCAGCACTCTTCAACAGTGGAGCAGGCTACCTTCCAAAGGCGTGAGTGTGCTGTCCCGGCCAGAGTGTGAGCGGCCCAGGGATAGTCATCTTTCATGGTTGTTGCAGAGGCCTCTTGCTACACCAGGTTGGAGGGCAGACTGCTTGATGCTGAGATCCCTCCAAAATGTGGGAGGCTCTCATTCTGGGATCACCAAAATCTTCCAGCTGAGGATAAGGGGTTTCCCTACACCGTATGCTAATGCTCTAGAGATTGGAATTAGGGCAAGTTCCTCCCCCAACCCGTACCACCACCGGAGGCCTTCTTCCTGACTTCCTTCTCCAAAGCAGAGCCTCTTTTCTTGCCCTAAATGTCCTTTACTATGATTCCCCCTCAAAGTCTTTGAGTTTTTGTGCACTCTTGCCCTGCTGCATGTCTCAGAGCCAGCTTTTATTGTAGGTGAGTCTTTGCCCTGTGTTTCTAATTGTCTCTAGCAGGATGAGTGATTGACAATCAAGCAACTATTTATTGCATGCCTACTATGCACAAGGCAGTGGTATAGGAGCCGAGAGGGAAGGCAAGGCATTGCAATAAATAGTCCAGTCCTTAAAGAGCTTCAGTCTCTCTTTTGGAAAGACTTTTTTGGAGTAAAAGGTCAGTTGAGGGTCAAGGTTGTATGTAAATAACAGTTGAGTGGTAAAGACAGAGGCAGGAGCAGGGGAAGGGGAGGGAGTTACAGATGGCCAGCGGTAGGCTGAGGCGCTTTGGTGAACTGGGCCAGTGGATTTCAGACCTGACTGCTGTTGGAATGAAAGACTGAGATAGGAGAGTCAAAGTTGACTTGGCAGTTATAAGCCTGTTTAACCGGGAAAATTAACATTGACATTGACAGGAGTAAGAGTGAACTGAGATGGAGAGCCCCTTCATAATTGATTTTTTTTTTTTTTTTTACCTTGCATGAATAGTAGTCAAACAACACAGAAAAGTATTCAGTGAAAGTCCCTCTCTTGATCCATCTCTGATCTACGCCCAGTCCTCTCCTTGGAGATGGTCACTGTTGCTAGTGTCTACTGTGTCCTTCCTGAGACGCTGTAAGCCAGGGGTCGGCCCCCTGTGATCCATGGGCCAAATCCAGCCACTACCTAATTTTGCATGACTCTTGAACTAAGAATGGTGTTTATATTTGGTGCTGACAAAAAAAAAAAAAAATCAAAAGGAGAATGATATCTTGTGACACAAGAAAATTACATGAAATTCAAATTTTAGTGTCCATGACTAGAGTTTTATTGAGACATAGCCACACTCATTTATCTATGCTTTTTTATTTCTGCTCATTTGCTTACTTATGGTGGCTGCTTTTGCACTATGATGGTACCACTGAGTACAACAGGGACTTATAAAGCTAAAAATACCTATCTAACCCTTTACATAAAAAGTTCGCTGACTCCTGCTCTACCAATATAGTAACAGTGGTAGTGGTTAATATAAACGATTTATTAGTCCAAGAAGTATCATACTAAATTGATACTATCTTCATGGACCATATCTTGGACAGTTACTTCTCAATACAGTCACGCATTCCTTAATGTTGGGGATACCTTCTGAGAAGTACATTTTTAGGCAAGTTCGTTGTCATGCGAACATGACAGTATACTTACACAAACCTAGATGGTTTAGCCTACTATGCACCTAAGCTTATGGTGTAGCCTATTGCTTAAAGCTGTACAACATACTACTGTACTGAATACTGTAGGCAGCTGTAACACAATAGTGTGTGTGTATCTAAACATAGAAAAGGCACAGTAAGGCCATACATGGTGGCTCACGCCTGTAATCCTAGCACTTTGGGAGGCTGAGGCAGGCAGATCACAAGGTCAGGAGTTCAAGACAAGCCTGACCAACATGGTGAAACTCCGTCTCTACTAAAAATACAAAAATTAGCCAGGTGTGGTGGCGGACGCCTGTAATCCCATCTACTCAGGAGTCTGAGGCAGGAGAATCGCTTGAACCGGGAGGTGGAGGTTGCAGTGAGCCCAGATTGCACCACTGCACTCCAGCCTGGGTGACAGAGTGAGACTCCATCTCAAAAGAAAAGAAAAAGTACAGTAAAATGCAGTGTTATAATCTTATGGGATCACTTTTGTATATGTGGTCCATCATTGACTGAAATGACCTTATACAGCATATGATTGTGCTATGAAATCATTGGTCAGTGGGTGGTCAACCTTAATTTGATTGTAGACATGCTGAGTTTAAGGTGCAGGCTGGTTACCCACAGGACGATGCTCAGTAGGTGGTTTGGCTCATGGGACTGAAGCTTAGAACCTGGAGGTTAAGATGTGAGGACACCTGCAGGGAGTCTTCAGTGTGAATTTGTCTATGATATCAGCCTGCAGGTCAAAGATTTCCCTTAACAGAAATGAAGCATTACATGCTGAGCACTGTACAAAGTAAACTATGGATGTTAATAGAGTGACAGAAAGACAGTGAATGAGAAACATGAAACCAGTCCCTGAAGGAACAGTAAATACTACAGGCAGTTTAGAATTACCTTCTTGAGTCAGCTGGTAACTGGAGGTAATGTGGAGTGGTGAGCAGAGTGGGAAGGGCAATGGGCATTTACTGAGTGCCTGCCGCGTGCCCACTGCTGTATATACGTTACCTTTTTACTGTGACTCAGGTGGGATCCTTAGCCTCATTTTACAGATGAGGAAATAGAAGCTCAGAAAGGTTAAGTGATTTTTTTTTCTTGCAATCAGTGATCCAAGTGAGTATCTAGTTGTATTGAAGCATGATTCCAACTACCCTTGACTGATTGATTGACTGATTAATTGACAAGGTCTTGCTCTGTCACACAGGCTGGAGTGCAATGGCATGATCATAGGATCATAGCTCATGGGAGCCTCGAACTTCTAGCCTGAAGCAGTCCTCCCAAAGTGTTGCAATTACAGGCATGAGCCACTGCTGGCTTTTCAGCCTCTTATTTCCCTTCTACCATCCAAGATGCCGAATCGGGCTGGGAGTCACTCCCTGGCTTTGCCAAGCCATTTCATCATCCTGGCCTCAGCTCTCTCATCTGCAAAATGAGGCATTTGTTACCACAATTGCTACAGTCCCTTCCTAGTCTCACCTGGCCTGATTCTATTATGGGTGGAAACATAAGGGTCAGGGGTGCGCCGTAAGAATGATATGCAAAAGATTGGGAGAGGTGAGGAAGGCGAATTTAGCAATTTATGTATGTCAGACCCAGTTATCTGGAATCAGATCCTTAGGAGAATATTCCCTAATATGAAGGAATAGTCTAAAAATCTCTGCTCCCAAGCTGCAAACTTGCCTGTTGCCCTTATTGCCAGGATCCTGAGTGCCACTTAATCACCTGGACTTGAGCTGCCGGAGGGGTTGGGGCTGGGAGAGACCGTGAACGTACCTGGCAGGTCTCTCTCCCCATGCCTGCACCTCTGGGCTCAGCTCGGCTGGGCTTGCTGGGCTTAGGGTTTCAGGAGGAGCTGCAGCTAGAGGGCTGTCTGATGTTTCCAAGGAGCAGGAGGGGTGGGGAGTGAGGGGAATGCGAGGGCGGATAAGCCACCAGACCCGAGAAACTGGGGGTGTGAGTGTGTTTATATAGGACTCGGCCAACCTGCAGTTTCAGATTTCAGACCCAGCTTTGCTGGGAGACGTTCTCTAGGTTTTCAGTTAGCACTGGAGCAAGGAGAGAGCTGACACCAGAGTCTTCCTGGAAGGCTAGAGGAATTCTGGAATCCCGGGCTCTCTCCCTGTTTCCTTCCTTCTCATGGGCGTTGCATCGGCCACCCTTGGCAGTTTTCTCTGATCAGAAGTATTGCTTCACTCCTTCTCAGTCGGCAGTCTGCGTCTCCCAGTTGGGTCCTGACATCCAGCATGGAAGGTAAAATCTAGGATCCTGGGGATCTCCGCTAGGAAGAACTGGGTCCAGCCAAACTTTCGGTGGAGAGGACCCGGGAGAAAAACACACATGTTGGGCAAAGAGGAATACTTCACAGTCAGGCAGATATGAATGAGTGTGTGTGTGAGAGTGAGTGTGTGAGTGTGTGTGTGGTGCAGGTACTTCTGTTAACGGTTGGGACGCAAATCTTCTTTTACCTCTTCCTCCTTCATTTATCCCCTCTTTCTCTGCTAGCAAATAAGAATATTGCATAAATGTTCATCTTCCTCAGGGTCTCTCATCAAAAAGTTAAAGAAAGGGTCTAATTTCTAGAAGGTGGCTAGTTCCTCCCTTGGGGGCTGCAGAGAGAATTTAGGGACGGAGGTGCAGACCCGTGTGTATCCAGAGGACTGATGCCCCCAGGGTAAGCCCTGGATTTCGTAGGTGCTTAGACCACTTCTTTCTTTTTAAATTTTAGATGGTCATGGGCGGGGTACACATGCAGGTTCGTTACATGGATATATTGCATAATGCTGAGGTTTGGGTCCCTGTTGAATTGGTCACCCAAATAGTGAACATAGTACCCAATACGTTGGTTTTCAATCCCTGTCCCCATCTTTTCCTCTCCCATTTTGGAGTCCCCAGTGTTTATCTACTGTGGTTATCTTTATGTCCTGGAACATTTCTGATAAAGCTACCTGTAAGCCTTGTAGCTGTCTGCTGGGAAGGTGAAATCCACATGGATTCCAGCATGGTCTGCATGTGAAATTAGCTTGAACCAACCCAAGGGATCAAAGCTATGAGGGGCAAGTGGCAGAAGCACTTTCTTCCCAGTGCCTCTGAATTGGGCAGGATGGAGGCCAAAGCCTTGGAGAAGGGGGAGGAGGAATTGCCATTTTGCCGAACGCAGAAATTTGAGTGGGGCAGGTGATTGGTGGGGGGTAGGTAAGGCTGGCTGAATGTGGCCCCGTCTTCCCAGGGTCTGTGTGGTATTTCTTGGTGGCAGGGAGCAGAGATCAGAGAACTGCTTCGTACAGGGGCTGGTGGGTGGACAGCTTGGCCTGGCTGCCATTTGAGCAGTCACCAGTGCTGCGGGCAGCACACGCTGTGAGGCAGGATCTTTCAGGAATGGTGGGTGGCCCAGGCTCAATGGGACGCAGCCAGAGGCTGGAGGTGGTTTTTGAAAAGCAGATTCGGGGTGGTGAGAGATGCATTGGAGGAGGAATGTGGTGGAGAAAGAATATGGCGTGGATGGAAAGACACAAAAACAGGCATTGGGGAGTCCTAAACTCTGATACATTCCACAGCTGCAGTCAGGCAAGAGATCGCAACTCTCAATGTAGATATAATCCAGACTAAGTGAGAAAACCACTGTTTGCCTAAACTAAGTGAGAAAGCCACTGTTTGACTTCTGAGTGTAATGGGAGAGATGTATGAGAGGTGATGCAGACTGGGCAATGTGCAACAAAAATACATTTTAAGCCTAAGAAATCATATAGTGCAGTTGAATTTAGGAGGCAATCACACAGCCATTTATTAGGCAATATAATTAATAGGTTGTACAGTCTGGTTATTTTTGAAACTATGGGCATTAAACATTTTTTTATTTATATCACCACCTACTTCAAAATAGAATTCATAGGATCTTTATATATTTGGTAGATGCTGCTGTGCATAATTTTGGCCCACAGAGAGTCATAATTTCTTCCTTTTCTTCAATTGTGCAGTGCTTTGCAGCTCAGACTAAGTGCACTTTCACATCTACACTCCCATTCTAGCTCAGTTTAGCAGGTGTTTACTGATCCTTCTCCTTCCCTGAGCAGTGTGCTAGATCTGGAGTATACAGAGATGGAAAAGAACTGGATCAACACCTAGGATCTCAGTCTAACTGCAATCCTGTAAGGAAGATGGGAAAAATATTTCTACGATATAGATGAGGAAGCTGGAGCCAAAAGATGCTGCTATGGTGAGTCAGCAGGAGGGAAGGATTAGAATCAAGACCCAACTCCTAATCCAGCGTGCCACAGTACTGCCTGCACCTCCCTCTACCCCACTGCCCAGCAATGCGTGTACTTTCCTTTACCTGTTCATCCCCCATACTTTCTGCGTCAGAGCAATGAGAAAGAAGCAGTGATATGGAAGCAGAGTGGAAAACTGCTCCCTGGTATGGAACCAGTCCTCTCTGGGCTCCTCATTGTGCAACTGAAATGGCATCGCTTGGTCTGTGTCTATGTTATGTTGCCAATTTGATGCTCTCTACCATGCACCAGAGGCCTACCTTATCTCTCAGATGATTCTTGGCTTGGAGTACATTGTCTTCTTCTCTCTTCTCCCTGAATTATTTGAACAGGCAAGGTATGGTAAAATTCAGGGGCTCACAGAAATTTTAAGAGGTTTCAGTATGATGGTAGATGCGTATTAATTTCCCCCTCCCTTCCACACCTGCCCCACTCAGGTTTTCCAGAAAGATCTGAATCCCAAAAGCTTAGGATCTTTCTCTTAATTTTTAGGCTTAAGTTAAAAGGGACATAGAACCATCATCTGGTCCAGTGATTCCCAAGTTTTGGTCTGTGACAGAGTTTTCACCAGTCTAAGGTGAAATAACAAAAATAGGGAAAATATACCAATTTTTTTCAGAAAGCAAAATGTATTGAGTTTAAAGGATATCTTCTGGGGCAGGAGATGTGAGGAAATATTTACTCTGAGGTTATAGCTTATCCTTTGTCAGAGCTGATGGTGAGAGTAGATGGTAATCAGGCTTTTAAAACATCTTTATTTAGCAAAATTAAAAGTTGGCAACCTTATGTTGGTTCCTCAAATTTCATTTTTTGAAATTTTGTTGGTCCATGGAATCCAAAAATTTTGCCTCCAGGCAGGACCATTTCCAAACAGAGGAGACTTTCCCTGATAAGGTCACTTTTGGGGCAGATTCCTGAAAACTTGAATTCTGACCTTGTCACTATCATCTTTCCCTGTGGGCTTTTAGAACGTGATAAACTGATGCACACTGAGTTTTTCTCCATTCTTACCTTGTGGACGGTTTCTACCTGGAAGGTGTCTACCTTCCACAAAATAAGAATGGAGAAACAAATGTGCTCTCAGTTCCTCTTCCCCTTTGTCCTGAATAGCAGATTTTCTGTCATCTGCAGGTCTTTGGGATTAGGGCTTGCCCATTCTTATTTCCACAGTCATCTTTTGGAAATGAGGGAGGTCATCTTCTATCCTTAGAAAAGACCAAGGAGAGCTGGGGATTGGATTTTGGGGACAGTGTGCGACAACATATATATATATGTCTAAGACTATAGGTGTGTGCCACCATACCCAGCTAATTTTTGTACTTTTAGTAGAGATCGGGTTTCACCATGTTGTCCAGGATAGTCTCGACCTCTTGACCTCGTGATCCACCTGCCTCGGCCTCCCAAAGTGCTGGGATTACAGGCCTGAGCCACCGTGCCCGGCCAGGAGAAAATATATTTTTAACTAGGTGGTTGAAGTAAAGAACATTTTAAAATCTTGTATCAATTTTTCAAATGATGGGTCTTCTTAAACTCAAGAATATAGGCTAAACCTGGCATGGTGGCTCACGCCTATAATCCCAGCACTTTGGAAGGCTGAGGCGGGTGGATCACTTGAGCTCAGGAGTTCAAGACCATCCTGGGCAACATGGCAAAATCTTGGCTCTACAAAAAATATGAAAATTAGCTAGGCACGGTAGCATACACCTATAGTCTTAGCTACTCAGGAAGCTAAGGTGGGAGAATCTCTTGAGCCCAGGAGGCAGAGGTTGCCCTGAGCTCTGATTGCACCATTGTACTCCAGCCTGGGCAATACAGTGAAACTCTCTCACCACACCCACTGTACCCCCAAAATAATATAGACTGGAGCTTTTGTAAATGTGGAGACTCCTGGAGGTATAGGAGTGTCTGAGTCTTCTACCTTTTGAGGATTCAGGCCTGGAATTACAACAAATATGTGGGAAACCCCAGACAGGTCCCAGCTGCCAGAATCTGAGACATATGGTTGGTGTGCACATGTGTGCGGACTTGTGCAAGCAAGAGCTTTTAGGAAAAACTCAGTCTGAAACCACCCTAGGAATTAAACTAGATGCTCTTTTTTGAGGGTCATTCTAGGACCCTTTTCCTAAAAGCAGATACCCAGGAGCTTTTTTATACAAGAAAACTTTCTGATTTTTTTCATCCCATTTTCATCCCTTGTTTCATGTCCTGAAACAAGAGCCCTCCTAACCTAGGAAAGCAGTTGAGGTTCCTAAATTAGGAAGGTTGTTAAACTCAGGGGAGGAGGTGGCAGATTCTCAAGCTTTCTCAGAGCAAAGAGGCAAAGGGAAAATGACTACAGGGAAGATTAGGCTCTGATCTGGAAGACCAGACCAAGAGATTCTCTTGGTGCCTAAGATTCTTTTTTCCTGACAGTTTCTAGAGAGTGATGGGTCAGCCCAGCAGCACAGCCCTTAAGAACAGTGATGCAGGAAAGCCTGAACCTGTGACTGATGATGGATACCAGGGGCCTGTTCAAACTAGCAGAGTGGGGAGAGAAGGAAAAGCATCCAAGAAGTGTGAATTAAAGATAGCTGCCACTTGAGGAGCTTCTTCAGGGTGGACCCCTCTGTGGTCATCTGATAGCTCCACCTAGGCTTGGGCAGATGAACGATGGTGACAGGCAGTGATTTTCTTGGCCCATCTCTGTTCCTCTCCAGGGGTGGCTTTCCCCAAGGAGAATCTCGTCTTAACTTTGGATAGGTTTGGGACACAGCATTAGGGAGTACAGCTAAATTCTAGAAGATTAGAATCTCTTCCGAGATGTTCAAGCCAGAAGGAAGAAGGTGTTAATCATGCAGCATGGCTTTTTCAACAAGAACGTTCCTGGGACCTTTGAAGCTGTCCCCATCCTTATCGCGGTGAGATTATGGAAAGTAAGGCCTGGACTCTAGGGCCAACTTTGTCTCTAACTGGCTTCATGGTCTTGGGCAACTTGGTCCTTCTCTCTGGGACTCAGCTTCTTCATTTGTCACATGAGGGAATTGAATTTATTGCCAGCCTCCTCTTTGTTTAATTCTGCATGCCTCAGGTCTCCATTTGCTACACAGTAGGGCCTTTCTAAGAATTTCATGTAGACCTTATCACTCCAAGAAAAGAAGCATCCGCTACCTCATTCTGAACTGCAGGTCTATTGTCCAACGGTTGTACGCCTGTTGGAAACGTGGCTGAAGGTAGCAGAATGGAGCTGGGTATTCTCAAGATAGCAGATTCAGGGTCAGAACCGAGAAGTCCAGTTGGATGACTGTGCCTTCGGGTGGGTTGAATCCATAATAATGATCAGTAAGTCTCTCAAATGTACGATTAGAGCCAAGAGATCCGAGAACTGCCCAACATTTTTCACTATGACTGCCCAGGGCTGGTTTCCCATTTGAAAAGCCTCCTGAGGCCATGAAGCGCATCAGGAGAAACGTGCCAAACCTGTTCTGCTGTGTGTTGATATGTTTGTTTCTCACCCTAGTGTCCCATCATCCTCATCCCCTCACAATTAGAATTCCTCCCTTCAACTCCTCATAAACTCAGAGACCCCCATGGCTCTGTCATTCATCCCTTGGGAATGCCTCTAGGGAGTTGTAGCTGGTACAGATGAAGCCGGGGTGGTGGTAGGGTGGAGACGGGGCTGGAAGCCCAGTGCGGTGAGGACTTGGGAGGCGTGTTTGGACTCTTTGGACATGTCTATACCTGAAGTCCACCCAAATAACACATTGCCTCCGCCAGCTCTATTCAGTGTAGAAATGCAGCAGCTATAGGCTGATGGGCTGGTCTTTGAATCCTCTCCCCTATCCCATGCCAACATGCAATCCCGGGAGCTAACTCCAGGCTGCAGGAACCCAGAGACTCTTCAGGCTGGTGATGAGGCAAGTGCTTTGACTGGCTGTCAGCATCTTTAGCTTAAATAACTCTGGTGACTCTCCTGAAATTCCTGTTTTCGGGAGCTAGAGACATGGCTTGTATAGCTCTCTACTTCATTATCTGAAATCCTTGGGGCCTATGGATTTTAGAATGGTAAAGTAAGTGGTATGCACTGTTTATTACATAAAACCATTGGTGGGGTCTGGAGCAGCTCCATAATCAAGCATATTAATATCCTGCAACCAGAGACTGAGAGAGTCACATGAGTGGGATAAATAAAGGCTGTAAAGAGTCTCATGCCTGTTCAGGTCACGGTTTGCTGCTAAACGGTTAGCTCAAGTCAGGTTGACTTTTGCTGCCAGTTAAGACAAAACTTTCAGTTTGGATGTTTGTAGGTCTTGGAATGCTATGAAAGCATTGTGGTTCTGTATTGCCTCATATATTCTTATAAGATGGGAACTGGTCTTCTCATTTTACAGATGAGAAAGCTAGGGTTTAGAGAGGACCAGTAACTTGTCCATTGACTTTCAGCTAAGTGGGCTGAGCTGTCATGCTAATCCAGGTCTGTCTACCTGCAGAGCTAGGCATTTCCTCCAAGGTAATACCTCTTCAGGATGAATGAAGAAGGCTCAAGGGTGGGCACAGGGAGCTCTGACTTTGACATCTTCTCTGATTAAGAGGGTACTTCCTGGATATCTGATAGGGATCATTTATTGGCTTGTTCTTATTTATACATTGACTGCTGGGATCCCAGTAGGCTAATGGCTCAGAAGAGAGGAAGCTAAAGTTCGGTCAACTTTGTGGCTTACAAGAAGAATCCAGCTGGCTTTGTGGGGGCTGTGAGAGCCAAGAACAAATGGGGTCAAGTTGGATTTAGTGAGAGATGCATCATCTGCAGGGGAAGCATTCCCCACCCATTGCCTGGCTGGAGAAGTGTTGCCTTGAATGGGGACCGTCTTGAGAGGATTGTCCTCAAGGATCATGAGCGCTGGTAAGCTTGAGAGGGATGAGCAGCTTGAAATAGGGAGAATTCAATTAGGGAGTCTCTCTGGTCTTCATTAGTGATGTGAAAAAACAGTCAAAGGAAGCACTAATTCAATCTACTGAATATGCACCCTGCTTTTAACACATCATTGGAAAGATGGACCCTGGTCTGTGGTCTGGGCAATGGCATAGATAACCTCCCTCTTCTATCTTCTAAGTACTGCCAGATGGTGGCTGCCAATTCCGGGTCATCTCTAGGTCAAGCAAGATCTAGACTCTTAATATCCAGGCACATGAGTCCATGGTGTTCCTCTGTGGTGAGGAGCCTGCTGTCAGTGAACTCTAAGCAGTGTAAGAGCCGGTCGCTCTGGCAGGGGAGTGGCCCATGCTTCACTAGGAAGCCACCCATTAGGAAGGGTGGTAAGTTAGTTTCCATAGGAACAAGGAACATCTGCTCTAGCCAGCTAGAGAACAGATGGGGGAAAAATATTCTTAAAGGGGCCATTAGCTCATGGAATTGGTGCCAGGGAAGTAGCCCTTCTAAAGAAAACATGAGGGGGCAGGGTTTTTTATTTATTCTTATTTTTTATTTTTTATTTTTAGAGACAGAGTCTTACTCTGTCACCCAGGCTAGAGTGCAATGGCAGGATCTCAGCTCACTGCAACCTCCGCCTCCCGGGTTCAAGTGATTCTCCTGCCTCAGCCTCCCGAGTAGCTGGGATTACAGGTGTCCTCCAGTACGCCCAACTAATTTTTGTGATTTTCGTAGAGATGGGGTTTCACCATGTTGGCCAGGATGGTCTCGATCTCTCGACCTCATGATCTGCCTGCCTTGGCCTCCCAGGGTGCTGGGATTACAGGCGTGAGCCACTGCGCTCAGCCAGAAGGGGCAGATGAAGCCTCCTGATAGGTCCTCACTCAAGGCAACACTTCTCCAGCCAGGCATTGGGCGGGGAAGCAGGTTAACCCTCCTAAACCTGAGAGAATTGTGAGGCTTCTAAGACAGTAGAAGACCCACATTTGCTTTGGAAAATGCAGGAGAAAGAATGCAAGATGTTTTCTCCCCTCAATAATGGCTGTCCTCTGGGACTATGTCTCAAAGCTGTGTCACCTTGCTGGCTGCAGCTCAGAGCTCCCTGAGTCCTTTGGTCAGCAGTCCTCCCCTCCACCTTCCCTATGGACCTTAGCTCACCTATGTGACAGTCCCCACTTCTGTTGCCAGCTCCCTCTTAGACATCCCAGGAGCTCTTCTGCACTGGGTGGTAGGAAGCTCATCTGCTTTCTCTGACCCTCCTCTTTCTTCCTGTCCTCTCAGATGGCCTGGACTCTAGGCTGGTCATGGTCTCCCATCACTCTTTTCTGCTGTCTTTAGACAAAATTCCCAGTGTTTTCCCTTCTTCCCCCTGCTTGCTTTCCTTGTCTTCCTCATGTCAACCATGTGTGCAAAGACTAGATGGAGACTTTAGGTCCTCCAGAAGTCATCATGTCCCTTCTTCTGGGATTAATTTGTGACTTCTAGTTATAAGTTACTGACTACTCAAAGCAGCTTAAGCTCCAGAGGGGATTTAATTATATGAGTACTGGGGTGTCTCTCAGAGCTCAAGGTAAAAGGAATGGCTGGACCACAGGAATGGACTAGCAGCAAAAGCTGAATGCCACAGGTGTGGTCTTTGCCCGTCTCTGTGTGCTGGCTGGTTTTTTTCTCTCACTGCAGAGAGGGCTTCCAGCTTCCTGGTCAGTCTACAGGAAAGAAAAGATGGAAAAGCAGCTCCTTCCTGTGCACACCACCAACAGAGTTGCCTGGAGAAGGGCTGATCTCTTTTTTCTCTCCATCTCAGTTCCCAGCCCTGCGGAGGGATCTTGGCTGAGCTGACATCAGGTGGCTACCCCATGCAACCATAAGAGTGAGTAGGTTTCAGGAACATGGTTATTTCTGCTGTAACCATGGATCTAGGGATGGGGCCGGTTTCTAGAAAGGGGTTAGTACTTCCTATTGCACATCGGCCCTTCTTGGACCTCTAAGCCTAGGGGAGTCTGGCCTGTGGAGTTTACACACCCTGATTCCTCTCGATTGGCTCTTCTCCTGCCTGGCATGAGGACTAGCAAGGGCTAGCAAGGAGCAGGGCAGTCCGACTGACTGAACCTGGGCATGGCTGTGTGTCACTGCCATTCCCATGCACAGAAAAGACCTGGAACCTGGACGTTGAAGGCCATTCAGTCCCTCACCCTCCCCTCAGGCACCACTCCATCCTTTCAGTAAAGTCTTTCATAAATGATTGGGTTGTTCCATTTGATACTAGGGAGTCAACATCTAAAAGTCTGTTGGAAAGTTCATCATTGTTTTTAAATTCAGTCTCTCCTGTTGTAGCTAAGTCCATCCATTGTCTCTCATTCATTTGGGGCTCATGAGGAAGACCCAGGTCCACCATCTTGCTTAGGTTAACATTGAATTAGTGAATATGAAACTATTTTTGCATGAGAAGGCAGGGGCTTGGGCCGGGCTCTATGGGATTTGGAAGCATTTTTGACTGATTGCTGCCCTTCATGGAGTGAACCGCTGAGGAGAAGAGACACATGTTTGACTACTTATAGAAATGGCCAAGAGCACGCCTCTGGATTCTTCTTTCCCAGCTACAGGCTCCATGGGACCAGAGCCAACTGTGAACCATGAGAAAGGGGTGGAGGTTCAGGCAAGTCAAGGGGCAGAGATGTGAGGAGTAGGGGGAAGGCAGCAAAGGGGTCCTAGACCAAGATGCTGTCTTCTCTCTATCACCCACATCGATGGGCAATCAAAACCTGCAGAGAACCCTAAATCCTTTTGATCTCTGATAAGAAACAGCTCATAGTGAGCAATGTAGAAGGGAGCGAATTTCCGTTCCTGTGTTTCTGGTGGTTCCACAAGCTGGGGTGTTGAGATGATGGTAACCACGAATACCTAATGGACATTGTTGTAAGCGTTTTATGTCTATTAAGTTACTTAATCCTCACAATACATCCTATGAAGTAGAAGCTTTTACCCAACCCCCATGTTGCCGATGAAGAAACTGAGGCACAGAGAGACTGAATAACTTGTCCAAAGTCCCATTGCTAGTATGGAGTAGAATCGGGATTCAAATCCAGGCAGTGTGGCTTCCTGGCCATCCTTCCTTTTCTCGCTGATGGATTGGGGAAGCAGACAGTTCTACCCCAGGTAAACCACAGAAAACCCTATCTGATGTCAGTTCCTCCAGGCCAGAGACCTGGTCCTTTCTAGCCATGTGCTAAGGCCCAGTGCCTTACACTCAGTAGAAGTTCTTACTGGAAAGAGGGAAATTAAAATGGGAAGAGGATTAGTCTTTGTCTTGAGACTTTCCAACAAGAGAAATTTACATTTAGACATTCCTATATCCATGTATTTTCCTATCAGAGGTAGTGTTTAGGAAGGAGTTAAATGTCCCATCACGGACCAATGTTAGAGCCAGGAGATTTTTCTTTTTGGGAAGAAGGAGATGTTAGGTTGTGACTTTCTCCATTAGTTTTGATCTTTATTGCTACTCTTGTCACTAAATCCTTTCCTTTCTCTCTCCATGGAGCTGGGAGTTGAAAAAAAAGGAATCTGGAGGAATGGGTAGGGTGGCTCTCTGGTTACGGTGGTAATAGCCATGTTCCTAAACCTGACCTCCTTTCTTTGGGTCAAATTGGATGAGTTTTCCACGGTGCCGCAGGCATTTTCTTTCTGCTCCCCATTCACTCCGTGATCCCTCAAACTTCTCATTTCCATCCATGCTTTCTGCAGACACACGGTACTGAGGCTGGAAGGAGCTGGAGAGGCACAGGCAGGCCCCACTCTCTGCTCTGTGAGTAGTGTGTGGGAGGAGGCTGGAGAACTGAGCACTTCTCTCTGATGCTGCCTGACTCTCTTGGAGCCAGTGAGGTGTGGGTGTCTCTGAGTGAAGCAGGGAGAGGGCCTGGAGGGGCCCAGGAGCTGGACTATTTCTGTAACACAGAGCACATCTGCAGCCAGCCACAGAGAAGGTCAAACTCTGGGCGCAGGGCTGGAATGCAAGGGGCCAGGCAGCTGGGGGAGCTGTGGTTTCACCCTTTCTGGCAGCTTAGAGGGCCACAGCAATGCCCTTTGGGGAAGGTGGGGCTACCCACAGCGAAGTGGGTGGAGTGGGGAGGGACTCCGCCCTGGTAGATGGTGATGGTGCAGAGCATTGGAGAGGGTAGAGGAGGGCATGCAAAATCCAAATGCCCATCACAGGTGGCAGAGAGGAATTTAATTCAAGGTGTGAGGGCTTTAATTCATGCTCTCTGCCACACACACACACACACACACACACACACACACACACACACACCAGGCAAAGTACTGCGTGAGAGGAAAGAGAAATACTGCTGAGGCAGGAACAAGGAGGCCACAGAAACACACGCATGTAAGTGTGCGCCAGTGTTCGGAAGTCCACACGGGGTGGAGGGCGCACTTGCACTGGCCCCTTCCAAAGCCCTGTCTAACACACAGATTTGTCTTTGTGGTCTTTTTCTTCATCAGGACCACACCCCTCCCACCACAAACTGTATAAGCTCCAGGCTTCCCGAAACCCGAATGTGTCGCTGCATCCATGGCACTGACACAACCCCCGGTTCCTTGGTCCCCTGCCTGCACAGTCACGAAGCCCCTTGCCCTGCACGCGTGCACCCTGTAGCTTCTATGCCTTGCCCTCGTCTTCCAGCAGGCATGTGTGTGGTTTGGGGCTTCTTGAGTTTCCGTTTATAGTTAGAAAATTGCCCTGCTCTGGCTCCGGCTTTGTCAGAGAATGCTCGTGTTGGCTCAATCTGACTGCTGCTTGACCTTTGGCCACCCTGCCGTTGGCCTGGCCTGCTCTGGCCACCTAGATGCATGATCTGGTGGGTCCTCCTCAGCTGAATCTAAGTTTCTAAAATAGGGCGAGTGTTTCAGATGAGCAGTCAGCCTTTCGAAGGAGTGCTTCCCTGAAGAACCCAAGATGCTCAGGATAAGCAGCTCTTTTGTCCTATCGTTTGCTCTAGTGGCAATGAGATTCCCTCTCTCACGTCCAGTGGGCCCCAAGGGAACAAGGACTTACTGTGCGCATTGTACAGTTGGATGTGCGCGGCATAAGCAGTAGAGTTGGGTTTTTTGTCGTTGTTGTTGTTTTCTGGAGGTAGAGTCTTGCTCTGTTGCCCAGGCTGGAGTGCAGTGGCACAATCTCGGCTCACTGCAACCTCTGCCTCCCGGGTTCAAGCGATCCTCCTGCCTCAGTCTCATGAGTATTTGGCACTATAGTCATGTGCCACCACGCCCAGCTACTTTTTGTATTTTTAGTAGAAATGGGGTTTGATCATGTTGGCCAGGCTCGTCTTGAACTCCTGGCCTCACGTGATCCACCTGCCTTGGCCTCTCAAGATGCTGGGATTATAGGTATGAGCCAGCAACTGGCCTAGAACTGGGTCTTCTTAGTCAAGTATTTCTGTCCAGTAATGTTGATCCTTAGAATGGACATGCTTTTCAACTATGACACACACAAAGGCCCACCTCCCAGTTCAAGCTATGCTAGGAACAGACCTCCCTCACATTTGAGATTCTCAGGTGTTAATTATTCTGGCTCCTAAGTACAGGGGAGAGGGTGCTATCTGGAAGGATAACTTCCTTAGGAACAAATTATTAAGCATCCATCTGTATGTGCCAAAGTGCTGAGTGGTTTTATAGCCAAGATTGAGCCATTGTCTCCTAAGCATAAACAGTCCAAGGCAGAGGCAGACAGATGATAATGATTATTGGCATTTATTGAACATTTACTAAGTGCCAGGAACTTTCATACATTTTTTATGTGTATAATCTTATTGACTCCTGTGACAAGCCCATGAAGAAGGTCCATATATTATCCCCTTTTCACAGATGGGGGAATGACAGCACAGAGAGGTTAAGTGCCTCACCCACAGTCCCTTAGGTAGTCGCTGGTGGAGCCAGGATTGGAACTGGGACAGTCTGACTTCAGAGCCAAAAATCTCAAGGCTAATGCAGATTCAACTCAATAAAAATAAACAAAAGGATTAGCTGGCAGGATGATGCATGAGAAGGGAATTTCAAGTTGCACAACTAACATAAAGTGGGAAGAGAGCTGGTCCTGGGCTCTAATCCCAGTTCTCTCACTTCCTAACTGTGTAGCCTTGGGCTAACAACCTGACCTCTCAGGTTCTTCCTCGGTAACAGCAGGACAGCAATACCTGTCTCTGGGGGTTAAGCAGAGAATTCTCTATCATCATGGCTTGAGTAGGTGTTAATTTCCTGCTTCTTTCTGTGCCAGTTGTGAAGTTTTCCTGGGAGGGTGAGGGGTAATTTGGGAATCCAAGGTTAATTCTTATTTCAAGAAGAAATGTCCAACCAGCCCTCTAATACCCTATCTTCTGGACAAGACTTCCTCCCATCGCCACTTCCTCCGTGTCCTCTTGGGACTGCCTGGAATTGGAGGAGAGACGGGCTGGAGAGAGAGAAGAGTTTGGCTTAATGCAGCTGTCAAGCAGCTGTCACCCTCTGGCCACTCTTTCTTTGCATTCTTTTTTTCCCTTTTAAAAACAAGGGCATTCTCTTGCATAACCACAGTATAATGAGCAGGCTCAGGAAACTTCATCATGTCGATACGATTGTATTATCTAATATTCAGTCCATATTGAAATTTCACCAGTTGTCCTAATCAGGTCATTAGAACCCCATTCAGGTTCGTGGCTCCTTCCTCCCCCTTAGTCTGGAAAGTCCCTCAGCCTTTCTCCAAGTTTATGCATTGAAGTTTTCTTAAAGAGCACAGGGTCCTCTCTGGGACTTCGTGAGCCCTGTCCCATGTTTTCTCATCGCTGAGCAGGGCTGACTTGGGTAAGGCGATTAAGATACTCCCCTTAGGTGCAAAATGTAAGAGGGTGCCAAAAAACTTGGTAGTCAAGATAAATCACATCTCAATGTACTATTTTTAAAAATCAAAATCAATGCAAACATTTCATGAAGAACAAAATAGTAACATCTGAAACAAAGACGGGATCCCAAACAGTGCCACTTTAAGCCACATTGGAGGCTGAGGCAAAAGGGAAAATCCAGTCATACTGCTCCTGTCTTTATTTGAAATGTGGATATTTCATCACAGGTTTTTAGTGTTAATTTTTGTTTCAAAAATATTGCATTAAAATAAGTCTTGTTTGGCTGGGCATGGTGGCTCACGCTTGCAATCCCAGCCCTTTGGGAGGCTGAGGTGGCCAGGAGTTCAAGATCGGCCTGGCCAACATGGTGAAACCCCATCGCTACTGAAAATACAAAAATTAGCCAGATGTGGTGGCACAAGCCCATAGTCCCAGCTACTCAGGAGGCTGAGGCAGGAGAACCACCCAAACCTGGAGGGCAGAGGTTGCAGTGAGCCAATATCACACCACCGCACTCCAGCCTGGGCAACAAAGTGAGACTCCATCTCAAAAAAAAAAAAGTCTCGATTACTGAGTTTTTGGATGCCCCTTAAACTTTGTGCCCCCTCCCCTGCCCCCACAGGGTAGGCTTTCTCCCTCTCGTCCCACCCTCAGAGCAAGTTGGGGGAGAGAGGTAGGGCTTCAGGTCAGGGGAGGAAGGTTAGGGGACAGAGACAAGGTGGGAGGGGCAGGTACAGAGGCCTGGAACGCAGCCCTGTGTCTGGCTGGGAGCTCTCTAACAGCTTCCAGCTGCTTCCACAGCCTCCAGACTTCCGCCTTGGGAGTGGCCTTTGGTTGTTTTTTTCCCCCTCTCCACATCAAATGTGTGATCTAATTAGACTTTGCACCCCTCGTTTCTATTAGTCTTCCCTGCCTTGCAGTACTCCGCTTAGCTGGCCTGTTCCCACCCTGTTTCCATCCATCCCGGGAGCCCCTCAGGTGCTGTCACTGGTGCACTCTGGGAGCATCTGCTCAGTGCTGGGTGAGCATTGCAAGCCAGGGGGAGGGACACAGGTGGGCATCAGCCAGGGCGAGGAACACAGGCGGGCATCAGCCAGGGCGAGGGACACAGGCGGGCATCAGCCAGGGCAAGGGACACAGGCGGGCATCAGCCAGGGCAAGGGACACAGGCGGGCATCAGCCAGGGCGAGGGACACAGGCGGGCGTCAGCCAGGGCGAGGGACATAGGTGGGCATCCAGACCCAGGCAGCTCTTTGTGTCCTGAGGAAAGAGCTCCTGACTGAGGTTAACAGACCCCAAGGTTAGCCTTGCCTCAGGTATATGAGGTGAGTTATCTCAGCCACCACTTCCGGCTTCAGGGATTTTGTTTTGTAAAATGAGGGCGGTACTAACACTTTTCTGCCTACCTCATAAGACCATAAAATAACCAAATGGGATAATGATGAGAGTGCTTTGTGAACCGTAAAGGATTTTAATACTTTCCCTTCTGTCATAGAACAAATAATCCTTTATTTTGATTAAGATCGTATTCAGGTCTGCCGCATTATTTGATCTAAATCCGTGAGAGGAGAAGGGGCGGATTCAGGACCCATGTTCATCTCTGCCTGTAACCAGCATTTCTGTCAGACTAAAGGTCACTAGGAAACCCTGCCCATTCCCACCCTCATTCCATCACCATGTAGAACATAGTGGCTGTGCCCAGGAAAAAGAGTTGTTGTTTTAATGTCTCAATTGAAGGCTTTTCTTTTTTACAGATTTATTGAGGTACATGATAAATTGTATATATTTAAAGGGTAAAATTAGGCGCATTTTGGGAAACCATACCACAATCAAGATAATTAACATCTATTTATCACTCCCCAGTTTCTTCCTGACTCTTTGTAATCCTTCCCTCCACCCCGGCCCCAGGCAACACCGTTCTGCTTTCTGTCACTATAGATTAGTTTGCATTTTTAAGAATCTTATATAATGGAATCATACAGTATATACTTTCATTCGGAAAGCCTGGCTCCTTTTATTCCATGTAACTATTTTATCTTTTTTTTTTTTTTTTGAGACGGAGTTTCGTTCTTGTTGCCCAGGCTGGAGTGCAATGGCGCGATCTTGGCTCACTGCAACCTCCGTCTCCTGGGTTCAAGCAATTCTTCTGCCTCAGCCTCCTGAGTAGCTGGGATTACAGGCGTGTGCCACCATGCCCAGCTAATTTTTGTATTTTTAGTAGAGATGGGGTTTCACTATGTTGACCAGGATGGTCTCGATCTCTTGACCTCGTGATCCACCCGCCTCGGCCTCCCAAAGTGCTGGGATTACAGGCGTGAGCCACCGTGCCCGGCCCCATGTGACTATTTTATCTTAACATTCATCCATTGTGCTGCATATTTCGATAATTCATTTCTTTTTATTGCTGAGTAGTACTCTGTTGATGCATGTAACACACACGTTATACTCACGTCTTCATGGACATTTGAGTTGTTTGTAGTTTGGGGCTATCACAAATAAAGCTGCTGTGAACATTTGTGTACAAGTCATTGTGTGGACATATACTTTCTTTTTTGTGGGGGTAAATGCCCAGAAGTGAAGTCAATGGGTTGTATGGTAGATGGATGTTTAAACTCTTTAAGAAACTGGGAAATTGTTTTCTAAAGCAGGATGTACCATTTCTATTCGTACCAGCAGTATATGAGCATTCCCATTTCTCTACATTCTTGCCAGTGCTTGATATGGTTAGTTCCTTAATTTTAGCTATTCTAGTGGGTATGGGTAGAGATAGCTCATAGTGGTTCAATTTGCATTTTCTTGATGACTAATGATGTTGTCTTTTATGTACCTTATTTGACATTTGTATATCTTCTTTGGTGTTATTTGCTATGTGTGTGTGTATATATATATATATATATATATATATATTTTTTTTTTTTTTTTTTTTTTTTTTTTTTTTTTTTTTTTTTTTTTTTTTTTTTTGAGATGGAGTTTCCCTCTTGTTGTCCCGGCTGAAGTGCAATGGTGCGAGCTTGGCTCGTTGCAACCTCTGCCTCCAGGTTCAAACAATTCTCCTGCCTCACCCTCCCGAGTAGCTGGGATGACAGGTGCCCACCAACACACCTGGCTAATTTTGCATTTTTAGTAGAGATGGGGTTTCTCCATGTTGGTCAGGCTGGTCTTGAATTCCTGACCTCAGGTGTTTGCCATTTTAATACTAAGTTGTGAGAGTTCTTCATAGGTTCTAGACAAAGTCTCTGATTAGACATACAATTTGCAAATATTTTCTTTCACTCTGTTGTGTCTTTTTCACTTTCTCAATGGTATCCTTTGAAGCA
>NW_016107353.1:1978406-1980162 GCF_001604975.1 Cebus imitator | reverse complement strand
TTTTTTTTGAGACAGGGTCTTGCTCTGTTACCCAGGCTGGAGTGCAATGGTACAATCTCAGCTCACTGCAACCTCCCCCTCCTGGATTCAAGCAATTCTCTTGACTCAGCCTCCTGAGTTGCGGGGATTACAGGTGCGCTACACCTGTTTTGTATTTTCAGGAGAGATGGGGTTGCACTATGTTAGCTAGGCTAGTCTTGAACTCCTGACCTCAAGTGATCTGCCCACCTTGGCCTCTGAAAGTGCTGGGATTACAGGCATGAGCCACTGAGCCTGGCCTGTAACAGTATCTTTTGAAGAACAAGCTTTTAAATTCTGATGAAGTTCAATTTATTGATTTTTCTTGATTGTTGGTGTGTTTTATGTCATGTTTAAGACATATTTGCCAAATGCAAAGTCACTAAGATTTTCTCCTGTGTTTTCTTCTAGAAACCTTGTGGTTACGTCTGTGGTCCATTTTGAGTTAATTTTTTAATGATAGGGTTAAGGTTGTTTATTTATTTGTTCGGTATCATACCAATACAGCACCATGCATTGAAAAGGCTGTCATTCTCTGTTGCATTGCCTTTATAACTTTGTCGAAAACCAATTGACCAAAATGTGTGGATTTATTTCTGAACTCTCTATTCTGTTCCATTCATCTATACATGTCTTTATGCCAACACTACATTGCCTGGATAACTGTAGCTTTATAATAAGTCTTGAAGTCAGGTAGTATAAATCCTCCAAAGCTATTCTTTTTCAAAGCTTTTGGGTCTTCTGGGTCCTTTGAATTCCCATGTGAATGTTAGAATTAGCTTGTCAACTTTGCAAAGATCTGCTAGGGTTTTGGTTGGGAATGTGTCGTATCCGTAGAAAAACATAGGGAGAGTTGACAGTTTAACAATATTTAGTCTCCTGATCCATGAAAACAGTATTTTTCTCCTTTTATTTGGAGTTTACAGTATTTATTTCAGCAATGTTTATAGTTTTCAGTGTATAGGTCTTGCATGTCCTTTGTCAAATTTATCCCTTAATTTTACACTATTATAAATGGTGTTTTAAATTTTCCTTTTTTCATTGTTTGTGGTCATTATATAGAAATACAACCACTTTTTCTATGTAGACTTTTTATCCTGAGCCTCTCCTCCCCTGCTTTGAAAAATTCAATTTAAAAGAGCAGGAACCTGAAAGTACCAAGGGACAGGGCATTTGCATGACATGAGAAACATTTACGATGGCTATAAAAACATGAGCATCTTTCTGCTGTAAGTCAGTGGATCATTTCAGTAGCAGCCCTATAGACTGTAAAGTGTGGGAAGGAGGGGTGGTGTGGTAAATTCTGACCCTAGCCAAGTAGAACAAACACCTCAAGATCTCTGGGGCATTCTTGCGGGTGAATGGAGCAAGTGGGAATGTGGTGCAGCCCCTTTAAGGAACCTGGCCAGCCAGCCACTGGCCACGAGGAAGGCAGCCCAGGAGATAAGATAAGGCCCCCTGGCAAGTTTAAAGCAGGGTCCTGAGCCATAGTCGCTGGGCTACTGCTAGGCAAACAGGAACCAGGGGTGATAAGGAGTAGGTGCCAGCTACTAAATCTGGGCTGGCAAGAGGAGGAGCAGGAAAATCATTCCTCTGGGGGCCTGAAAAGAGAGGGGGCTATTGTGGGTTTGTAGGGAGGGGGCACTTGTATTCTCTGTATGTTCCATTTATGATCATGGTAAAAAAGAAAACTCCTACTGGGCTGTACTTAAAGGCATTCCATTTTTTTTTTTTTTTT
>NW_016107353.1:1974803-1978367 GCF_001604975.1 Cebus imitator | reverse complement strand
CTCCTCCCAGGTTCCAGCGATTCTCCTGCCTCAGCCTCCTGAGTAGCTGGGATTACAGGCATGCGCTACCACACCTGGCTAATTTTTTATTTTTAGTAGAGACAGAGTTTCTCCTTGTTGGTCAGGCTGGTCTTGAACTCCCAACCTCAAGTGATCTGCCCACCTCAGCCTCCTAAAGTGCTGGGATTACAGTCATGAGCCACCACACTTGGCCTAAAGGCACTCTATTTTATATGGAGTAAATGCTCAATAAATATAGGCTTATTGAGTTCCTTATGCTCTATTGAGATGCTTTGATATGGGGTTTAGAGACTACCTGATTTCTTCCTCAAACCAGGAAAATCCTGGCAAGGACTTTCTCTCACAAGCCTGGCACTGCTCATTTGCATGCATCTGCATAGATTTGCATGTGTCCTACTTGTAGATACTTTTAGATTTCCCCCAGATCGGCTGCCTGTTTTTAAAGTGATAAAGAGGGGATTTATCTCTTCTTGTTCTTGCTCAACTTTCATCTGCATCCTCCAAAGATGCAAAAATAATTTCTGAACTTCGAACTGTAAGCAATACCTGTGGTTGCCTAGTTTATGCAGATAGAAGCAATTCTTTGCCTGATGATGTGTTTCTCCTCTTAATTTCTATTATAATTCCTAGTTCTGCTCTCTAAACTTCTGAGTGGGACAGAGAGATATTAAAGTAAAAAAACAAACCAACCCTCTAGCTGAACAGCCAGAGGCTCAAATTGCTTAGAAAGCTTCAAGGATTAGTTCATTCTACCTGGACAGAGCACTTAGAGGCAGTTCTGTGGGTTGGAAGACCACCTTCCCACCACTTCCCATCCCAGGGCTAGGGATGCTGGGGCTATCTTTGTCTGCTCTCCTTCCTCCAGGAATAAATAAAAATATCATCCCTCCCCCAGATCCCAGCTCCTCTATTGGCCCGCCAGGCAAATATTTCATAATGTGGGCTCATCCGATTGGGAATCGTGCCAGAGCCAAGAGCCTCAGGTTGCGAGTGTGCTCCAATCAGGCGGGGCCGCCTGGGTGGGACTAGAGGGCTCTCCTTCCCCACATGGGAGGTGGTGGCATTACTCAGGTGGATGGCATCAAGGTGGGAGTTGCTACTTTCTCAGGGCAGAGTGGAGGGGACAGGGCTGTCCATCAGCCCGCACCAGCTGGGGCAACCCAGCACTGAAGGGGTTAAGGCCAGCCAGCATGTGTGGCTGTTAATGATTGCTACCCATCAGGGACCTGGCGAATATTAAAGGAAAACCTTCTCCCTGTTCCTGAGTGTGAAAGGAGTCAGGGCTAAAGGCAGCAGAGGGAACAGCAAAGAAGAGCCGGTGAGTAAGTGGTTATCTGTCTGGTCTATGTTTGTCTGGGTGACTCTGGAGCAGAAAAGGAAGCACTGGACATACCCATTCCATCAGCTCAAGAGGGCTTTTGTTACCAGATACAAATTCTCAGCTTGGGGCAGATTCCAGTATCATTACTATTTACTAGAGGGAAATGTTTAGAATTGTCTTAGTCTAAGGGAGTGAACTACTTGGCGCAGAAGCCAGAGATACAAACCATTGTCTGTGCTGATGTCAAGACAATGGTTTTGTGTGGCCACCCTGAACACAGAGCTTCAGCTGCTACCCTTTCTCCCTCTCTCTGAGCCATTGTCTCCGGAGAGGGGCTCCGTAGCTCTGGGCAGAGGCAGCGTGGGCCTCTCTTGTGGACCGATTTTCTAGAATGGGGCCATGGAAGGAAGGCAGAGGGGACAGAGCCACAGGAGACTGGCATGGCAGTGCTCCTTTTACTTTCTTGGTTTTATCCCTTTATATACAGAGCCTGGTGTGGTGAGATGTAGGGTGAGACACAACCCGACGGGGTTGGGTGCAGAGAGCTAGGGGGAGAACACTTCACTCATTAAGAAGACAAGGCTGTCATTTGAGAGGAAAATTAAAATCCAGAAAGAAAGAGAACCAACCTTTTGCATTTAGATTTCTGTTGCCCCCATTCCCTCAACTTCCCCTTCAGGTCCCTCACCCCTTCACCCTCCAAACCATGTGCGCTCTGTGACTCTGCCACCTTCTTATGACAGTTTTGTACAGGGGGGTGTGGACAAGAATCCTGGGCTTGGAGGAGGTGGTGGATGCACTGGCTTTTCTCAGCTGATACTATCTCTCTGTGTATGTACTCACAAATGCCCACGTGATTGAAAAAAAAGAGGGAGACTGTCACCAAGAAGGAAGTGCTGACTTTATCCCCTCCCGCCCCTAGCTAGGAGCCCTTTTGTTCCCTTGCCTCTTTCTTGGGAGGAAAGACTTTGGATGACATAGTGATGTTAGGCTGGACGTAGGGAGGAACTCAGGGCCCTGGAGAGCCTGCTGGGTAGGAACAGGGTGCTTCGTCTGCCAGTCTTGAAGGCAGATTTGAGTGATAAGGTAAACCCAACCCCCTAGTGGCTTTCAGCTGTGGTGCTTCCTCCTGCTGGGCTGCCCATGGGCAAACAGAAACCGGGCACAATAGGGGGGAGGTGCCAACCACTAGACCCAGCAGGGCGAGAGCAGAAGCAGCCAAGTTTCTGGGCATTTGAGGCCAAGAAAGAGGGGGAAGTAGAGTACAGGAGAGGAACGGGGAGACTTGTCGTGTTCTGCCTCCTATTACTAGTCAGCCACACATGCAACCAGCCAACCTCCATCCCTTCAGTCCCTGGACAAGTAGAGCGGGATTGTTATTCCCAGGCTGGGGGGCTTCATGGGGATGCAACCTATGCCCCACATGCTTGGTTTAATGCTCTGCTGTTGCTGTCTGGAAATCCTTAAGTTTTGCACAAGGGGTCCTGCAAATTGTGCGGCTGGTCCCATTCCCAGGCCTAGCCAGAAGTTGCAGCTGCAGAATAGTTGCTCGTACACTCTGACAGGTGTAGGCAGGCTCCCCTGTTACTCAGGTGTCACTTACCGAGGTCGGCTTCTGTCCTGGCTGACACCTGTGCTGCTTCCCTTTCCCTTTCCCCCTCTCTGTCCCCCTCCCAGGGCATTCTGTTCCTCCTTGACATAGCCTCCATGCCCAGTCTTTCTTCAAGGCTGCTGCAGGGCAGGCGTGGGAACAGCAGTGTCCCTGTCTGACTGCCTCCCTGCCTCCCTTTTCAGCCCGTCTCTTTTCCTTATCTGGGATGTAGCCAGCAGGTTCTCTAGGCTGGGTCTAGATCTAGGAGCACCTCTTCTGTTCCTCTGAGATTGTCTTCCCTTCCCTCTGTAAGCCCCAGTTATCCATGGACGCTCTCTGGCACCTGCTTCTTGTGATGTTTGCTTAGGAACAGGTTGTTTTCCTGTGATTTCCACAGGATCCAGGTCTGGATGGGTGCAGGGTGGGGAAGGGGAGGTGCAGGGAAGGAAGAATCCCAGGCCTGCTGTCCTTGGTGGTAGATCCTCTCCCCGTCCCTCTCATGCCAGCTCCTCCTGCTCTGGACCAAGTGGCCCCACAGAAGACCGCCCTTTCCTTCTCCTCCCTCCGGCATCAGCTAGAGGTTGGCCAATCCGGGAAGGAAAAGGAAAGCAGGAAGGAGGAGCAGGTCGCC
>NW_016107353.1:1955617-1972643 GCF_001604975.1 Cebus imitator | reverse complement strand
CAGTATACAGTTAACCCAGTTTCGTGGCAAGTTCTTTAGCCTTTGCCTTTTCTAGCTTGGCGATGCGAGCCACAGACTTGGGACCCAGGACATTGCCTCCCCAGTGACGCCGGATCTCATCATATCTGTCATTGTAATTGGTGCGGATAGTTTCCACCAGCTTAGCCAAAGCACCTTTGTCTTCCGGATTAATGTGTGTGAAGGCGACAGCGGTGCAGGTCTTCCTGTGTACGAGACGTCCCAGTCTTGCCTTCCCCTTGATGATGCAGTAAGGGGCTCCCATTTTACGACAGAGGGCAGGCAAGAAGACAACGAGCTCAATGGGATCCACGTCGTGTGCAATCACCACCAGCTGAGCTTTCTTCTTTTCCACCAAGGTGGTGATGGTGTTGACTCCTGTTCGGAGGACAGGTGGTCTCTTCGTGGGGACGTCCCCTTTGCCAGTCGCTTTCTTCTCGGCCTGGGCCAACAGCCTCTGCTGCTTCTCTTGCTTCGTCTCTGGTCTGTACTTGTGGGCCAGCTTAAGCAGCTGGGTTGCTGTTTGGCGGTCCAGGACCTGGGTGAGCTGGTTAATTGCAGGAGGCACTTTCAGCCGCTTATAGAGGATGGCTCTCTGCCGCTGCAGGCTGATATAGCGGGGCCATTTCACAAAGCGGGTGAGGTCTCTTTTGGGCTGGATGTCTTGTCCAATGCCAACATTTTTAGGCCTTTTCTCAAATAGCGGATTCACCACTTTCTTGGCCTCCTGCTTCTTGACGACAGCAGGGGCCACATTCTTCCCCTTGGCCTTCTTTCCTTTCGGCATCTTGGGCGGTAGGAAGAGCGATTTTCCTTTTTTTTTAGACAGAGTCTCACTTTGTCACCAGGCTGGAGTGCAGTGGCGCAATCTCTCGGGTTCATGCCATTCTCCTGCCTCAGCCTCCCGGGGACTACAGACGTGCACCACTATGCCCAGTTACTTTTTGTATCTTTAGTAGAGACAGGGTTTCACCAAGGGTGGTCTCGATCTCTTGACCTCATGATCCACCTGCCTCAGCCTCCCAAACCACTGGGATTACAGGTGTGAGCCACTGTGCCCGGCCGATTTTCCTTTCCTTTTCGCTAAGCTTAGAACTGTGAGGGAACTGTATTTACTGAAGACACTGGGCTTGTATCCGCTGGTGGAAAGATGAACTGACTTAGAAGCGCATCTCATAGAATTCAAAACTATTATAACTGGAATGTGGCTTAGAGCATCTCTTGCCTCGTGCTGTCCAACAGAATGTTCTGCATCAATGGAACATGCTGTGACTATTTTGTCCCTTATGGTAACCACTAGCTCCTGTGGCTCCCGAGACACAATGACATGTGGCTAGTGTAACTGAGGAACTAAAATTTTGATTTTATTTAATTTTATTCAAAAGTTGAACAGCCACATACAGCTAGAAGCTATCAACTTGATGCCAATTTAGGATAGTGCTATCATTTTATTCCCTTATTTTATTATTGTATTAATGATTATAATATTAGCCACTTAGTAAGCAACGGTTATGTGCCAAGCATTCTTCTAGAGGATTTACATTTGGGATCTTGGTTAGTCCTCCCAGCAACCCCAGTATCATTATATGTTGTGGGTGAGGAAACTGAGACCCAGAAAGGTACAGTGACTCAGTAGTGGTCAGTTACCAAGACTACTGACACTGAGACCACCGGCCTTACCCTTTTCCCTAAGGACAATCCGCACAGTGTCCATTCCTTGCCATCACATGCCAGCTTTTTTCACAACTCTCCAAGTCCCTTTCCAAATCCCCCTCTTCCTCTTGGGGGCGTCAGGGGAACTCACAAAGGATCGTCTCAGTCCACAGCACGTGCTCTCCTAGGCACAGTCGTTTTCCGGCTGGTTCCACGGTGGCCCTTGTTCCTAGGCTCCCTCTGGATCCCCCAGCAGCAGGCAGCAGCGCACAGGGAGATCGTTGTGCCCTCAGCCCTTGGCAAGCTCCCCAAGTTCATGGGAAGTTCCAGACTCCTTGCTCCTGGCAAAAGGAGGTGTTTAAAATTTCCCACAATCCACCTGCATCCAGCTTACCTCGTTACTCCCAGTCTGAGAGAAAAGATCAGCTGAGCCCTCCTGGGGGCGGGGAGCCGGGGGCAGAGTGGGTCTCCCTGGGCAGGTGAGAAGCAAAACTAAACTAGAGCCTGCTGTTGCCCCCCACCCTCGCCATGCTGCCTCCCTGCTCTAGCCTGTTTACTCCGCTTCCCCGGGCAAAGCTTCTGCTTTGTAGACTCTTATCATAGCCTGGCTGGCCAGTAGGGAGGGGAGGGACAGGAGGGAACACGAGGCAGATGCAGCATGCACACTGATCCCACGAGAGGGATCTGAGGCTGAGCTCCTGCTCCTTCAGCCGCTACTCAGCCTCCCAACCGGAACAGCACGTGCCCCTCCTCCAGGCTCTGGTGAGCTGGCTGGCCTGCTCTACATCTGCCCCATCAAACCTAAAGTTATTCAGTTCCTCTGTGTGTGAGGTGCTGGGCAGGCACAGCAATAAAGGCCAGGCTGTGGACAGTGTGTGCGGCTGCCCTTCCATGCCCCTGCATCCAGGCAGCTGTGGTCAGACTAACGTTTGTGGGTAGCCCCCAGCCCACATCACACACAGTCCCCAGACCTGTAGCCCACAGATGTTATCAGTGAAAGGGTTTGCGGCTTTCATTACTGTGCTCTTGGAGCAGACCTTGAAAAGCTGGCATCTCCTGCTGAACCAGGAAGCGCTCTCCTGCTTTCCTGGAGATGAGGAGCTCAGATTGGGTGCATAGCAGGGACAGAAAGAAGGAAGCCCAAGGAGACTCCAACTTCGTCTGATCTCTCCTGTCGCTATAGCTGGGACAGTGTACCTCAGCTTCCCTGACTCTGAAACGGGCCTTTCTTGCCTCCCTCCCAGCATAAGGAACAGAGATGGCATGAGTTTTATTTTTCCCTTTGCTCCACACGCCTTCAGAGCATCATAACCTTTCTTCCTCTGCTGCCTGGTCCAGTGGGAAATTTTTGTAGTTTACTGAACAAGGCATCATTCAGTACCATTGTTTTACTGTCAAAATGAGAAAACTAAGGCACCAGACAGCTTGATTCTCAAATTGCTGGATTGGGAACCAAGAAGGCAGTGGTAGCTTTTGAGGATGGGGAAGGAGAGGGATCAGCCAGCTTCACAGCTCTCCAAACTAAGTAAAATTCCTTTCATGGGGCGGGGAAGGGTGGGGATATCAGAAGCAGATCTGCTGAGTTAGGGATACAGAGACTTGGTTCTGGTGACCTTCTGCAGACCCGGTGGCGGACAGCTGGGCTGCCTCAGCCTCTGAAGGGCAGGGGTTTGAGATTCAACTCAGAGCTGGAAGTGGGGGAGTGTAATTAATTATTGCCCTGCCCTGTTACCCCTTGGGATTCGTTCCACATTGCTGGCTGTCAGGAGAAGGCAACTTGGAGGCGAGGGGCCTGGAGCCTTTTTTCTCTGCTTCTGTCTGGCTTAGCTACTGAGGGAAGTCTGAGAGGAGGAAAACCCAGAGCTGTAGGCAGCTGCTTCTCCTTTGAATTCCCCCTCTCTTTAGAAGGGAACAAAACAAGAGCACACAGCACAAGGAGCCTGAGGAGCTCCAGGGAGCTGGGTCACCCCAGTTCCCCAAGTCGGGTCAGGGTGAAGGAGAAAGTGCCTCCCAGCCTGCCCATGGGTAGAACGGTAGAATCGCAGTTCCCCACAATTGGAAGACACTTCAGTGTTGAGGCAATTAAGGCCTGGCTGTACCCAGCAGTGATATTCAATAATTCATCGGCCAGAAAGGATGCTGGCCTGGAGATTTGGAGGGCCCTGTGAGGCCAGGCATTAACTCTTTACTCTCTGGATCATGGCGATGTGAGGAGGTCTCAGGCCCTGGCCCAGAGGTGGGACAGGGAAACTTGGGGGACTTGGGGAGCAGCTCCTCCCCCACCAACATGGAAGGGTTTCAGTGTTTGAATCACTGGCACAGTTATGCTATCTACTCTGGTTGTCTTTATTTTTCAGAAGACAAATCGGATTCCATAAAGTAAGACATCCAGTTTAAAGATGAACTAAGCTAGGGTGGGAGATCAGAATGAAGTTCCTGCGTGATCTCCATGTCTTCTCTCCTGCACACACACGTGCGCGCACACGAGCTTGAACCCATTACCATGACTGAAGTACCCCATGCCCTCCTGCCCTCAGCCTGCCAACTTAGGGCTCCCTACCTCCTCTCATAGGAATTAGGGACCACCCAGGCCCAGAGCAGGGGCTGGGAGACACTACAGTCAGAGAATGGGGGGAGGAACAGTGCCTGGGCTGGAAGGGAGGAAGAAACCTGGACCTGGCCCCCTGGTTTGTGATTTCCCTCCCTCCACGAAGCCCTCTCTTCTATCTTCCATTTGTGGTGGGAGCTGAGCTCAGGTAGAGCCCCCGCAGCCTTCCATAACTAGTCATAACAGGTTTTGGGATGGGGCTGGGTTTGTGGTGAGGATGGGCAGAGTTCGGCAGGAAAGGGAGCAGCATGGGGCTTGTCTCCTAGACATGCAGCCCAGCAGCTTAGGATATTCCAACAAACTTGCTTGGGGTAGGGAGGTGCCATCTTCTTTCCCTTCTGGAAATAACTGTGGCGTCCAAGTGGGGAATGAGCTAGGGCAGAGAAGAAAGGAGGGAGCCAGTGCAAGGCTGGGCGGCAGCCACTGGCACCTGGAGAACTGGTGTTTTGATCTCCAAGGAGCACATGGAGGAGAGACAGTGGGTGTTGATGTTTTTAGAGATTGGGGGTCTCGCTCTGTTGTTTTTTAGAGACGGGGGTCTTGCACCTCAGGTTGGAGTTCAGTGGTGCGATCATAGTTCACTGCAGTCTTGATCTCCTTGGCTCAAGTGATCCTCCTGCCTCTGCCTCTGAGTAGCTGGGACTACAGATATGTGCCACCATGCCTGGCTAAGGCAGTGTTTGGAGAGGCTCCTTCCCACCTGCAAATACCTAGAGGTGCTGCCAAGGCCTGATTCTCTTTGACCTCTTCTTTCTGTGGCAGCAATAGGTGGGAAAACAGAGGGCCTTTGATGAGAAGTTGGTTAGGAAAGTATATTTTCTCCCGGAAATGGCAGAGGGAGCTTCAGGAATCAGATGCATGAAGATGGCTGGAAACATAAACTGAGTTGGTTTTTAATTGGGCCAGGATGCTGGAGCAGATAAGGCTCCTTGAAAATAATGATGAGATCCAGAGAGGGAGGTGCAGAGCAGGAGCCAACCCGCTCCCCACCCTCCCCTCCTCTGTGGCAACAGAAATCCTCCCTGGAGCATGGACGGTTTCGGCTTGGAATTTGCTATCTGGAGAAAGAAGGAAGTAGGAGGGATGGGACCCCTTTCCACTTGCTTTGCACGCAAACCTCTCTCCACCTAATGAGCTGTAATGCTGGAAGCCAAGACGCCCTCAGGATGGGGAAGCCAGGCTGGGCTAATTCCTTGTCAGCAGATTCTCAGGAGCTATGGAAATGAAGCAGCTTGGTGTACAGCAGATAATCAAGAGAGGCCCAGTGGGTGGAAGGAATGGAGTATTTCTCTAGTCGTTCAATATTGATCACAGTGGGAGTCCCGGGCATTCAGCCTGGGGGTGTGAGTGCACGTGCGCATGTGTGAACACGCATGCCTGCAGAAGAGTGTGAAACTTGGGTTAATTTTGTCACTCTTGACAGTGTAGTGCCAGGTATACAGCACGTGGATGTGACTCTCCAGGGGGACGCTGGGAGATGAAGCACTGTGGAGTTCTCTCTATGTGAGGTGCTGTAGGGCTGAGGATGTCTCTTGAACTACAGGAAAGCTTTAAGTAGGTGCAGAGACAAAGGCTTGGAAAATGGAGAGGATCTGCTTTTTTTCTTTCTAATGTATTGGTCTCGGGACTTCCAGAGTGCCTGCCCCTGACACTCCCAGCCGCTGCCCCATACACAGTCTTCTTAAGCCCTGGACTATGTGTTTTTCACTTTTTCGCTCCTGCATCTGGCATAGTTCTTAATTTGTTTTTAAGTAGAATGATCATAGCCATGATCTCTTGTGCATAAGATGGTCTACATTTTTGAAAGTTTACAGCTATTATTTCATAGAGTTAATATATGTGCTGGTGAAGCGAACACTGTTATTTCATATGGGTAGAAGGTACCTCATTTACACACGAGAAAATGAAGGGCCCATGACATGAAGTCACATTGCTAACTCAGGCTGGATCTTGGACTTCATGTCTGGCCCCGCCATGCTTGTTTCCATTGATGGCACTGCCTTCGGGGCCAGCCTCATAGTGGATAAGTGACCACCTACTGGACTGCCCTGGAGTTTAGGGCTGCTTCCGCCCGCCCCCACACACAATCCCCTTTACCACCTGAGATTTTCCCTTCTCTTGGGCGGGATTTGAGAGATCCATTTGAATATGTATTCTTGGATTCATAATCATGGGTACTTGACAAATGGAAGCCTTTTGACATCCCAAAAGGAAAGAGAGAGGAAGGAGAACACGGATTACCTATGCTTGTTTCCCTTTTTAATGTCCTGCCTCTTGTAAGTTCTTCTTGGTGTATAACTAAAATGAAAATCTGCCATACCGTGCAGTTTATTGGCAAAGGGAAAGAGCCCCCGCTAGACAGTCTGTGTGCAGACTTAATTCCGAGGATTTCAGAGCTCCCGATGAGCAGGGGAAGCCCCTGAGCCTTCCTTCGTTCCTACTCCCTCATGCTATCTTTACAGGGCATAGGAGAAGTAATTTAACTTGCAGCTTAAGCAAAGGCTGTGGGAGGCCCCTGAGCTCAGCTTGAAGAGAAAGGGGATATTTTTGCCTTCTAGAGGAAGAAAGCTCATTTTCCCAAAGCACCCCTACCCCCTCCTCCTTCTGTGCAGATGAGCTTAATTTTCTTCCCCTCCTACTGAAGGTGGATCAAAGCCAAGCTACATATTCAGTGGGGAGCTAGGGAGGGAAGCTGAGTGAGGGGGCGAGGGGGCAGAAGCAGAGCTTCTCTCAGGGAGAGGAAGTAATTAATTTGAAGAGAGAGCTAAGATAGGGAAGCCCTTGGTGATAGAATGTCAACGCCCAAATGCAGGTGGCTAAAAATTAAGTCAGGGCTGGAGAATTTCTTTTATTCACTCATTCAACAAATATTTATTGAGCACATATTACGCACGGGCAGGAACCTCAAGCAGGCATCAGGAGAGTGCCCAAGAAACTGGATTAGGGACAGGGAGAGGATGCAAACTGAAAACTGAGGCCTCCTGTCACCAGGATAAATCATTTGCCAAAGTCCCAGGAAATAGCGGAATATATTGACCTTCTGGATTTAAGATTAAGCTGTTTAAATATGAGCAGCGATTGACCCCAGCTATATCTTACCAGCTTGTCTCATTATGGGTTAAATAATAATGTTGTCTATTTGTTTTTCCATTCACTGATCACATTATTCCCTGATCAAGTTCTGTGCTCAATCCAAAAAATTAGATTAGCCCCTTCCTTTCAGTGTCTGTTGTGACATCACAGAATTGCTATGGCAACAGACTGTGATGTCAGCAGACTGCCTGATGCTGCTAAAAAGAACCATGTTGGTCAAAAAAGGAACCTGTCATGTGAAGACAAAATAGAATAATATAGAAAGCCAGAGGACCTGAAATGTGACATCAAAAAGAACATCTTGGCAGGATAAGATAGCAGTGGGTCTGGAGCCTCCTTTGCTAGAATTCTTTACAGAAAAGCAAAGAACTTAATGAGGATTGATTGGAGAACAGTCTTGTCTAGAAGCAGGGGGATGGCAGCGATGACCTTCGGAAGGCCCTTGCAGTCCAAGGATCCTAAGACATGAAGGACATTAGGAAAGGGGACATCTGACCATCTTTAGCCACTGGAGAATTCAGGGGAATTAACATCGATGCAAACCTCCTTGCTGCTGAGCAGATCTGTCAGTCACCAGCTGGAATGCATCATCTCGTGTCTGGGAAGATTTTCAGCCATAAACACACGATGACCCCCTCTCAAGCCCCATTTGCTGCCCTCTTCCTCGCAAGCCTTGGGAGGAAGCTGTCCTTTAATATTGCCTGAGCAGCCTCATCCTAGCCACCAGCTCTGGTTCCACAACGTCCACGCCCATCTGGTCGACTTGCCACACACGGAGGGAAAGCAACCCGGTGCTGTCAGACAGGAGCATGTCAGGGACGGGGGGCAGAGGAGCTTCATTCATTATGCTCCCGTCCACACAGAAGAAGGCTGGGCAGGCTGACAGAAGAGAAGGAGACCTGCTCAATCAATCTCAGCTTCTCAGCGGCGGCAATAACAGCAGATGAATCTGGAGCTTCATTTAACCCTTATGCCCACAGGATCTGAAGGATCTCCGAGAAGCAAGTTGATTTTCAGCTCAGGAGCCTGTGTTGTGGCTTGGGAATTGGGGAGGCAGGAGGACTGTCTCCCTGCAGGTTGGGCTGTCATGAGTTTCTGCCGTGCAGATGGGAACGCAGCCCCAGACTCCTTCGCCCGCCCAGCCACTCTGCGTCCTTAGCTCAGTGAGGTCGGACTACCTGGGAGTGCTACACCTGCTCTGTGTATGCCTGTCTCTCCATTTCAGCATTTTCTCCTTGGGGAGCTGAACGGGGAGGATGTCATCCCCTCCTTGTTTATTCTGCCTCCAGTCCTCTGACCAGTAGCATTCTGGCCGAATCCCAGGAAGTCACAGGCCTACTGGGGCACCTGGGCGACCCCACCACCACCCAAGGAGAGTGCCCTCCTGGTTCTCCAGGGCCAGAGCCGGGAGGAGGGGGAATTGCTGGAGTCTCTGCCACCGATCGCTCTGCATCTCTGCCACAGCCTTACGAGTTGGACCGGAGGACTTACTTCTCAGAGGCATGGTAGGAGCGGGGTGGTCAGCGGGTCCTCTGAGGCTGCCAACCTGGGGACGGAGCTGCCAAAAAGATGTTGAAGTTTCGGGCTGATCGACGGGTCAGGTAGGGATTTCTTCCACGGATCATGAGCCAAGTTAAGTCAGAGCAAGCTGAGATGGCAGCTCATCCTGCTTGGATCCGGGGGCTTCAGAGTGAGGGGCCTGCTTGAGATGACCTGGAGAAGGAAGCACAGTTAGGTCAATGGTTGCTGCATTGCAGTGCTCGTGAAGGGGAAGCTATTTTGAAATTGGTAGTGCCGGGATAGAATGAGGACGTCATTTGTAGGGGTTGCTGGGTAGGAAAGTCTGGGGCAGGGAGAGATGTGCCATTCCCTAGAAGTCTTGTGATGGTTGGCAGCAGACTGTGTGTGTGTTTCTGTGTGTGTGTGTGTCTGTGCCAGTGCCTGCAGGGAAGATTTCAGCAGTTACCATCGGGAGCATGCAGAGCAGAAGGAGACTGGAGGGCTGGGGCAGGGGCAGGTGCCCTGCGCCACTAGGAAAAAGTAGACAACTTGACACCTCACAGGACACCTTAGTTGCCACAGACTGCTTGCCCCTCAGGCCCTCAGAGGGGACAGATTCAGGGGCAGACAAGGGTAACCGGAAACAGCTACCCTTCCTTGCAAAGACTCGCTGTGACGAAGTTGAGGAGCTTGTGCTTGTTGGACCTGGGAGGGAGGTGGGAATAACGTTTGGGAAGTAGGGAGTGGCCGATCAATGTGCTAGACTCAGAACCCAGGCCTGGCGGACATGTGCATGATTTTGGGTCCTGGCTGGCAAGCCTGGGCTGCAAAGCCCAGATTTCCACATAGACTGTAGGCGCTGCCTGCTGTGCTTTTATCTTCCTGCATGTCTTTGGATTAGATCTGAGCATGATTGCTTTGGAAACTGAAAAAGCACTCTTTGATATTATCTTTAGCTTTAGCAGACTGCCCCAGGGCTAGGATGTGTTCTGGGCTGTTGAAAGGGGGTCCCCAAAAGGTTATTTTCCTTTTCTGTTGCAACTGAAGGGACTAAGCTAAGATCTCCTTCCTCTGCTGCTACCTGACCTGCCACTTGTCAAGCAGAGCCAGCCCTCTGCTGTGGGCGTGCTTGAGTGGCCCAGTCTCTGTGGCCTCTGTCCTAGTGCCTGCTCCTTGCAGTAGACTGGCACTGACTCTGGGTTCTCCCTCAAGCGGGATGGGCGAAGAGGACCTTAACTCATCGAGTCTCCCCACTGGCTGGATGGTCGAATCTCCAATGCTACATTCTTCCCAAGTAGTTGCTGCCTACAGAATCGATCTCAGTGGTTGCCATTGTGGCCTAGACCCCCTGCATCAGCTCCTCCGCGTTCTGTCTGCTGCCTTCCTCCTCATCTCCCCTGAGAGCCTCCTGGGAACTGTCCTGACACTCAGTCAGCTGGAGGAGCCTCCACAATGCTGCTCCCCATCTCTCTCTGCACCTACCCCCCTTCCCCCAACCCCTGGTTCCTGCTCCCTTCTGCCTCCTGGCAGGCCGTCCTCACAACACCCTACCCCACGCCTGGCCACAGCATCCCTTAATGAGATCGACTGTTGAGCCAGCACTGACCTTCATGCCTGACAGCCCCTGAGGTCTCAGGGACATCAAGCAGTCCTTAGACAGGAGACCCTGGACTTAGGGGATGGGTGTGTCCAAGCCCAAGCTCAATAATGGAGTTTTTCAAGCTCTCGTTTCCTTTTAAGAAAGAGACGGAGCATGGAGCATAAAGCAGGATAAGGAGGAGGAGTCCAAGGTCACAAGAAAGTGTTTTTCAGCAAATAATAAGGGAGCATTTTTTTTCTGTGGCGCACTGGCAGGCGCCGTTCCCGGGAGAGAACCTGCCATGCGTGAGGTCCTGATGTGCTGAATTGGCTGCTGGAACCCCTCTTCCCCACCCTTAGGATCACCACTGAAAGAGTTCAGTGTGGCTTATGTCCGCCTCAGAGATCTCTAGTAAGTAGTTAGCACTGACTAGTACAAGGTGACCAGGCTTCCTTTCTTCCTTTCCCTACTCCCTGCCCCCAGCCTCATCTGGATGTCAGCCCAGACCTCCCATGGATCCCACTGGAGGACAGAGGCAGAAGCTCCTTACATGGTCACCTGTCCCTGTCACCACCCAGGGTCTACTACCCACTGGCTTTTGTCTCTGCCTTCTTCATCTTTGCCACAACGTCTCTTTTTTCCCCTCTACAGCCACAATGAAAGACGGAACACATTTCTACACCCAGTGACTGGCCAGGTCCCAGAGGAAAACAAAAAATTTGACTTGAAAATGTAAGTTTGCCCCCTACTTGCCGTTTGGCCTTTCTGTCCTTAGCCACCACCATCCCGCTGCCTCCTTGCAGCTGGGAAGCAGAAGGCAACGGGGAGGGAAGGAGAGCAGAAGGGCTTTGCAGGCACCCACCTTGGTTCTGAGGACTGGAAGCATCTGAGACCCATCTGGCTTGACACCCTCATCCACTTTTCCCAGGGTCTAGCAGAAGCCAGGTGGGTGCACCCCGCAGGTTGAGCTGATGGAATAGAAGACAGGTGTGAGGCTGGCGTAGCACTCAGGGGGCCTTTGAGGGAAGAGCTGAGAAAATCTGATATGGTCATGACAGCCAAATGCTAATTCCTCTCACTGTGGATTCTGGCTCACCGAATGAGAGGAGAAAAGAAGAGAAGAGGCTAATTAATTCACTCTCATAGGCCACTGGGCTGTTGTGTCTTTTAAAGTAGAGGAAAAGGTTCTACTTATTATTATTTATTTTAAAAGTCCAGGGCCTAGACTTCGAAAATAAATGTTCAAAGCTGGAAACAGGTGGCTTGTGCCTGTAACCCCAGCACTTTGGGAGGCTAAGGCGAGAGGATCACTTGAGTCTAGGAGTTTACAACCAGCCTGGGCAAACGAGTGAGATTCCGTCTCTGTTAAGGAAAAAAAAAAATAGCTGGGCATGGTGGCCCATGCCTGTGGGCCCGTCTACTCTGGAGGCTGAGGTGGGAAGATAACTTGAGCCTGTGAGTTCGAGGCTGCAGTGAGTCCTGATTGTGCCACTGTGCTACAGCCTGGGTGACAGAGCAAGACCCTGTCTCAAAAAATAAATGAAATGTCCAATGTCCAAGATCACTGGCATATAATTTCAGAAGGGCTGAAGGAGTGGCTGAGATCACCCCTCACTGGCACTCAGATCTAATTTTGTGCTGATGCTGAAACAGTAGGCGGCAGGGTGTGGTAAAGGGATGGGTGGTTTCCATTGTTTCTTGGCTCTCACCAGTCTCTTTTTTCTGGTCAACTTGAAATCAGATCGGCCTTGGACATGTCCAGTAAAACAGGTGGGAAACGCCCGGCTACCACCAACAGTGACACACCGAACCACAACATGGTGTCCGAGGTCCCTCCAGAGCGGCCCAGCGTCCGGGTGAGTCCAGCCCTCCAGGCAAGCTGCTGGGCTGGAAATGTCTTCAGTGCATGTTTAGTGGGATCTCTGGGAATCCTAGGAAATCGGAGCCTGCCCAGCTATTTCTGCAGGCTCCAAGAGTAGGCAAGGTGACCCAGGAAGAGAGTGAAGACTAGGAAGAGAAGAGGGCTCAGACCAGAATGTCGTAGAAGACCAACATCTAGACCAGGGGCTCTCAGCCTCAGCACTGCTCACGGTCGGGGGCTGGATGATCTGCTGTGCTGTGAGACTGTCCTGTGTGTTGTAGGATGCTGAGCAGCATCCCTGGCCTCTGCCCACCAAATGCCAGTAGCACCTCTTTTCCAGTGGTGACTATCAACAATATCTCTGGACATTCTCAGATGTCCTTGGGGACAAAAATCTCCCCAACCTAATTGAAATGAAGGACATGGTGATTGAGAACTCAGAGAGGGAGAAGGAAGGAAGAGAGCCCCAGGAGAAGGAAATCTAGAGAAGAATGTTGCAAAGGCTGAAAGTGTCCTCTGGTTTTAGCGGCCATGTGGTCACTGGGGACCCTGACAAGTGCAGTTTGAGTGGTGTGAGAAGAGCCAAAGACAGGCTGGAGAGGTAAAAGGGGGATGGGGGAGGAGGCCTAGGAAGAGCAGAGCATAGAAACTGCTCTTCTGAGGAACTAGACACCAAATGGTAGTATATCATCACATAACGGAGCACTCGCCAAAAATTAAAATGAACTGGAGCTATATGTATTAACAAGGATAAATCTTGAAAATATAATGTTGAGTAAAAAGCAAGTGGCAGAATGTGAGGAATATGATGTCACTTATGTAAATGTACAGACATGAAAAGCAGTACTACATATTTATAGAAACAGCTGCAGTAGAAGTGCATAATCAAGGATAGGAAGCCTAATTTTGGGTCAGTGGTTGCCTCTAGGGAAGGAGGAAAGGTGATGAGACTGGGGAGGGGCTTGGGGGAGTTTTAGCCCCAGTTGTCTTGTTTTGTTAGGGAAACATGAAATGATGATCATCGGATCATTCCCTACTTTTCTGAAACGTTTGAGATATTTCCAAAAAGTGTTTTTAAAGACACTTGACTGTGAAGGGAAATGGAAGAGCAGGGAATGGAAGCTAGAAGTTGACTCAGGACTGGAGGGAGGTTTCATTCATTGGTTTTGTTTGGTTTTAAGATATCAGAGGCATGAGGGGAATGGGCCAGTCGGTAGTAGGTTCAGGAGAAAGAGGACAGGGAGTAAGTCACGTTTCTATGGAGACAGAGGGAGTCAGATGCAGAGGTGCTGTTAGACTGGATGAGGAAAAGCCACCTCTTCCTGAAACTGCATTAAAAAAAGGTGTGTAAGGCTAGGGAGTGGGTGTCTAGGAAATTAAAGAGACGCCCACATGATGTCCTCAACTTGTGCAGGAAAGGAGGAGGTAGGGTTTTCTGCTGAGAAGAATGTGGTGGGTGGGGAAGCATCGGGCCGGGGGCTGGGAGCTTGAAAATATGAGAGACAGGTTTGGGGAACAGGAATGACGGTCAATGAAAAACACATGAAATCTTGCCCTATAATTTCAAAGGATCATCTGGGGCAGTAGAGTGTGATTCTGTGCAGCCCCAAACCTGAGGGTTTGCGTGGGTTTCCTCCAGCATGCTCATAGTCTTGCTGTGAGAGCAGGGAGGTAGGTAGTTGGATTAGCCTCAGTTTGCCGAAAGCCGTGGCAGACAGATAGGAGGCTAGGATGTTCAGGAGTTAGTGGGAGGTTGCCGGAAGTGGTAAATTATGGGTGGCAGCTTCTAGGCCATGGAGACAGGAGGTAGAATTATGAAAAAGTTGCACTGAGAGAAAAGGGAAGGATTTAGGATTTGCATATTCTTAGAGTAGTGGTGACTTCTTCCATTAGAAAATCTGTGATTATATGTGTATTTTTGTTAGTCATGTTCAGATAATAATTTTATTTCCCAGTTGTGGGAGTACTTTATAATAAAGCCCAATTTCTTCCTTACTTCCTTCTGCAAGCAGTTGCTGAGTGCTTGTTATGGCTGGACACTTTGCTGACTCTGGCAATAAAAGTGAAAAAGACAAAAGCGCCTCCTTGCAAAGAGTTCATGGTGCAATGAAGAGATAGGAAGCTGCATTGTGACAGGTTTTAGGCTGGGGTGTCCAATCTTTTGGCTTCCCTGGACCACACTGGAAGAAAAATTGTCTTGGGCCACACATAAAATACACTAACACTAACAATATCTGATGAACTAAAAAAAGACAAAAAACAAAAAAGACTCATAATGTTTTAAGAAAGTTTGTGTTGGGCTGCATTCAAAGCCATCCTGGGCTGCGTGTGGCCTGCCGGCTATGGCTTGGACTGCACAGATGTGCAGGGAGCCAGATGTAGCTAACCACTCAGGGGCATCAGGGCGGCATGGAGCGAGGGTGTCTGCAGCAGACTTTCAAGGATGAATTGGGATTTGATGGTGGATAAGAGAGGATGGGTCCTCCCTCAACACCAGGGAGCACACTGAGAAAGGCACAGGAGAATGGAGAGAAGCAGAGGCAGGGCCTGTCTGGTAAAGGGGCAGAAGATGGGTGACGGGCCCTGCCAGGCCTCACAGGTCTGTCCTCTGTGCTGTGCTGAGGAATCCAGCCTCTCTCCTAAGTGCTGGGTGCAAGAGAGAAGAAACAGGATGATTTGTGTTTTGGAAAAAAAACCTTAGTTCGTTGTAGAGGGCAGACAGCAAGAAGCGATGAGGACCTTTAAGACGCCAATAGTGGAATTTGAGAGGCAAGAGCGGATTTGAGAACTGTTAAGAAGACAGACTCATCAGCCCTGTATACATGATGATGTAAAGGAAGGGAGGAACAAGGGACCCACGTAAGACAACGCCAAGTTCTGGGGAGGGTGGCTAGGTGGCTCATGGTACCATTCACCAGGATGAGAAATACAGAACAGGCTTGGTTAGAAAGAGAATGAGTTTGGTTTTGCACTTATTTAATCCTGGCTAGACAATTAGGTATCAAATGGGTTGGGCTGGGAGAGAGGTCTTGGCTATAGCGTGGGGAGCTTTTCTCATATTGCTCAGAGCTGAAGCAGTGGGTATGGATTAGATAACACGGGCACGATGTAAAAATGAGAAAATAAAAATAAAATAATAAAAGCGTGGTTGAGGCCCACCTACTTGGAGAGTGGAAGTAGGGGAGGTTGAGAAGGAGTGGCCACACACGGAGGTACTGAAAGGAAAACAATAGTGTTGTAGAAACCCAACGAAGTGTTTCAGGAAGGTCTGAAAGGCTGAGATTGCCCAGTGCTGTAGAGTGGTCACAGACTGTGCGGCCTTAATTTCATAACAGGGCAAGAGCCATGTCAGAAAATAGGTAAAGAAAGCTTAGGAGCGATGGAGGGAAAGTTGAGACTTGGCCGGGCGCGGTGACTCACGCCTGTAATCCCAGCACTTTGGGAGGCCGAGGTGGGCGGATCACAAGGTCAAGAGTTGGAGACCATCCTGGCCAACATAATGAAACCCCATCTCTAAAAATAAAAAAATTAAAAAAAAAATTAGCCAGTCCTAGTGGTATGTGCCTATAGTCCCAGCTACTTGGGAGACTGAGGCAGGAGAATGGCTTGAACCTGGGAGGTGAAAGTCGAGATCGTGCCACTACACTCCAGCCTCGTGACAGAACGAAAAAAAATGAAAATGAAACAGAAAAAGAAAGTGGAAACTCTTCCCAGGAGCCTAGTACTGACGAGTAAGTGAGGGAAGGCATTACCTCACAGTGGACAGTGGGTGTAGCATCGAAGGGTGAATTTGGGTGTGTGTGTGGCAGTGTGAGAGAGAGATAGAGACACTTTCAGATGGAGAGACTTGAGTCCATTTGCTAAGGAGAAGACGTCAGTGGAGGAGGAAGCATCAGAGACATATTTGAGAGGAGATGCTCAGTGGAGCTTGGTCTCAGAGGACACGGCGGGTCAGAAGTGCCAGTCTTGGAAGGAGGGCAGCACCTCTTCTTTTGACATTGGAGGAGAAGAGGCAAAGATATTGGTAAGGACAGTCATTTTCTAGGTAAAAGGGTGTGAAATTGAGGGAGTGCGTGTCTAATAGCCTTGAATTTCTCTGTGGAGGAGCAGGTCCACTATGGGGAGGGCAGAGGCAGGGGAGGTTGGGGGGCGGGGAGGATGGTGAGGGTGTGGAGTGGAGCTGCCGTCTGGGGCTGAGCCCCCTGGGAATGGGACGGCAGCTCTGTGGCAACCTCATCTATATGGCAGTGTGATTTTTGTTTTTTTCTCCAACAGCACCGTAATCTGGCTCTGAGTGCAGGGAGAGTAGATCATTTGATGAATTTGGAGTGCTGTATTGAGTTTTAGAGAAAATGAGGTAGGAAGACAATAGATTGGGTTCGTGAGAGTCCAGCTGATAGACTCCACCATGGGGCCTGGGCTTTGTGGGGAAATAACTAAAGCCGGGAGGAGCTGATGGATCCAGAAAAAAAGAGAAGAATTGAGGAGCTGGGGACCTCAGTGAAGTAGGAAAGCTGGTGTTGAGTTAATGGAGTGAGAAAGCCCAAAGGGTGGAATGCTGGGGTCAGAAAGCAGGAATCCTGGAAGTGAAGATAGCAGCAGAGGGGTTTGGGGTGCTGGGAAGATTAAAACTGTAACCCTGGGAGCGCGTGGCTGGAGTGCAGGTGGAGACCCTGGGAGCGTGTGGCTGGAGTGCAGGTGGAGACCCTGGGAG
>NW_016107353.1:1916743-1955382 GCF_001604975.1 Cebus imitator | reverse complement strand
GGCTGGAGTGCAGGTGGAGACCCTGGGAGCGTGTGGCTGGAGTGCAGGTGGAGACCCTGGGAGTGCGCGGCTGGAGTGCAGGTGGAGAGTGCTGGAGGCGAGGACATCAAGGCTGGATGAAGTTAGGGCATTGATAGGTCCTGCTCCCGAGCAAGGAGATTTTCCACAGTGATGCAAGGCAGAATGAAGAGGATTGACATCAAAACCCTTAGACCCTGAAAGAATGATCGAGAAGTGGACAGTGATGAGAAGGATTAAACAGTGGGACATCAGGCAGTGATGCTTCTAGAAAGGTGGACTGTTGCCAGAGTGTGGAAGGATGACAGTGGCCATGTGGCCACACAGAGCTAGGAGAACACCTGTCTCTCTTCCCAGCTCCGTGTTACGTTGGGCATGAGATGACGCATGGGCCTCTTGGAGGAGGAGGGTGCAGGGCGTTAACTTCCAGAATGGGGAGGAGCAAAGCGGCTGGGAGTAGGATAGGCCAGAGCGAAGTTAGAAATATTATTATTTTCACCTCCCCCCCAAAAACAAGCTGTGAGACAGGTTAGACTATTATTATTATTATTTTTTTGGAACTATTATTTTGAGCCCTAATTTAGAAATGAGAAAAAATTGCCAAAGAACTGAAAGTCCCTGCCTTTGAGTTAGTAATAGATCTGAGATTTATACCCGGGCTCCTTGGCGTGAGGACGCCCCAGGGTTAACCCTATAGGGATAGCAGCTCTAGCAGGGGTGGCTCCCTTGCAGACACAGCAGGAAGGAGGAGACAGGGAGCTAGGCCAGCTTCTGTCTCTGCCCCCAGGCAACTCGCACAACCCGCAAAGCTGTCGCCTTTGGCAAGCGCTCACACTCCATGAAGCGGAACCCCAACGCAGCCGTCACCAAGGCGGGCTGGCTCTTCAAACAGGTGAGGCCACCCTGCTGTTCTGGCCACCGTAGCCTCCGTCTTCTCCTAGAATGAGGATTCCTCTGTGCTTATGACAGTCTATGTGTTTTTTTGGTATGTAGTCCTGCTGTCCCTGTGACTCAGTCTCCTAATATTATAAAGGGCTCAGAGAAACCAAGTATTCTCCCAAAGTCACACAGAAAAATTTGTGCCTGTTTGCTTAATGGGTAGATGCAATGACCTTGAAACATGCTGGGTCCTCAGCCTCCTGGGAGCAACCCACTAGCTCCCCAGCAGGTCCCGCTGATTGCGGGGGGATAGGCGTGCCTCCTGCAAATCTGGGGTCCACTGATTGGCATCAGATTGGCCTTGCCGCTATCCCTGCCTGCCCTTCCACTCACTCATTCTGTCTGTCTCTTGCCTCTTTTATCCTCCCCAGGGGGGGCACTGAATGACAGAACTGGAAGGTCACAGGCAATAATCGAATGTCAGTCCCTGCATCTGAGATCTCTGGGGGTTGCTGCCGTGCATTAACAGCAGAGCCGCAGCTAGGGCCAGGATGTCCTTATAATTGACGCGGTGCCCTTTTCCCTGCACCCCACCTCCTCTTCCCCGTCCAGCTTGCAGCCCTCACATCTGCCTCTCCCATGTCCTGCAGGCCAGCTCCGGGGTTAAGCAGTGGAACAAGCGCTGGTTCGTCCTGGTGGATCGCTGCCTCTTCTACTATAAAGGTGAGCTTGGCCCTCGGACCGGCAGGAAGCCAGGACCCACCACCCTTTCTCATTCTGCCATACCCCCGAGCTCAGCTTTGGATGGGCACCAGCAGGGCAGATCTCCCCACTGTGGTCCCGGCACCAGTGGCAGCAGGATAAAAACAAAGCTCACTTGTTCGCTCACACACTCTCACTCATTCAGTTCACATTCAACAATGCTTGCTAGGTTTCAGGCAGAGTGTGCGGTACACTGGGTGAACAAGGTGGTCGTATGGGCGGCGAAGTCCTGGAGGAGTGGGGTGAGAGGACAACGACAAAGAGGAGGAGGTCACTAGTCACGACTAGTAGGTCACCTATTAATTGGAGCTTGTGTGTGGCTCTTCCTCCTGTCCCTCTGGAATGCACAGTCCCATCTGTGAAGGCAGGAACCTTTGTCAGTGATCATCGCTGCTGTATCCACAGCACCTAAGCCACTGTGTGGCATTTAGTCGGTGCGCAGTCAACACTGACTGAGTGAATATAATATCTTCCCCTTTTCACCTTCTCTGCCCACCCCAACACCCTCTCCCTCTCCCTACTCTCTATTTTTAAAAGTTGTGCCAAGGCAGGCTGAGGGTGCCAGCAAGCGTTGATGTCACTGATGGTGGCACCATGCAGATGCAGGAGAGGAAACAGGTGTGAGGGATGAGAGGAGAGAGGGCACAATTGTTACGAAGCGGGAGAGGCTGTTTCCTTCACTTCCTTGACCCAGGAGGGCACAGCCCTGATTTCCAGGCCTCCTGAGAGCAATTCAGTGAATCATTAACTTCAGCAAACAAAGGTTGCACCCAGTGACCCTACAGAGCACTGCTATCCCTGGTTGCTGTACTGCAGCCACCTGAACCCCAAGGAGAGAAATCAGGAAGGGGCTGAGCATACACAGTGCAGACCCAGAGAAAAGCCCAAGACTGGGGGAGGGGACTCTGCCTAGGCCCAGGACCCGGGTGCTGAGCCTCCAGGATATGGGGCTACACTGGAGCCAGAGTGGGAAGGAAACTGGGAGGAAAGCGGGGGTCTCTGCAGAGGAGAGTGTTTAGGAAGCAGTAGGGGTAGAACCTCCAAGGGCTGAGAACCCAAAGGCTCAGGAGGTGTTTGGTCTGAGCCTTTACCAAAATTGGGGGTCACTGTTCGCCAAGAGATGGACTCAGGACTCCCCTAAATGCTGGCCTGGACTCCGCCAGGCAGGGGCTCCGTCTCTGGAGGATGACAGCCTCAGCTCTCCTGAAGGCAGCCCTGGGGTTCCCCCCAAGTGCCTCCTCCTACTCTGGTTTATCCCCTCCTCCAGGTACCATGCTGGGGTCCGGACAGAGAAACTGAACTGTGGGCCAAGTATCATGTAGACGTGATGAGGAAGAGGAGAAGCAGGGCTTGAGGAGCTTGTAGCCCTACAGAGATTTCTTCTGAACCCTAGCTGAAGGCCTTTCAGAGTCCCCAGCCTGGGGAGCAAATGTGATCCCAGGGAGGTGGGGAGAGTCTTGCCATGGTCTCATAGTTGTCCCCACTACTGTCCCACAGAGCACTCCCGCCCTTTCTTGCCTCCTGCTGACAGCTGGGGGCCCAATTGGCCAATCCATCAGGCTCCTTTGGAGATTTGGGATGAATTATGTAATAGCTGGACTGTTAGCCAGATCCCAGGGAGAAGAGGGCCAGAGCACTCCATGCAGGGGTGCCTTTTCCTGTGGAGACATAGAACCTCAGCAGGGATCTGCAGCAGGAAAGGGCAGAGCAGGCTCTGCGTGCCAGGGAGAACCTTAGAAAGAGTTTCCCAGAGGCACCAGAGAGCGGAAGGTGGGACAGTCCCTCTACCATGCTGTCGCACCACCTTATTACATATGTCACGGGGATGGTCTTGTTTAGTGAGGCAGGATAGACAGGTTAATGGTCAACAATGTTAGCTTCGGAGTTGACTTTTTGAGTTCGAAGACCAATTTTACCACTTGTTGCATGAGTAACCTTGGATAAATCCGCTAACCTCTTTGTGTCTCCTTCCTTACCTATAAAATGAAGATACTGATAGTACCTCTTCACGGGTTTGTTGGGAGGATTAAATCCATTACGGCATTTCACTCAGAACAATGCCTGAACAGCTCCGAAATATCTGCTGTTATTTACGTGTTTATTTGGGCACTAGAATGTGAATTCCCTTAGGGTAGGCACTCTCTCTCATGTATTCACCTCTGTAGTCCCAGTGTCTGGAAAAGCATCTACAGGGCCACCATGCTCCCTAAGTCCCGGGAGTGTCCTCTCAGAGCATGTGTGGTGGCCCTGTGTGCCTGACAAATAGGAGGCGAACAACAAATATGTATTGTTATTGATCAGGAAAGGGCAACAACTCCCCCCGCCAACACACACACCTTTCTTGTGCCTCCCTCCCTGACAGATGAGAAGGAAGAGAGCATCCTGGGCAGCATCCCCCTCCTGAGCTTCCGGGTAGCCGCGGTGCAGCCCTCCGACAACATCAGCCGGAAACACACGTTTAAGGTCAGTTGGCCTTCCCCTCCCAGGGAAGGTGAGGGAGGGAGGCCTGCTCTTCTAGAGCCTATGGGAGTGGAGAAGGGTCAAGAGCCATTGCCCTAAGGAATCCCAGGTGTTGGTGGTGATAGCGGTGGTGGGGGGGGATGGGGGGAGTAGCAATGGCCCCTAGACTCAGCGCAGTCTCTTGTAAGTCGAAGATGAGGCTATACCGGGACCTTCCCTCTCTCTTGGGGGCCTGGTGGGCAATTCTCCCCAGAGTGGGCCAGTAGAGATGTGTTTCAGCAGCACCACAACTGTCACTGGGGCAGGAATAGTTATGTCCTGAGTCCTTGGACCTTTTGCCCAGTGCCTGCCCCTGGGAACTTCCTCTGGGCAGAGGCAGGAGCTGGGGCCGATGGGGTTCTGAGATCTTTCCTGGAAAGGCTTCCTCCCCACCGTGGCTTCAGGGAACTGGACCTACCCCCAAGTCAAACATAATCAAATTTCAATCTTTAGAGAATATTAGCAGTTGAGTTTTATTCCACTCAAGAGCTGTAAACCTTATGAAGAAACCATTTGAGAGAACAAGTGCACAGGAAAATGGGCCTTTCCTGCCCGCTCCGTATCGCTGCCTGGAGCCCCTGGGGAGCCACCCGGTAAAGATGTGCCTGCAGCTGGCTCATCCTAGGCCAGTGTTTTTCCACATTTAAAAATTCATGACCCATCAAAACCCATAAAAATCTCATGCCCCTTTGTATTTTATGATGCAAAAATCAGAGGTTCCTTTTCATTTTCCAAATATAACATTATAATATCAACGACACATTTTCTTGGTACAAAGCCCTCTCTCCCCCAGTTGAGAATTGCTGTCCAAGACCCTTCAAAGCTATGATGTTAGACGATAGGACGTGCAGGTCACTGCTTGAGCTTCTAGAGCCTTAGAGACTCTGTCCCTTCCTGTCCTTCAGGCTCCAGTCACCTGGCCACAGAAAAGAGCTGGGCAGCAGGCACAGGGGCCGCTACGGGGAGCAAGGAAGGACTTACTTGGCACATAATTAGTTTCCAGCCTCCCGGGGTCTTGTATGCCAGAGGTGTGAAGAGAATGAACAATTAATAAAACTCTGACTCCAGGGAGCCAGTTCTAGCTGGGGAAATAGGAACAGGCTGTTTAACCAACAAGTAGTACTGTTATACACAGACACACATACACACCACCCACACACACAATCAAACAGCCTGTCTCACCCTCCCCACCAGACCTGTGCAGAGACACAGACATGCTCCAGCTTGGATCTCTGCCAGCAGCAGGCGTGAGAGAAACCTCCCCGAGTGACTGACACACTCCTCCATCACAGGCCCCAGATATCACCTCTCTGCCCACCAGTTCCTCACCTCCTTCCCCTTCACTGAGCTGCCTCTTTAAAAACTGACTCCGAGGGCTGTGCTCAGTGGCCCACAGAGGGTTCTGATTGTGGCTATTCAGTGGCCGTCTCCAGGGAAGGGAGAGGAGCTGAGACAGATGGGAGGCTTGTCCTGCTGTGGCCACCGAGTGAAACTCTTGGATGGCTAAGAATGAGCCAGGAACTGTTCCTGCCCAGGCTACTGCTGAATGCCTTAACCTCTTTCTAACTCAGACCCACAGAGGCTCCGGGGGCTTTGCCCCTCTGGGACAGCGCCCTCAATTCCCTGGCTCCCTTTCATAGTTCCAGGCCAGCGCCCCTGCCCACTCCCCATCAATGGCCCTGTCTTTTCCCAGGCCCCTTGCCTTCCCCTGTCACAGCACTTGTCCCTGTGCCTCTGCTCTCTCCTTGTTTCCCGTGGCATGTTTTGTCCCCAGTGTGACTGTCAGCTCTTCAAGTGCAAGAGCTTGTCTTTGCCTTCCTTGTGACTGGTGCCCCCAGTGAGTTCCGCGCACATAGGCCTCTCCCTGGATGCTCACTGAATCGATGAATTCATTTACTGCCCGCTCCTACCCGCCCGAGACACACCCACAAGCCCTGCCTGTATGTCTCCTCACTACAATAACTCTGTGTTCTCCACCCAGAGGATTTGCCTGGGCCCCTGGTCTCTCTACCCCCATCAGTTGCAAGTCCCAGCTGCCTTCTTAGGGCCTCACTGGCCTTTTGACACCACCTCCCCTGCCCTCTCCCACACCTGCCCTGAGCTCCACCCACAAGCTAAGCCCTCTGCTGGAGGGTGGGGACCCAAGGAAGGAGGCCCATCCTGGCTCCTGTCAGAAAGAAATTGAGGGCTTGGGACGGGTGGAGGTGAGGTGGGATCAGCTGCTGAGGAACCTTGTGAGCATTCGGAGGGTGTGGGTTTGATGTGGCTGCTCAGGAGAGCCCTAGGCTATCTCAACCCCTAGAGACCCAGGATTTAGGGCTCAAGGGGTCAGAGGCTAGAGTGAGGCTCACACCTGAGACTCTGAGTCACTGCTAAATGTCCCCTGTCGAGTGGGCTAATCCAGGCTACCAAGGATCTCACTGGGGAATATGCTGAGATCCCAGAAAGAATTTAGCCCTGTGGCCTCTTTTCCTTGTAGCCTAAAAACTTCGAGTTTCGCCAGGCTGACCCTGTTCCCATGAAATAGATGCATCAGTGAAGGCCAGAGCAAAACCACAACTGGTCTGCTGTTACAGAGCTGGTTGGGAGCAGAGCCAGGCTAGCACTGCGATTCCCTGACTCACTCTCCACCACCAGCCCAAATTTCCCTGGTACAAGCTCTCCACTCCCCACCCCTTGGTAGGCGGAACTGGGCATTGCTGGGTGCTGCTGTTCCTGGTGGGGATGCTCAGTAGAAGGGGACAATCTGAAAATCCCCCCTTCCCTGTGCTCCTCACCGATTCCTGCTGCGTCGTCTTCTGTCTCTCCCTCTGGTGTTTGGTTGACCTGTTCTCTGCTTCTCCTCCTTCTGACCGCGTGAGGACCCCTCCTCTGGACAGGAGCTCTCTTCTGGGTTCCCGCCCGCAGTGCCTGCTCACGGCCGCCAACTAGGTAGTGTGCTCTGTCTGTATGCCAGTGCCTGCCTTTGCATGCCTGCGGAGAGTGGCTCGGCTGTCTCTCCACGTGGAAGAGACTAGCTTCTCAGCAGTGAAGGGGCTAAGACTGGCGTGTGCTCAGGGGGTCCTCTGTCCCAGACATGGGGTCATTGCCTTTGAAATCAAACATGTTATTTGCCGGGAAAGTGGGTGTGATCATTGTCCCTCCTGCTTTAATCACCCCAGGTGGGGCAAGTAGGCTGACCTGGTTAATGGGCTGCCTAATGGTGCCCAGAGAGCCAGCCAAGGTGGATACCTGGGTACCAGCTGGAGCCCGCGGGGAGGCTGCAAGCTGCCCTTCTCACCTTGCTCCTGAGTTCCGCATGGGGAAGAGCCCAGGTGCAGGGAATGGCCCAACTGACTGCCCCTCTGTGGGCGTCTGTGTCTTCTCCCGACAGGTGACTGTGTGCTGGGTGGATGAGGCCGAGGCCAGCTCCACGCACTGCCTCTCCCCACAGGCCGAGCATGCCGGCGTCCGCACCTACTTCTTCAGTGCCGAGAGCCCTGAGGAGCAAGAGGCCTGGATCCAGGCCATGGGGGAGGCTGCTCGAGTACAGATCCCTCCAGCCCAGAAGTCTGTGCCCCAAGCTGTGCGGCACAGGTGAGTGCCAGGGAACTGAATGTGGGTGCAGAAAGGATAAAGAGGAGAGTGGAAGACACTCCCAGCTCTGGGCCATTGCTAATCTCACTATGCCTGCTTGAAGCCCTGGAGAGAGTGTGAGCCCGCCGCCTTGCATCCAGGCGGGAGGCCTGGCTGAGTGATTTCAGAGCCTGGAGCCTCTCTTCCCCTAGCCAGCTCCTCCTCTTCTGTCTGAGCTGGAGGACGCCAAGAGGGAAGCCCGGTTCCATTGGGGCCTGGCCAGGAGCCAGAGGTCAGGGACATTTGCATGTTTTTCTCGGCTGTGTGTGTTAAGCACACCATCTTTGGAGGAAAATAAACTCAGGTTTGAATCACACCTTGTCCGCTTGGCTGCAGTGTGACCTCAGTCTAAGGGACTTACCCTCTCTGAACCCAAGGTTCCTCTGCTCAAAACCCAGCAAATACAACTCTACATCATAGAGTTGTCATGAGGCCTACACAGAGTGCATGTAAAACACTTGACATGCAAGAAACTCTTAGCATATGGCTGCTCCCATCACCTACCATCAGCCACGGTCTCAGCGTCTGTCTCTCCCTTAGCTGGGGAGTCTTGAGTTAGGTGCTAACGGGGATCCAGGAGAAGGGGGTTTCCCAGTGTAGACTCCAGGTCCATTCACATAGCTTAGAAATGTTTACCAGGCAATGTTTCAACAAGGATGCTTGAATGTGTGGCGCTTGGGAATCTGAAGGGGGAAAACTGTCACAAGTTTCCATCTTCGCTTCAACCAAGGGGCATATTTCCAAGGGTTCATTCATTCATTTCACAAATACTTACTGTAAATATGAATGTGTAAGGTACTGTAGAGGGTGCTAGGAACACAAGGGAAGAAAGTCTGCCACGTTCCTACCCTTGTGGGGCCTGTATTCTCACGGAAAGTCAGTCCTGGAAGAAACGTGTTTTGGAGAAGGGAACTAGCGTGTTTATGGGCATGTGAGTTTGAAAGCAGCAACTTCTGCCCCTGGCGCCTGCCGTAAATATCTCACAGAAGTTCGAGGAGGGGAGATGTTATTATGCCCATTCTGCTGATGAGAAGGCCAAGACTCATGGCAGTTAAATAACTTTCTGTAGGTAAGAGAGCTGCCCCATAACAAGCCTTTGTCACTGGGGTATCAAGGACAGTTACTAACGGGAGTGCAAACCCAATTTGGGGAGCTGGGTCAGGGACAGACTAAAGAGAAGACCAAGACTGGGTGAGATGAATCGTGGCCGTGGCTTGAAGGCTGGGCTAAAGCAGGCTGACAGAGGGTGGTGGAGAACGACCTGCAGAGATGACCTGGGGAGCAGAGTTAACACAGCAGGTGTGGGCAGAGGCGGGTTGGGTTGTATAATAATTGCCCAGGCTGGAGTGAGAAGATGAAGCAGTGGGACTTCGGAAGCAGAACTGGAATTGATAGAACCCTGGTTCCATGGCCACCTCCCCGCCCATCCCTCCCACGCCTTTCTCCTTCCCAGTCTGGCACCCCCTGCCCGCGCCATGCTGGGCTGGAGTCACTGACAGCATCTCCCTTGACATCCTGCAGCCATGAGAAGCCAGACTCGGAGAACATCCCGCCCAGCAAGCACCACCAGACGCCCCACAACAGCCTCCCCAAGCCTGAGCCAGAGGCCAAGACTCGAGGGGAGGGTGATGGCCGAGGCTGTGAGAAGGCAGAGAGAAGGCCTGAGAGGCCTGAAGTCAAGAAAGAGCCTCTGGTGAAAGCCAATGGCCTCCCAGCTGGACCGCAGCCAGCCTCAGAGCCGGGCAGCCCTTACCCCGAGGGCCCAAGGGTACCAGGGGGTGGGGAACAGCCTGCCCAGCCCAATGGCTGGCAGTACCACTCCCCGAGCCGGCCAGGGAGCACAGCTTTCCCGCCTCAGGACGGAGAGACTGGGGGACACCGGCGGAGCTTCCCGCCACGCACCAACCCCGACAAAATTGCCCAGCGCAAGAGCTCCATGAATCAGCTTCAGCAGTGGGTGAACCTGCGCCGGGGGGTACCCCCACCCGAAGACCTTCGGAGGTGAGGCCTGGCGGGGCCCAGGATGGGGCTGATATGGTGTTATGGCTAGAGCGTGGGGGTGGGGTCATAGCCCACGGGGCCTCCCCTGTTGAAAACCTGCCAGAAGCCAGGCTGAGATGGGAGCAAATCCCATGCTTCCCAGCTTGCCCCAATCCTTCCTGCCCTGTGGCTCCACCATTAGAGTCTGGCTGCTGTCCCTGATTCTTGGTTTCTCCATCTACTTCCTTCAGAAGAAAAGACAGAGTGCCCCAACACCTCTCCATGGTGTGCTGGGGAGCCCAGAACACAGCAGGCTCCGGGAGGGGGCCTGAAGTTGTTACAGTCAGACATCCATCCAAGCTACGGGCCCCCCTCCAGCATCCTCTCCTCCAGGGTTCCACCCACTTGAGACTCACTCACTGTCAGACCAACCCACTGCATTTTTGTGTTTTTTGTTTTGTTTTGAGATGGGGTCTTGCTGTATTGCCCAGGCTGGAGTGCAATGGCACAATCTTGGCTCACTGCAACCTCTACCTCCTGGGCTCAAGCGATTCTCCTGCCTCAGCCTCCTGAGTAGCTGGGATTACAGGCGCGAGCCACCACACCTGGCTAATTTTTGTATTTTTTGTAGCGATGGGGTTTCCACCATGTTGGCCAGGCTGGTCTCGAACTCCTGACCTCAGGTGATCCACCCACCTTGGCCTCCCAAAGTGCTGTGATTATGGGTGTGAGCCACCACTCCCGACCTCATTTCTGAACAGCTCTAATTGTTTTAAAGCCATGATTTATATGAAGTTGAAAGAAAGAAAAGAAAAGAAAGAAAGAGAGAGAAAGAAAGTAGCTCATTAGTCCCAACGAGGCCCTCTATGACCATTTACTCCTTTATCCAATGACTGGCTTTGAAATATTTGGGGACATTTATTGGACCCAGTGGTGTCCATCAGGGCAAATGGAGGCTGCAGGCTCCTTCCCTGGGGATTTGGGCAGCTCCAGGGACTACAAGCCACAGCTCCAGAAAGGCCGTGGGGCCTGGGAGGAACCTGCCCTCTAGTGGCCTCAGTGGCCACACATCGCTGGGGGTCTGGTGCCTGGGAATATCAGACCTGCTCTGGAGAGGATCACTTGGGATGAGTCCCAACACTGGTTCTGCTCCTGACAAGATCATACAGTCAGGAAGCCGGGCATGGTGGCTCACACCTGTGGTCCCAGCTACTTCTCTATAGGTGGATGTGGGAGGATCGCTGGAGCCCAGGAGTTCAAGGCTGCAGTGAGCCGTGATGGCCCCACTGCAGTCCATCCTGGCAACAGAACGGGCCTCATCTCTAAAATAAAATAAATCAGGATGCCACCCTTTGGCCCCTCCTACATTTCCCTCCTTCAGGTACCTGGTAGACTTTCTTCCATTTGCCTCTCGGAAAAGATCTGATAAAGCAGTTCATGTGAGATGGAGATGGCTGCCAAGGCTTCCCGTTTCTCCCTAGGGATATGTCATTTTAAAGAGAAAGATTGAAGCTCTGAATAGCAATGTCCAGCCTTGCGGAGCTGGTTGAGGAAGGGGGTTTTCAGGACAGGAGTCTTTCCCTCACCTCTGGAATAAACCTCAGCCCCTGTGTACCTATTCGAGCACTGGGCTGGGGGACCTGGAAATGGGGCTGTGGTGCGTGGGGGGTACCTGTGTTGTCTGCTTTTTTTACAATGTCCCCTCTCTCTCAGTCCCTCTAGGTTCTACCCTGTGTCCCGCAGGGTCCCTGAGTACTATGGCCCCTACGCCTCCCAATACCCCGATGATTACCAGTACTACCCTCCAGGGGTGCGGCCAGACAGCATCTGCTCTATGCCGGCCTACGATCGGATCAGCCCACCCTGGGCCATGGAGGACAAGCGCCACGCCTTCCGCAATGGGGGCGGCCCTGCCTACCAGCTGCGCGAGTGGAAGGAGCCCGCCGGCTACGGGCGGCAGGATGGCACTGTCTGGATCCCCAGCCCCTCCCGGCAGCCAGTCTATTATGATGAGCTGGATGCTGCCTCTAGCTCCCTGCGACGCCTGTCCCTGCAGCCCCGCTCCCACTCTGTGCCCCGTTCACCCAGCCAGGGCTCCTACAGCCGTGCCCGCATTTACTCCCCTGTCCGCTCACCCAGTGCCCGCTTTGAGCGGCTGCCACCTCGCAGCGAGGACATCTATGCTGACCCTGCTGCCTACGTGATGAGGCGATCCATCAGCTCCCCCAAGGTGAGCCACCAGCCTGACCTTCCTTCCTCATCCCCTGAGATTCCCCAGAAGCCTAAGACCATCTACTGAGAAGAGGCAGAGATGTGGGAGCATCTGGGCCACAGGGCCACTGGGCTGTGTGTCCACAGGACCAGCAGTGCTGCCCAGGGGAGCCCCTGGCCTGCGGTTCTGTCTGTAGGAGAGCTGCCTTGGGGATAGCCTTGCCTCTTGAGTGGGAACATTGCTTTCTGTACATGCCCCCAGGTTGTGCCAGAAACTGTGCTGTCATATAAGAGGGCAGAAAGGGCTCTGTCTTTTCAAATCTTGAGGACCTGGACAGATCCTTGCAAGGGGGGCTGCTGTCCATTTCGGTTTGGGATCTGCTCTGGGACTGAACGCAAACACCCCTAACCTCGAGCTTCAGCTGGTGGGGAACTCCGTGTCCCAGCCAGACCCCTTACCTCTGCGATCCCTTTCTCTTCCAGTATGATTACCTGGGAGACAGGAGGCCAGTCCCTGCAGGACTGTTCCCCTACAACTACCCACCATCCCCCACGGTCCACGATAAGATGGTACGTCCTCTCTCCCCTGCACTCTCCCCACACCACGCTCCACCGAGGGTGGAGCTAAACTGGGGCAGACTCCAGGGACTCTCTGTGCCCAGTGCCTGGCCTGGCTGGTTTTTAGCAGCCTCTGGATACCTCCTTCCTCCCAGCCAGGACTCTAGCCCCAGTATCAAGTTTGGTGCCAGTAACCCCTTCTCTTCTGTGACAGAGGCCGTGGAGGAGGGTTGAGATCTGGGAGCATGTAATATCCTGGTCCCTCTCCTCTCCAGCATGCAGGAGAAGGGGCCTGGGCAGGAAGAGTCAGGCCAGAGCTCCTAACAAGAAGCAAGATCTCCTAAACTTCTTTCCCCTGAAGCATAGTTAATTCGCATTTGACCTCTGCCTGGAATGCCACTTTTTGGGAGAGATACAAGAGATATGACTGAGGAAGAAAAAAATTTCCGAATTGCATCTCCTCCTTTTTCTCTGCCTCTTTCTACTCATGTCTCTCCCTGGAATTTGTTCTCCTGAGAACTTTTGCCACCACCTAGAGATCTAGATGAGATGCTTCACCTGGGAGGACTGGGGAGGTCCACTGGGACCATCAGGCAGAACCCTTGTCCAGAAAGCCTGTTGCTGACCTGATTCCATAACAGTACCAGGAGGCCAGGGTGGAGGAGTGCTGGGCAGGCTGGGGCTGGGCGGCCGCTCCTTCCCCTCTCTGTCTGATTCTCACTCTGCCAGTGTCCAAAGCGGATAAGCCTTGCCCGCAGCAGGCACACGCATCTGGAAACAACTGATTTTTCCAGAAAACTCGGAAACAGCCGTTAGCAAGTGCTGCCTAAATTGCTCTGGTGGTACTCACCTCTCCCAGGGAGGCCTAGGCAGACTTAGGAGAGATGGCACTGGGGTCTGCGTACGCCCCCCCTCTCCCTGGAGTGTCTGGTGGTGGAGAACTACTTTGCCTGCCCACATCCTCAACCCCTCCCTTCCTGAGAACTCCTCAAGGGCAGAGGGAGAAGCCTCTCCTTGTCCTGGTCGCTAACTCTTAACTGCTTTGCTTCTTTTTTATTGTTTTCTTTTGTGTGTTCCTGTTTGTTTGTGTTGCTGTTTGGCCTCTGGGCCTCGGGCTCCGGGTAGGATGAACTTTTAGATCTTCAGTTGCAAAGAAACCTAGAGTATTTGGATCAGCAGGTAGGCAGAGCTGGTGCCCCCGTTCCCATCCCACTGCCTTCCTCCCGAACCCTCCACTCCTCCCCACCTCCTCCTCTTCCAGCCATTTGACAACCTTTGTTGGTGCAAGCAGGACACAACAAAGTGGCTTATGTTTTGGTTTGCCCCCGACACCCCTTCTCTTCAAAGCCCTTTAGGACAGCTGGGAGTTTCCTGGGGAAAGAAGCATAATAAGTAGTCACATGAATAATTAATGCCACCTCTTATTTTTCCAGTGCTCAGCTCAGATGGAACTGCCCCCAGGGGGCAGGTGGGAATTTGCATTTTTGCTGGCGAGGAGGAGGGAGCTCTAGGCTGGGCCTAGAATGCTGGGGATTTAGTTCAGCCTGAATCTGGGACATCATCGGATCATATTTCACAGGTTGCTGCTAAACTCCATAATTGGTAAACTGAGGTCTACAGACCCTCTCTAGGATAATTTTAAAAGCAATATTCACTCAGTGTATTTGTAAGTTCCTCCAAAATCCCCTTTGCATACACAGCTCATGCAATCCTGAGAATTCAGTGCAGACAGAGGGAGTATTATCAACCCAGTTTTACAGGTGAGCAAGCTGAAGAGGCAATGAGTGTTCCAGGAGATGCAAGCAGTTGGCCTCCTGGTCTCCGCTGCAGAGCTCTAACCCTTTCTTGTCTTTTAAGCTGTGAGGCTGAGATTAGACAGGCAAGGGGGTCATTATGCTGGGCATTTGTATAAGCACATACTCCTAAGTTCAGATCTGTGCTACAAACCGTGGCCTAGAAATACACACTGTCCTGTGGAAGCAGCCTGGGAGGGTGGAAATAACAACAGCTACAATAACGGGATGCATCCTCCACGCCCCGTTCCATTGCACGCGCTTTTCAGATCTCTAACTCATTCAGTCTTCATTACAACCCTGCAAGGTCGGTACTGCCATTATCCCCATTTTACAGCTGAGGAAACCAAAGCACAGAGAGGTTGAATAACATGGCAAGATCACACAGCCAGTGAACAGCTGAACTTGGAATGTGACTCTGAGCTTTTGACCCAGTTTACAGCTGAGGAAACATCTAAGGTGTGACAAAGCCAGTGTCAGACCTCATTAAGATGAGTTCATGCTCTTAAAGTTGCAGGAAAAAACATACATTTATTTTTTTAATTTTTTTTTTTTTTGAGACGGAGTTTCGCTCTTGTTACCCAGGCTGGTGTGCAATGGCGCGATCTCGGCTCACCACAACCTCCGCCTCCTGGGTTCAGGCAATTCTCCTGCCTCAGCCTCCCGAGTAGCTGGGACTACAGGCACACACCACCATGCCCAGCTAATTTTCGTATTTTTAGTAGAGACGGGGTTTCACCATGTTGACCAGATGGTCTCGATCTCTTGACCTTGCAATCCACCCGCCTCGGCCTCCCAAAGTGCTGGGATTACAGGCTTGAGCCACCGCGCCCGGCCTAAAAACATACATTTAAAATCAGATGCTATAGCTGCAACTGTTGGTTCTTCTAGTCACAAGCCATGTGACCCATCTCCTGTCTCATCAGACCTTTGTAATATGCCTCAGGCACCAGGAAGCACCAGTGTCCACAGTTCAATAAGCAGGGATGGCTCCTATTGCATTCCGGCTCCGGGAGCAGCCCATTCTGTCCACACCATGAGCATTCCGGGCCATGTGAGTATAGATCTCAGGATTCCAACTCGGAGCAGGGCAGGGAGGCCCAGGCTTTTGCTGATGGGAAGCCAGATCTGAGGTGTCTTGCAGGATTGAGGAGCAGGCTCAATGCCTGCCTGCCTCCAGGTTCCTGGGTAAGCTGTCCTCCCTGTCACCCTTGTGATTGGCTTTCTACTCCATCCACAAAGCCCATCTGTCCAAGCATTCAATGCAGACAGCAGGATCCCTTCCTGGGAGCTTTTGTCCTCACAGAGGGTCTGGGCCATTAGGCTGGGGGCTTCAGAAATAGCCTTCCAGAGGACCCCCTTGGGGATAAAGGGTATTATTCTTTTTTGTGGTTTTTTTTTTTTTTTTTGAGACAGGATCTTACTCTGTTCCCCAGGCTGAAGTACAGTGGCACAAACAGCTCACTGCAACTTCCACCTCCCAGGCTCAAGCGATCCTCCCACCTCAGCCTCATGAGCAGCTAGGACTACAGACAGGTGTGCAACCACCACACCTGGCTAGTTAAAAATTTTTTTTCTGTAGAGATGGGTGTCCCACTGTGTTGTTGACCAGGCCGGTCTCAAACTCCCAGCCTCAAGCGATCCTCTCGCCTCTGCCTCCCAAAGTGCTAGGATTATATGCGTGAGCCGCTGTACCTGGCCAAGGATAATACTCTTAAAGGGCAGTCTTGTATGATGAGCAGAGTCCAGGGCAGAGTCAGACACTGCTGCTGCGCTTCTAGCTCTGCCATTTACAAGAATATTTCTTTTTTAAATCTCAGAAATGTCACAGTCTCTCTGGGTCTTTGTTTTCTCGATCATCAAATGGGCATTGTAGAACCTGCCCTTTCCTTTCAACCTCACAGATTTATTGGGAGACTCGAGTGGGAGTGGGTATGAGAGCTCTTTGTCAGGCATCGGCAGGAAGTGGGAATCACCACTTGCTGCTGTTATCATTTTGTTTTTCCAAAACTTAAAAATATCAATGAGCACTACTTACTATGTGTGAGGCAGTGGGTTAGGTGCTTTCTTACAAAATCGAACATTTTGGAGAGAAAGAAGGTAGCACACAAGAATCCTCCTAGTGGGAAAACCCACCCGGGCTGAAAGATCTCCAAAGCCGCAGCCCAGGTGGGAGCAGGCCAGGATGAGAACACTCCTGCTTGCTTCCTCTACTTCTCTAGATCTGTAGTTGACTGTGCAGGGATGGCTCCTGGCCCTCAAGGCCCTTTCATTCCAGGACTAAAGAGGTAGAAATATCAGTTCCTCAGAAAGCCTTTTGAAATGCTGCAGATTCAGGTTCACTGATGTTCTCACAGTTTTACCAACAAGCCATTGGGAACTCCACACCCTGCAGTCCCTCTTAGCAGCAGATCCTAGCGCTTGGGGGAAAGGAAACACAGGGGTGGTGGGTGCCCTTGCCCTGCCTACGACATGTAGAAGCAAGGCTGCATTCGGGCTATTGCCTAAAAAGGGTAAGAGGAAGAAAGGACAGTGTGGGGACAACTAAGATTGGAGATAATGGAATAAACACAGGGGACCCTCTGAATGGGAGCCCCAGATAATCTTCCCTAATGTGGCTCGTTCCTCCCGTCCTCATTCACTTTCTCTCCCAGAAAGCTTTCCCTGCACAACTCCCTCTGTCTTCTGCTGCCTTCCCCTGTAGAGCAATGGAGTTAAAGGGACACAGCCAAGGACATTCCCTGATATTTTCCGTTTTTGGTCCTTTCCCATTGAAACCAGTGGGGGAAATGATGGCGTTTCTGGTTGATCTCGTTGGTTCGCCCTTTCTCCCACCCCTCCTTTTTCTTCCTCTTCCTCCTCATCCACTCCCTTTTTCCATTTCTCTTTTTTTTTTAATTGGCAAATAGTCTTTCCACTTCCATGTTCCTAAGGATTCTTGAAAAAAAAGAACGTGTTGGAGAGCCTGGTGTCCCTTTAACGTGGCTCGCTTGTTTTGGCCTCCTTGTTTGCTCCCTAGCATCATCTGAGATCATCATGGATGCTGCCAGCCCAGCTCTGGAAACCGTGTTTAGCACTTTCTGCACTAGAGCCGAGGGTGGGCAGGGGCAGGGAGAGGGGCCGGGCCTCTGTATCTGTGGTGGCCCATCCAAAGAGCAGGTCCTAGATTTTCTTTTTTGGTTGTTTCACTTAGTTCAAGTTTGGGGAGGGCAGCCTTCCAACTGCCTCTATGGTCTTTGTCCAAAGTAGTGTGAGAAATGAGATCAGGGCAGGGAAATGACAACCGTGGCCAATGTGGACGGGACCCACAACAGCCAGGCACCCTGGGGAAGAGTCACCAGGCAGGGCCTCTGCAGTGCCTCCAGCAAGGGCCCAGTGGCCTCCCGGACCCTTCCATGGCCTTTCTGCAAGGACCGCTTCAGCGCTGGTCCTGAAACAGAGGTCACGAGGGGTGAGCAAGGGCTGAGGGCAAGCCCAGGGTACTGGGACAGCTGCCCTCCCCTGTTTCCTGGGAAACAAGCACAGGTGGGTGAAGGGGAGATACTGACACGTGGGTCAGAGTGTGAATAGTTCGTTCCTTCCTCCGCTGCAGATGAGTGAGAGCGAGACTCTCATCAGTATGGTGAACCGCATGGTGGAAAACTCCTCCCCCAGGTCCCAACTCTTCATGCAAGTAAGACCTCTGCCTGGCAGCATGGTCCCTGCCAATGCCATTTCAGCTGCTTGTGCATGGTCGAGTCGCCCATCTAGGATGAGGCTCACGCCACCCAACCTGCTCATCTGCCTGGAGACAGGCTTGGCCTGGTCTTCCTTCCTTAATTCCACTATGTCACCTCCATTCTTCACTTTCATGGGTAAACCCAAGGCCCATTTCCCAAACCATCAAAATAGCCAGCACCGACATCTCATGCCATGCTGGGGATCGCAACTCTGCTCCTTAGTATTCTGATTTCGATTTCATATTTATAATATCTTGACAGACATCGCTGGGGTTAAAAGCATGACGGGTGTAATGGAATTATCTAATATTAAAGGTGTATAGAATGTACTGTGGTCATCAAATGTGGTGTCAAGGCTAGGCAGCATTTGCTGGACCCAGAGACCCTTCTGAATTCTTGCCAATTTTTGTTTAGACACAAGCCCTGTGATTGGCATTAAGTCTACTAGAGCAATAGTCTTCAACTGTTCCCAATGCTCATTCCTACCATTCTCCTATTACCTATTCCCACAGACAGCCATGAATTCACTGATGTCCTCATGGTGGTTACCAATAAGCCATTGGGAGTGACACACTCTGCAGTCCCTCTTAACAGCAGATCCTAGTGCTTGGAGGAGAGGAAATACAGAGCATGACTCAAGCAGAGTTCTGATCTCTCCAGAGTCAGCTTAGGACAACTGGGATGGGGTTAGGCCAGGCCATCCCAGGCTTCCAGCCAGGGGATGAAGAATGAGGTCCCTGAAACAGAAGCCACCAGAGGTGATGGACCACGGTCTCTGGCAGGAGCAGAGCAGGAATGTGATGTCAGCTTCTTATCCCTGCGTACCCTCATCCTGCCCCTCCTGCAGTAACCGGCCTCATGTTTCTGCAGGTCCCTCCGTATCCAGAAGTGTTCCGGGACAGCCTCCACACCTACAAGTTAAACGAGCAAGACACAGATGTAAGAGCAGCGCTCCCTGCTCCCTCCCTCCCCTCCAGCCTCCTGTTGCTGTCCTCTGCGGGGGCTCTCTCTCCATCCATCTCTCTCCTTCTGGTGGCTCTTCCTACCTTTGATTCATGTCTTCTCTCACCACAAGATTCTGCCTACCTCCTCCTGATCCCCCTCTTTTCTGATCTACCACCTACTCACCCTTCCCTCCCATGCTGGCTGTATCCGTTTCTCCACTGAGTGCTCTGCCCTCTTGCCTACAGCAGTGGGATCTGCTTGTAATGGGAATGCAGACTTTGTTAGGGGATAGATCAGTCAGTCCACTCTGCCCAACGTGGCGTCTAGTCCCTGCAGGTGACTAGAAAGGAGAATACAGCTCTGCGCCTGCCCTCAGGGAGCTTCAGAGTAGTGGGAGGCGCCAGCTAGCAGCAGGAGGTGGTAACACGGTGTTCACCTGGTGAAGGGGAGCCCCAATAGGTTCTGCCAGGGGCAGGGAAGTGAGGCCATGTGGGCTGAAGTTGAGGGACAAAACAAGTAGCACTGAGTTGGGCCTCAAAGTTAAAAGGCCCAGAGGGTAAAATCTGACTCAGTAGCAAGGAGCAAAGCAGGTGTTTGAGGAATGGCATAAATGAAGGTGTGGACTAGGAAAGCATGAGCCCTCCTTCTGGCCTCACCTGTCTGCTCCCCATCACCACGAGCCCTACTTGGGTAGTGGATCTGCCCAGTAAGACTGGGAGAAGTTCCTTCCTGACAAGACTAGACCTCAGAGGGAGGCTCAGCCATCCTGAGACTTTGGAGGGAGGAGGAAGAACAGGAGCTTCAGAGGGAAGGGAGAAGGTTCTGTGGGGCTGAGGGACAGTTTCTATTGCTCACTGCTTTTCTAAGACTGCTTGTTCTGACACCCAGCCTAGGAGATGAGGTCATATCGTCTCCTCAGTCCTTTGTGAATTTCCACCCTTGGAAGGACAGGGGTATCAGAGTTTAACACTTGGCTCTCAGCCCTCTCAACCCAACTCACTTCCTCCCAAGATGAAGGCCTGTCTTCTTGTTCTCAGGAGCCACCAAGGTCTAGGTGAAGGTCCAGGGTTCCTCAGCAGGGGAAAGGAGCAGGTATCCAGAGGCCAGGCCCTGTAACCCAACTCCCAGGTTTCCATCAAACTATGTCCTTCATCCCCTTTTTTCTCCCTCTCCTTCCCCACTCTCTGGGCCCCTAGAAGCTGCTGGGAAAACTGTGTGAGCAGAACAAGGTGGTGAGGGAGCAGGACCGGCTGGTGCAGCAGCTCCGAGCTGAGAAGGTGAGAAGCTGGGGGTGGCTTTAAGCTGGAGTGCATGGGCGGGGCTGGCTTGGAGAAGGCTGTGGGCTGCTGTCTCTATCCTGACTAAGCCGACAAAGCAAGGACAGCCTCCACTCAGCTCCCTGGTGAGCCTCTAAGGGCTCAGGCCTCTGCTATTCAATCCCAGACAGGAACTGTCAGGGCTGCCCATGCCATTCCCTTGCCTTTCTTCAGGAGAGCCTGGAAAGTGCCTTGATGGGGACCCACCAGGAGCTGGAGATGTTTGGGAGCCAGCCGGCCTACCCAGAGAAGCTGATGCACAAAAAGGAGTCGCTGCAGAACCAGCTCATCAACATCCGAGTGGAGCTGTCTCAGGCGACCACGGTAACCCGGGGCACGGGGTTTGTGCACACATCCCCCGACTGGCACTAGACAGGAGGGCCACCACCTCCCAGCTTGTGCTGTCCTAGTCCAGTTGTCCTCAGAGGACAAGAGCAGGGTACTCCCGTGCAGAGGAGCATAAACAAAACCTCAACACTGCCCTGCAAATAAACAGCACGTCAGCCAGCCTGCTCATTCCAAGCTCCACTGAGGAAATGAGCTTATTTCCCATAAACTGGGCCTGTACTGGGATTTCTTTGGGACAGCGCGAAGTTGTGAGGCACTTATTTCCTTGGCTGCGCTGACACCTCTGCTGCCCACTTCTGCCTTCTCCCTCGGAGATGCAAAGCACTGGCCAAAAGGCTGCTGCCCTGGTCACTACCTCCCAGTGGGTGAGGGCAGACCTTCCAGCACAGACTGCTTGAGAATGGCTCCAAGAAGCAGCAGCAAAAGCCCCATAAAAGCGTGGCCCGGAAAGGAGGAGGCTCTCTAACCTCCGGAGAACACATGTCCTCCGTCAGGCTCTTTTCTCTTTGCCCTCCACTTAAAAATAATAATAATAATAATACTTATTATTATTATTAAGGACAGGGTCTCACTCTGTTACCCGCACTGGAGTGCAGTGGCGCAAACACAGCTCACTGCAATCTCGACCTCCAGGGCTCAAGTGATCCTCCTGCCCAGCCCCCAGGTAGCTAGGACTTATAGGGGTGTACCACCATGCCCAGATAACTTTTGTAATCTGTAGAGATGGGGTCTTGTCGTGTCCCCCAGCTATGCCCTCCACTTTTTATTCCCTAATCTGGGGAGAATAGGAGGGTATGGAGGCGACATCATCCCCTTTTCATTTTCTGTTTATCTCAGTTGGTAGTGGGATGGGCTGTTACATCTCTTGTAAGGCTAGTGTTTGGCTGTCATTAGAATGTCTCAGCCTGGCGCCCCTCTCCTTCTGTCCCTCCATGCTCTTCTCCCCAGATTTTCACACCTCTGATATCCTGGCCCCAGGGTAGCAGAGGAGTGAAGTCTGTTGCGGGATAAGGAGGAATGCTTTGGTGATGAACACCCCTTCCCCTGCAGGCCCTGACGAACAGCACCGTAGAGTATGAGCACCTGGAGTCTGAGGTCTCTGTTCTGCACGATGACCTCTGGGAGCAGCTCAATTTGGACACCCAGGTGAAGGAGGGTCCCTGAGCTGGCGGGGGTTGAGTTGTGACTAAAGATGAGGATTCGGCCTCGAGACAAAAGCAAAGGCTCAGGCTATAGATAACAGACTCTACATTTCAGATTGAAGATAATGGGACACGTTAGTTTCATCTCATGAGGGAGGAGCTAAAGTGAAGCTTGGGAGACTTCAGTTAGATACAAGGTGTTTTATGACTGAAAGGATTTTTTTTTCCCTTGGGATGGGGTCTTGCTCTGTCGTCCAGGTTGGAGTACAGGAGCACAATCACAGCTCGCTGCAGCCTTGAGTGCCCTGGGCTCAAGCGATCCTCCCACCTCAGCCTCCTGAGTAGCTGGGACCACAGTCTTGAACCACCATGCCCTGCTAATTTTTAAATTTTTTATAGAGACAGGGTCTCTCTATGTTGGCCGGGCTGGTCTCAAACTCCTGAGTTCAAGTGATCCTCCTCCCTTAGCCTCGCAAAGTGCTGGGATTACAGGCATGAGCCACCATGCCCAGCAGTATTTAAAAACAGACGTGTCAATATAAATAACTCAGGCATTAGAAGAGTAGGTGGTGCAGGAGCAATCTGCTCAGGAATTTTTAGACAGAAAAGAGGCTTTTCTTCCTGAGATGGTTTAGAAACTGTCTTCCCAGAGGCAGGAGGATGGACCTGATGATCTTGGGGAGTTCTTATTCTTTTCTTTCCTCTGTCTCTTTTTCACCCAGGCCCTGCCTCTTTTCTAGCTAGGTTGCAAACCCTGTCTTTCTGATGTAGTTAACACCCTGGTTTCCCCCATTTTCTTCTGTTTCCTTCATGGTAATGCCACTCACCACCCCTACCTTGCACCTGGTAGGTAGGGTGAAGCAAAGACTCGCCTGGTCCAGAGGGCCCAAATACCACCATGTCCCGTGGCCAAACCTCGCTTGAAACACAGACATTTTAGGAGAGGGGATAGGGTTGTGGTCAAGAGCACCAACTTTTGATTCCAAATAGACCCATATTTAGATGACGGTGATGCTGCTTACTAAATAAATGGCCTTGGGTGTGAGTCTCTTCATCTCTGAAGAGGGGACAGCTGTTGCCCTTCCCTGCTAGAGTCGAGCAGCCGAAATAAGTTAGCGCTGTATATGCAAAGCGCTTAGCACAGTGCCTGGTGCTGAGGGATGCTAAATAAATGGGAGCTCTTACCTTTCAGAGTGTCAAGTGTAATTAAATTCATGACTCTAGGTATATGCTGGGAGTGGGTATTAGAAAAGGGCTGTTTGGATGTGAAGAAAAGCAGTAAATGGAAGTTCTTGTCCCATGAAAAACAGGATATACCATAAAGCGTTAACGTAGATGGGCATTCACTCTAAGACCACCTGGTCCCCCCTGGGGGAACTCAGAAGGGTGGGTCCTCAGTCTTGGTTCGGAGACTCAGTCAATTCTGGGGTGAGTCTCCTAGAGGCTGAAGAGCAGAGGCTACCATGAGAAAGATGACTTCTGGAGGGGCGTGTGTGTGTGTGTGTGTGTGTGTGTGTGTGTGTGTGTGTGTGCGTGCGCCGAGAGGTATGGGTGGAAGGAGAGGGCGGGACACTCCTCATGGCCATTCCCTTTGACTGTCTGAGTGGCTGCTTCAGAATGAGGTGCTGAACCGGCAAATCCAAAAGGAGATCTGGAGGATCCAGGATGTGATGGAGGGGCTGAGGAAGAACAACCCCTCCCGGGGCACGGACACTGCCAAGCACAGAGGTGGGTGCCTCCTGCGCCAGCCTCCTGGGCTGCTTGCCTCACCAGGAGTGCTCCAGTATTTCTGGCCTCCATCCCACACCTGCCAGCTCACACTGTGTTCAGAGCCAGGCAAGGCCTTCTTGGGACTCCAGAATCTTCCCCTGGGTTCTAGGGTGGTAGGTAGGGCTTCCTCACTCCCTCCTCCCCACCCCAGAATAGACCAAGTAGACAACTCAGAGACACTGTTGACCCTGATACTCTAGAGTCCTCTCCAAAAAAGGTCAAAAGCACCTGAGCCTCCCCAGCCCCCAAGCACATGGACGCACTGGTGACCTGTGACCCCTACCTTTGAGTTTTCCTTGAGCCCTGGGACCTCAGGCTGGCTTCCTTGACACCCCAGGGACAACAGTGTCATTTCCATCCACCATCTTCCCCACAGCACAACTCTCAGCAGCCAACCTGTGGCCCCAGAACCTGTAATGAGTCCCTTCAGCAGGCCCAGGTGGCCCTGAGACACAAAGTCCGCCCTGGGTCTGGCTTCTCCCCGCTACCTCCACTCACAGTGTCCATCTACCCACCAGGCCACACCCTCCTCCATTGCTCACCTCTCCCCTTCTGTTTCCCCCAAGGAGGACTTGGCCCCTCGGCCACCTACAGCTCCAACAGCCCGGCCAGCCCCCTCAGCTCCGCCAGCCTCACCAGCCCCCTCAGCCCCTTTTCACTGGTGTCGGGCTCTCAGGGGTCCCCCACCAAGCCTGGTTCCAACGAGGTAAGCTGAGAAACGGAGTAGAAGGTAGGTGGGGGAGGGAGGACTGGACCCTCATTTGTCTGAAACTATACAACTTCTGTGCCCATCTCTTCCCCACAGGCCTCCAACCCTAGTGCTTGAGCTCTTTGTCTAAGGAGGTCATTCTCACACCCTGTTTTGTGAACTTCCCTCCAGGTTTCCCCTTCACCTGTTCTCATCTCCATCTGTCATCTTTAGCTCCCTTTCAGCGAAGCCTGTTCCTGGGCACCAGGTTGGATAGCAGACAGCATGCATTTCATAGGAATTTAAATCCAGGATGACGCCAGGATAGCGAGAGGGCTGAGGGTCAGTGTGGGGGGCAGTTTCCTAGTCAATCAGCAAGTGTTTTCTGGGGCTCAACTTTGGGCATGGGGTGCCATGAGGCCGTCTTAGAAAGATGCACACATGTGCCCAAAGGCTTCACTTAGGGAGCCCAGCATCCCATGGACTAAGACCGATTTGTAGGAACATGATGGTGTATGTCTCAGTATGGAGCCAAATGGTTCGGACTGTAAATGCTCTGATGTTCCAGCAGAGGGTAGAAAGAGCCTAAACCAGGCTGTGGAGCAGCAAGACAGGGAGAGGAACAAGGGAAAGGCATTCTAGGCAGGAGAGCGGGTAAAAGCAGAGGGGTGGGAGAGGAGCTGCCTGGCATGGGGGTGAGGCAATGAGAGAGCTTTGGGAAAACCTGGGGAGCAGTGGGAAGTGGTAGACAGGTAGGGGCTGGGTCAAGGAGGGCCTTGAAGGTTGGGCAGAGAATTAGCTCCAGAGCTGGCACTCTCTGCAGGCCATGGGTGGGAATGCAGTTGTCCCAGGGGCCTGCCCAGGTCTCCAGCGATGTTGTTGTCTGCCTCCTGCTAACGCTCTTTTCTCCTGCTCTCACAGTGGCTGCTCTTGTTCTTCCTAATGCTCTGGCTTCTGTCTGCCTCAGGAACCCGGCCCGCCTCGGCCTCCCCTCCCCAAAGCCTACGTCCCCCTGGAGTCTCCTCCAGCCGTCCCTCCACTCCCTAGCGAGAGCCGCTTCTGGCCCTACCCCAGCTCCCCTTCCTGGCATTGCAGTGGCGAGACGGCCAGGGGGCAGGTACCCAGCACCCTTGGATCCTGGAGGGTGGGGCAGGGGACAAGGGGCAGAGGGCCAGGTGAGGAGGGGTCAAGGCAGGGCACTGGAGTCATTTCCCCATTAATAGTCCCAAAGCTTGGTTTCTGCAGTGCCCCTGCCCAGCTGGACTCTAGGATAAGAAAGGATAGTTGACACCATGACACACGCCATCTTTCTGTGCCTTTTTGCTTTCTGTAGGTAATGGGGACGTGAGTTACTGTCTGCCCCACCCCCAGACTCATGCACAGCCATTATGCCCCACTCCCTACCAACATGACCAGCCAATGGAAACTGAGTGACACTCCTACCAGTGCCGTTCCAATCGCTTCCTGTGCCCATCTCAGGCCCCACTCCGCCCATGCTCTCTCCCTGCCTCCACCTTGTATTGTATCCTCGCTGGGTTTCATGAGTCCCTGGAGTATAAGGCTACAGGCCTTTTCTCTGGCTCGCTCTCTCACCTGCATCCGTAGCCAAGATCCAGGAGATATGCAGTTAGGCTTGGAAGAGGTTGTGTGGTGAGTAGAAAGAGTCCTGTGCCTAAAATTGAAAAACACATGTGTTCATCTAGGTGTAGCTGTGTGTAATTTGCATAACCCTTGAGGGTTCGCCTGGTGAGACTGGCAGAGCAGGTAATGTTACCTGTATTTGACAGGTGAAGAAAGGGGACCTTTGCTCTCTAGTTGGGCTAGAACTGGAGTTGCTGAACTTTAGCCTGGTCTTCTTTCCATATTCCCCTCACTGAGGCTTAGATTCTTCAACTGTACCACAAGCGGAGGTGGCTCAGATGATGGCTGAGGTCTCTTCTAGTCTCACGACTGTGTGAGCCCACACACTAAGTGCCCTTTTCATTTCCCTGGAATCCTAACACCAAGGCCCGCCTGGTTCTGTTTGCTTATGTCTCTGGTAGGATTCCCTACAGGATCCTCAGAGACCCCCCCACCGGCCATTCCTTGACTCTGGCTCATAGCAAGTCTGCGGTTCTTAGTGCCAGCCAAGACAACTGGTCAGGTTAGGGGGCCTCTTAGAGGCCATGAGCTCTCATTCCCCAAAATGGCCCATCATTGGCCAGCCCTAAAGGACATGGGTGGGAGGCTCCAGTGCATTCCTGTCCGCCTCCCAGGTGGCACACATGGCATTTCCTTGTTCCCTTTATCTTCAAGGGTTTGAGCTTCAACTACTACAAAACAAAGAAACATCACTGGGGGCCAAGTTCAACCACTACAAAACAAAGAAATATCACTGGCATCCACACTAACATCAACTGTCTTCTCACCCTTTCTCCCCAGCCCAAGGCAAACTATGAACAAAGCAAGAAAGACCCCCACCAGACATCACCCCTGGACACCTCCAGAGACATCAGCCTTGTGCCCACCAGGCAAGAGGTAGAGGCAGAGAAGCAGGCAGCTCTCAACAAAGGTATTTTCTGTCTCATCTTCCCCTAGAAGTAAGGCAAGGTTGCTCAGGGAGGAGCCCTGGGTGCTCATTCACACCCAAAGCCCAGTGCCACACACTGGGCTTTTTAATCTCAGTAGAGAATGGGGCTGAGCCTGTCTCTGAGAAGCTGGCTTCCTGCTCTCCTGTGCTTCATGAGGCCCACCGGCTACTCTGTCTTTCTGCAGTTGGCATTGTGCCCCCTCGGACAAAATCACCCACAGATGACGAGGTGACCCCATCAGCGGTGGTGAGAAGGAATGCCCATGAGCTCACCAATGGACTGTCCTCCCAGGTGGGTATCTTTGAGAGCTCGTGCAGGCCTGAGCTGGGCTGCGAGCCCCAGGGACTGTGTGTGTCCACACACCTGCCTCTGCTGTGCAAGAAACTCAGGGCTGGAGAGGAAGGTGGAACATGTGGGAGGAGGGGCAAGAGCCCCACTGGAGGAGGAGCTTCTCTGCAGGCAGATGTGTCAGGGATGAGGGACATATGCTGTATTAGTAAGGGTTCTCTAGAGGGACAGAACTAACAGGATACGTGTGTGCACGCGCGCGTGCGTGTACATATGTATACGTAAATAAAGGGGAGCTTATTAAGTATTAACTTATATAATCACAAGGTCCCATAATAGGGTGTCTGCAAGCTGAGGAGCAAGGAAAGCCAGTCTGAGTCCCAAAACTGAAGAACTTGGAGTCCAGTGTTGGAGGGCAGGAAGCATCCCGCATGGGAGAAAGATGTAGGCTGAGAGGTTAGGCCCATCTCTCTTTTTCATGATTTTTTGCCTTCTTTATATTCACTGGCAGCTGATTAGATTGTGCCCACCAGAGTAAAGGTGAATCTGCCTTCTCCAGCCCACTGACTCAAGTGTTAGTCTCCTTTGGCAACACCCTCACAGACACACCCAGGATCAATACTTTGTATCCTTCAATCCAGTCAAGCTGACACTCAGTATTAACCATCGCAAGTCTACGCCTTGTCAACTTGAACCTATACACATCTCCTGAGATCATACATAATCTTCAAATAAAGACAATAATAATGTCATAATTACACCTAACATGATACAACTGTCCTTCCTACAATGGGAAATGCACCAGTCCCCAACACAAATACTATTACATAAAGTGAACAATACCTAATGCTGATGTGAGCTTAACAAGTCCTGTGTCACATGATAAAGGAAAAGGAAATGAAATCAAGATATTTCCTGGGCCGGGCGCGGTGGCTCACGCCTGTAATCCCAGCACTTTGGGGGGCCGAGGCAGGTGGATCACGAGGTCAAGAGATCGAGACCATTCTGGCCAACATGGTGAAACCCCGTCTCTACTAAAAATACAAAAAAAAAAATTAGCCTGGCATGGTGACACATGCCTGTGGTCCCAGCTACTTGGGAGGCTGAGGCGGAAGAATCACTTGAACCCAGGAGGCGGAGGTTGCAGTGAGCCGAGATTGCGCCACTGCACCCCAGCCTGGTGACAGAGCAAGACTCCATCTCAAAAAAAAAAAAACAAAAAAAACTGACATATTTCCTTAGCACAAGTATATACATGCACAAACATATTTTTAGCAAAAGAAGGAGGAAATACCCGTGACCCTTACAGTCTCTCTGCAGCTGGTCACGTGGCCACAGCTGGCATTGATGACTACCTTCTTCTGCTACCCATTGTGTATTCCCTCCACCTTCAGCAAGCACCTCAGCAGGTCATGGTGTTTTTGCTAGTGGAGTAACCCAAACCTTCATTCCTGAAGGGTCTGGGCCATTTGCAGTCCTGCCTGGATTGGGCTGTTGTAGTTTCCCATTGACCTTAATCACAGGGCATGGTAATACTAAAAGATGCCCAAATGGATCTCCTGTATTCTATGCATATGCTTCCTTACCTCCGTTGTGGAGTGGTAGACTGACTTCATCTTGATAGCCCAGGTCAGTCACCCCAGCCAACACTGTAACTCTCTTCTTAACCTGTTGATTTAAAGGTAGGAGGAGCCCAAAGTGTCCAGGTGGCAATCTTAATTTCCAGTTTAATGGAATTGTTGTTGTGTCTCCTGGTGACAGCATTCCTTCCACAGGAACTAAGACCTCTAGGCCAGCAGAACATAATGTCGAGGGAATAGGAAGTAAAAACTTTGCTAGTGGATCACTAGTGGTGTTGATGAGTGGTACCACTTCCACTTCCACTCCTTGATCCCTGGACTCATAAATCCTGGCTATCAGAGAAAGAGTACCGTATATTGGATGCTGCTGATTCAGAGCATACACAGCCTTCTGGAGAACTTTGCCCCAGCTCTGCAAAGTATTTGCAGTCACAATTTGTAATTGTGACTTCAAAGGGCCATTCCACTGTTCTGTCAATCCAGCTGCTTCAGGATGTTTGAGAACATAGTAAGACCAGTGAATTCCATGAGCACGAGCTCACTGGCATGCTTCTTTACCTGCAAAATGAGTGTCTTGGTCAGAGGCAATGCTGCGTGGAATACCATGACGGTGGATAAGGCATTTCGTGAATCGATGGATGGTAGTCTTGGTAGGAGCATTGTGTGCAGGATAGGCAAACCCGTATCTGGAGTGAGTGTCTTTTCCGGTAAGGGCAAACCTCTGCCCTTTCCATGATGAAAGAGGTCCAATATAATCAACCTGCCATTGGGTAGCTGGCTGATCACCCCAAGGAATGGAGCCATATTGAGGGCTCAATGTTGGTCTCTGCTGCTGGCAAAGTGGGCACTCAGCAATGGCTGTAGTCAGGTCAGCCTTGGTGAGAGGAAGACCACGTTGCTGAGCCCATGCATAACCCCCATGCCTGCCAGCATGACCACTTTGTTCATGGGCCCATTGGGTGATGACAGGGGTGGCTGGGAAAAGAGGCTGAGTGGTGTCCACAGAATGTGTCATCCTATCCACTTGATTATTAAAGTCCTCTTCTGCTGAGGTCACCCATTGGTGAGTGCTCACATAGGATACAAATGTCTTCATGGTTTTTGACCACTCACAGCGGTCCATCCATATACCTTTTCCCCAAATTTATTTGTCGCCAATTTTCCAATCATGCTTCTTCCAAGTCCCTGACCATCCAGCCAAACCATTGACTACAGCCCATGAATCAGTATAGAATCGCACATCTGGCCATTTCTCCTTCCACCCAAAGTGCACAGCCAGGTGCACTGCTTGAAGTTCCGCCCACTGGGAAGATTTCCCTTGTCCTAGAAAGGGCTGTAGTGCTGCAGTGGTTCACTTTTGAGTGGTGCCTGCATATTGGGCAGAACCATCTGTGAACCAGGCCCTAGTCTTTCCTTCCTCTGTCAACTGATCATAGGGGATTCCCCATGAGGCCATCATTGCAGGGTAGGGGAGAGAAGGCAGGGTGGCAGGAGTGGAGACCATGGGCATTTGAGCCACTTCCTCGTGTAACTTGTGCCTTCAGGACCTACTCGAGCCCAGTCACGTATATACCACTTTCATTTGATGATAGAATGCTGCTGTGCACAACCCATTTTATGGCTAGATGGTCAGAAAGCACCCAGTTTATGATAGGCAGTTCAGGTTGCATGGTGACTTGATGACCTATAGTCAAACGTTCAGTGTCCACCAAAGCCCAGTAACAGGTACCTGGTATGCTGTCCCTCAAAAGGAGGGTAGTTATCTGCAGAAGATGGCAGAGCCTTGCTCCAAAATCCTAGAGGCCTCTGCTGTGATTCACCTATGGGAGCCTGCCAAAGGCTCCAGACAGTATCCCTATCTGCCACTGACACCTCAAGCTCCATTGGATCTGCTAGGTCATATGGCCCAAGTGGCAGAGCAGCCTGGACCTGTTGCAGAGCCTTCTCCTGTTCTGGACCCCACTCAAAACTGGCAGCCTTTCAGGTCACTCGATAAGTGGGCCAGAGCAACACACCAAATGAGGAATATGTTGCTTCCAAAATCCAAATAGGCCCACTAGGCATTGTGCCTCTTTCTTGGTTGTAGGAGGGGCCAAATGCAGCAACTTATCCTTCACCTTAGAAGCAATATCTTGACAGGCTCCATACCACTGTACCCCTAGAAATTTTACTGAGGTAGAAGCTCCCTGAATTTTAGTCAGATTTATTTCCCATCCTCTGGTATGCAAATGTCTCATCAATAAGTCTGGTGTGTTTGCTACTTCTTGCTCACTGGATCCAATCAGCATAAGGTCATCAATGTAATGGGCCAGTGTGATTGCAGAAGCGAAAAGTGATCAAGGTCTCTCTGAATAAAATTATAACACAAAGCTAGACAGTTCATATACCCCTGAGGTAAGACAGTAAATGTATATGCTGACCTTGCCAGCTGAAGGCAAATTGCTTCTGGTGGGCCTTATGGACAAGAATGAAAAAAAAAGCATTTGCCGAGTCAATGGCTACATACCAGGTACCCGGAGATGTGTTAATTTGCTCAAGCAATGAAACCACATCTGGTACAGCAGCTGCAATCGGAGTCACCACTTGATTAAGCTTATGATAATCCATTGTCATTCTCCAAGATCCACATGTCTTCTGCACAGGCCAAATGGGAGAGTCGAACGGGGATGTGGTGGGAATCGCCACCCCTGTATCTTTCAAGTCCTTCATGGTGGCACTAATTGCCCCAGTCCCTCCAGAGATGCAATATTGTTTTTGATTTAATATTTTTATAGGTAGAGGCAGCTCTAATGGCTTGCATTTGGCCCTTCCCATCATAATAGCCCTCACCCTACCAGTCAGGGAGCCAATGAGGGGGTTCTGCCAGTTGCTAAGTATGTCTATGCCAATTATACATTCTTGCACTGGGGAAATGACCACAGGATAAGTCCAGGGACCCACTGGACCCACTGTAAGTTGGTCCTGAGCTAACACTCCAGTAGTTACCTGACCTCCCTAAGCCCCTACTTTAACTGGAGGACCATAGTGACGTTTTGAGTCCCCTGGAATCAACATCAGCTCAAAGCCAGTGCCCAGTAGTCCCCGAAATGTGTGATAATTTCCCTCTCCCCATTGCACAGTTACCCTGGTAAAAGGCCAGAGGTCTCCTTGGGGAAGGATGTAAGAAAGATGCACTGCATAAATTGTTGGTAATGTATTGGGGTCCTTCCTCAGGAGGACCAGGCCTCCCCTTCATTCAAGGGGTTCTGCATCTGTAAACTGGCTCAAATCTGGAAATAGAGAGGTTGTGCATTCTCTGCTTTTATAATTCAAATTAGTCTTTTGTTCATTTGACTTAGGAATTTTCTGCTTGTATAAATTAAGTAGGAATACAGTAGGGTTCCTATCAATTTCACTTCGAACACCATGATTAATTAGCCAATGCCAGAGCTCTACATGAGTCATACTATTCTGGTGCCGTTTTGCCTCTGCTGTCCATTACAGTAGCTACACCCACTTTGCATTTGACAGTTGAGTGCTGCCACTTGGTCCCTGCCACCTCGAGTTCCAATTATTCCCATTATATTTAGTATTTAAATCTTGTAGTTGAGTGACTGCAGTTCCCACCATTAGATCTGACATGCCGAGAAGAGCAATTACAGGGCTCTTCAAAGATGCAGGTGCCGCTCTCACAAATCTATTTTGCAAGGCATTGGTCAGTGGTATATCTTCTGAACCCTCCCAGCTGGAATGGGTAGATCTAAAGTCACTAATCCACTCCACCATCTCAATCACCCTGAGCCTTTGGATCCCTTCATCTACATTAAACCAAGGGAGATCAGGCTTTTCCAGCTTGCTCACAGTGGACCACCTTTTAATCCATATGTCAGCTAACCAAGCAAATAAACTATTAGAATCTTTTTTAACTCCCTGAGCTGCAACATTAAATGCAGAGTCCCTCCTTAGTGGGCCCAAATCAATAAATTCAGCCTAATCCAACTCTGTGTTCCTCCCACCATTATCCCACACCCTTAATATCCATTCCCATGCCTGTTCTCCAGATTTCTGTTTATATAAATTAGAGAACTCTTAACGGTCTTTTTGAGTGTAGTGTACCTCCTCATGGGTCATACTCTCAACCTCACCTCTAGGGGCCCACCAGGACTTAGTCTAGTTATAGGTCTAGAAGCACACAGAGGTGCTGTGGGTGCCTTCTGCGGAGAATCAGCATTTTCTTGCCTGGCAACTGCTTCTGGGGAGGCCATCACTGTGGCCTCAGGCAGCACAGGGCTTACCTCCTCAGACAAGAGCGGAAAGGCTGATGGCAGCATGGGCTGGGGAGGGGATGTTGCCACTGTTGGGAATAAAGAAGCTGTTCCTTCTGGCAAAAACAGGTTCATAAGAGTTTACAAACTCAATGTCCCCAGCTTCATCAGGGTCCTCCTACATGTCCCCATTTCAAGTTTCAGAGTCCCACTCTTTTCCAATCAATGCCCTCACTTTAACAGTAAACACCTGGCCAGGCTGTGCATACATCTTTCATTGCAGGTCAGCCACTTGCATGATAAAAGATTGTGTCTGTTTTTATGCAATTTCAGCTCTTTCTCCACAGGAGATAAGACTCTAAGTCAGGACAGTCTTAGCAGATTTGAGGCTCAGTATCTGCTTCTGAAGCTGGGAGATAGAGTCCCTGAGTTCATCATTTTCTTTCATCGCTTTGTCCACTGAACTTAGGAACAACCAGCTAGCTTCATTATGCTCCTTGCTTCTCCACATCTGGTCAGAGGTATTATGTATAGAGTCACTAAACTTGCCTCTCAACGAGTGGTGAATCAGGAGTGTCAAATGCACTTATTTGCATAACTCTCTGAACGGCTCATGCCAATGACTATCAGTGTTCTGCATACTATTAGAAGTACAGCTAGTGCTCAACTTACGACCACGGTCGGGACCGCAGACCGGTCGTAACACGATTTGGTCGTAAGTTGAGTAGGCTATATGTACAGTTGAAACGGTGCACACGGAGATGGTAGTGCTGCTGGAAGCTGGTCCGCACTGTCATACGCCCAGCTGGGCAACGTTTGCGCTGCCAGACGCGGAGCAGTTGTGGCTAGCGATTGTGGTCGTAAAGTCGAATGGTCGTAAGTTGCATAGGTGGTAAATCGATCAATACCTGTAGAGTCCTTAGCATTTTCGAGTCTAATCATATTAAGCAGCCAACTCCAGAAACCCCAAAGCCAATGAACTCCATCCTTAATACCAAAACCTGTATTAGTTAGGGCTCTCTAGAGGGACAGAACCAATAGGATATATATATAAAGGGGAGTTTATTAAGTATGAACTTACATGATCATAAGGTCCACAATAGGCCATTTGCAAGCTGAGGAACAAGAAGAGTCAGTCTGAGTATCAAAACTAAAGAACCTGGAGTCTGATGTTCAAGGGCAGGGAGCATCCGGCACAGGAGAAAGATGTAGGCTGGGAGGCCTCTCCTTTTCATGTTTTTCTGCCTACTTTATATTCACTGGCAGCTGATTGGATTGTGCCCACCAGATTAAGATTGGATCTGCCTTCCCCAGTCCACTGACTCAAATGCTAATCTCTTTTGGTAGCATCCTCACAGACACACCCAGGATCAATACTTTATATCCTTCAATCCAGTCACGTTGACTCAAGTATGAACCATCACATATGCATGAAATATAAAAGAAGGCTGGGCTTGATGGCTCATGCCTGTAATCCTAGCACTTTGGGAGGCCAAGGCAGGCAGATCACGAGGTCAGGAGTTCGAGACCAGCCTGGCCAACATGGAGAAACCCCGTCTCTACTAAAGATACAAAAAAATTAGCCGGGCATGGTTGTGGGCACCTGTAATCCCAGATACTCAGGAGGCTGAGGCAGGAGAATCACTTGAACCCAGGAGGCAGAGGTTGCAGTGAGCCGAGATCACACCACTGCACTCCAGCTTGGGTGACAGGGCGAAACTCCGTTTCAAAAAATAAAAAATTAAAAATTAAAAAAAAGAATTTTTACAAAATTGTCATAATGTGCTATTGCTGAAATACAAAGGAGGGAAAGCAGCAAAAGTCAGTGTTCAGAGTCATATGTGCTGACCCAAGGCAATGCGGATTTCGTAGGGCTGCCAGGAATTAACCAATCACCACAAACCAGGAGACTTAAAACAACAGAAGCTTATTCTGTCACAGCCGTGGAGGCTGGAAGTCCAAATCAAGGTGCCAGCAGGGTTGGTTCATTTGGAGACACTGAGAAATAATCTGTTTCATGCCTTTCTCCTGGCTTACAGTGGTTCCTGGTAACTCTTGGCATTCCTTGGATTGCAGATGCATCAACCAAATCTCTGCCTCCATCTTCACATCACCCCCTTTTCTGTGTGTCTTCTTTCCTGTCCCATATAAGAATATTTGTCATTGAATTTAGGGCGCACCCTCATCCAGGATTGTCTCATCTTGAGATTCTTAATTACATCTGCAGAGACCTATTTCCAGATACAGTTACAGTCACAGGTATTGGGGGCTAGGACTTGAGCATCTATTTTGGGGGCTACTATTCAATAACTTCAGTCCACTTTATGACACCCAAATTTCATGCCCATTTCACTTGCAAAATACATTCGCCTAACACCAGCATTCCCAAAAGCCTCAGCCTGTGACTGCATCCTAAGTCTAATATGTCACTGAAGTATCATCAGCTCAAATGTCCCAAATCTCATCATCTAACTCATTTCCATCTTGTATGCATGAAACTCAAGGTATGATCCATTTTGGGACAAAATTCCTCTCCATTTGTAAAACTAGAAAACAAATTAATTGGCTGGGTCCAGTGGTTCACACCTGTAGTCTCAGCACTTTGGGAGGTCAAGGCAGGAGGATTACTTGAGCCCAGGAGTTTGAGACCAGTCTGGGCAACATATTGAGACCCTGCCTCTACAAAAAACTTAAAAATTAGCCAGGTGGGCTGGGTGCAATGGCTCACACCTGTAATCCCAGCACTTTGGGAGGGTGAGGCAGGTGGATCATCTGAGGTCAGGAGTTCAAGACCAGCCTGGCCAACATGGTGAAACCACGTCTCTACTAAAAATACAAGAATTAGCTGGGTATGGTGGCCTGCACCTGTAATCTCACCTCTTCAGGAGGCTGAGGCAGGATAATCACTTGGACCCAGGAGGTGGAGGTTGCAGGGCGCTGAGATCATGCCATTGTACTCCAGCCTGGGTAACAGAGCGAGACTCCATCTCAAAAAAATAAAAATAAAATAAAATTAGCCGGATGTGGTAGTGCATGCCTATAGTCACAACCTCCTCCAGGAGGCTTAGGCTGGAAGATCATCTGAGCCCTGGAGGCTGAGGCTGCGGTGAGCTGTGGTCATGCCACTGCACTTTAGCCTGGACAACAGAACAAGACAGAAACAAAACATAGAAAGAAAGAGAGAGAATGAAAGAAAAAAGAAAGAGATGAAAGAAAGGGAAAGAAAAAAGAAAGATGAAAGAAAGAGAAAGAAAGGGAAAGAAAAAAGAAAGATGAAAGAAAGAGAAAGAAAAAAGAGGAAAGAAAAGAAAGAAAGAAAAGGCAGAAAGAAAGAAAAAGAAAGAAAGAAAGAAAAGAAAGCTAGAGCAACCTGTTTTCAAAATACAATGGCAGAGGACAAGCATAAGTAAGTCATTCCTGGCCAGGTGTGGTGGCTCATGCCTATAATCCCAGCACTTTGGGAGGCTGAGGCAGGAGGCTCTCTTGGGCCCAGGAGTTTGAGGCCAACCTGGGCAAGTGAGACCCTGTTTCTATTTTAAAAATAAATTTAAAAAAAAATAAATTTTTTTAAAAAAGTAAGTCATTCCTGTACCAACAAAGAGAAATTGGAAGGAACAAAGGGGTCACCATTCCAAGCAAGTTTCAAATCCAGCAGGGGAAATTCCATTAGGTTTCAAAGCCTGAGAAGAATCCTCTGTGGCTCACTCCCCTGCCCACTGGGCACACAGGGGCTCCATCAGCCCCTGCCTCTAGGCCTGCCTCTCTGGCCGCTGCCTCTGCATCCATGGCTTTGCCTGAGTCACTCTTGCTTTTCCTTGAAGGTTAGCATGTGTTTGTAGCTAAGTAGCTCTATTAGCCTATTTCCTCCCTGTAGAATCTCAGAAGTCTCACAGCTATTTTCATTTTCCATTTCATCTTATCTCTGTCCTTTTCTGTATAAGCTAGCAGTGTTTCTGCATGTGTAACAGCCTCAGAAACTTTGTCGGCCCCCTTTGTATCTCAAGGATGTCCATTCTCGATAACTCCATCTCTATTTCTAGCTTCTTTTGGGATGGTTAATTGGGTCCATGAGTCACACACCTAATCTCTCTAGCAAAATGTTGTCCAGCCACACCCTTGACCTTCTCTCTGGGGCACGCTTTTTCTACAATAAGTTTCCTAATTTAAGCATCCTTTGTGAAGTAGGTAGGCTGAGAACCTCCCAAATAAAAAAGTGCTGGTTTCTCTTGGCTTAACAGCTCTTTCTTCAATTTATTTTCTCGGTCATTTTCCTATAAGTACAAAGATAAACCAGGCCACACCTTCAACACTTTGCTTGGAAATCTCCTCAGCTAAATATCTAAGTTCTTCATAGCTTTCAAGTTGTTTCCACTCAGCAGTAGAAAACAATTCATCCAAACCTCTGCCACTTTATAATGATGACCTTTCTTCCACTTTCTAATAACACGTTTCTCATTTCCTTCTGAGACCTTACCAGAAGCATCTTTAACATTCATATTTCTACCAGCTTTTAATTCATGATATGTATACAGTGGGCTCTCCCTATCTGTGGGTTTCACATCCATGGATTCAACCACTACAGATCAAAAATATTCAGGGAAAAAACAATTTAAAAATACAACAGTAAAAATAAAATAATAAAAAGCAATACAGGCCAGGCATGGTGGCTCACATTTATAATCCCAGCACTTTGGGACAAAAGGATTGCTTGAAGCTAAGAGTTCGAGACCAGCTTGGGAACAAAGCAAGACCTCATCTCTACAAATAATAATAATTAAAAAATTAGCCAGGCACACTGGCATGTGTCTGTAGTCCCAGCTACTTGGAAAGCTGATGCAGGAAGATTGCTTGAACCCAGGAGTTCAAGGCTGTGGTGAGCTATGATTGCACGACTGTACTCCAGCCTGGGTGACAGAGCAAGACCCCATCTTGGCAGGGGGAGGGGGGAGAAAAAAACCCAACAATACAGGATAACAACTATTTATATAGCATTTACATTATATTAGGCATTATAAGTAATCTAAAGGTGATTTAAAGTATACAAGAGGATACGTATGGGTTATACACACATCTACACCATTTTACAGCAGGGATTTAACAATTCATGAATTTTGATATCCAGCAGGGTCCTGGGACCAGTCCCCTGGGATACAGAGGCATGACTATATTCTCTAGAAAGCAATAGAAGCTTTCTTTTCTATGCTGTTCATGACCTCTGAGCCCTTACCAGGATCATCTTTGAAGTTCATATTTCTGCCAGTAATGTCTTCAAGGAAATCTACTAGGCTTTTTCTATTATGTACCTTGACATTCTCCCAGCCTCTACCCATTACCCAATTCCAAAGTCTCTACCACATTTTTAGGTATGTGTTATAGCAGCACCCCCTTCCCAGTACCAAAATCTGTGTTAGTTTCCTAGGACTCCTGTAACAACCACACGCAGGTGGCTTTAAACAGTAGAAGTATGTGCTCTTATGGATGCACAAGTTCAAAACCCAGGTGGTGTCAGGGTTGGCTCCTTTTGGAGGCTCTAAGGGAGAATCTGTTCCAGGCTTCTCTCCTAACTTCTGGTTATTGCTGGCAATCCTTGGCATTTTTTTCTGAGTAAACGAACCACTCCAATTTCTGCCTCCCTTTTCATGTCACCTCTACCCTGTGTGTCATCTTCTTGTCTTCTGTCTCTTATGAGGACACCCATTATTGGATTAGGGCCC
>NW_016107353.1:1888802-1916468 GCF_001604975.1 Cebus imitator | reverse complement strand
TTGGTCAGGCTGGTCTTGAACTCCTGACCTCGTGATCCACCCACCTCGGCCTCTCAAAGTGCCAGGATTATAGGCGTGAGCCACCGCGCCCGGCAATGATCTCATATTTCTAAATAAGGTTACACTCTCGATACCTGGGGTTGGTACTTGGACATACCTTTGAGGGATCACTGTTCAGCCCACTACAAGCAGACTTCCTGTAGAAGGTAAATGTTAAGGGTTTGGGATGGAAAAGCTGGGTGGGCAATAAGGCACTTGTCAGAGCTCTGTTTTCCCATGGCAGCAGGAACGCCCCAAGAGTGCTGTGTTCCCTGGCGAGGGGAAGGTCAAGATGAGCGTGGAGGAGCAGATTGACCGAATGCGGCGGCACCAGAGTGGCTCCATGAAGGAGAAGCGGAGAAGCCTGCAGCTCCCGGCCAGCCCGGCCCCCGAGCCCAGTCCCCGGCCAGCCTACAAAGTGGTAATGCCTTCCCAGCTACCCACAGGCGTGAGCCTGGCATCTGCCAACACTGCCCACTCCCAGGGCATGGCCAGTCTGGGCTTGGGGGGTTTGAGAGGAAAGAGAGGGGAAAGGACCCAAGCTGGGCAGCTGGGAGAGCCGGCGAGGTCTCTCCTCCACCGGCAGAAGAGTCCTTCGAGTGTTGACTTTTTCTTGTTTAAGGAAAATAACTTACAAAAAGGAATGCCTTAATTATTTTTGTTGAAATGAATTATACAAAATTCACTTAATAGAGAATAGTACCGAATTCACCACGTGGAAACAGCTGTCACTGGCCAGGTGTAGTGTCTCATGCCTGTAATCCCAGCACTTTGGGAGGCTGAGGCAGGCCAACATGGTGAAACCCCATCTCTATAAAAATACAAAAATCAGCTGGGTGTGGTGGCACAGCCCTGTAATCCCAGCTACTCGGGAGGCTGAGGTAGAATTGTTTGAACCCGGGAGAAGGAGGTTGCAGTGAGCTGAGATCACACCACTGCACTCCAGCCTGGGCGACAGAGCGAGACTCCGTCTCAGTAAATAAATAAATAAATATTTTAAAAATAAAAATAAATAGTCATCACTTATACATGTTTCTGGAGCACCTCCTCTGTTCCTAGCATTGGGCTGGCTGCTAGGAAGATAATCACAGTAGCTCACCATCGCATGGCACAATATCATCTACAAACCCCTTTCATGTTACTTTATTTGATCCTTGTAACAACATTGGGTTAGGAATTATTATCCCTGTTCTGCAGATGGGGAAACTCTTTTCTGCAGAAAAGTGAAGAGAAATGAAAGGGTTCCTGGGCTACACAGCTGTTACGTACAGAGCTGGGAGTGGCCCAAGTCATCGTTTCACTTTTCTTTCTACTAAATTTTAGAAATATGGAAAAATTATGACTTGTAAGTCCTGTCCTCAACAGCTTACATTCTAGTTGATGGATTAGAACTCCTATCATGTGAAATCATTAGAAGTTAGCCAGGTGTGGTTGGCTCATGCCTGTAATCCTAGCACTTTGGGAGGCCAAGGTGGGAGGATCGTTTGAGGCCAGGAGTCTGAGACCAACCTGACAACAATGCAAGACCCTGTCTCTATAAAAACATGTTTAAAAACTATCTGGGCATGGTGGTGTGCACCTACAGTCCCAGCTACTTGGGAAGAGGCTGGGATGGGAGGACTCAAGGCCAGGAGTTCGAGATTACAGCAAGCTATGATTCTGTCACTGTACAGCAGGAGCGACAGCAAGACCTTGTTTCGTAAAAAATAAAAAGAAGAAATCAAAACAAGTCACATTAATTCAACTGCCCAAAATACACAGCACAGAATGTGAATACAGGGTAGGGCAGGATGGGGAACGGCAAGAACTGACAAGAGATGTTGCTGAGAAGTCACCTCTAGGGCCTAGCGCGTGGGCAGACTTTGGGCCAGCAGAAAGGAAGGAGGATAGTTCTGCAGTGGGGTGCGGTGGGAACAGTGGGGTGGCAGCTGGGTCAGGCGGGCTGGGAAGGGAGCGGAGGACAGGGCATGGTTAGAGCTGCCGGGAGGCCTGGGTAGCTGTGGTGCCATCATGGCACTGGTGTCCCCTAGGTGCGCCGCCACCGCAGCATCCACGAGGTGGACATCTCCAACCTGGAGGCAGCCCTGCGGGCAGAGGAGCCTGGGGGGCGGACCTACGAGACACCCCGGGAGGAAATCGCCCGGCTTCGCAAAATGGAACTAGAGCCCCAGCACTATGATGTGGACATCAATAAGGAGGTGAGTGGAACCAGGAAGGGCTGGAGCAGGAGACCCTGGGAGGGGACATAGATGGTGACCCCAACCCCTCCATAGCTCTCCACTCCAGACAAAGTCCTCATCCCCGAGCGGTACATTGACCTGGAGCCTGACACTCCCCTGAGCCCTGAGGAGTTGAAGGAGAAGCAGAAGAAGGTGGAGAGGATCAAGACGCTCATTGCCAAATCCAGGTAACCGTCTGGGAGAGCCTCTACTTCCTCTGCCCACCCTGGCACCTAGGACACCTGGGCCACTAGAAGTCGCTGAGGGCACAGAGCCTCCCCAGGGGAGAGCACATTGAGGTGGTGGCTCCAGGCAGCAGCAGGGCCCAGCCACCAGCAGAGGCAGGGATGCGGCCGTCGGGTGCTGGTAAGACCTGCTGGCTCATGCACATCACACCATCAAGACAAAACCGAAGGCTCGCCCTCTGCTGATTTCTTTCCCCTTCCAGGCTGCCCTAAATGCTCACTTGAACCTTTTAATTCATTTGAGAACATTGAGGGAAGGGGTCCCAACCTGTGTTTTTCCAGGGTCCCATTCACTCCTAGCGACAGCCTTGCTGGGAACCAGAGACTGCACATTCACGGGTCCCTGGCCCTCCCTGCCAACCTCAGTCTGCAGGCCCCCACAAGCCACTTGGACCATCCTGTCCCTCCCTCCATTTCTGTGTGTCTGTGCCTCTTCAGTATGCAGAACGTGGTGCCCATCGGCGAGGGGGACTCTGTGGACGTGCCCCAGGACTCAGAGAGCCAGCTGCAGGAGCAGGAGAAGCGGATTGAAATCTCCTGTGCCCTGGCGACCGAGGCCTCCCGCAGGGGCCGCATGCTGTCTGGTGAGAGGGGCTGGGCCTCGCTCCACCCTGCCAGGGAAACCAGCAGACCAGGTGTAGGGGAGGACGCGTGGCACTGCTTCGGGGGGGCAGGAGCAGAGAGGTATCAGGTTGAGGAGATGCTCCTGGAGGTTGAGATGAGCATCTATTGAGCACCAGGTACTGTGCTAGGCTCAGGGAGGTGCAAAGGGACCAGAGTTGCTGACATCCAGGAGCTCAGAGCTGGGATGATGCTTACAGTCACTGCAGGGAGTCATGGCCGGAAGCCATGCAGAGCACGGGAAGCCATTCTGCCCGGGCAGGTCAGGGAAAGGCGCAGAGAAAAAATGATAACTGAGTTTGACAGAGAAAGGTAAAAATATTTCTCAGTTGCAGGGAGAGGGCCAGCTATTCCAGAGTGTCCTTTCATTTCCCTTTCTTGCTGCATGCAAATAGGAAGAATCAAAAAAGATGGTGCAGGCAAAGAGTTGAGAGTGATACAATGAGCACCTTGGCTATTGATCCAAACCCACCTTTCTGCTAAGAAAAGGTGACTGCGAGGAGCTGACCTCACACTGATGCAAAGGCTACCAGGTCCTGGCTAGAGGCTGATAGGGTTGAGACCAACAGGGTCAGCTTCTACTCAGCCTGAGCTACCATCCCAGAATAGATGAAAATGTTGTTGATCTTTTAAGAATGAAAGAGAGTCTATATGCATGGGAAAATTCAAGAGAAAGGAGAGACAGTGGGTAAGTCAAGGAGCCTAGGAAACTGTTCTCCTCCTCAGGATGAAGGTGCTTAGGATAGAGAAGTAGAGTGAGAGTGAGAGCTTCGAAGCCCGCGGTTAGAGGAATGATTCGGAAGGGGGAGCCATAGCGGGAGACAGCATTGGCAGAGAGGAGCGAGAGCAGGTGTCGGGCCTCAGGTACAGCAGCCCAGGCAGGAATCGGGCCGGGAGCAGGTCAGAAGCGTGGCTCAGAACAAAGTGGAAAGGCTGGTGTTTCATGTTGGTGATTAAGGAGGGTGCACATTCTGGTGCTCTGAGGTTCCATTTCCTCATCTGTGAAATTCAAATCAAAATTCCTGCCTCCAGTTCTGCTGGTGTGAGGATCGGAAACAATGTGTGCCGAGCACCTAGCACAGTGCCTGGCATTCAGCAAGTGCTCAATACATGCTCACAGCTGTAGTAGTGGTGACAGTAGCAGTAGCACTGTGATGCTGGTAGTTGTAGTTGAAATAGCAATAGTTGAAGTAGAAATAGAAGCTATTTGTCATTTTGCTAATTGTTTTAAATATGGATGTTTTCAGAAGCCAGAAGATTTTAGCTACGGCAAAGAGGATTTAAGTAAGCCTTAACGAAGAACCTTCTGCCAGTTAAGGTGTCATGGACTTTAGCATGGGTGGCCAGGGAGAGACTTGGAGGTATTTCAGGGAGAGGCTGTCTTTAGGCTGGAGCTGAGGGGAAGAGAAGGGATAGCTTCAGAGAGCCCCATCCTGCAGCCAAAAGGCAGCAAAACCAGTTTGGCCACAAGGAAGCAGGCCTCTGTTGAACCTCCCTGTAGTTTAGCTGCAAAATGAACTTGAACCTTCCAAAGATCAGATTCCACATGCTCTGGGCGAAAGGCCACTTCCTGTTTTCAAGGGTTACAGAGACAAGGCTGGTCTAAAAACTTTGCTCTGCCCCAGCCCCAGCCCCCGGCCCTCCCTACTAGTTCCTTAGCCAAAGATTCCATGAAAACAAAACCTACCCAGCCTATCCGATTTCCATCTTATCAGGGTCTGTGTGCTGAAACCAAACGGTCACCTTGCTTTTGCCAAAACCTCAACTATTTAAAAAAATGGCTGTGGCAGGGCCAGACCTCAGACTTAGCCCACCGTCCCAACTGCCCCTGGCCTGTGGCCCACCTCCTCAGAGCTACAGCCCTGCCAGGCACAGCAAACCTGGTCCTGGGCACGTACAGGGAGGGCACAGGTTCACACCCTGGACACTGTGTGTGTGGCAGTGCTGGGCACAGGTCATGCGCACAGTGTGCAGCGGGTACAGCGTGTAGAGTTCAGTGCCGCGTGTGGCATGTGGCGCGGGCAGAGTAATCAGTGAGGAATGCTGTCATGCTTGCAAATTCACCCAGTGCGTGCAGACTCAGGTATGTAATATGTGGGAAGTTGTGACATTTTTGAGTGTGTACGTGTGGCATGGATGTCATGTGCAGTGTCTGGATCTGGTGATGTTTGTAGATACACGCATTTATTTGTGTGTATTCAAGTGTGCAGTGTGGGGGTGGAGGAAATGTTGGAGTACAAATGTGGGAATGTGTGCATCTATGCAAAATTTCTAAGGATGTTGTGTGGAGACCCATTACTTGTGAGTCCAGCTAGTATTTGGTAAGCCCGTGGAGCATAAATGTACATGTATGCGAGTGTACAATATATCAGTGGAGGTTGTGTTTATGAATGCATGTATTTACGTGTGACTGGCTTTTCTGCAGTATGGGAAATGATAAAGCGTATTTGTGTATATGTTGTGTACAGTATATATATTGCAATATGGTGAACGTAGGTCCGTGTGCACAGGCTGGGAGAAAGCACAGTGTCGTGAATGTGAGTATGTGTGACTGATTGCTGCACGCACATGGTACTTGTGAGTGCACACCTTATAATATCGCAGCATATGTGAATTTTAACTATTTTGATGAATCTATTTCTAATATATGTGGAGTATTTTTCTGACTTCTTAACAAAGTTCTGTTTTCATAGGACCTTTTCTTGCTCATGATTATCATTATAAATATCTTTATTTTGCTGATCTCTGTTAAAGGAATGCCCGTAGGGGCTACAGTGGACATAGATCTGTTTGTAGCTATGCTAAATATTCCCCAGCTGTCACGCTTTTAAAGCTGTATGTCTGCTTTTTATAAAACATTTTCTTTCCTCAGTCATGCTTTCTTATAGATGTCAGTGGGCCTCCCAATTTCTCCGTGTCTTCGAATTTTCCCATTTCTAATCTCCCCTGGGCTAGAAACCCAGCGAGTCAACACCTATTAGAACTGTGTATAAATAAGAGTAACTGGACTCATGAGGGGTCCCTATGAGTAAATTATGAGGGCTTCACTGCATGCCATGGAGGCTGTAACCTCTGTGTTGGCTTCCCTGAGATATCTTTTGCTTCGTTTTTTGTTTTCTTGGCTGTTTTAGAAGCTGAGACTGCTCAATGACTAACCCTTGGGTCGGTGATGTACATATGCACACGAATGTGTGTTTGAAAGTGTTTGTGGGTGTATTTGCACGTGAAGTTACAAGTGTTGGCTCACATGGAAGGGCACAGGCTTGGAAATACACAAATACACATATCTGAGCCTTGTGCAATGAGCATAATGGTATGGTGTTGCCACTTACCATGCACAAACTTGCGTATAGGCAGACAACTTCACATCCACGTGAGAGCTACGTGTGTTCCACGCACATGTAGGTGTGTTAGATATGTAATTACAGGAGCCACCTTGGCCCTTTCTCTTGCACAGAGGGTAGGGGAGGTGAGGTCCAGGGTAGGGTGGGGATGAGGGTGGGAAGTTCACTGCTGGGACCCCTCTCTTGGAGGAAGTGCAGTGTGACCCTGGCTGAGGTCTGGTTCCTTTCTGAGCCTGAGTGAGTATGTTGTCTCTGCCATCCTCCTGCCTCGCGGCTACAGTGAGGGTCTGGAGACTGCATAGAGCTTGTCCCCAGTAATCAGTCCCTGCTTCTCATTGTCCTTCCACTTTGCTGTTCTTAACATGGAATAATAATGATAATAGAGTAAAATCTCATTAATTCAAACATCACTTCAGGCTTGTCTCGATTTGCTCAGGGGTGGACCCAGGTTTGTCTTTACTGGACTGATGAAAAGCGGGTCTCAAGTGTTAGCAGGGAACATGTTTACAAGCCGTGGCTGTGCCAAGTTAACAGACCTCTCTTTAAGTTTATCAGAAGTCATTGGTTAACATGGTTAACCATGTTAAATGGGGCCCGATGGTTTGGATTAGTACGATTTTACGGCACTAATTTAGTGTGATTTTACTGCACAATGATAACGATTAATATCATTATCATTAGTGACATCGCCGTGTATAAGGTGCCACTCCCTGGTTCTATCTGCACAGTAGCGGAGAAGTGTGTGAATCTCCCCACTGTGTGAATGGGAGGGGAGCTCTTGGCCCAGAGAGGGCCTGGCCTTACAGTCACACTGGTTCTCAGCAGAGCCTAGATTCCGCCAGCTCTCCTCTGGGGCCTCACACTCTCCTCAATGGCGCCCTGGGAACGAGGACAGCTTGGCCTAGCTTGAGCAAGCTCCAAGCTCAGCGCTTTCTCTCTGCTTGCCTCCCTGCCTCGCTCCCCGCCTGGGGAGGGGCTCGCTTGCTCTGGGTGCCCACCCTCCTCCCCCACCCACCCCCATTCACCTCCCTGTTCATTTCTGTTTCCAGTGCAATGTGCCACCCCAAGCCCTCCCACCTCCCCTGCTTCCCCGACTCCTCCAGCCAACCCCCTGTCGTCTGAATCCCCACGGGGCGCCGACAGCAGCCATACCATGCGGGTCTGAGCTCTGACGTAAGCACTTTTCTACTGTATTTCATCCACCTGGGGAGTGGGGCCCCTTCCTCCACCCCCATTAAGCCATCTATGCCCTCTCATTTTGGTATTGCTTCTCCCCTACCCCAGCGCCCTATGCCACTCCTCCCCACCATCCATCCATCCATCCATCCATGCATCCATCCGTCTGTCCGTCCATCCATCCATCCGCCCATCCATCCAGCTTCCCCACGCAGTGCTGGGCTGGAGCCGGCTGGCAGGGCTGCCTCTTGGATGTTGTAATGCCCATGGCCTTTGCTTCTCCAGAAGCAGACAGGGAATGGAGCCGAGACCTCACCTGTCTGCTCTCAGGGAAGGCTCTTCCCTGACACCTCACCCCTGTGCCTCCTGTCTGCTGACAAGCTTTCCATCTGTTGAGATATACAGATGCAGAACCTTCAGAAGCCCCCAAAAGCTGTTTCTCCACTCCCAGATCTTATTATAATTTAAAATAACATTGATAACTACAGCCAAATTCTGTGAACCCTTCCCTTCCCCAGCCCACAGCTGCTCATTCTCAGTCAAGTAGAAAAAAACAATGACTTCCTTTCCTTTGTTCTCCTCTCAGGTTGAGGGACCTGGGTGGTTTCTGCCAGGTTTTTGCAGGATGAGGCTTCTTTCTCCAGGGGAGGTTGGCTGGAGTCCTTGCTCCTCTCTGCAGCCCTCTTCTCACCCCATTTCTCTTTTCTCTAGTGCAAGCCCTGGCTGAGGCCAATGCTGTGAAGCTCCACAGAGCCACGTTCTGAAGCCGTCCTCTGCCCACCTGGGGTCCTGGCTCCCCATCCTGGCCCCTTGCCCCTGCACTCTCATGGGAATGCCGCAGGGAGCCAGGCTGGGGCCATGGGCTGCTGCCGAGAGCGTGGATGCCTGGGTGTCCACACACCCACCACGCCTAGCCCTGGAGCCCTCACTACTCACACAGTGGTCCTGGGCCAGGGCTGAGATGGCAGTGGAGAGTGCCATCCTTGCTGATGCCCAGGTCACAGGGAGCCTCAGCCTGGCCCTGGCTGGGGTTGTGGTGACTCCAGTGGAATATTCCCTGATGGGGGACATGCCACGGTGGAGAACATGCCCGTGGCTACCTTAGGTCAGGACTAGAGGTGAAGAGGAGATGGACACTGCCTCTTGGAGCCAGCCTGACATCAAGAACAGCACCTGTCATCACCCCTATCCTCATCAGCCCCACCCTGCTGCCCCAGCTGGACCCAGGGCTTCGACACAAACCCAGTGCTTTGCTTATGGGTGCTCGCTGGGATCCAGTGAAGACTGACCACCCTGCTTGAGCCAAAGACAAGGTGATGAGAGATGGGGAGAGGCTACTGGCTCCCAGAGGAAACAGTGCTGGCTGTGGCTAGAGAAGAGCAGGTCTGTGCAGCGTCTGAGGGCAGGTTGGGAAGGGTAGCAGAGCGTTAAAGACAGAAGGAGAGAGAAAGAGAGAGAGATCCTCAGAGTGGGAGGAGGGGGAAGCAGCGGGACACGTTGGCAAGTAAAGTGGGAAAGAGGGAGATTGGAAAGGGGGTATCAGATTGGTTTCCCCAGGTGGAGCCTTAGGCTAGTGCCCGGTGCAGTGCCAGACCGTCACCTCTACTCCTCCCACCTCGTTCCCAGGAGGACCCACCAGTGGAGCACCTGGCAGCCTCAGTGGAGATGCTTGGTGTGGGGATCAGGGTGAAGGGGGTTGAATAGCAACTGCCTGGGAGATGGCTGTAGTAGGTCTGCACCTGGCGTCTGCCTCCCCGTCCTGGGGTAAGGAGCAAAGAGAAGGACTTGTCTTACGCAGGGTGTGGTCAGCTTCAGGGACTTACCTACCCAGTTCCATGATATTTCTTGCCCTGTTCCCCCTGGAATGTGCAGTGGGCCAGCTGGGAGCATGCCTTGAGGAGAGGGGGTGAGGTCAAAATCTGGGAGGCCAGATTCCAGGACCCTCCCCCATCCCAGGCATCCCACACGAGGACTGGCTGAGGCTAGGCACTCTCACAATCCACCTGCCCAGGGAGGCCGGTGGGGGAGAGACAATAAGGCAAAGTGAATTCTTTCTCGGCTCTACCCACCTGGAGATGAGTGTAGCCAGAGAGGAGGACTTAGCGAAGCTGAAGACGCCCTGGCCCCTCGGCCTTCTGTCTGCTAGAATTGCCACCCAGAGGCTTCAGCCTGACCTCCAGCAGTCCCAAGAACACCTACTAATTCCTCTCCACTCCCTCATGGCTGGGACAGTTACTGGTTCATATGCAAGTAAAGATGACAGTTTACTCAACAAATATTTATCGAGCACCTTTTATGTACCAGGCACTGTTCTAGGTGCTTAGGATATTCTCATGTTTCTGAGGGATTACAGCCCGGGAGGCGCCCAGCGATCTTCACTTCTAGCAGGTTTTGTAAACGTGACCCTTGGCTCTATTTCCCATCTTCACAGTTCAAGCACCCCAAACCTGCCCTTTCTCCCCTGCAGACTGGCAGGTGGGATTGGCTCCCAGGTCATCTCCTCTCCCTCTTTCTGCCACGCCTTTCTCCCTCCACAGGAAACAGGCTTTTCAGGGCCTTCCATGCCTGCCGCTTTGTCCGTCTCTTTTTTTTTTTAAGTAATATTTTTTAGAAATACATGTAAAATACCAAGAAATAATGTCTGCACCTCTGCCACCTCTCTCTCACCTCTTATTTCATAAAGCTGGCTCTTTATGTTGCTTTACATGCCTTAATATATGTTTTATGGAGATTATACATATTATAGATCTATCTATGTAATCTATTTGTTTGGATGTCTGATCTTTTCCTGCAGCTCCCGCCCAGGCCCGTTTTTCCTCTCCCATATTTTCCACATCGCTCCTCGCATATCAAGGCCATACCCCTTGCCTTTTTGATCCAAAGAAGGGGAGAGGAAAGACTTATTTTAAGACAGATCTATTTTATGCTTTTGTTTAAAAAAAGCAAATCTATTTTCAAAATGTGCAATGTCTGAATGGAATGGGCACATGAGGTGAGGAGATGAGGTACCTGTCTTGAGGTCCCAACACTGTGCCCTTCCCTCTGCCACAGTGGCTTCCTGCCACCCTCTTCCCCAGTCAGGAAAGGGCTGGTCCCCAGAGCTCACCCAGAGAGCATCTTGCCAAGGCAGGGCATTCCCTTGAAGTTCTGGTCTAAGGATTTGATTACACTGTCTGCTCCTGATGACCCTCTGCGGTTGTCAGGCATGAATCCTTTGGAAGGAACTGTTTGCCGAAAGAGACCCATGCAGGCATGCACCCCAGATGAGCTGCTAGACTACCCCTCTTCATCAGCTGCTGGAAAGGGCAGACAGTAGAATGGCAGCTTATACCAAACGCCAAGGATGTTAGTCTACGAGGAGGTGTGAATCCCAGAGGAGGCGGCTTGGGATCCTCTGGGCCATCCCTGGTCCTTCAGCACAGACACGTACGAGGTCCTTGGGCCTGTCACACTCCTCTTCACTTGATCCCTCTCTGTCTGGGTCACATCTATGACATCCCCCCTCTGCACCCTTTCTTTCTGGGGGTGTACCAAAGGGATGATACTTCAGTCTGGCATCCAGACTGCAAAATCAGCTTCTGGGCTGAGGAGGGTCCTACAGACAAGGTGACAACCTCACCCAAGAAACCCCAGGACTTTACCCCGGCAGGCTGCCACTGGAGCGCCGAACTAAGCCAACTCAGCCTTCCAAACTGCTCGGCCTTTGTCAACCGTCAAAGTGGGCAAAGGGGCTCCGGCCTTGCAAGGATTTGGGCAGGATAGAAGTCTTTGTCTAGATCTGAAATCAAGGGTTTGGGAATCTGGAGCAGAGCCCCTGGCCAGCGTTTGAAGCCTGGCCTCCCACCTGAGGCATTTACTGACACCCTGTCGCCAGCCTGGAACATTCTGCTCTGAATGAACAGAGCCCAGATGGGGCCCAGGGCTAAGTGACCCACCTGGGGAAGCTCTGATTATTCATCCAGGGCCTTCTCCATTAGCACCTTACCTCCATGATCAGTAACCAAGAGGCTGTAATCAAATACCGCTACTGTCACTTTGAAGATTTTCTGAGGTTGCAAGCGACATACTTGCTCTCCTGCCTTTTGGAGAGGCATGTTCTTGGGCAGGGCTGGTTACAGCAAGAGGGAACCAATTCCTTTTCCCTTTAGGCACCCTCCACCTGGCAGCTCTTAAAACGAAGGAAAAATAGTATACACACACACACACATATATGTATATATATATATATATACACACATATATATCTATTTATGCACATATTGGGGCCAATTTTATTTGCTAGTATTAGACAATAAACCATACAAGGACATTTATGATCTCAGTGTCTTTATTTAGTATAAAAGTGACCTTAGAAGGAGGGTGACGGTTAGATAGATGGAATCTCTGTCAGGGGGCAGACAGCTGTAGCATCCCCTTAGCATCTTTCTAGCCAATGACCCACCTCCCCGGGAGGAGGGGGGTGTCCTGACGGAAACAGGTGAGAGTTTGCTTCCTCCTTTCAGCAGCATTCTTTTTAGATTTAGGTACTAAAGAATCCCAGTGAGTTCTGCATTTGTATCTTGCAAGTTTGTATAAACTCAATACAGGAAATAAAATGAATGGTTTGTAGATGCGGTGTGTGTCTCCTACTCTGTGTCCGCCCTCAGAGTGTGTGGCAGCTTATGGGGTTGGCAGGAAAGGGGAATGGGGGCGGGGGAGTAGGCTGGGTGCAAAACGTATGATCTCTTCTTCCCCCATGCCTTAGCCTGCACTCCACGGCCGCCATCCCCAGGAGCTGGGGAAGCGCTGGTAAGCTGCCAACGCCAGCATCATCGTTTCCGTCCAGGTGACCCCAGGTTAGGGTTTGTCCCAAGATTCTGTATAATGAGAGTATCAGATGCTTCAGGCCCTGGCACCTTCCCTTGGTTTGACTCTGAGACAAAGGGTAAGACAGGAGAAGAAAATGAATTCCCAGCCTTTCTTGATCGCTACACAATGCGCTATATTGCCACTTTACACGAAGGCGTACAATTTGGTGGGAAGTATGAGACCACCCCAATTCTCATGCAGCCTCAGCCCCTTTGGTCTATTTCTCCTGGCAGGTATTTAGTGGTTATTGGGCACTGACGCTCAGTATGAAGGGCTTTACCAGCGCTTCTCAGTTTGGAATCTTACCGTGGGGAACAAGAGTCAAGAAGCCTGGCAAATTGTGTGGGGTGGGTAGTGGGAGAGAAGAAGTGCCCCTGGGAGGCTGGCGGGCTCACCTCGGCTTCTGCAGGTTGTCTGAGGGAGGGCTGGCTCAAGAAAAAGTGAGAAGGGGAGATGAAAAAGCAAGCTTCCTCTCATTCCTGATCTTACACCGGCTTGGCTTTCATGACTGAAGCTGAACAGAGACACCTGTTCCCGAGTCTCGCTCTGTCACCAGGCTGGAGTACAGTGGCACAATCTCGGCTCACTGCAACCTCCGACTCCCTGGTTCAAGCGATTCTCCTGCCTCAGCCTCTCAAGTAGCTGGGATTACAAGCACACACCACAATGCCCAGCTAATTTTTGTATTTTAAGTAGAGATGGGGTTTCGCCATGTTGGCCAGGATGGTCTACCATCTCCTGACCTCGTGATCCTCCTACCGCCTTGTGATCCACCTGCCTCAGCCTCCCAAAGTGTTGGATTTACAGGCGTGAGCCACTGTGCCCAGCACCTGTTCCCATTTCTAACGGCTAGTATGGGGGTGGTCATTTTAAAAATCTGACTCTATTTTGTATTTTATCACATCCCCAGGATGATGTCCTTTGTGAACCAGGGAGATCTGTGACCAGATATGGGCTCTAGGGGAGTGCCTGGATCAGAGGCTTGGGTAGGGGGCTGAATATTGGAGAACTCATCACTTTCCAGAGGGGCTGAGCCTTTATCTGCAGCCTCCGTCTGGGCCAGAGCCAGTGGCAAGGGATTGGGGAGGAGGTGGAATGTGAGACCACGGAGCACCAACGGGCATCACTGCATCCACCAACACGGGCTGGCTCCTCCTCTCAATGGATGATGAGGGCTGGTGCCTGCTCCACTCTCTGCCCAGATCAAGCCAGGTTGGGATTTGCAAAAAGGGGGCAGTAGCTGAGGAAATGTAAATGAAAATGCAACTAGCAGAATGCCCTTTAAAGAGTGGCGCTCTCTGGAGGCCAAGGCACGTGAATCACGAGGTCAGCAGTTCAAGACCAGCCTGGTCAAGATGGTGAAACCCCGTCTCTACCAAAAATGCAAAAAATTAGCCGGGCGTGGTGGTGGGTGCCTGTAATCCCAGCTACTCAGGAGGTTGAGGCAGAGAATTGCTTGAACCCGGAGGCAAAGGTTGCAGTGAGCCAAGATTATGCCACTGCACTCAGCCTGGGCAACAGTAAAACTCCGTTTCAAAAAAAAAAAGGAGCAGTGCTGTGTAACTGCATGATCATTTATTTATTTTTGAAGACAGGCACGCAGGCTCAGGCAGGCAGCCAAGCCTCAGACCCTGCTGCTACCAAGGAACTAGGGCCACGCCACGGCCCCCTCCTCATCCCAGCCTCACCTCATTGCTGAGACTAATAAGAGAAGGTGGCATGTCACCCTTAATTCCTGGCCCTAGCAAGATGCCCCTTGCTAGCCACATGAAGATTTGGACAAGTCACTAAATTCTTGAGTCTCAGTGTCCTTATCTGGAAAATGGATATATTAAACCATCTTATAGAACTTTCAAGAAAGGGAAATGAGAAAATGGATGAAAATCACTTTGAAAACTCCAATTTACTTCCAAATATGAGGGGGTGGAAGTGGTGAGGTTGCAAATGCTCCCTGGCCACCTGAAGGGGCATGATGTGGGAAGAGGGAGGAGGTTTGCCAGGAACCCTCCTTTACTAGCTCTATAGCCTTTGCTGGAAGACGTCACCAGGGCCCGTGCTGTCGCTGGAGTGTCCCTTCTCTGCCAGTCCTGCACCTCCAGCCCAGGGAGTAACACACTACCCCACCCCTTTCTCATATGGCAGAGTCATGAGACTGGCCTCGGGTCAAGGACTAGCCCCAGCCTTCCAGGGCCTGCGTATCCTCTTCCTGGGGTTGTCCCTGTGGAGGTCCCTCTCCAGAAGGGTGAGTTGTGGGCACCCCCTCTGGGCTCAGCTCCAGTACCCAGAGAATCATGCCAGGAGGGTCCAGTTTCATGAGCATTTAATTCGCCTGAGCTCATAGGTGGGTTTCATGGCTGGAGGTGGGGGAAGGGAGAGGCATCCCCAGCTGCTATTTTATACACCTGTGGGAGCAGTTTAGGACCACAATTTGAGATGACAGTAGAAGTCTTTCATATAATAGCATATTAACAGTATACTAATAATAATGTGAATAACAATAGTAATTATTACAACTATACAGTAATAGCAATAGCAGTGATTCATTAAGAGCTTACTATGTGCCAGGTACTTGGTTCTATGCCCCTCATATGTATTTGCTCACTAATCCTCATCCTCTATATCAGTCGTAAGTACTATAATTATCCAAGAAGCTGAGGCACAGAAAGGATACATCAGATACCTAAGGCTTCACGAAGCTAGGATGAACCTTTTAACCTACCAGTGGTTTCCATGGGGATGATACTGGCCCCTAGGGGTATTCAGTTGTCTCAAGAGTGCAAAACTCTTGCTGGCATTTAGTGACTATAATGCACAGGACAAATTTCCGAAACAAAGAATTGTCCCATATCCTGCACAACTTTCGAATGTGCAACTGAACTAAACAGGTATGATCGACTTACGACCTATGCAGCTTATGACCATTCGACTTTACGACCACAATCGCTAGCCGTGACTGCTCCGCTGTAGATTTTTGGAAACACTACAACATTTTGATGTGTATCAAGAATATCGCTACCGCCTGGGAGGCTGTGACGACAAAGTGCATGAATGGCATCTGGAAAAATTGTGTTAAGCGCTATGTTAATGATTTTAACGGATTTGACAGTGAAGATGAACTTGAAACGATTCGGGAAAAAATAGGAAAACTTGCTAAAGACCTTTCTTTGGAGTGTGAAATGGAAGATGTCGAAGAGTTGCTAGACAAAGAATTCGGAGAACTTACAAATGAAGAGCTAATCAAACTGGAAGAAGAAAGAGTGGCGGAAGAAGAAAGAAGAGAAGCAGAGAAAGAGGAGGAGGAACCAGAAAGAAAGTTCACCGCTAAGGGATTATCAGACGGTTTATCTTTACTGAATAAACTTCTTATACATTTCGAAGCAATGGACCCAAACATCGAACGATTTGCAAGGATTGAACGGATGGCGCACAATGTGTTTCATTCGTATCGTGAAATTTATGAAGAAAAAAAGAAACATACAATTCAGACAAAGCTCACCATGTTTATGAAAAAACCAACTCCGGTAACCCCAACTGCTGCCTCAGATGACAACATCAATGATCTGCAGCCAAGCACCAGCAGCCAATAAAATGTTTCATACATGTTTATTTATTTTGATATGTTTTGCAATTGGGAAAATGTTTCCTATGGTATTTTTTACACTTGTATTTTGTATTTTTGTATGCACCTGTATTTTGTAATTTTGTGTGTTTTGCAAATATTAAACCAGTTGTACTGGTAATGCAGTGTTTTACTTAAACCTGACGAATGTAAAAATAAGAAACAAAATGGTGTAGAGATGATACAAATGGCATAAAATGAACAAAGAAAATTATGATATATAACAATAATGAAAGAAAATTGTGATAAAATATGACTTAAAGATTTTTATAACATCATTTCACAGTACTGTACATACAGCCTACTCAACTTACGACCAAATCGTGTTACGACCGGTCTGTAGGAACCAATCATGGTCGTAAGTCGAGCACTAGCTGTACCAGTAAAAGTTGGTCATATTTCAATTGACAGCAATACCAAAAAGTTTTTATAAGCTTTTAAAAATAAATTTCACAAAAACTCAGAAAGTTAGGAGATAGTTATTATGGAGGAGAAACTTAAAATGAATAAAGGCATTGTCTCAAAATTATTGAATAATCGACTCCATGCATTGTCTACATAGAGGATTATAAGATTCCGACTGCTGTGTATCTGATTGAAAACAGTTTCTATCACTAGGTGATACTAATTGACTGAAAATATTTAACAGAGACGTGAGAGAACCAGTCATGAAAGCAGAGATACTTGAGATACAAGAGATCTCACTGGGTCTCCCTAATAAAGGTTTTAGAGTTTATTCCATATTATTGCCATCCTTTATATGTTTAAAGTGTTTTGCAGCTCAAGGATGAACACCAATGTTGTCACAATTATGTATGGAAATGTTGTGTTCTGTCTTTACAACACCGTCCCAGGGGTCCATGTGCAATTCCTCTAAACCGTTATTATCTTCTTTTTCCTTCCCAAATCCATCCTCTATCCCTCATTTCCCATGGGAAATATATGGTCTCTAAGGCCTTTTAAGATCCCGGAGACTGAATTTTGCCTTAACACTGACGCATTTCAAGACAGAGGTCTATGTGTCCATGGTACGCCATAGCGACCCCATTCCACGGGAGCTATTTTGACAACACACAAACACATAAGTCCCAGGTCCTTTCCATGCACAGCGTGCATCTATATTATCTCCACCTTGTGTTCTCTAATTTGCCTTGCTGTGTTATCCCTATTTCCATTAAGATGCTTTCCCTCTCTTACATGCACGTACATCTGGTATGTTATTACTTGCCTAACAGTTTCTATTCTATTTCACTTCCTGCTACTCTTTCACTTTCTTGCTTGTGTGTGATTTTTGTTTTTACATAGAATGGCTCATCTTCTATCTCTCTTAAATTCAAACATATATTATGCGTAGGTGCAAGCAATCTGCCTGTTTCATTTATGTCTTCTGGTAAGTCTTGCCTAAGCATTTATATATTGAAAGACATTCTGTTTTATCATAAGTTATTCTTTTTTTTTTTTTGAGATGGAATTTCTCTCTTGTTTCCCAGGCTGGAGTGCAGTGGTATGATCTTGGTTCACCACAACCTCCACCTCCTGGGTTCAAGAGATTCTCCTGCCTTAACCTCCCGAATAGCTGGGATTACAGGCATGTGCCACCATGCCCAGCTAATTTTGTATTTTTCATAGAGATGGGGTTTCTCCATGTTGGTCAGGCTAGTCTTGAACTCCTGACCTCAGGTGATCTGCCAGCCTCGGCCTCCCAAAGTGCTGGGATTACAGGCATGAGCCACTGCACCAATATAATAAAAAAAAATAACATTTAAAAAATTATGTTAGCTTTTCTTATGTTTTGTTGTTGTTGTTTGGTTATTTTTGAGACAGGGTCTCTCTCTGTTGCCCAGGCTGGAGTGCATGGCTTGACCACGGCTCATCGCAGCCTCTACCTCCTGAGCTCAAGCAATCCTCCTACCTCAGCCTCCCCAGTAGCTGGGACTACAGGCAGGCACCACCACATCTGGCTATTTTATTTTAGTTTTGTAGAGACAAGGTCTCTACAAAAGGTCTCTCTCTCCCAGCCAGGCGTGCTGTCTCTGGGAAACCTACCAGCGTGACCTCTGGAGCCAGGGGCTGGAAGCTGCTGTGCTGGCACCCTGGGGCAGCAGGTAGGGCGGGTGTGGCTCCCCTGCTCTCCAGCAGGTGGGGGTTGCTCAAGGCCCACAGGTAGCCAGAGGCTGGTGCCCAGAGGATCCCTTTCCCATCCCGGGCTCTTAGAACTGGGTTGCCACAAAGGTGGACTCAGGAAGCCTCTGCCCATTCAGACATCTTTCCCCACAACCATCAAGGTCTCCAGTGGCCCTGGGGGCCACTTTCCTGCTCAAACCACTGAGCCCAAACCCCTCGGCTCAAGCAATCTGCCTGCCTTGGCCTCCCAAAATGCTGGGATTACAGACATAATGCATTTTCAATGCCAGGTCTGTTTGCATTTTTTAAATGCTGTATGTAGATTAGTCCTATCATCTATGAAATTCATTTCTTCATGACTGGAGAGAGGAGACATTGCAGAGTGGATGCTGGCTCTCTTGTCGTTGAGAGCCACTGCTCTGAGACAGGAAAAAGGATGTTAGGAACTAACTGTCCCTTCTTTTGCAGGCCCAGAGGACGAAAGGACGAATCTCTGTCTACATAGCTGGTGGGTAGACTAGAACCAGGCCCCCTGAATCGTCCAGTCCTGCCCCAAGCCCAAATTCAGGGCTCTGTCTTTCATAGCTCAACCTCACAGTCAGTCCAAAGCTATACACAGCTTGGGGGAAAGGAGATCGAAGCCCTTCATGTCTAACTTCCCCCATGGCGCTTTTGCCATTGATTTAACCGGATCTGGCGGTGCCATTAGGTCATCAACAGGCTTTGCATAGTCGCTCATCGCCTCCCAGCGCCTAGTAAGTGTAATAGCAGAAAGCAAAAAGCTTGACTTTCAAAATGAATTTAGTACATTCCCAAAGAGATGCGTGGATGCCAACTCTTCCCACACCACCAAACCAAGAGAGAAACCTGAGCACCCCCTAGATCCCTATGCTTCCGTATACAGTCTAAGTTTTGAGGGGCAGATGAGAGACGCAGAACACACGGGCACCTGCCTGGTGTGCGGGGGGGTGGGGCCCGGGCTGGAGAGGGAGTTAATGATTGGCCACAGATTCATTTCGCAACTTACCAAGGGTCAGCTTCCCGTGACCATGTACCAGCTGAGTCCTCTGGGCTACGCTCCACTTGCCCGCTTCCACCAGAAAGGCCCCCCAGGCTGAGTGCGGCATGATCTCCATCACCGAATGGCAGAGTGAGTGGGGGGAGCGGGGTTGCAATGGGCTATCTGGTCTAGGCTCCCTGTCGGCTCGCTCTCTCTCCCAGCCAGGCTCCCTGTCTCTGGGAAACCTACCAGCGTGACCTCTGGAGCCAGGGGCTGGGAGCTGCTGTGCTGGCACCCTGGGGAAGCAGGCAGGCTGGGGTGTGGCTCCCCTGCTCTTCAGCCAGTGGGGGTTGCTCAAGGCTCACAGGTAGCCAGAGGCTGGTGCCCAGGGGACCTGGCAGGTTCCCCAGTCACACTGACCCCTTTCCCATCCCGGGTTCTTAGAACTGGGTTGCCACAAAGGTGGACCCACTAGGCCTCTGCCCATTCAGACATCTTCCCCCACAACAATCAAGGTCTCCTGTGGCCCTGGAGGCTTCTTATCAGAAACTAAACTCCACTTCCCTGCCCAAACCACCATACCCTCCATCCTAAACATCCTTCCCCTTCTTTTGGGGAAGAGGAAGGGAGGAGGTCTTGTAACAGGTCGGGGCAATGGGAAGAACTGTGGCTCTGAGGGCTTCATTTGGGTGAGTTACTTAAAGCCTCTGAGCCTTGGTTTTTCATCTGAGAACTGGTGACAACATTCTTTTGTTCACTCAACAGATTTTTCTCTGCTGTGTGCCAAGCGCTGTACTGGACATAGAATGTCCAACATTAAATGAAACAGCCTCCCTGCTTACATTCTAGAGAGGAGAGACAGGTCATTAACAGAAAGAAGTATGGAGGGCTGGGTGTGATGGCTCATGCCTGTAATCTCAGCACTTTGGGAGGCCGAGGCGGGCGAATCGCAAGGTCAAAAGATCGAGACCATCCTGGCCAATATGGTGAAACCCCATGTCTACTAAAAATACAAAAATTAGCCAGGCACGGTAGTGCATGCCTGTAGTCCCAGCTACTTGAGAGGCTGAGGCAGGAGAATCTCTTGAATCTGGGAGGCTGAGGTTGCAGTGGGCTGAGGTCGTGCCACTGCACTTCAGCCTGGGGACAGAGCAAGGCTCTGTCTCAAAAAAGAAAAAGAAAAAGAAAGAAGTCCGTAGTATATTAGAAGATAGTAAGTTCTCCAGACGACAATAAAATCAGAGGAGGCTATGGAGTTCAAGGCAGGAGGAGTTGCTATTTTATATACAGCGGTCAGGGAAGGGCACTATACAGAGGCCTATAGGAAGTGAGGAAGCAAAGCCGAGCAGCTCTCTGGAGAGATGTTCCAGGAAGCAGGGACGGACAGCGCAAAGGCCCTGAGCATTAGCCTACTTGGTGTGTTTGAGCAGCAACAAGGAGGCGGGTGTGCCTGGAGCACAGTAAAGAGGGGGAGAAGCTTAGGGGTTGAGGTCAGGGAGGTCGCTGAGATGACCTTGGTTTTATTTATATAAGATAAGAAATGATTGGAGGGTTTTGTGCAGTGCTGTGATATGTTCTATTTCTGTGTTTAAAAGATCACTCTGAGTACTGGGTAGAGAATAGACCGCGGAGGTGTGAAGGCAGCAGCAGGGAAGCCAGTTCTTTTTTTTTTTTTCTGAGACAGAGTCTCACTCTCTCACCCAGGCTGGATGCAGTGGCACAATTTCTGCTCACTGCCATCTCCACCTCTTGGGTTCAAGCGATTCTCCTGCCTCAGCCTACGGAGTAGCTGGGATTACCGGCGGGCACCATCACACTTGGCTAATTTTTGTATTTTTAGTAGAGACGGGGTTTCACCACGTTGACCAGGCTGGTCTCCAACTCCTGAACTCAAGTGATCCACCCACCTCGGCCTCCCAAAGTGCTGGGATTACAGGCATGAGCCACCGCGCACAGCCAGGGAAGCCAGTCCTGTGTGTGCGAAGGTGGCGGAGTCGAAGGTGTTAGCGGGGTATTAGTGGGGCGTGGTCCACGTGGAACCTGCCTTGAGGAAACTGCTGAGGATTTGCTGACGGATTGGATGTAGGGTGTGAGAGAAAGAAGACTCAAGAATGCCTTGTAGATTTTTTACCTGTGCAATGGGAAGGGTTGAGTTGGGGGGAAAGCAGAAGTTGGGCTTTAGATGCGTCGAGTTTGTTTGTGCTGTTAGACCTCTGGGTGACATGTCAGGTAGGCTGTTGCGTATGCGAGTCTGGAGCTCCAGGTAGAGGCCTGGGCTGGAGAGAAGAAGGTGGGAGTAATCTGGGTATCCATGTTCTTTAGGACCATGGGTGTCCATGAGAGGGCAGGCACAGTTTCTCACCGCCCCACCACTGACATTTTGGGGCAGGATAATCCTTTGTTGTGGGGGCCTGTCCTGTACCTTACAGGACATTGGCAGCATCTCTGGCCTCTACCCACTGCATACCAGTAGCACCCCCCAGTCCAAGTCGTGACAATCAAAAACGTCTTCAAACATTGCCAAACATGCCCTGGGAAAGACATTCACTTCCTGCCCCCTCCCCCCTACCATCCCCTCACCCCAGGTGAGAACCATGAACCTGGTGAATGACAGTATGGAGAGAGGAGGGTTGGGTCCTCAACCCAGTGGCACACTGACACTTTGTTAAACCAAGTAGCCTTCAAGTAAACATTCTCTAACCAAATGTGATAAGCAAGTCCTGTGAGAGAGAAATGAGGGATTTAGGTCAGGGAACAAAGTGGACCAGCTTTCCCTGAGCAACTGACATTTCAGTTGCGATCTGAAGGATGAGCATGCATTGTCAATAACAAGTGAGAGGGAGGGGAGTGCAGGCCAGGAAACTGCATCTACCAAGGCCCTGAGCCAAGACGGCTCACACGGAAGCCGTGGAGAGCAGTGTGGTTGCAGCGTGGCAGGCAGGAGGGACGGTGGCAGGAGAAGAGGTGGCCAGGCAGGGCCTGTGAGCCGCGGTGTGGACGAGGGGGCTCTGTTCCAGTCTTAGCTCAGTGGGCGGCTGTGAAGGAGTCTAGGCCGTTTGCTGACATGATCAGGTTGCATGTTTTGCAAGACCGTTGAGCGCTTTGTGGAGGAGGACTGGGAGGGTGCAGGAATGGAGCAGGAGGCTCTGCAAGAGTCCAGGGAAGAGATGATCGTGGCCAGGAAGTAGTGGTAAGAATGGAGAGAAATGGACAGCTTTCAACATGTATCTTGGAAGAAGAAAAGAAAGCTTAGCAGCGGATTGCATGGGGGAGGGGTGGGCTTTTGCCTTAAGTGGTGGGGTGGGCGGTGGTGACATGTTTACTCATTTGGGGAAAACCAAGGGAGCCACAAGCTGAAAGAAGGAAGATAAATAGCCCAGTTTGGGATCAAGATTAGCCCAGTTCAGGATGGCTGAGAAAAAGCCAGGCAGAGATGCCAAGTAAGCAGCTAGGTGTGAGTTTCACAGCCCAAAGAGAGGCCTGGACTAGAAAAACATCAATGTCATCAGCCTACAAAGGATGTTTAAAGATGTGAGAGGCTGGGTGTGGTGGTTCATGCCTGTAATCTCAGCACTTTGGGAAGCTAAAATGAGAGGCTCGCTTGAGGCCAGGAGTTCAAGACCAGCCTAGACACCTTGCAAAACCCCTGTCTCAACAACAAAAATATTTAAACCAATTTTTAAAAATTAGCTGGGCATGGTGGCCATGTACCTGTAGTCCCAGCTACTCAGGAGGCTGAGGTGGGAAGATCCCTTGAGCCCAGGAGTTCAAGGCTACAGTGAGCTATGATTGTGCCATTGCACTCCAGCCTGAGCAACATAGTGAGATCTCAGCTTTAAGACAAAATTTAAAACAAAATAAACACATGAGGGTACATGTGGAAATAGAATGAGAAGAGACGTGAGCTCAGTCAGGCACAAGCCCTGTGCAATTCAAATCCCAAGAGGAGGAGAGAGACATAGGAGCTGGCAGAGGAGACAGAGAAAGTGCAATTCGAGCAGTAGGAAGAAAATCAAGAACGTGCTGGACACAAGCCAAGAGAAAGGCTGTTTCAACAAGAGAGTGGCCGGCCTCTGACAGATGAGGGCTGACACCTGCCCATTGGATCTGGTAACATGGTGGTCATTAATGGCTAAGACAAGAGCATTGCCGATGGAAGTGGACTGGACTGTGTTGGTTAAAGGCACTTTCTATTTCTTGTTTTGTTTTTTGTTTTTTTGTTTTTTGAGATGGAGTTTCACTCATGTTGCCCAGGCTGGAATGCAATGGTACAATCTCTGCTCACTGCAACCTCTGCCTCCTGGGTTCAAGCAATTCTCCTGCCATAGCCTCCCAAGTAGCTGGGATTACAGGTGCCTGCCACCTTGCTGGCTAAGTTTTTGCATTTCTAGTAGAGAAGTGGTTTCACCATGTTGGCCAGGCTGGTCTCGAACTCCTGACCTCAGGTGATCCACCCACCTCGGCCTCACAAAGTGTCGGGATTACAGGTGTGAGCCACCTTGCCCACCCAAAAAGCACTTTTTGGAGCTTGAGACTAGGTTTAAACTCTGCTTCTGCCAGCTGTTGTGTACCCCCCGGGCAAATGACTTAACCTCTGTGTTTCAGTTTTGTTTGTGAAATGGGGCTAATAGTGGTACTTACAATACAGATAGTTATGAAAATTAAATGTGTTAATATGCTTAAAGCATGTATGTGCTTAGACTGTGCCTGGCACAGTGTGTTCATTATAGTATCAATCATACTGTTAATTTCAAAAATCGAACGGAGGCTCTTCCTCTCCTTATTTCTCTCCTTCCTCTTCCTGAACAATTCAGTCTTAAAGCCATTAGATGGAACACACAGAAGGGGGTGCCCAGAGTGGGGTGTTAGAAGCCCAGCAGGGTGAGAAGGGTGTTCACACTAGGGGTGGCCTGGTGCAAAGCGTCATCAGTAAGGTAGGGTGACAGGCATCCCCTGTAGGGTCAGGGATGGGGTAGTCTGGAGCCTTTCTTTACTACGTTAGGAGTAAAGAGACATCAAAAATGGAACAAATTGGCATCGTGCACCCCCTACCGGGATGCAGTGAGGAAAACACAGCATCACATCTTGTGCTATTTCTGCCCAAGGTGTATAACCTGAATCTAGCCTTGAGGAAATATCCAACAAACCCAAATGGAGGGATGGCTACAGAATTATTGGCCTGAATCTTCAAAAGTGTCAAGATCATGCTAAGGAAAGACTTAGGAACTATTCCAGAGAGTTTAAAGAGACATGATCACTAAATGCCACACAGAATAATGAACCGGATTCTTTTGCTGTAAATGATACTACTGGGGTAACTGATGAAACAGGAATGGAGTCTGAAGGTTCGAAGAAAGTCACATATCAATATTAATTTCCGAGTTTTGATGGTTTTAGTTAGCTGTCTAGGAAAAGTTTTTGTTTGTTTGTTTGAATAGGTTTTTGGGGAACAAGTAGTATGTGGTTTTATGAATAAGTTCTTTAGGCTGGACCTGGTGGCTCACACCTGTAGTCCCAGCAATTTGAGAGGCCAAGGCAGGTGGATCACTTGAGATCAGGAGTTCGAAATCAGCCTGTCCAACATGGCGAAACCCCGTCTCTACTAAAATTACAAAATTAGCCGGGCATGGTGGTGCATGCCTGTAATCCCAGCTACTCGGGAGGCTGAAGCAGGAGAATCGCTTGAAGCTGGGGAGGTGGAGGTTGTAGTGAGCCAAGATCATGCCACTGCACTCCAGCCTGGGTAACAAGAGCAAAACTCCATCTCAAAAAAAAAAAAAAGTAAGTTCTTTAGTGGTGATTTATGAGATTTCGACGCACCCATTATCCAAGCAATGTACGCTGTACCCAGTGTGTAATTTTTAATCCCTCAGCCTCCTCCCATCCTGTCCCCTGAGTCCCAAAAGTCTATCGTATCATTGTCATGCCTTTGCATTCCTCATAGCTTAGCTCCCTCTTATGAGTGAGAACATACGATGTTTGCTGTTCCATTCTTGAGTCACTTCACTCAGAGTAACGATCTGCAGTTCCAGCCAGGTTGCTGTGAATGCCATTATATATTCCTTTTTATGGCTGAATAGTATATCATAGTGTGTGTGTGTGTGTGTGTGTGTATCAGTTTCCTTATACACTAGTTGATTAATGAACATTTGGGCTGGTTTCACATTTTTGCAATTGGAAACTGTGCTGCTATAAACAGGCATGTGCAAATAACTTTTTCATTTAATGACTTCTTTTCCTCTGGGTGGATACCCAGGAGCGGGATTGCTGGATCAAATGGTAGTTCTACTTTTAGTTCTTTAAGGAGTCTCCACACTGTTTTCCATAGTGGCTGCTCTAGTTTGCATTCCCTCCACTAAACAGCAGTGTAGAAGGCTCCCTGTTCACCGCATCCATGCCAACATCATTTTTTTTTTCCTTTTTTATATTATGGCCGTTCTTGCAGGAGTAAGTGGTATCACATTGTGGTTTTGATTTGCACTACCCTGATCATTAGTGATGTTGGGCATTTTTTCAAATGTTTGTTGGCTGTTTGTATATCTTCTTTTGATAATTGTCTGTTCATGTCCTTAGTGTCCAGGAGAATTTTTAAAGATCACACCAAAACATTCAAGGGTGATGAGGTATGAGGCGGCAGCTACTTTCAAATGGCTCAAGAAGAATATTCTTTGTGCTGTACTTGCAAGTCTTCTGTACATTTGTGATTGCTTAAACAAAAGAAAAAAAAAGGGAAAAGGAAAAAGGAGAAAAAAAGCCAATGATGTTCTGAGACTCGCTGCACGGCCTGGGGCCAGAAGAACTCATCTGCCTGCTCCAAGAGACATTGTATCCTTGGAGCTGCAGCGCTTTCTGGAGAAAGAAAGATATTGGACCTGGCTTTTCTTAACACGAGCTACAATCGAGGAGTCTGGGAAGCCTGGCTTGTCTATATCAGGTGACCGCGGGCTCTTGGAAGCAGTTCAGGAGCTGCAGAGCAAGGGGCTAAACAAGGACACCAGTGCAGCCATCAGTGTGCCTTACCAGGGAGACCTAAAGCTGGTCTCTGAGGTCTGGGGAGGTCTCCACTTCTCACTAGGTGGCCCCCGGAGGGCCAGGCCTCCCTGAAGTTACCTTGACCTCCCAGCTGTTTTCAGCTGGGTGAAAGCATGACAGCGAGACCGCCTCCAGCAGAGGGCGCGCTGCCAGATCTCTCTGCCTGGATCATGGGGACCTTGCCCGGCAGGCACGCCAGTCACTCCTGGGGGCATCTGTATGACATCCCCACCCTCTGCTCTCTCTGCCATGGTTGCTGCCTGAAAAGAACTTTAGGAGCAACCTTTGGCTGGGTAACTTGACCAAAATCACTAAGCTACTCCAGAAGCAAGAGGCAAAGGCAGGATGGAAACTTGTGTGTGAGAAACCCGCTTTTCTGTGGGGTTCTGTGTCTCACAGAGCGCTGAGAGCACTAAGTGTGGCCCATAAGGAAGGCTGCCTCCATCACAGGAAAGTCCTGGAATTGCACCTGCCCTTAAAGAAGAGTGTAGAACAGGTGGAAGAGAGATAACCATGCCAGCCAGCAAATCACTGCTGCAGAAGAAGGAGGAATACAGGAGAATGGACATCGCATGTGAATGTGAGAAACTTACGCTGTTTCTACAAAATGAGTATGAGGCTGTTCTTAAGTGCGTACAGGATGAACATACAGATAGTTTGACAAAACAAAATGAAAACCCAATAAAATGTGCACATCGTGTTTCCACACAAATACACCTACCGAGGAGGAGGGAAGGGTGTATAGTCAGAGCTGAAATGAATGACAGATATTTTTATGGCAGGTGGAAGCCAACAACAGATATTTTATAACAAGCATAAAAACCTAAAACACCTTTATCATTTGGGTTAAAGAAAGGCGACTGTGCTTTTCCTCCATAGTATTCCGACCTACACAGAATTTTCATGGTAATTCAGACAGACGTACTTCTAGATACTCAATGTTGTCTCTGAGGATGACAATGTTGACAGAACACACCTTCATCATGACCCACAGGGGTGATATTCTGCTGAGCTGTCCCAGCTTCTGAGAAATTTAATTCGGGCCAGCAGGAGGAGGTAGAAGTAGGGAATGAGCCCACATAGATCGTGAAGGCTTGTCAGGAACACAAGGAATCAGTTTTGAGTAGAAAATAGATTCTGGGCAGCTGGGTGATATGTTGGGAGAAATGAAGTTACACCGTGTCCCAATCTTACTGAATCAGTAAGACTGACATGATACCAGACTATGAGCTGAGCAAGGTTTCAGTCTGTAGTTTGAATGCTACATCCCATCATTGTTTTTGTTTTTGTTTTGTTTTTGTTTTGAGATAGATGGAGTCTTGCTCTGTCACCCAGGCTGGAGTGGCATGATCTCGGCTCACTGCAACCTCCACCTCCCAGGTTCAAGCAGTTCTCCTGC
>NW_016107353.1:1886442-1888267 GCF_001604975.1 Cebus imitator | reverse complement strand
TGAGCCACCGCGCCCGGCCGATGATTCTTTTAAAGAAGCTCTTTGACCTTCTTTCTGTATTAGAATTGGTCCTAATCCTCTTAAAATCTGCATAGCAACAGATGATGGATTAACTACCCAGAAGATGACTGTGTTTTTCTTTCAGTCGTAAATATAACTCAGCCAGTAAATCTAGTCTCGATAATTTTGTTTTTGTTTTTACAGTTCTGCCTCTAAACACCAAAATAATTTTTCCCTCACTTTTAACAACTATCTGCCAAAGAGAATAATATCAATTTCATAGAGGTTATGAGGACTGACTCTAACAAGTTCAGCAAAATTTTTGACAAGGGTATCAAGACCACGAAATGGGGAAAGAACAGTCATTTCCAACAGACAGTGCTGGGGAAGCTGGGTATCCACATGCAAAAGAGGCAGGTGGACCCTTACCTTATACTATCTGCAAAAAGTGACTCAAAACAGATCAAAGGCCCAAAAATAAGAGCTAAAACTATAAAACTCTTAGAAGAAAACATAGGGGAAAGCGTTACAACGACGGATTTGATAATGATTTCTAGGATATGACACGAAAAGCACAGGCAACAAAAGAAAAAAATGCGTCAGTCAGACTACAGCAAAGTTAAAAACTGTGACTACAGCATGGGAGAAAATATTTGCAAATCATATACCTGATAGTTAATACCCAAAATATGTAAAGAACTCCTATAACTCAACAACAAAAGGAACAACCTGTTTAAAAATTAGGCAAAGGACTTAACTAGACAATTCTCCAAAGAAGATATACACACAGCTAACGAGTACATGAAAAGATCATTAATCATTAAGGAAATGCAGGTCAAAACCACCATGTGATACTGCCTCACACGCATTAGCATGGCTGCTATCAAAACAAAGCAAAACAAAGAAAAACAGAAAAAGTATTGGCGAGGATGTGGAGAAAGGAGAACTCTTGTGTACTGTTGCTGGGAATGTTAAATGGTGCAGTCACAATGGAAAACAAAATGACAATTCCTCAAAAAATTAAAAGTAGAATTACCATGTGAGACAGTGTAATTCTATAATTCCACTTTGGGGCATATACCAGAAAAGCTTGAAAGCAGGGTCTTGAAGAGCTATTTTCTTACTCTCATATTTATGGTAACACTATTTACAATAATAAGAGATGGATGGAAGCAACCCAGATGTTCATCAGCAGATGAACAGATCAACAAAATGCAGGATACAGAGAGCAATGGACTATTATTCTGTCTTAAAAAGGAAGAAAATTCAGACACGTGCTACAACATGAAAGAACCTCGAGAACATTACAAGTGAAATAAGACAGTCACAAAAAGACAAATATTGTATGATTCCACTTACATGATGTTCCCACTGTAGTCAAAAATTCATAGAGACAGAAAGTAACATGGCGACTGTTGGAGGCTGGTGGGAGGGACATGGGGAGCTGCTGTTTCATGGGTGTAGAGTTTCAGCTTTGCGAGATGAGGAATTCAGGAGATGTACTTAATACCACTGAACTGAACATTTAAAAAACGGTAAGATGAGCCAGGCGTGGTGAGTCATGCCTGTAATCCCAGGACTTCGAGAGGCCGAGGCGGGCAGATCATGAGGTCAGGAGTTTGAGGCCAGCCTGACCAACATGATGAAACCCCATCTCTACTAAAAATACAAAAGTTATCTGGTTGTGGTGACACATGCCTATAATCTCAGCTACTCAGGAGGCTGAGGGAGGAGAATCGCTTGAACCAGGGAGGCGGAGGTTGCAGTGAGCAGAGATCGCACCACTGCACTCCAGCCTGGGTGACAGAGCAAGACTCTGTCTCAA
>NW_016107353.1:1876536-1882777 GCF_001604975.1 Cebus imitator | reverse complement strand
AAAACTTAGCCAGGCATGGTGGCAAGCACCTGTAATCCCAGCCACTTGGGAGGCTGAGCCACAAGAATCATTTAAACGTGGGGAGTGGAGGTTGCCGTGGGCCAAGGTTGTGCCACTGCACTCCAGCCTGGGTGACAGAGCGAGACTCTGTCTAAAAATATATATATATTTATTTATTATATATATATAATATAATATATATATTATTTGTAATATATGTATAACAAATATAACATACATATAAATATATATGTTATTTTCAAACAGTCATTTATTCGAATTGTCAAATATATAATAAACACCTACGGCATGCCAAATGCAGGGTCAGGTGTGAGGATATGGCACTGAACAAGGAGAGAGTCCCTAAGGAGCTTGCAGGTTAGCAGGGAAGACACATAAATAAGTTCTGACAACAGTTAGCATTTATGGAGGGCTTAGAAAGTGGGGTGGGGCAGCAGATTCCTTAGTTCAAACAGAAAGTCAGCCTTGGCAAAGGCACTGTGCAATAACACAGAAGGGGCAAACGCATGACAGCTGTCAGGGACCTCAGAGTGCAGTGAAACCTTGGGAACTGAGGCCCAAGGTAAGGAAGTGGCTCAGCCAGAATCCACATTTCAAATCACCCCTCCAATCTGCCACACGCCGGGGTCCCTTCCCATACCAGCCTTGGCGCCCCCAAGCCTGTGAGGATCATGCATGTGTCCGCAGTCAGGCCTTGGCAGAGTATCTCTGATGAGAGCAGAGTTGCCAAAGGCAGGGATGGCTGTGTGCCTGGGGGAGCCAGGGCACCAGGGAGTATAATGGTGAGCACGGCTTCCAACAGCCACCCACGCCCAGGGCCCAAGACACCCGGGCAGTCGGATCTCAGGAAGAGAAAGCTTTAGGCCGGAAGAGTAATAGTCATGACAGTAACAATAATAAAAATAAGCATTTCTTTGTACACAGCCTTATGATGTAGATACCATTAACCATTATTGTTGGCCACATTTTATGGCTGGAAACGGATTCAGGGAAGTTAAGGAATTTGACCAAGTGTGTATGGTGCCAGTAAGTGGCAGAGCCAAGATGTGAACCCAAGGACTGTGACGCTAGGGCCTTCATTCCTTTTTTTTTTTTTTTTTTTTTGAGATGGAGTTTAGCGCTTGTTGCCCAGGCTGGAATGCAGTGGTGCCATCTCAGCTCACCGCAGTGTCCGCCTCCTGGGCTCAAGTGATTGTCCTGCCTCAGCCTCCCGAGTAGCTGGGATTACAGGCATGCACCACCATGTCCGGCTAATTTTGTATTTTTGGAAGAGACGAGGTTTCTCCATGTTGGTCAGGCTGGTCTCCAACTCTCGACCTCAGGTGATCCGCCCGCCTTGGCCTCCCAAAGTGCTGGGATTACAGGCGTGAGCCACCATGCCTGGCCAGGGCCTTTATTCCTAACCATGTCACTCGGCTGCCTCTTGGAACACAGGAGTGCGGAACCAAGCCTGCCCCCGGTGCACGGAAGCCAGAGCTTGAGCCTTTCGGTGGACCTCAGCCTCCTGCCCTCTATCTCTCTTCTTGGACCATCACTGACTCCTCCCTTCTCCCTTCTGCTCCTAGGGGCTTTTTCCCTGTGGCCTTTAGCTTCCTGGGAAATGTCTACAACATCCCTTTCCTGAGTGAGGTAAGCAGATGATGCCAGCAGCCCCGTGGGGGTGCCCTGTGGGGTGAGGAGGAACCCATGGAGCTGATAAAACTGCTGCCCCAGGGACAGGGGCCCCTCCCCTTTCTCCCCTGAGACCCCCTAGCCCAGGTGCAGTGCTTTCGACTCCTCTTCCCCCTGCACCTTCTCCATTTGACAAGAGCCCATGAGGGGAGGGGATCCAGATGCAGTCGTAGCCGAGTCTGGCTGTAGAGGAAGGTAGCAATGAATAGCTTCCTGTTTACAGCTAAAGAAATGAAGATGCAGAGACTCTAGGTGACCCAACCAGTAAGTGCCTGAGATTTCTGGGGATCTGGCTAAGTGCTGGCCCCAGGATGTGTGACAGCCGATGACGGCAGGAAAATCTTTCCTGAGTGTGGCAGGTTTTATCCTCTCCTGGGGACAGGCATGGCCAGTGGTATCCAGCCCCTGCCGCTCCCCGTCCCTTTCTCTGAAGCATGTGGCAGAATATGAGCTCTCTGAGGAGCCCAGGGAGACCCTACAGCCAGCACCCCTCCACAGCCGCCAGCTGGACCCAGCCCCCTACAGCCCCTCTCATATCTGCGCCTGGCACCGCTCCCGGCTCTCAAGGCCAGCTCTGTAATAACCTAGATATCGCATCTGCCCTCTACCCTTTGTCTGGAGTAATGATTCTTGGCTCCCACAGCTGTTCCGGAGACTTCAAGGCACGAGCTCGATGGTCTGAACAACAGAGATGAGCTCCTTGAACTTGGATCATTGGTTGAGAGGGCTGGAGGGAGAATGGGAACCACTCCCTCAGTCCCCAGCACTGACTCACACCCCATCATATACGGACCGCCCCAAGTCCAGAAGGAAGAATGGAGCTGAGCGGCTGATCTCATATCCCCAAGTCGAGTCAAGAGGCTGCCAAGACTGTTGGAAGCAGAGATGCAGAGCCCCAAGGAGATTGGGCTGGGGCTGGCATTACACCCCCACTCTATATTTATGGGAGGAAAAGTGAAGATTAAATTCCCAAGCTGTGTGTGTGTCTGAGGCTCAAAGCTGGCGTCTTAGGGCGGGCATGGTGGCTCACACCTATAATCCCAGCACTTTGGGAGGCCAAGGCGGGCAGATCACCTGAGATCAGGAGTTCAAGACCAGCCTGGCCAATATGGAGAAACCCTGTCTCTAGTAACAATACAAAAATTAGCCAGGTGTGGTAGCAGATGCCTGTAGGCCCAGTTACTCAGGAGGCTGAGGCAAGAGGATCACTGAATCCGGGAGGCGGAGGTTGCAGTAAGCAGAGATTGCACCCCTGCGCTCCAGCCTGGGCAACAGAGGCAGACTCCATCTAAAAAAATAGAAGTTGGCATCTTCAGCCAATTAAGTCCACCTCCTGCTTCAGGGCAGGCCAAGGTACATACACATCATCCCCCATAGTGAAGTTTTGGTCTATGAGGGTCAGTGCTGTCCTCATAGGCCATGATTTCTGTCCTGGCATTTACCAGCCCTAATGGGTGCGATAATCACATGTCTGCAAGCCCCTGCTAACAGCAAGCACCAGACAAGTGAGGAGTACCAACCTGCAGACTGCTGGCGTGCTTTTCAAGCATTAGGGGACCACCAGGTCGAGTTCTATCACATATATTAAGTGCTCCCATGGGCTGAGCAGTGAACGAAGAGTTGAGGGAATGTGTGTGTGTGTATATGTGTATGGTGTGTGTGCATGTGTGTGGTGTGTGTGTGCATGTGTATGGTGTGTGTGTGCATGTGTATGGTGTGTGTGCATGTGTGTGGTGTGTGTGTGCATGTGTATGGTGTGTGTGTGCATGTGTATGGTGTGTGTGTGTGCATGTGTATGGTGTGGGGATGCATGTGTGGGGGTGCATATGTGTATGTGTCGAGCTTGTGTTGGGAGAACTTCCTGTCTGAGGGTAGAGACATAGCCCCTGCCTTCAGAGACTCCCAGCATAAGAGAAGAAACAGTCCCTGCTCTGGAGAGCCCCTTGTCCAAGGGTAAAGAGAGTCCTTGCAGGCTCAAGAAAGAGACAAAAGTCACTTGCAAAGCATGCAGTTAGCAAATATCCATTGAGGGCCCTCTCTGTATGTGCCCAGCGATGGAGTGGGTGCCGAGGGTACAGGGGGAAGGGGGCCTGTCACTGTCCTCAAAGTGCTGTACCCAAGCAGTCACAAAATGGTATGGTGGTGGGTGCCGTGAGACAAGGGGGCAGGCCCCCAAGCTGGCTGTCCGGATGTGCTGCCACCTGGAAGTCCCCTCTCTGCACCCCTGGCACTTCCCACCTTCCAGAGCTCCTATTTCATCCTCCTTGCTCATAGCTGGCTGCTTCCCTAATGCCTCTGACCACACCACAGCGTATTCACCTCAAAACCCTGTGCTGAGCAAGTGCTCAGTAACGGAGGAAAGAAGAGAAGCAGGAAGGAAGAAAAAAGGAGAGAATCCCACCACCACCCACCTGCGCCAGTCACAGGGCACAGTCCAGGAGCCGCCTGGAGACCCACGCTGACCTGGCTTTCCCACAGAGCTGGGAGCGCGGGATGAGGAGCCCAGGTCAGCCTGTGCCCTTTTCCTCCCTTCTGCCTGTCCTTCGCCACTTTGTCTACTTCAGACTAGGTGTGTCTGTGGCTCTTGTCGGAGAGGGAATGAGACATTTCACTCTGACGCCTCTCCCCACTCTACTCAGATAGCACATTTCCACATTGTTTGGGGGCAGAATGGGTCCTCTGGGTGGGAAGAGGGTGTGGAGGATGGAAAGAGCGGGTGAGGAGGAGAAAGAGCGGGTGAGGAGGAGAAAGCCCGTGTCAGAGGGCTTGGGTGGGGCGGAAGGAGAGGCTGCCTCGTCACAGAGCCCAGGGGCGCGGGCGGCCCGGGGGCTGTGCTCTCCTGGAGGGTCTGAGGAGGAGGGAGGGCAGCAGAGTGGGCCTATGCTTGGAGACGTCACAGGGCATCATAAAAGGGATGTGATCAGGGAGCTGGCGAGAGTGAGCCCAGGAGCCCAGCTGCCCACTCTCTGAGCGTTCACCCGGCCAGGTGGTCTCGTCACCTCAGCAGCTCCGCCAAGCTCCTGCCCAGGCCAGGACTGAGGCAAGGTAGGCACATTGGGCATCCACCCTTGGGGAGGGGGTCTGCCCTGACCTGGGGATGCTCCGGAGTGTAGCAGGGAATCTGTTCGAAGACAGACAGATGCATCGGGGCAGGCAAAGGCAGGGAAGGGGGACACTGACCTTTCCTGTTTACCAGCCTGACCCGATTATCCTGGGATACCTGGGTGAACACACTGAGTCGCACTTTATTTGTGAAGCCAGCACTCTGGGGATCCGGAGGGCTCTCTCTTGCTGCAGAAGGAATACATGCAATCAGTGAACGCTGTGGCTGGAATTAGAGAGCACAGACACTTTTGGATGGACCTTGGATGGACAAGCCAACCAAGGGCACCTACCAAGAACTAGGGGCCACCTTACTTCAAAAGCTTTCCTGCTATACCCAGAATTTCTCTGTTACTCACTGTATACAAACCCCCCAGAGTGGAGGGAACCACAGGAATTGTCTACAGCAGGTCAGCCACTCATGGCCCCTTTCCAAATCATTCCATTCTACCACATACATTAAGTGCCCCCATGCCTTTTATCTTTAATCATGTTTGTTGAACAATCTCAACGTGTCTGATGACTTTTTCAAAAAGAATGAGAGTTGGGAGCTGGAGGAGATGGGGTGAGGTTTGTGTGCGGGTGATGAGGCAGAGCAAGGCAGGGTGATGGGAAATGGTGTGAGGATCAGGGCACATGGCTCCCATCTCAGCAGCCAAAATGATGAGGCCAATTCAATTCATAGCCTCTCAGAGTCCACAATGAATAGGCTATGGAGATAACTGACCTGATAAATCAAGGAAAGGTTTTTCTCTTCCCTGAATTATAGGCAATAAGACAATTTAATGACCATCTTCAAGGCTGTGAAGGGCTATGAGAGAGAGCAAGATTATTGCCTCTTTCTTCCTTTATCCTTAGCAAAGAAAAAGAATCAAATTTATCTTACAGCAGGAGAGAACAAGGTCAGACTCAGGCATAAGGATGGGGTGAGTGGAACACAGGTCCTGTGCCTGACCTAGTCTTTGTTCCCTCTCTCTGTCTCAGCCTCATGGCACTCCAGGGACCTCTTCTTCTCGCCAGGATGAACTCACTGGTTTCTTGGCAGCTGCTGCTTTTCCTCTGTGCCATCCACTTCGAGGAGCCATCAGAAACGGCTCCCGTGGAGAATCCTAGACCTGCAGGTATGCATCCTCTGGGGAAAGGGGTGGGCGGGAGCAAGTGGCTTGTTGCAAAATGAGCTTTCCCGTATTTTCCAGTTAGTCGGTTGGTGTGAGTTTAACACTGCGTTTGGTGGAAACCTAAGACTGGCACATGTACAGCTCATCGAGGGGTCCCATTAACCTTGCAAGTGAGGGATGCCTTGCCTCTGTGATGGGCCTCAGTCACCCACCTAGGTTCCAGGGCTTGTTAACCCCTGAGCGCCTTCATGATTTCCTCACACTGCGTTCTCTGCTCTGCGTCAGCAACCTCTCTGTACTCATGTTGAGGAAGAACTTCACATGCAACC
>NW_016107353.1:1860978-1876511 GCF_001604975.1 Cebus imitator | reverse complement strand
TTTTTTTTTGAGATGGAGTCTCACACTGTCACCCAGGCTGGAGTGCTGTGGCGTGAGTTTTGCACTTCCAGAGTGCAGCTTGCTGCAACCTCTGCCTCCAGAGTTCACATGATTCTGCTGCCTCAGCCTCCCCAGTACCTGGGATTACAGGCGCACACCACCACACTCGGCTGAGTTTTTGTATTTTCAGTAAAGACAGGGTTTCACTACGTTGGCCAGACTGATCTTGAACTCCTGACCTTGTGATCTGCCCATCTCAGCCTCCCGAAGTGCTGAGATTACAGGTGTGAGCCACGGCACCCAGCATGAAAGGAGAGATCTTTGATACTGCCTTTTGGGGACAATGAACTGTCTCCAGTTCACTGGGGAACTGATGAGCTGGAAATTTTGAGACTCACAGAGGTAAAGAGAATTCCCTAGAGTTGCTCGGTCAAACACTGGAAAACCAGCAGGTGTCAGAGCACCCCAGGAGTGTGTCTGGTGAGTGGCACGAGCTAGAACAAAGCGAGTAGTCCCCAAGTCAGGAGCTGTGGCTTGGAACACTTCCTGGCATCAGCTTTCTGGGCAAACTAGAACCCATAGTTCAGCTTCTCTGGACCTCAGTTCCCCCAGCTATGAAACTTGGGGCATGCCCTCTACACATTTGACGTCATTTTATGTGCCCATAAGACCTCCCAGAGCACAGAGGACATGACCTTTGCCAAACGTATCTTCTGTCCTGGGATCAGCCATTTTTCTGGGTGAGGGAGGCTGTTCCAGACAATAACCACACACTGCCCAGGAACACAGAGATCTTGGCTTATTTTGGCGAAAAGCTTTAGGTGACGTCACCAACAGCAGCCTGAACAGTGATACACTGCTGGTCTAGTGGGTGCAATTGGAGGGGAAGCAATCCTCCTCCTATCTCAGCCAAGCCCTGGACAAGGGCGGAGGGACCTCGAAGGTGACTGCCATGAACTCTGGACCAGGTCCACACTCCTCTTTTCCAGAGTGCCAGCGCATGGAGAAGCGGGGCTCAAAGCCAGCCCCCACCCCAGCACACCCATTCACACACCAGGCCTCATTTCCACTAATCTCTTGCCACAGTGGGCTGGGGGTATTGTCTACTCGGAGCTAGTTGCCCTATTTTACTGCCAAAAAGTACAGTGAACTTAATGAGCCTTGCATGTGAAGTGCCTTCCAAATTATCCTTGTTAATCCTCAAATGAAGGAGAGAAGTTATACCCAGATGGAGGAAGAGAGCCAGTTAAGGTGACCTAGATAGTTTTTGTTTCTCATTGAGTCCTTATGCAGCTTATTGGGGGGGAAGGTCACAATTCTTATCAAAGACCAGGGTTGGAACACAGGTGTGTGGGGCCACAGTAGCTTAGCTCCACTTTCTTGATTTCTGTTACTACACGTTTTTTATTAGCTTTTATGTATTTAACAAGCCTTTATTGAGGCCCCACTATGAGCAAGCCACTGTTTCAAGCACTCTGAGAGATACAGAGTTGAATGAACATGGCCCCATCACCCTAGGAGCTCACAGCCAGGAAGAGGCCCAGAGCTGGGTGTTGAGCAAATCCTTCGGTTTTCTTTATTTCCACGACCTACTCTGTTTCCTAAAAGGAAGTAATGTAATATGAAAGTTATTTAAGCTAATTTTGGCAAACATTCTAAATCAAAGCTATGTTGGAAGAGGGAGGTGCCAGGCCTGAGATGATCCCAGCTAAGATGGTCGTGCTGGTTCTGCATGGCATTTAGCCCCGAGCTTCCAAAAAGTCAAGGAAGGAAAAGAAGGATAGGATGCGATGTGAGGAGGCGTTGCCAAGCGGTCTTTCCCGGTCCGGACTCATCTCTCTGTGCTCTCTGTCCTAGGCCAGCAGCTGGGATCCCTGGCCCTCCTGGTCCCCTGGGAGCAGAGCCTGCGCAGCGCCCAGAGGAAGCCGGCTGCAACTGCCAGGCTGAGCCGTGCGCTGTGCACACCCTCCGAGAGTCCCCAGCAGACGGGCCCGTGCGCCCCCAGCAGCCTCCAGATCCCCGCACCCCGGAGCGAGGTGCCGCGGGAGCTGCCGCCGCCCTACTGGAACGTCTTCAGCCTGCGCTATGGCTAGCGGGAGGCGGCACCGGGAGCCACGGCGGAGGCGCTGGGCGGGGCTGAGGGCGCAGGTGCGGGGCAGTGAACTTCAGACCCTACAGGAGTCAGAGCATGCAGGGCGGGGCGGGGTGGTGGGGGGACGCCGGGCAAAGGGAGGGGGCGCTGGAGCTTCCGGGCCTAGGCAATAAAAGAAATGTTGCATAAGTCACCGACTTGTGATCTGTGGCTCATTTTTGCAAGTAACTCTGATGAAGCTGTTCCTCTTCCATCCTCACTGGATAGTTAGCTGGTTTCAGGATGCCCCTGGTGTCATTAAGGTCAGTGCTTCTCACACTAGATGTAATGAAGGAACAGGCGGTTAGTTCTCCAATCCATTGCAGATTGGTACTTAAAACAAAACAAAACAAAACAAAAAAACAAAATTGATCACTGAAAACCCGAAAAATTTAAAAACAACAAAAGACCAAATTGGATGGTGCTTGAATGTTTCAGCAATATGAAATTTCTATAAAAACTCTGGCGCTGTCCTCAAAATGCCTAGACTTAGCCGCCTGAGGATGGGTAACATTTTGCAGAGGGACATGGCTCACTGCCCACACTTTGAGTAGTATTGGGGGGTAAGGGCGGTGTGCAGGAGATGGACTGATTAAGTACCTTTCCCTTTCCCAGAGAAGTTGGGCAGCTTGATCTGGAAGATGATGCCAGTCACTGCTCTGTCCATTGAAGCTTAAATATCGCCTGAGCCCCACAGTCAGACCTCTGCTGGGGTCTTGGATGCAAGGGGCATCGACAGCGGACCAGCCACTCACTTTCCCCTCTCCCCTCCAGGGAGCCAGGTTGAGTCTTTACACATATTGCTTTTCTTCATCCTCATAACTACCCAGGGTGATGGGCATGCATTAGCCCCATCTTTATAAGCAGAACCATGAAGTTGAGAGGGATAAATCACTCGCTCCAGGCACGTGGGCAATGAAAACGCCTAATAGTTCTCCTGATACCAGAACCTGTTTTCCCCACTGACCTGTCCTGCCTCTCTGCCATGGCAGGGTTTCCATCAGAGTCAGCCAGATGCAGATCAAGAAAGGGTAGCCTGCCTTATGGGGACTTACGTGGGGGTGCAATAGCTGGGGAGTAGAAATCGTGGTAGGAAGAGGGAGAGCTCATCAGTGGGAAAACCCCAGGAAATCCACCTCCTGCCCACAAGAAAACACAGCACTATTTAATAGCTTCGGGGTACCCCTGTGCTCCACAGTCTAGGATGAAAACGTTCTTACCAAGAGGGACGGTAGGACCCACCCCCATACAGTGAAGTGCCACAGTGTTCCACCCATTATGGAAACCAGGACTCCACAGGATGAAAGCAGAGCTGTGTTACCATGGCAATGAGATAGGCTGTCACGAGATCATGACAACCTGCTCCCCCGTCTCTACCTTTGAAAGTGCTCTCCAGGATCTCTCAAATTATCGATACTGCTGTGAGCTCACATCATCACGTGTCACGACAGCATGGTGTTGGTATTTGGAAGGGCTTTTTAACCCCTAAACACCCTGGGATGTGTCTCTGTACCTCTAGGAGCAGAATCATCAACTCAACACCTATTCTGTTAAGCATGTTGTTCTCCTAGCACCTGGAAGCACGCCTCTCGCTGATGATGGGTAGGAAGAGGCTGACGGTTTCCTGAATTCTGCTCTGAGCCAGCCTAAGTTTTACCAAACTTCCTGTGACCCCATTTACCCTTCCTCACAAGCTTAAGTTTAGGCAGATGGGAGGGTGTGCATGCTGCTTCAAGTGCAGGAGAGGGAAATGTGTTCTCTGGAGTGAGAAGCTGGCCTGTGTGTGAGCGGGCATGCATGTGGGGGCTAGATATGAGAAATTGCACACATGTTCATATGCACATGCCTGTGTGACGTTGTGTATGGTTCGGGTTCCTCTAACCATCTTCTAGTCCTTGTCAGCACTGCTGCAATCCAGGAGTCCTCCAAGATCTCTCGTCTAGTTGACCAGAGGCCCTGCTTCAGCAGACAGCTGGAAGAGAGGGGAATGCCTGTCCCATGCTTCTAGCAGCCTGAACTGCTACCTTTGAGACTCTGGGCTTTGCCGTTCCTGGCCCTGTGTCTTGGGAAAAGATGGGGAGTCCCTGTGGAACAAAAGGGATTTCTGATTTCATGTGGTTCTCTGCCTATGAACCTGCTCTCCAGATTGAAGGGAAGGAGAAGGGAAGATTGGAGGCTGTGAAGGGCCGCAGGGATTCTCTTCCCTCCCTCCGGCCTTTCTGGTGGGCTCAGAGAGTGGGGCACCGGAGCCCAAACACTTGGAGGTAGGGCTGCCCATGGTCACTCGAACCTACTTCTTCCTGGGGTCTCTGGACAGTGCCCAAGGGGGAGAAATCAGCAGGGCCCGGGCATCCCTTGTGGGTGGAAGTGGGAGGATCTCTTCCCAGGCTCCACCCCTTTTGGTAAGTCTCAATAGATGCTGGCTAGGAATTTGGGGGCAGGGGTGAGAGGGATGCAGGCGGTTTCTCCTCTGTCATCAATCTTATTATATTCACAAGCCATTTCTTGAGTACCTGCAGCATGCCAAGCACAGGCCTACCTCATTGCGTCCTCACAACTGCATGAGGTGGGAATACTATCCCCATTGCATGGAAGAGAAAAGTGAGGCTTGAAGAGGTTAAGTGGTGTGCTCAAGTAGTTGTAAAGTCATAGAGCCAAGAGTCAGACTCCCACATTCTAACTGCAAACACCATCAGCTTCCTACACACTGTAGCCTTTCCTTCTTCTGTAGCCCCCACCCCACTTAAAAAAAAAGCGTCGCCAGGTAGCAGACCCAATCCTTTTCCTGAATGATTTGTCTTGGGAAGCAGTCGGGCAGGCAATGTCACTCAACCCAAGCCATCGGCAGCGCCTCTCCACAACACTAGTGACAATACAGACAGGTCACCAATCCCCAGGGCAGGCCTCCTCTTCTCGGGTGGCATGCCAGGGCCCAGACATCTGCTTTTGCCCCTGCCTGCCTTCTCTCTCTGACAGCAGCTTCCCAGGTCTAGAAATGGTCACAGGGAGGGGAAGGACGTCAAGTCCAAAGAGTGTGCCCTTCCTCACCTTCTGTGCCTTCTTCCATTTTCCATTTTAAAAGACATCAGAACCCATCGGGGTTTCTTGCTTGGTTTAGAGTTGGGAGCCTGGGGCAGGGCTTGTTTTTGGTTACTGGGGAAGGCAAGACACAGAAAACAGCTCCCTAGTTTCATCACCCTGTGGGGATGAAAATTAGATATGATTCCTCTAATATCTGCCTAATAGTCTTTACAATTAACTCTGCGGCATATTAGCGTCGTAAAATGTTAAAAAGTACCATTTTGAACACATCTGTGTTTGCTCACTCCCTAAGCCCCTTAAAAGATGGCAAAGGAGGCCAGCCATGGTGGCTCACACCTGTAATCCCAGCACTTTGGGTGGCCAAGGTGGGTGGATCACCTGAGGTCAGGAGTTCGAGACTAGCCTGGCCAATGTGGTGATACCCTGTCTCTATTAAAAATACAAAAATTAGGCCGGGCGCGGTGGCTCAAGCCTGTAATCCCAGCGCTTTGGGAGGCTGAGGCGGGTGGATCACGAGGTCAAGAGATCGAGACCATCCTGGTCAACATGGTGAAACCCCGTCTCTACTAAAAATGCAAAAAATTAGCTGGGCATGGTGGCGTGTGCCTGTAATCCCAGCTACTCAGGAAGCTGAGGCAGGAGAATTGCCTGAACCCAGGAGGCGGAGGTTGCGGTGAGCCAAGATCGCGCCATTGCACTCCAGCCTGGGTAAAAGAGTGAAACTCCGTCTCAATAAAAAAAAAAAAAAAAATACAAAAATTAGCTGGGTATGGTGGTGTGCGTCTGTATTCCCAGCTACTCAGGAAGCTGAGGCATGAGAATCACTTGAACCGGGAGGCAGAGGTTGCAGTGAGCCAAGACTATACCACTGCACTCCAGCCTGGGTGACAGAGTAAGACTCTGTCCCCAGCCCCCACCAAAAAAAAGAAGAGAGAGAGAGAGTGGCTGAGAAGCGGGACCGTGTGACGGTCTCTCTGGATAAGCCCCCTCCTCTCTCTGTGCCGAGAATGCAGGCAGCAAGGCATATATTCCCCATGCGGGAGACCAGAGACCCCAAAGAAAAGACCTTCGGATGTTGACATTGGAGGATCCCCCCCAAAAAAGCTATCTATCTAGAGTGGTAGCCCCCATCTAGAGTGGGGCGAACCTGCCCATGACTTCTCCCTATGCACCCTGAATTTCTAGGCCCTTCCACTTTCTTCCCACTTAACCGTGCATGAGTCAAGGAGTCATAGGAGTTTGAAGAAAACTTCAAGTTGGAAGAGTAGACCAAGCACATGAATACAGAGGAAACAAACTTTCCACAGAAAACAGATACAATTTTTTGTGTGTGGTTAATAAAACAAAAATTACAAAATTTCCCATCTTTCCAAGTGCGATCTCAGCACTTTGGGAGGATAACTTGAAGGATAACTTGAAGCCAGGAGTTCAGGAGCAGCCTGGGCAATGTAGAGACCCTGTCTCTACAAAAAATAAAAATATTAGTTAGGCATGGTGGTGTGCTCACACCTGTAATCCCAGCACTTTGGAAGGCTGAGGTGGGAGGATCTCTTGAGTTCAGGAGTTTGAGACCAGCCTAGACATCATAGAGACCTTGTTTCTTAAAATAAACAAAACTAAAAAAAGACTCGGCTGGGCGAGGTGGCTCACACCTGTAATCCCAGCGCTCTGGGAGGCTGAGGTGGTGGATCTGAGGTCAGGAATTCACGACCAGCCTGACCAATAATGATGAAACACCATCTCTACCAAAAATACAACAAGTAGCTGGGCGTGGTGGCATGCACCTGTGGTCCCAGCTACTTGGGAGGCTAAGGCAGGATAATTGCTTGAACCAGGGAGGCCAAGGTTGCAGTGACCAGAGATTGTACCACTGCACTCCAGACTGGGTGACAGAGCGAGACTCTATCTCAAAAAAAAAAGAAAAAGAAAAAGAAAAACAAACAAACCAAGCAAAACAAAACCGTAAGATCCCTGAAAGTATAAAAGAAAATTTTGTATCTATAGCATCTATAAGACAAGTAGCAGATGCAATAAAAACAGAAGTTATCAGAGAATCAGAAAGGGCCTTTGGAAGTTAAAAATAAGAGATCAAAATTAAGAGTATGATCCATTCTGAGTAGTTTTAGTATACATGCCATTGCACGCCAGCCAGGGCAACAGAGCAAAAACTCCATCTAAATAATAACAGTAAAAAAAGGACAGGCATGGTGGCTGTAATCCCAGCACTTTGGGAGGCTGAGCCAGGTGGATCACGAGGTCAGGAGTTCAAGACCAGCCTGGCCAACATGGTAAAACCCCATCTCCACTAAAAATACAAAAATAAGCCAGGCGTGGTGGTGGGCACCTGTAAAGCCAGGTGAGCTTCAGCCGACCTGGGGCCTGTGGTGACCTCTATGCCTCCTGCACACCCAGGCCCAGAGGCAAGAAAGGCCTGAGCTTTTATTTTGTCAAAAACCGAGGGGTGGAACATGAGAGAAATTCTCATCTACTACAAAAGAAGAGTAATAAAAATGTATACAATTTTGGCCAGGAATGATGGCTCATGCCTGTAGTTTCCAGCACTTTGGGGGACCGAGGCAGGCGGATCGCCTGAGGTCGGAGTTCAAGATCAGCCTGGCCAACTTGGTGAAACCCTGTCTCTACTAAAAATACAAAACTTAGCCTGGCATGGTAGTGGGCGCCTGCAATCCCAGCAACTTGGGAGGCTGAGGCAGGGAGAATGGCTTGAATCTGGGAGGCGGAGGTTGCAGTGAGCCGAGATCGTACCACTGCACTCCAGCCTGGGTGACAGAGTAAGACTCCGTCTCAAAAAAATAAATAAATAAAAAATGTGTAAAAATTTAAAATTAAGAATGGCATCTTTCTTTAAAAGTTTATACATCACTTTTAGAATATGCATGACTAACAATAGCAGAACAGTCCAGAGAGTTAACAGTCTTACCTTGGAGGAGCCAGGCTGGGGGCTGGAGGTGGGGGTGGGATTGGAGATTGGTGGTTTTCATGTAAACCTTTTAGTTGTACTTGTTTTTAAAACTACAGCATGTTTTCTTCTGATTAAAAAAATATTAAGTCCAGCCTGGCCAACATGGTGAAACTCTGTCTTTACTAAAAAATAAAAAAATTGGCTGGGCGTGGTGGCATGCACCTGTAATCTCAGCTACTCTGGAGGCTGAGGCAGGAGAATTGCTTGAACCCAGGAGGTAGAGATTGCAGTAAGCTGAGATCGCACCACTGCACTCCAGCCTGGGTAACAGAGCAAGAATGTCTAAAAAAAAAAAAAGGAGGAAAGAGGAAGGGAGGAGGGGGAAGGAAGGAAGGAAGGAAGAATGAGAGAGGTGGGTGGGGAGGGAGGAAGAGAGGTTAATTTTCCGGGATATGTATTATTATTATTTTTGAGACAGAGTTTTGCTCTTTTTGCCCAGTCTGGAGTGCAGTGGTGTTATCTCGGCTCATCACAACCTCAGCCTCCCAGGTTCAATAGATTCTCCTGCCTCAGCCTCCCGAGTAGCTGGGATTATAGGCATGTGCTACCACGCTTGGCTAATTTTGTATTTTTAGTAGAGACGGGGTTTCTCCATGCTGGTCAGGCTGGCCTCAAATTCCCGATCTCAGATGATTGGCCCACCTCAGCCTCCCAAAGTGCTGGGATTACAGATGTGAGCCACCACACCCGGTGGGAAATGTATTCTTGAAGTACTGATAAAGATTTTTTGCTTGGCCAAACTTTAGTCAGGGCTTTCTAATCTTCTGCTAGAGTTATCTGGGCACTTCCCTGTAAAATCCAGTTTTAGCAAAGAGCCCTGCTAAGTCAATTTAGCAAATAATCCCCACCCTCATTATCTAATCACCCTGGAAATGTGACCAGGTTCCTCAGCCTGCACCATGCCCCAGGTGATGTCTGATCACCCCGTCTGTTAGATGAGTTTAGCCAGAATCCCCCATGCCTCTGAGGTTCCCTCTTAGTAATTCTCATCCACTGACCCACCCTGCTCCTTGGCTTTGCATTTTCTTTTTTTTTTTTTAGAGGAAGAAAGAGAGAAAGAAAGAGAAAGAATAAAAAAGAAAAAGAAAGAAAAAGAATGGAGGAAAGGAAGAAAGAGGAAGAGGAAGAGGGAGGGAGAACAGGGGTGTTGCTTTATTGCCCGGGCTAGAATGCAGTCTAAAAATGGGTATGCCTGTAATTGTGTTTAATAATAGAGACATTAAAAAAAAATGAGGGAAGAAAATAATTAACAAGCAGCCAACCAATATTTCATTTAAACCTATAAATAGGTGTGACGTGGTACTGATAAGAGTGTATATTTTGTGTATTTAAAGTGGAGAGTTCTATAAATGTTAATTAAGTCTACTTGTTCCAGATCTAAGTTCAAGTCCTGAATATCGATGTTAACTTTCTGTCTCATTGATCTGTCTAATATTGATGTTGAAGTCTCCCACACTATTGTCCACACAATTGTGTGGACAACACTATTGTGTGGACAATAGTGTGGGAGACTTCAACATCAATATTAGACAGATCAATGAGATCATGGGCTTTGCATTTTCACTCGCCCATGCTGTATTTGGAGTTGAGCCCAACTTCTCTTCCCAAATGAGAGACCCTGTGGCAGTGGTCCCTGTCCCATCTCAAAAGTCCTCAGTAAAGCCTGCTTTACTGTGCTTTATTAAGTGGCATTGGATAAGTTTTCTTTAACAGTACAATCCCTGGCCAGGCGCGGTGGCTCACACCTGTATCCCAGCACTTTGGGAGGCCGAGACAGGCGGATCACCTGAGGTTGGGAGTTCGAGACCAGCCTGACCAACATGAGAAACCCCATCTCTACTAAAAATACAATATTGGCCAAGCATGGTGGCATGCGCCTGCAATTCCAGCTACTCGTGAGGCTGAGGCAGAAGAATCACTTGAACCCAGGAGGTGGAGGTTGCAGTGAACTGAGATCATGCCATTGCCCTCCAGCCTGGGCAATAAGAGGGAAACTCCATCACACACACATACACACACACACACACACACACACACACACACACACAATAGTAACATAGTACAATCCCTGTCCCTAACAGCCATCCTCCATCCCAGCTATGCTTCTGCTGGTGACACTCAGCACATGAACTCATAGCACTGTCCTATCAGAATCACCACCCTCCTGTCACCCCCTACACACACACACACACACACACACACACACACACACACGCTACACTGCTGTGCTGCCACACCCTCTCTGGAAAAGGAACGTTCCAGCTTAACCTTGTTTGACAACAAAACAGACTCCTGGCGCCATTGAGGAAAGGCAGTTTTCTGTGTTTCTAGCTTTCATGCCTCAGGGTATGGATGTCTGGTGTCACCACGGTGGGTGCATCTCATTTTAGGAGCACCCTTCAATCAGGCTATCCCACCAAGCCCCCAGCCCCTTGCCAATCCTCTCCTGCCCCAGGCCCCTGCAGATCCTAAGACCTGTGTAACCTGCCTTCGATTTTCCTGGGTTGCCACTTAAACAGGCCTCAGGTTGGGATCGCCCCAACCCTGTGGCTGAATAGCTGTTCCTTAAGGTTCCCAGGACAAACAACTAAGCACGCTGGGTTCTCCTCACCCCCACCCCACCTCCATCCCAAGGTTCTTCTGTTCCTGCCCGACCCCGGGCCCAGAGCTCTCTGAGTAATTATGCCTTCAGGTGGTTCCACCCACACAAGGCAGCCCTGGATGGATACAGAACTCCATTCTGGGTCTCTCTTTCCCTCTCAAGGCCCCAACTGCTCATCTCTACCTGCAGAGTTCAGCGCCCCATCTGACTGGAAAATTCCTCCAGAGCCAGCTGGGGTTCTCCAGGGATGGGGAGTGAAGCGTGATGCAGGAAGGAAGACAAGGGGTGGAAGAGAGGCGTGGCCACTGCTGATCTCACCACTTGCTTGCTCATTCCCTTGTTTTGTTTGAGACAAGGTCTTGCTGTGTCACCCAGCTGGAGTGCAGAGGCCCAGCCACAGCTCACTGCAGCCTCCAACTCTTGGGCTCAAGCTATCCTCCTTCCTCAGCCTCCCAAGTAGCTGGGACTACAAGTGTGTGCCTCCATGCCTGGCTAATTTTAAACAATTATTTTTAGACACAGGGGCTCTCTATGTCACCCAAGCTGGCCTTGAATTCCTAGCATCATGAGATTCTCCCACCTTAGCTTCCTGAGTAGCTGGGATTACAGGCGTGACACACCACACCTGGCCCCATTTGCTTTTTTTTTTTTTTTTTTTTTCTTCTCAGAGGTGATCCAAATGCACCCATTTGCTTTTTAATGAGTGGAAGCAGGACTGGCCAAGAGATGGTTAGTTCCCAAACACTAAGCCTCAGTGAGTCCGATTTCTACCTCTTTACCACCACCCCTGGGCAGGGGCCACAATAAGAGTTTTCTACTAAACTACTAATACCAAGAATAAGTCCATGCCTGTTTCACAGCAGCACAAACCAGACTCTTGATGCCACCCAGCCTTCCCTCCCTTTACCCTTGACCCCCTCTGACCACTCCAGGCTTCGTCTCAATACCTGACTCTCCCTGGGCTCATTATCATGGAGGAGAGTGGGATCTGGGTTTTTTAAGAAAAACCCAGAGTACCACTTATGTCCTAAGAGATTTCCAGAGGTTGTGGGATCTGAAGAAAGATGAGGGGGCTGGGATCCGACTGGATTTATGCTTCCCCTGCCTGGTTCTCATGTCCCAGCTCTGCCCCACTGGGAAAGGGCCAGGGCAATATGACCCTTTCCTCTGCCCCCACCCGCTCCACTTCCCTGAGCAAGAGGTGACGCAGACCAGGGCTTTTGCGTAGCATCCTGGCAAGCCTTTGTGGGAAGAACTGGACCCCGGGCAGAAGGAGGTCAAGAGATGATCTGATAAGGGTCCTCACACTCTCTCTTTTCCACCCGCAGCCTAGACCACTGGAAGGCCCAAGTTCAGTGGGGAGGAGAGACTCTCCAGACTGTGCCACCTCCCCTTCTATGTTTTCTCCCACCCCTGCAGCAGAAATGGGAGAGTGACAGGTCAGGCCACCCGGCAGTCGGGACACACCAGGGCTGGCCGGGCAGAGTCAGCCCAGCCCTGCCCACGGCAGGGAGCTCCCTGACAGTTGAGCACCTAGGCAGAGCTGTCCCCAGGTAGGGAGTTCACCACCTCAGAGGGCACTTGCCTTGTTGGGCGGTGTGGACCGCTGAACAGTTCCTCCTTAGACTGGAACTCAAGCAGATTCTCCCCCTCCCACCACATCTCACCGGCCTCAGATCAACACTGTGGGCACAGAAAATAGGGCTGGCTCTGACTCCCTCAAGGGCTGCATATGTGGCTTCTCTCTTCCTACCAAGCTTCTCCAGGGCCCTTGGCCAGCCTTCAGGACGAGGTTTCAGGCCCCTTGCCCGTCCCAGCTCCAGACCATGCAGTCGTGCTTAGCTGTCTTGCCCGTTTTCTGATCTCAGGATCTCCGTTCCAGCTGTTCCCCTCCCAGGCTGTGCACTGGGGTGGAAAATGGGAGAAACAAGATAGGGGCTGCCATTTTGGACCCTGTTACCCTCTTAGAAGTTGATTTCCTTGCCTGCCCTGCGGTCTCTGCAAATCTTGTCCGTACTTGCCCTCTGCCTCACGGTGAGTTAGCAGAGTCGTTGTTCCTCCTCTTTCTCCTGGTGACGTTATGCGTGCTTCGTATTCTCACTGTATGCATGGCTGGGCTCAGGGCCACATGGTGGTCGTTGGTTGGGGGTCGCGGTGCTGCATACACGGCAGGAGGCAGGGGATAGATGGGGGAGAGAGGACATGTTTGGCTGGAGAGCGCTGGGTCCCCAGGGGTCCTAGATCTCCTAGCAGCTCAGGGCTTCGCACTGCCTGCTCTGGACCTCCTGGCCCTGCCTTTGCTCTTGAAGAGTATTGAGAATGTGCCAGACCCTTCGGTGGTGACTGAGCAACTCCAAGCCTCTGGAAGGACTGGTGAAATCCGAGGCTTCTGCGATTACGGGAAGAAACTGTGGTTGACATTTCCTTTATTGTGCTATCTTAAACTTAGTTTGCCTGAGATGAATTATTTGCTTCACTGTACTTGTTATGCTCTATACTACTCATACTTGCAGACACAAAGAACAGTGTGAAAAATTAAAATGTAGCTTGTAACTTTGGCCCTGCTGAGCTGTTCTTGGAAAACAGGAGCTCTGCGTAAAAGACAAACCACATAGCCTGGCTGCCAGAGATAGAGGACAGCACGTACGAAGCTTCTCGCTGCATGCAGCCTACAAATGGACGTGCAACAGAGAGGCTTATTACCCAGATTCCTTTCCCAGGAAAGGCATATTGATTAGGACCCTGGAAAGGGAATGCGAGCGCCTATAAACAGACTGTCTGTCAGGAGGACAATCCTCTGTGGTTGAGATAAGGATGCAAAAGTCTTTCTTCTCCCACTGCTCCTCCCAGCCTGCATGGGGGGGCTCCCCCTTCTTGCAGTTTTGTGGTCAGGCCGGTTGTCCTGTGTCAGATCCTGTTCCCCCACAGCTGTGAGCCCAATGATTTTCTTGCTGATAATTATAAGTTTATAATTAACCTCTATTCTGCTATGGTTTATGGTTTTTATGCTGATGGAAAGAAAGTAACTTTTAACATTGTTCTGCTTTTACAATACCATATTGTGATCTTTGGTCAACAGTTTTTGCTTATGTTTCTTTTTGTATAATTATCACTGACACTTTGTACAACCTCACTCCCCCTCCCCTGTTGAAAGAGCCTAACGAAAAACTGAGGTTTTCAGGGGAATGTTAGACATCCACCACGGAGCAGCTGTGGTGTCTCCCCTGGGCCCAGCTTTGAAGAAAACTGTTTCTTTGTCTTTTTTTCTTTTTCACTGACCACTCATCACTTTGAGAGATCTTGAATCCACGTTGATATATTGGGAACTGGTTTTCCAATAGAAGAGTCCTGAATCTTAACCAAAAATAGATGTGAGGGTCTGCCACACTGTACTGGGTGTCTAAACTACCCTAGGTGTGGGGCTTAGCAATGCTCACCTTTCCCCATAAAAAGCTCTGTGGGGTTGGATCACTCTCTACAGATTCTCCTTTTGAATCCCGTTTGCTCTGCCAGTTGTCCCCAACACCTATAGCCACAGAGAGGGAGTCACAAGGTGGGGCCCTCAGCTTGTCCTTCTCTAAGCTCTCTGCAACCTCACTGGCCTCATCTGAACAGTGGGAATGACAGTTACCACTTCACAGGCTGCCTGGAGAACAAAACCCAGCCGTATTCAAAGCACCTCACAGCACACTGCAGGTGCTCAAGTACGCTGGCTGGTGTCAGTCATCTTCTGCTGCCGCCCCTAGGCTGACCCCAGCTCCCACAGTCTCCCAACTTGTCCTCTCCCTGCTCCTTGCTCCCTTTCCTCTAGGGTTTGCTAGGAGCAGAGGGAGAGAAAGGGTGGGTGGTCAGTCACCCTCACTGGTTATGACAGGTTGCAGTCATGGTGGGAAAAGAGACAGCATCCCTCTTAAGCACTCTCCTGAGATTCATGACAGACCCTCCTCCAGCAAACCAGGGGCTTCAAGCTGGAGGTGGAGAAAAGTGAGATTCTGGGGCAGGGCACCCACCCAAGTTCAAGCTCAGCAACTGTACTCATGAGTAACACAGGATATGGTGCAGGAGAGCTGCAAGTCCCCAGTCTGCCATTTACCATCTGCAAATCATGACACATTGCTTACCCTCCTGGGTCTTGGCTTGTTCCTATATTATGGAGAAACCAACCCACTCACCTCCCAGGCTGACGGGGACACTGGGAGAAGACCCTCCTCCCTTTAGGCCCTGCTTTTTTTGTCTTGGACCCTCCACACACTCCCTCATGTCATTATTGGACTTGCAGGTCCTGCCCTGTCATTTATCAAAGACTTCGGCTCCCGGTTCACAGGACTTCCTCCACCCCGTGTGCTCTGCAGCCTCCTGGATGACGTCACCGACCACGCAGACGGTGACCTGGCCATACCCAAGCCTCTCAGACCCTTGGGGCCTCGTTTCCGACAACCTCACCCCTTCTCTACTTCAGCTATCCATAGCCACGTTCTACTTGGGGCTTATCACTTATAAGGTCCCCTCCAGACTATCTCAAGCAGCCCACACTCAGCCTGCTCATCTTCCAGCTTTGTGATTCAACTGTTCCCACCAGCCCTGCTTGCTCTTCTCACCTGCCAGGGTCCTCTGCTTTCTTCCCAGTCACCAGTCCTGGCCTGTCTTGACTTCTTTCCTGTAGCCACCTTATATTCCACAGTTTTTCATTCAATTACAGTTGTTTTTTTTTTTTTTTTTTGATTTTTTTTAAAAAGTTTTTTTTTCTGTTTTGTTTTGTTTTGTTTTTCCTTCCT
>NW_016107353.1:1855758-1860962 GCF_001604975.1 Cebus imitator | reverse complement strand
CTAAAAATACAAAACATTAGCTGGACATGGTGGCGTGTGCCTGTAGTCCCAGCTACTCAGGAGGCTGAGGCAGGAGAATTGCCTGAACCCAGGAGGTGGAGGTTGCGGTGAGCCGAGATCGCACCATTGCACTCCAGCCTGGGTAACAAGAGCGAAACTCCGTCTCAAAAAATAAATAAATAAATAAATAAATATAAATAAATAAATAAATCAGGGAAAAGGCAGGATAGGCATCTTAGCCTGAATAAATAGCGCCCATCCTGGGATTAAGGGATCAGATGTATGCTTGGGGAGCTGCCCTTGACTGCTTGTAAGGCTACAGGGAAACGGAAAGGAGGCAGAGAACCAAGACCTGAAAGGAAGTGAGAGCCAAGCGAGAAGAGGAGAATAAGCTGGAGGAGCGGCTGCTCTACCTCTGTTTTGTCAGAAGCTTTCTGAAACCCCAAGGACCCCCTTCTCTCCCACCATTACTAAGTCAACTGAGGATAGACAACCCCCTCTTCCCCCAGCTCCCTGCTTCCAGAGGATTATGTAACCACGTCCAAGCCCCCATCACTCACCACACAGCAGCCAGTAAGCTGAGAGATAAGGTGTTGGGGCGAAGAAAGCAACCCTATTCAGAAAGCCAGAAAACCAGGAAGATGGCGGACCGGCATCATAAAGAACCATCTGAAGTCAGCATGAGCTTTAGGCTCTTTTTTATGTTAAGTGGACAGGGAAGAAGAAGAGGTTGGGATGAAGAAGTGCCTGATGACCGCAGACACCTGGGTGCCGGCGAGGGTCCAAGGAGGTTGTAAAACTTCTTTTTTCTAGGTCAGGTCACAATGTTCCTATAAATCTTTAGCATAACATTGTTATTTGTCTGTATTCTCCCTTATCTCCTTGGGGTTTAGTTTGGGGGAAAGAACTGTTTTTTTTTTTTTTTTTTTTTTTTTTTTTTTTTTTTTTGAGACAAGGTCTCGCTCCATCACCCAGCCTGGAGCACAGTGACAACAATCACAGCTCACTGCAGCTTCAGCCTCCTGGGCTCAAGCAATCCTCCACCCCAGCCTCCCAAGTAGCTGGGACCACAAGTGGGCACCACCACACCCAGTTCATTTTTGTATTTGTTTTGTAGAGACGAGGTCTCACTATGTCGCCCAGGCTGGTCTCAACCTCCCAGGCTCAAGCAATCATCCTGCCTCGGCCTTGCAAAGTGCTGGGATTATAGGAATGAGCCACTGCCCCAGTCCAATAACATTTTTGCTGAGACTCTAAATTCTTTTGTCCTTCATTTCTGATCACCCCAGCCCTGGATGAAGCCAGCTGTGCACTTTCTCTGCATCTGTATCCAAGGAGCTGAGCGCTGCGGTGTTGGTAGGGTGAGTCAGAGAACCAGGCCAACTGGCTTCCTATAAAGTCATTATCGCCAGCCATTAAATGTCTTCATTCCTCACAGAAATCCTCTCGGTTTCCCTGGCCAGCTTCTTCCCACTTTCTATAATGATTCCAGAGCTTCACCAGTTTCCTCATGCCTCCAAATCCCCTCCCATCCCCAACTCTCACTAGAGGTCCTTGCTTCCTACTTGTCAGAGAAGATACACAGCCAGCAGACAGGCAGTCCTCAGCTTCCACCGCCAAGCAAACCAGCCACCAACACGTGCACACGCCTGGCCTTCCCTTCTGCTGCTGCAGTGGAGGGGCCGCGCCATCCTGCTGTTTTCCACCCTGTGCACTCCTTCCCTCCCAGGAATCCTCCTGTGTTAATTACCTCTTCCTCTCAACCGAGCACTTTCTATGCATTTAGATATACTCAGCTCCCTCCCAGCATTAGAAAGGAGTGGCGGGGGTGGGGGGTGGTGGTGGGAAGGAGGGAGAAAGAGAAAACCCCTCACCCGCTCCTCATTCTCCTCCAGCTATCACCCTCTTTCCCCTTTTTTATGATTCCACTTTTCAAAACAGCTGCCTACACTCTGTTGTCTTCATCTTCTTACTTTCTATCTTAGTCTGTTCAGTCTGCTGTTTAAAAATGCCGTAAACTGGGTAGTTTATAAACCACAGAAACGTCTGTCTCACAGTTCTGAAGTCTGAGAAGTTCAAGATCAGTGCGTTGGCAGATTCAGTGTGTGGTGAGGGCCTTCGTCCTGGTTCACGAACAGTGTCTTCTCGCTGCGGCTCACCGGGTGGAAGGGAAAAGAGCTCCCTTGGGCCCCTTTTATAAGGATATTAATCCCATCAAGATTTAATCACCTCTCCAAGGGCCCATCCTCCTAATACTATCATATTGAGGGTTACAATTTCAACCTATGAATTTTGGGGGACACAAAGATTCACATTGTGGCACTTCCCATCATTCATCAACCCATCCCTGTGTGGACTCCCACCCCTCTGAATCACCAAAACAGCTCCCACGGACAGCACCGGTGCCCTGCAGGTCTCCATTTTAACCCAAGTGTCACCTCACCTCGCAGCAGCCCCCAGCGCCGCTCACCATCCCTCCCTAACCAGCCTCTCCCTGCAACTTCAGAGACACCTGCTGCTCTTCTCTTCCCTCTCTGGCCCCTCCTTTGGGCTCTCCTCTGCAGATTTCTCCTCTGCTGCTTGTCCATTAAAGCTCAGAGTCCTGGGCTTTCCTGCTGCCCACCTTCTCCCTGGCTAATTTCATTCATACCTGTCGCATTAATCACCAACTGCAAATAACACATACATCTTTCACCCAGGCTTATTTGTGTTTCGCCATCTGATACCACCCCTGGGATGTCTCAAAGGAAATCCACACTCAACAGTTCCTCAGACTCATGGTTCTCTCCAACTCTCTTCCCCATCTGAAATCCTGGTTCTCTTCCATTCACTCTGTGTACCCTTCCTCACTGTCTACATCCACCCTCTATATGCCACATCCTACAGAGTCTATTTCCTAAATTTCTCTCAAATCCATCTGATCTTTTTCATCTTCACCACGCCCACATACTCTAGTCCAAGCTAGTTCTAGCACCATGACCTCCTCACTGGTATATGCCACGCTATTCTGGACCATCCCAGCTCCTTGCTAATCCACACTGCAGCCAAAACACATCTAATTACATCATTCCCTTCTTTCTTTCTTTTCTTTTTTTTTTTTTTGAGACAGAATCTGCCTCTGTCGCCCAGGCACAATCTCAGTTCACTGCAATCTCTGCCTCCCAGGTTCAAGCAATTCTCCTGCTTCCGCCTTCCCAGTAGCTGGGACTACAGGTGCATGCCACCATGCCTGGCTATTTTTTTGTAATTTTTTAGTAGGAGTGGGGTTTCACTGTGTTAGCCAGGATGGTCTCAATCTCCTGACTTCGTGATCTGCCTGCCTTGGCCTCCCAAGGTGCTGGGATCACAAGCATGAGCCACCATGCCCGGCCACATCAATCCCTTCTTATCGGATCAACAACTTCTCGTGGCTCTTAGGGTAGACATAGAATTTCCTAATGTGGGATGCCGGAACCGTTATGGTGTGACACTCAGCTCGTCTGTGTACTGGGTTCTGAGTCACACAGCCTAAACTTACAGTCCGACTTTGGCCCTCATTGCCAGTGGAACCCTCGGCAATTCACCTCCTGAATCCTCTTGTGCCTCAATGTACTCATCTGTAAAATAGCGATATAATGCTACTACTTCATATGGCTATTGTGAGAATTAAGTGCATTAAACACCTAGAGACGTATCTGGCACATAGTAAGCATTCAGTAAGTGTGAGCTCTTTTCTGCTCCTGCCTCTGGCCACATCTCACGCCCCACTCTCTCTCATCTCTCTGGCTTTTTTGTTTTTATTGACACCATGCTTCCTCTCGCCACAGGGCCTTTGCACGTTCTGTTCCTGCTGGGACTCTACTTCTCAGTCTTCAGCTATTCATTGCCAATGCAACCTTCAGATCACAATGCAACTATAATTTTTTTGGGGGGAAGTTTTCTGGAGTTCCCTGACTGGCACTAGTCATCAGTGCTATTTGATATTTATGTGTGATGATAATTTTTCTCTTCCACGAGACTGTGGGATCCATAAACGAGAGCAGGAATTGTGTTATTTTTGCAAACTTTTTAACTCCAGCATCCAGCAGAGTGCTCACATATAATAAAGGCTCTGAATATTTGCTAGTAAATGAAAGAGGATTGAAAGAGAGCACTTTAGGGGTGCTTCATAAATGTTCATTTAATCTGACAAGGTATCCCTACTGTGAAGGATCAAAAGGCATTCTCCTGTCCCCAAATAATTCCCCCACTCCCAAACACAGTACCTGAGAATTCACCACTAGGGCCCATCATTTGGGAAGGGCCTTTTCATCTCTGAGGTCAAAACACATTAATTAGCCAACACATCAGCCACAGAGATGAGCTCCTCTCATTGTCTGTACTGCCCACAGCTGGTGTTGAGAGCAGCACCCTGGAGGCATAGAACGTTAGAATATTACGGTAGCAGAGCATGAGGGCACCCTTGGGGCCATCCAGCCATCTGCTTCACTGTACAGATTTGGAAACTGAGGTCCAAAGAGGGGAAGGGAGGGATCCAACATCACGTAGCAAATTGATGGTAAAACGAAGACTAGGACCCAAGTCCCTGAGCACCAGCCCAGGGCTCTTTGCACTGCCCATTGTAGTTCACTAGTTCATCCATTTAATCAATCCTAAGCACCACTGTGGGCAAAAATCATATTCATACATACATAAAGAACTCTGCTCCAAAAGTAGCTAAGTTGGTGCTCTCATAGAAGGGCTTGTGACCATGCTGTGGAAGCCTACAGCAGAAAGCAGTCAACTCCAGGCTGAGTCAGGGCCTGCTTCGTGAAGAAGGGGTTGATATTTGAAGTGGACCCTAATAAATAATCAGGGAAGGTGGGCGTAGTGGCTCATGCCTGTAATCCCAGCTCTTCAGGAGGCTGAGGTGGGTAGATCATGAGGTCGAGAGATCGAGACCACCCTGGCCAACACAGTAAAACCTCGTCTCTACTAAAAATACAAAAATTAGCCATATGTGATGGCACACGCCTGCAGTCCCAGCTACTTGGGAGGCTGAGGCAGGAAAATACCTTGAACCCAGGAGGCGGAGTTTGCAGTGAGCAGAGATCGCACCACTGCACTCCAACCTGGCAACAGAGCGAGACTCTGTCTAAAAAAATAAATTACTTAAATAAAAATAAATAAATAGGGCCGGGCGCAGTGGCTCAAGCCTATAATCCCAGCACTTTGGGAGGCTGAGG